>NC_086196.1:23527000-24164250 GCF_035770615.1 Melospiza melodia melodia
TGCAGGGCCTATGAATGTGCTTACTTTTAAATAAGTAGTATATTTTTACTTAACCACAAAGTAAATACATATTTAGAGGAAGGCCACTGATACAGGATTTATTTAACTTTTAAAAAATCCCTGTCAACAGAAGGATTAATTTAGTTCTGCTTTTGAAAGAGAGGAGATATTTAATGGTGCTAACAAGAATTGTTATGTTTATTTCACAAAATGCAGTCATAGAAAACTAATGTTGCATTTTCACACACCTTTGTTGAAATCTATTTTACCCATATTACCATGTATTAGATGAATTGTGCATTAAATAACCTATCAATTGGAAAAAAGTGAACCAGAGAGAGTATGTTTTGGTTTTTTTTTGCTGACCTGCAAAAGATTGGATTTTTCTTGTGGGATACGCAACTTCAAATTCAGGATTTCAGATGATAGTTGAAAAGTAGATGTAGACTGAGAACAATAGTTTAGAATTAAAAAAGAAAAAAGATAACATTTGTTAATCTTTCACATATTAAAGAAACTCTTCATGAGTAGAAAAACAGAATGGAATTAAGTCCTTCTGAACCAGCTGCAAAGTAAATGCATGAAATTATTTACCATATATTTTATGTCCAGTATAGTTTAAATACTTCCATGCAAATATGTACAGCCTGAAACTATTCTTTGCTGTATTTAGTACCCCTATAACAGTCTTAAAACGTCAGATTTTTTTTAATGTTGTATTTCTCAATGGAAATCTGTTCCATTTGCAAAGGCAAGTAGACTTTCTACATGGAAGAGTTTGTTAACAGTTTTCATATGCCTTAATATTTGAATTGACTCACTTAGATACACAGTTTTGCTTATTTAGTTAAGTAAAATGCTGACAGTGTTGTAAATCATACCTTGAAATGGGGCCACTACCACCTGCCAGCCTTTGCTATAGCCTTTAATACAGAAACACTTTCAAAGGGACAAACGGACAATGGCGATCAACAAAGTTAATTTAACTTCCATAGAAATTAGAATTCTTAAAAATCAAGTCAGCAAGATTAGTGTCACTTCTCTTCCTGGTGGTTTTTCACTCCAACTTAGTACTGTCAGAGTTAGTAGTTTTTTTCTTTTTCAGCTTTTTGCAGCCTGAAAAATTAGCTGAGTGGCCACTGAGCAACCAACTAAAATCTGCTTCTGGACAACAGTCTGATTCGGTTGATTTGGTAAAACATTTACTTCTCAGATGCTCCAAACTTTTGTTGAGAACAAAATTGAGTTCTTGAGATTGCAAAGGTGGTCTGGAAGATATTAAATCTACATAAACAAAGGAAGGAACTCTGAGGTGCTTAGATCCTATGATAATGCAGGCAATATGAAATACTTGACCTGCGCAGTGGTACCAAACCAAGCCTGAAGAGAGCCTAAAACAATGGCTTGAAGCTGTTCCTGCTCGTTTGAAAGAGATGTTAACTTTGAAGCTGAGGGAGTATGCTGCCAGCACTGTTAGTTATTTCACTGCCAAGAGAGGTGAATTATCATGCTAGGACAATGTATTCTTCACGCTTCCTCATTTAGCAATAGGATCAAAACAAATTCCGAGTTTGAGGTCAGAATAAAAATTACCTTAAGATGTTCTTCAACTTAATATCCATAGGCAGGACTAATTTCACCAAATTTTAGGTGTTTAGAGTTCTCACTTGTACATCTAAGCTAGTCATCTGGACTCCTTCACCATCACTCATAAATGTTAATGTTTGAAGTAATTTGCACCCCTTTTCCCACCTACCAACACTACATAGATGACATCCCTGATCAGATGTTCACAATGGAGATAGTGACGAGGTGGGCTAGAGAAATCCTGCACTAAAAGTCTGCCATCAAAAATTTATCTTTGTGCAGCTGGGGATTGGCAAGGGTAGAGGGCTTTGATTGGTAGTGACTGCCACTTTCTTTCATTTGCTCACCTTTAACAGTAGCAGTTATGCGTCAACCACATTCCAGACAACAATCAAGTCCCATCCACTCTTCACTGAATGATAAACTGAACCTGAGTTTAATTCTGTAAAGGAGCCAGACCTGAGCCATAAGGCAAACTTAAAAAAGGAAGACGTTAAATCTGGAATTGGTATTTTAAATAAATGCAGAAGTGGGAACTGGATGTGTTGCTTTTCCTGAGCTTCACCACTTCAACATTTAGTCTACTTTGTTTCCCTTTCTCATACTGGTTGGAATTAGAAAGGATCCTATATCTTGACAACTAATAGGCGTCTAGAAAATTTCTACTGTAGGTATTATCAAATTTAGACACTTTGAACAGTCCCCTCAGTAAACAAGTAAAATCTGTGGGTTTTGCCTTTGAAAATGTGACTCATCTGCTCAGCAGTCAGATGCAGCCCTGGTAGCTCATACAACTCAGCTGGAGCCCGTCTGAAACATCAGTAGAACATCCTGTCTGGCTGAGAGAGGCATAAACACTGCTCACTGAATAGCATTTAATCAAATGTTGATCTTCACGCAGTTGGCGATACCATATGCTTTTGTGTTTTAATGGTTATCCTGTTTATCTCATCTTTCTGACCTAAGTCCAAATCCTTCTCCTGAATAGGTGTCTTAATAATACTAGCTGAAAATTAAAGAACAGAAAGGCTTAATCATTAATATCATGCACTAGTCTAACTGGCCACAAGATTTTATATTAGCCTCATGTCCTCTCTGCACAGTTCCTTTCTTTCTTGGATTTGCTTCTACTGTACTTGTTGAAAATTTGTGGCAAAGTTAGGCATCTTGCTGAAGACCTATTTTTTTTTTTTCTGAATGATGTAGGCATACTGTTTTCATTGATTACAGTACAAATTCTAATCAGATAAACAGAAGAAGGAAGAATTAATCTCTCTGAACATGTACTCTTCAGGCTTGACATTCTGTGCACTTTTGTGGAATACTACATGATTTTGAAAAGCTTTAAAAATAAAATGGTTTATGGAAAAGCTGTCTCGGTGTGTCACCAACAGCATGCTTCAACAATAGAGCTAATTTTTTTCAAGTCATAGGTAATTTAAATATTCTTTATGGTCAAAGAAAATGCTGCCTGGGAAAGCTACTGAAGTCTTGGTCTATTTTCAATAGCTTGTGAGAAAGGGAGTCAATGTTTAATGGGGAGCTGGCTAGAATTTCAGATAGGGTTGCAGAAGATGCCATTTCCTGGCCCCTGGGGCTTTTCAAAGTCCACAAATGATAGGGCAAATTCCTCCTTTGGCATTGGTCTTTTATGTATTGATCCTAAAATAGGCACAGCCTAAGTACCACCATGGCAGATGTCTGTTGCAGAGCATTATGTCTTTTGTGTGCACAATTGCTGTTTGTTATCAGCTGTAGGGTATTAATAAAACATGTAAAATAATCACATTACCATAAACAGGAAGGAATCTTAGACAAACCCAAGGCCTTCCTCACATCACATTCTCAGCTTATCCATACTCTCTTGGCTTTTTTCCACTTTTCTCTCTTTTTTGCTGTTGGTTTTATGATTTTTTTCTTTTTGTTTATAACAACAATTTAGCTGAAACATATTAGTTATCTATATATGAGGTATATCTTCTATATCTATGTAACCTCTTTATTTTCACTGTTTTATGGTGATTATCTCCTGCTCATGTTCCTTCTTTTTCCTTTTTAACTGTTTTTCTTGTGAACATACAGGGCTCAAACATACAGAGCCACAAAGGTAGCTCTCCTTTTATATACTTTTCCAGAATTAGTATTATTTTTTTTCAAATAACACTTCTAAAATTCTTTGATAGCAATAATCTAAACAACAGTGCTTTTATTGTGAATCTTTGGGGTTACAAAAAACCAGAAATCAAAAACTTCAGAAATCAAACTGCAGTCAAACCTGCCCATATTCTGTTTGCAAAGTACATCTTCTATGGAATATCTGACTATGAAGAGTGAGATTTTATTGTTCTTGTTCTTGGGAACTACTAGGGAAATAGCTGAGATCTCAAGAGACCTCTCTCAAAAAGGAAGAGGCTTAGCTATTGAGAGGAGCAGAATGTACCAAAGAGGTACAAAGTTTCTCTAGATACCTACTTAAGGTCTGTAAAGGAAGACCTCACAAGCTTAAATTTTTTAATATATAAATATGACATATTTTTTTAGTTTAGCTAAACAGTAATAGGACAATAAGGTACAGAACATTGAAGAAGCCTTCAAAATAGTTATAGACATCACATTTACAAAAACTGTATGTTCTGGAAAATCTGATTTTCTGACTATGCATTCCCAAATGTGAGGAGAACGGGAAAATAATTTGTTCATTCTAATCGGGGTATAAGAAACTTAATGACTGGAAAATAGAATCTATTTTAAAAAATGCACCAAAGAGGAAGCTGCACACAATATATTCATAATGGGTTTTCTTAAAGACACACCCTTTATCTTAAAATGTGGGGGAGTCATATTAGTGTTTATAGGAAACACGCAAATGAAACTGCAGTACATAAATATTACCTTGAAAAAATACACAGAGAAGGAATTAAGTCTTGAGCTTAACTGAACACTGTCCAAAACGGAAAAAATACGTGGCAGTTCCCTCAAGCTGATTTGACTTTCCATCATGCACTTCACAGGCTCCCATTCAGGACTCCCATCTGAGGAGTCTCACTAAGGGTTAGAAACTTATCTAAGAATTTGTGGAGCCACGACCCCTTGGATCAGTCACATTAAGGGCCAATCTTGGATTTTACCTTTGTTTATTTCTATGCAACTGAAAGTTTAATTAAGTTAATCGTTGCTGGCACACATAAGAAAGATAGAATCTGACACTAAAAAAGCTTTGTTTGCTCTGTCATAACTGTTCAAAAAATGCTAAATTGTGGTGGAGGAAGCTTTAATTATTTTAAGAAAGCTCAACAGATTTAGAAAACAGCTTCTGGACAAAGACTTGGTGGAGAATGTGAACTGTTAACTTTTGCACGTTAAATTGCTTATGAAACATTTTGAGCATAGTTAAGCTTATCATAGGCTTGGGGTTTTAATAAGCATCCAGACTTGTTCCTTGGGGGGAACAGATGTGTTTTTCAGTGGTCGGCCAAATAGTCTCTCTTTGCTTTGACAATCATTATGTATTTCATGGAACTGTATTGTGTTTCGTTGCTGGGCTTTTATTTTTTTCTGAATTCCACTGCTGTATCTTTATGTGTAATATTTTTATGTTTAACTCAGAAGGGCACGAGTAACAAGACAGTGAATGTGCAGCAAGATTAGTGCACCTATAAAATGCACTCCATTATAATCACAAATGCATTCAAGATCGTTATATGGTTTTCTTTCTTTAGCTACTACTACTTTTCATGTGGAAAGCAATGTGTGCTGAGCCAGAAGACATGTTCTTAAGAAGCTGTGCTTTGTTTTGGACTAAGCTTTGTTTTTCCATGTGGCCACTGGCAGGTAAAGTGGGGAAGGTGATTCAGGGATAAAAAAAGGAAGAAGAGGCTTTGGCAGGCAGGCTGGGGAGCTGGATGCCACAGTAGGCATAGCAGTAGCAGCCCAAGCTCTCAGGGAAGAAATTGGGATGGTGCATAAATGCAAGAGGATGCTTTGAGCCCTCCAGATCTCACAGGGAAGGACAGAGCATTCAGTTTTAATCTGCTGATTTTCTTTCAAGAAGCTCTCTGCCTCATCAACCCAAAGTGCTCAAAACGTACGTAGCTGCCAAACAGCAGAACAGATGCGCGTCTGCAAGCTTGGAAGCAGGATCATGAATCCAAAACTTGTCATTTAACACTCCTGACCTGTGCTTTTCCTATCCTCTCACTTCCCTGGCTGTGGGGAGGAAAGGTCAAGACTTGATGCTTCTGTGCAAATGGGAAACGTCAAGAGCTGTGCAGAAGCAAGCACTTTCTCTTCCTTTCTTAAAAAGGAGCAAAGACAACTGGGCAGCAGCAGTTCGCGCACGGTGTCCCCTGGCACAGGGTGTCCCGAGAGGAGGTGGACAGCTGTCCCGGAGGACAGCGGATGCCCCGAGGGCCCCGGAGCCGGGCGCCTCCGTGCGGGGCTGGCAGCCCTTCCCGGGGCAGGAGGGTGGGCACTGGAGCTCGGCAGGGGCCGAGGGCGCTGGGCAGGGCCGGGAGCGGCTCTCCCCGCGCGTGTGGCTGCGAGGGTGCGCGTGTGCGCCGGAGGGTGCGCGTTTTGGGGCGGCTTCTCCTTATCTCCTTGTTGTTTGCAAACGGCCGGGGCGGGAGTTTCAGACTTTTCCCCCTGGCCCAGCTGGGGCGGGACACCGCTGGGCGCAGCTGCCCTGCCTCGCGGGGAGCGGGCAGGGCCCGGGAGCGGGGCCAGGGGCTTGTTTACCGCTCTGCCGTACCTGTGTGCAGGCTCGGGGCGCTCGCCCGCCTCCCGCCCCTTCTCGGCGGCCGTTAACCGCTGACTTCCAGCCTCGCCCTCCGCTCCCCCGCTCCCCCTCCCCGGGCGGCCGCCGCACCGTGCGCTCGCCGCCACCGCCACGGCGCGGTCCCGCCCCGCTCCACCCCCTCCACCGGAGAGCCAGAGCGGCGGGCGAGGTGGGGGGGGCCCGGAGAGGAGCGTGGCTTCGCCTGCCTTTCCCCGGCCCCCCTCCCTCCCTCCTCCCCTCCCGCGGCCAATCGGCGCAGAGGGAAGCGCTCTTGTCGCTGACGCCCCCGAGGGAGCCCCCCTTTTAAAATAAAGCGGCGGCGGCGGCGCGGCGGGAAGAGGGGTGTGTGTGCCGGCCTCGCTCGGTCCCGCACGCCGGCGGGCGGACAGATAAACAGACAGAGCGAGCGCCGCAGGATGCCCGCAGCCCCCGCGGCCAGGGGCTGAAGCGAGCGGGGGACGAGAGGTCGCGAGGAGAAGGAAAAGGAAGGCGGGAGCGGCGCGCCTGGAGGGTCTCACGCCCGCTCCGCGGATGGCGCCGGTGAGCGAGCAGCTGGAGCCGCAGGGCGCGGGGGCAGACCCCGCCGCCGCGACCCCCCTGCCCGGCCCGCCGGCGGGCGAGGAGCCGCGGCGGGAGAACGGCGGCGAGTGGCGCCCCGGGAGCGGCGAGAGCGGGGCCCAGCCCCCGGCGGAGGAGGGCCCCGGCAGCCCGGGCTGCCCCGGGAGCGCTGCGGCGCCGGAGCCCCCCGAGGGCGGCTGGGGCTGGGTGGTGATGCTGGCCGCCATGTGGTGCAACGGCGCCGTCTTCGGCATTCAGAACTCGTGCGGGGTCCTCTTCGTCTCCATGCTCCGGCTCTTCGGCAGCAGCGACGACAAGCAGCTGGTCTTCAAAACAGGTGAGGGGCGGCCGGGAAAGGGCTCGGGGCGGCTTCCAGCCCGCTCCGCCTCGGGCCTTCCCCGCCTGCAGCCCGGGCGCAGGACGTGTCCCGGGGTCCCGGCCGGGGGCTCTCGCTGCCGGCAGTGTCCGAGCCCCGGGGGCCGCAGGAGCGAGACCCCTCCGGAGGGCCGGGCCGGGCCGGAGCCTGCTGGGGCACTCGGGAATACCCCGAGGGGAAAGGCCGCTGTCCCGGCCGGGGTGCGCCCTCACAGCCCTGACCCTGGCAGCACCTCCGGGGTGTCGGGGGAGAAGCTGCGGGAGAGGAGCAGGTGCTCCCGCTTCTTCCACCGCTGCATCTTTAGGCATCTGCTGTTGTGCGTTATGGGTTACAATGCACACTTCTGGTCGCAGAAACCCTTATTGCCCTGCCCCCGTTAGCCTAAGGTTAGCCTAAATCAAGATCAATTAAGAGTGGGGTATAGTGACACTTAAAATGTGTCGAGAATGGGCTTGACAGTTTCCAAACCCAGCATTTTGAAGTGCAGATTTGCTGCTGCAACCAGTGTCATGCAACTCACCAGTGACGTTAATGATATTTACTAAACTTTAAAGACATTACCAGCCCTCTCACACGTTACTGATCTAAAGCACTTTAGGCACTAAATGTCAATTAGTTAAGAGGTGAGCGTGCATTCTGTTTTATTTTATGTAAGTTTTCTGTGGAAAGTGTCTTGTGCTCTGACTTTGTAAGTTGAGGAAATGCAGTTTTTGGCCCCTGGCATAACAACAATTGAAATTAAGGGGCAGAATGAAAATTATATTTTATTATAGTAAATAATAAAGTTGACTTTCATAAACGATAGCTTCGTGTTAAATTATTAAAATGAAATACTGAAAAATAAACACTGTCTTTTATGGTTTTGTTAATTTCTTTAAAAAATGTCTAGCCTTGCAGACTTGTAAGCCATCCAGAAAAGTTTTCCAGTATAGAGTGAGTGTTATAGACCTTTTGAAATTTATGTCTTCCTTAATACTTGCATAGGTGGGCCTAAAGTTGAGATGTTAAGAAGTTAATTTTCCTCTTGCAGCTTAATAACTATTTTTGTCTGAGGTAGAAAATCAGGGCAGGTGTTTAGACTAAAGTAGGAAAGCTGAAAAGCTGTGGTGATGCATTAGGTGATGTCCTCTCCAGCATTTAAACAGCTTGCAGTGATGTACAAGGTGTATTCCCCAGTGTTCTTGAGCTAGGAAGATGGGAAGCTACGTTTGCACGTCAGGCTGGGCAGTGCCTGTTTCTCAGAAGGGAAATGCACATCCAGAAGTAGGTGCCTAGGCTCCTTAGCCTGCACAGGAGAGGAATGAGATTCAGAGAATGTGCTGTGAACATTTGCATGCTGCCCTGGGAGCTCCTGGCCAGTCAGAATTGCATGAGCAAATGGGTGGCTGATACTCTGCCTGCTCATTGTAGGGAAGTGTAAAAATTGCTTTTTCCGAGTATCTGTTTGGTAGTAACAATTTCTTAAAAACTGTCTTGTACTGAAAAAATAAAAAAGGTCTTTAGGTGCTAGTGCAGTAGTCAAAATAACCAACAAGAGAAAATTTCAGCCTATCTCCTGCCTTCCAGAAGGGTAATTGCATCACTGATGTCTAAGTGAGGCGAGATTGTGGGTGTGCTTCACTCCTGTTTTTGAAGATTTGCCCAATTGCAGAAAACAGAGGGGGATGGGGGGTGGGGGTTGGAACCTGGCTTTAGAGCCAACGTTTGCATCCTGCGTAGAAGAGCAGGAAGAGTTCTGAGTCCTGGATATAGCCAGCACCTCCTGTATTGCTTTTTAAGTGATGTGAGGAGGAAAAATAGTTACAGCTGCACTTTGCTTTGTCAGATGTACTGGTTTGAGTAATGCAGAAGGCACTAATTCTGCTTTTTTTTTTTTTTTTTTTTTTTTTTTTTTTTTTTTTTTTAAATCCAAATGGGTTCAAACTGGGGGAAATGCTGCAAGATAGCTGCCTTCCCTAGATGACTTGTGTGCATGTGAAGGAGGACTGCAAATACATGGAGTCTCCTGTGAAAAAAAGCACAGCAGATAAAAAACATTCCTTTCCTTTCCCTTCCTGAAAGTACCTTGATGAGTTGGGGTACTGGAAGGGAAAAGTCACTTATGGTTTTAGTGTTAGAGAAAAGTCTAGCCTGATCATTCCCATGGTATTGATTCAAATACTTAATCTGCTGACTCTCTTGTGTTTGGACTGATTGCAACTCAAACCTGGCAGTGGTAACTGAGTTAGTCAAGTTTAATGAATTGGAAAACTGGAATTTGTAATGCAAGTTTTCTTGCTGTGGGGCTTTGCTTTGGAAAGCAAAGTTTAATAGTCTAATCCTTCTGGAAAAAAATATTCCTCTAATATCTGAAATGCTGCTTTTTTGAGAGGCACGAGTATTCCAGGTAATTTCTTTAAGGACCACAGGTGTCTGTGGAATTTTGCAGTTGATCCACAGCACAGAAGAATTCAGGTCTGTTAGTTGTTTGGGTTTTTTTGGTTTGTTTTTAGTTTGGTTTTTTTTTTTTACTACAGGATTGCTTAGCTGTTGCCAAGAGCACGTGTGTTGCCAGAGGTTTTTGTGTGCCTGCTCTTTTGAGACCAGTCAGTAGTCATCTCTTGCCTGGTGTTTTTCCTGAAAAGAGGAATTAAGTAGGTTATGATAAAAGCTGCTTTTGGTATCTCTTAATAACATAGTGTAATATCTTAAAAGTCAAAATGCAAGGCAAAATGGGAGGGCGTTACATATCATAGGCTATGCTAATTTTGTTAGTGTTAGTAGATGGGTGGGTGTTTTTCAGTGTGAAAGGCAAAAAGGGAGGAGGCAGAATGGAGGAAGATGTAGTCAAGAAGTGACTCTGCCTTGCAGATGGGGAGTGGAAGAAACCAAAAGTATGAGCAGGGCAGTTTACAGCATGCAGCATCAGCACTGGATAAATAAATTAAAGAAGTATTATTAACATTGTTACTGGATTTAGGAGTATTAATGGAAAAAACTTGTGGGTCATAGAGGGTTCAAAAATTCCTTCAAGGGACACCTTTTTATGAAAAAAATTTGAATGTAACTAGTACACAGTATTTTGGTATTTATATTAGCAAAAATCAAATTTCTTTGCTTATGTAGTGCACTATATAAGCAATTCCATTGTTTCCTTGCGTAGCCATTTTTTGTTCAAAAAGTACTTGATTCACAACTCCAGAAGAGGAAAGGCCCCTGGTGTAAGTAAGTATAAAACTTCTAGAAAGGTGTGCCTGAAGTCTCAGGAAACTACTCTGTTCATTGTTTATAGTTCATTGTGTTTGAGAAACGAGTTGGGTGGAAAAAAACAATGGCAATGAAGTGCAGGAGGCTCGTGGTCCTTGGAAATAGGGCAGACCTAGCTGGCCTCTAGTGTTTAAATGCAATTGTAGTCTGGTCACCCTTGAAGGGAAAAGATTTGGTCCAGACCAGTCCAGGGTCTGACAGGAAGAGCACTTGGTTCCTTTCCCTATTGGAGTTGTCACATGGGGATGAGGGGCACTGAGCCAGTCCTGTTGTTATCTCAGATATTTGTGTGAGCCCCATCTACTCCTGTGTTTTGCTCTCTTGTCAGTTGCCTCTGTTGTGTAGGTTTTTATGTGCATATGTACCCATACTTGTTTTCAAAAGGCAAATAAATGCTATGATTCTAATGGTAACAGAGATAAAAATTGTAGGCTTTATTAAAAAAAAGATAAAATTACCAGTTCCACTACTTTAATTGCTTCTATGTTTTGCAATGTTTGTAGTTGTTCTATGATTTGAAGTGCTGGTTCTGTAATTCCACTGGATTTTTCTCTCATGTGCAAGTATTGAATATACCTGTGAGTACAGGTATCACCTGCACAGGGAACATGTACTGCTGTTAAGAGTTCTGCATCTATGTGTTTGCTTTGTTAGCCCGTGTTCCTGGAAAACACCCCCTCACCTTGCCTGGTTATCTGTGTGCTTGTATGCCTCTGGGCTTGGCTCTCTTAGGTGCAGCCTTTGGTGACATATCTGCATATCAGCATGATTGATTGGCTGCCTCAGCACTGTTGGCACCATCACAGCTCTTGGCCCTGGGTTGCTGAGAGTTTGATAGGGCAGGGAGGAGAATTCTGATTTTACTTTCACATTCAGGCTGTAATTCAGATACTGAGGAGATAATGTTGAATGACTACAAAGATCTACAAGAGATAATTTCACAGGAGAGTTTGAAGTTTTCCTTTACTCTTTTCTACAATCTTTTGATATCTTCCTGAGTTTCCCTCCAGAGATAAAGACCATCAGCAATTTTGATATAATTCAAGTCCTGTTGTGTCCTTCAGAACCACACTTATGTTTCTAAATCTATGGGCTGCTGTATCCAGTAAACTGGGAACCTTGGCAGGCTGGACCTGTGTCACGTGGCTTATGAGAAAGCAACTGACTTTTCTTTTTAAGAAGTAGTAAGTCAAAATTGGAACACAGAAGTTATCAGAGTACACAAGTATAGTTTGTGTGAGGTACAAGGAAGTGTATAACTGCATAACAGCTTGGCCAACAAGGGTTACATTGGAGTGGAGGATGTAGTTCCCCAAAAAGCTGGACTTCAGTATTGAACAGAAAAATGGCTACACAAGGAAACAATGGAATTGCTTATATAGTGCACATGATTATCAGTGCTGCTGTAGTCTACTTTCCTTCTCATGTTTGCTTGGCTGCTGAAACAAGAGCAGTGAAGCAACAGTGAGTTCTAACCTGAAAACTAACCTGATATATAAATAGTGTTTCATTTTATTCAGCTGCAGTCATTTTTGTATTCCTTTGACTGGCATTGGGATTATAAATACCTATGTAAATGAAGATTCTGGAGTAGTTGATATGATGATTGGGTCAAACTGGAAAGTTGAAGGCAATTTCTGTAGTATGCTGTCTTTGTTAAGACCAGAATGACTAATACCACTACTGTTTTAGCATGCACACATGCAATGTCTTTGTACCTTTGGAGCATTCCTCTTGTAGTCTTGTCAACTATTCTGCAGAGTGATTACTTAGGTTGTATTCTTGTGAGTTTTTTTTTTCCTTATATAAAATTTCACATTGGTTAGGTTCTTCCTGTTCCAACTGCAGGTTAACTTGCAACAAACAACTTTGCTAGGGAGAATAATCTTCCTAATATGCCTGAAAGCTAGTTTCCAGTTAATTTTTGTGGTTTTCTTTGGGGGCAGTACTTGAATTTCATAGTGATGAAACATCCCTCTAGAATTCTGAAGATGATTGGGAATTGTCACTGCTCTGCATTAAATCCATGTGCCTCAAGTTATGAACTCTGGTGTGCTGCCTGTCAGACAAAACTATATCCTCTAAAATCTCCTTCATGCAAATCCACTGAAATACTAAGTTTTACTGTGCTCTACTCATGACAGTTTTGTTGCATTTGAAATACATTTCATACTCCCAATGTTATTTCTTTGTCAATATCTCTGTTGCTCTAACTCTCTGTAATGTAGAGAAGAAAGGTACTGTGTCATTTTACAAAATGAGGCCTTGCTGTTTTCTGGCATGAGTGATGTACTCTAATGACATTGTGCTGTCTATTTTGCATTATTTACATAACATAATGTTTTTCTTGCTGCTTATTATTAGTACCTGCAGTCAGTGAAGCTTAGTTCACTTTGAAGTTTTCCAATGTGCATTACTCCTTGCTCTTCAACTTTGTTTTGTTTAATTGGTCCCTGTAGTCTGTTCAATGCCATCTTACTCATCTGTTTTTTGGCTGCCATTCTTTGAGGTTTCTCAGATCCCTTCCTCATTTTTGAGTTGCCTTAAATAAGTGCTGTTTAAAGGGGAAGTTAGCAAAGTCTGTAACCTTTTTCTTAGATTTAGCAAGTTGTACCCATGCTTAGTGTTTGCCTATCCATAAACATGTTTTCCTCTTTCAACGCAGTCTGCTTGCCTCTGGACACTTTCCATTTCCTGATAATGTTCAGTTTCTTTTATCATGATTTCTTTAGCCTCCTGAAAGGAGTGTTATTGAAGGCCATCTTGAAGTCTAAATATTATTGAGTTACTAGTCTTGAATGAAGCACTGTTCTTAAACTATGACAGCATAATATGTATATATGTCTATTTACTCTTAGCCATTCTGAGTTAATTAGAGAGAATAACAAACTCTAGCCTCCACTTGGAGCAATGTCTACTGGAGCAGGCATTTAATGACCTTGCCCAGTTGGATTGTGATCCAAGGATGGAGACTCCACAGCCTCCAAAGTGCCAGTGTTTGGCTACTGTGAACAAAGAAGATTTTTCTTACCTTTAAATGGAATTTTCTCTATTTCAATTTGTGTCCATTGTCTCTTGCTTCTCGTCAGAACACCCTGAGAAGTTTGGCTCATTCTCTTCACATCCTCTCATGGGGTATTTGTGCATGCTGAGATTGCCCCCTGCAGCCCTTCCTGCTTGAACCTAACCAGCCCCATATCTCTGCATCCCCTTGCTGGTTTCACAGTAGTAATCAGACTGCCTGCTCCTGCCTCCTTCCAGGCTTTTGACACTTGAAGGTCTCAGAGAAGATGAAGTCAGTCCATTGTCACCTCCAGTGTCGTGCTTTGTGCTGACCCCCTCCCACCTTTCCCTCACCTGGTAACATAAATACTGGTAAATAAAATACTGGCGCAGTAAATACTGCACCAGCACACACCTCCTCAAGTGTCAGAGTGCCTGCTGCCTGCCACACTCTTTTAATAGAATTCTCCACACCAAAGATCATGCTTTGAAATGAGAAAAATGTTCAGAAAATTCTAACTTTTATTGCTGTGTATTGCTAAGGAAAACAAGGGTTTTCAATAAGCATCTATAATGCTCATCTATAATGCTCAGCAAATAATTACCCAATTTGAAGTTGCTTCTGCTCTGTGAACTTCAGGGAAGGAGATGCGGTGATTACTTGCATCCAGGCTAATGTAGCACTGATAATATAACTGTCTGGTTTTAAAATAGTCTTTGTGTGAAGGAATTATATAGGTTCTTTCTTATGTCCTCCACACACTTTTTTTTATTCTTTAATTTTGTGAACAAACCATGCAGCCTTAGACCACTGCGGTTCAACCTTCAGCAAATATGTTCAGAAAGTACAAGATCACAAGGGAATGTTTTCTCAGAATTATCCTATCTGTTTGCATTTCAGAAATATAATTTATTACAATAGCAGCAGCTCTGTTTTGGATATTGCCTTTAATTTTTGTGGGAACTGGATAGGAATGGCTGGTTCTAATAGCTAAATTAATAGCAGCCCTTTAGTAAGGATGGGACCAATTTAAAAATGATCAGTGCTAGTTTGTTCCCACACACAGGAAGGGATTACTGGGATTTTGATTGCAGTCTCTGTTATCAGCAGCATGTCTATAATCCCATGGAACATGGTGTCACTTACACGGTAGGGACTTGTACTTAGACTGGAAGTTGTAAAGTAATTTCCTTGCTGCCTTTTTTCTGAGTAAGCACAAATAGTGCAATCTTTGGCTGTTTATCTTCTGGAGTGTGTTTTATTCAGCAGAGCTGTACTTTATGTATATCTTCCAAGTGCCAAATATGTTTTTTTCTTCTTTTGCATTTTTAAGAACATGGATTGGAGGAATAATAAGTAATTCAAAACATGTTAATTATTAATTTAATTTTCTTAGTCTCTAGCTGTTTTCCTCTGGGAAATGATTTGTAAAATATGCAGTGAAGATTGTCTTCTGACTCCTAAACTGTGTTTTAGCAATTTTTTTCAAGATGCTTCAATAAAAACATTGCAAGTAGAAAATGCATTGTGTAAATAAAATAAGTCTTCCTACTTCATTGTAAAGAAATATATTGATATTGGTACCACGTAATTTTAGCTGTATTTTATCAGTGCTGGGACTGAGCAAGGATAAAACACTATGATATAATGTTCTAAATAAACTGTGACCTTCAAGCTTTTGCAGTCTAAAATGAATTAACAATCCTTTCTTTTGGAGCAAAACACAGCTTTCTTAGTGTCAAGTTCATATGAAACCATATGGAACAGTGTTCTTGTGTACCAGGTAGGAAAGTTTGTTTTGAAGAAAGAAAAACCAAAAAACCCCACTTTATTTAACTACAACATCAAAAGAGATTGTTCTAATTAGTGATGTCCTAGTTTTAGCACTTCCTATATTGCATTGAAAGCTTAAGAGTCGAAGAATTCAAGAGGAAAAGCGCAGGTTAGTATTCATTGCCAAGTGATCCCGAGTGAGTTGAGGTGTTGGAGGTGGGCTGTATCTTTGGGGACCTTTGTCTGTGTTGTCTCTGGTGTCAGCACTCTAAACCTGCCTGTTGTCCTTGGGCTGCTTTCTGTGCCTTTGCCTTGAGTGGTTTCTGTACCCAGGTGTGTAGCAGCCGTGTGTCTCTTAGGGAGCTGCTCAGTCTGCTCTAGATTAGAGTCTGGGTGGCAGCAAAGCCACCTGCAGTGAGCAGTTGGGCAGCAAGGGCATGGGTGTAAAACAAACGGGTTAGCATGGTCCAAGGAGGCTGTAGCTCTTTTCCAAAGAGTTGGAAGCACTAAGTGTGCTTGGGGTAGGCAGCCAGGGCTGTCTAGGACAGTAACTTGATCCTGCGTTGTAACTGAAGGTGCTGGGGTTGGAACAATCTCAATGGGTTCCACTGGTCACACTGAGCCTGTTTGTTGTCAGTGTGCTCCAGTTTGGTGCATACTGTAGTAGTTTCAAAGTGGTTGGAAATGGCTGATGAGATCTGCTTCTATACAGGGCTGCTTGTTTTTATGAGAGGAAGGAAGGTGTGGTAGCAGTGCCTTACCTAAAGATGCTGTTAACCTCAAAGCATATGAGATTGAAATTGAGACTTGACCTGTGGTGCATATTTTGGACATGACAATGGTATGTGTCATGGTTCAGAGTAACAGCCTTATCAGAAAGTTGATTTAGTATGGCTAGATAATATTTTTTTGAATCTTGAGTGTACTATTTATATGATGACTTTTTGGATTCTCCTTCAATTTATCTGTAAAAATACTGCCTGTGGCCCTTGAATTCCTTGGATTAAATTGTCGTGTGTGTGACAAAACTGAAGGTAATGTACTTTAGAGAAAGCCTTTATGATTTTGGCACACAAAAGGGAATTTGAAGTTGCCCTTTGTTCTTTTATAACTTCAAGTAATTTCTTACCTTTGAAATATTTATTTAGCTTAGGCTCTTCAAAACCCAGCATTGCATTCCAGACTTGAAAGAAATTAGAACTCTCAATTTATAATTTCTGCCACAGCTGGGTACTGGCAGTGATCTAGAAAATTAAATCAACACTAGGACATTTTCTGGAAGCTTAAATGTGCAAGCCTGGGATGTGTTTTCTAATCCTATCAGAGTAACCCCATTTGTTACAAATTGAAGCATGAAGCATTATCAGCTTTTTACACCTCTGTACATATAAAAGTATTTTGTTCATAGTGAAGCAGTTCAATGAACATTTAGTTTCATGCAGTGAAATCACTGACCCTTGGAGGTGTGTGGGGGGACTGGGACAGAATTAGGTAAATTAGTGGAAAGGCTGGAGTAGAACTGCACAAAATTGGTCAGTCTTTGTATGCAGTCAGAAGTTTAGTCAGCGTGGCCCCACTTCAGTGTCTTTTTTTTTGTTTGTTTTTTTGCTTTTTCTGATATTAGGCAAAGAAAATAATAAGTAGCATGCAATTTATGCAACCTCATGCTGCAGTATTGATCTTTTGTATATGTGGTTTAAGGCATTTAACTTAATGTATGTTATGCTCAGTCTCTGCATTGAGGTCTGTGCCACCAACTGTATACTGTATTAATTACTTTTCTGTCTGAAATGTCAATATTTCAACAGTTGTTCAAAATATTTTAAAATATTTTGTAGATAATTTAGCTGTATTTACTAAGGATAATTGTATTGGGAAAATAAAGGTCAAGAAAGGTGGATATTCTACAAACTACTCTGCTGCTTGTTCTTTGGGGTACTGTCTCTGAGCAATTGAGATTTCTTTTCTATTGATGTGGTATCCCACTTACCAGTATTCCAGGTGCATATTTTCCTGATCAGAGTAGGTAAGAGAGGTGCTATACTATAAACAGGGAACTTAAAACCCAGCTGAAAAGTTTTCTCATGTCTTCAAAACTGCCTCCATCTGGACCTATGTGGTTGTTCCAGAGTTTCAGATAAAAAACGTTGTGGCTTCTTAATGGGACAGCATTCCTTTAGATTTTGAGTTAAGAATCATAATGGAAAGGACAGAAACTTAGAACTTGTAGCAAATTTTTGTATTGAAATTATGTTGTCTTCTGAAGGTGATAAATCTTAGCATTTCTCACAGCTTGCTGTTTATAGGCAGTGTGAATTCTCTGGAAACTAAGTGCCAGTTCTTTTGGGTAGAGTCTCAGCCTGAGAGATTGCTGGTCAGTGTTTATTGTACAAAAGACAGGGATAATATGAACAGCATTCTTAAAGTGACAAGACACTATTTTTATCAAGACATTGCTTTAACAAAAGACAGGTAGGGCTTTGCTTCTTCTTCATCTTTGCAGAGATCTGTAGAGCACTGCATGAACTGTTCTGGAATTCCTCATCAACACACTTACCTGGTTTTTTGAAAGAGAAGATTTTCTGTGACTAAGATACCACAGTTGGTTCCAGTGGCTTAAAACCTGGCTACTGTTTTTCTTTTGTGTGTTAAACTAAAATATGAAGTAGGGGAGGCTCAGTGGACTCTAAAAGATAATTAGGAGTGGTCATACTTAAAAATGGGTAAGAGTAAGGTGGACAAGGTGACCCCAACAGTGACCATGTGCCTGAGAGCATTGTCCAAACTCTTCTTGAGCTGTGTCAGGCTGGGTGCTGTGACCACTTCCATGGGGAGCCTGTGCCAGTGCCCAGCCATCCTCTGGGTGAAGAAGCTTTTCCCAATATCCAACCTAACCCTCCCTAGCACAGCTTCAGGCCATTCCCTCAGGTCACCAGAGTGAAGAGATTAGTGTCTCCTTGTCCTCTTCCCCTCACCAGAAAGTTGTAGTCTGCCATGAGGTCTCCCCTCAGTCTCCACCAGGATGAACAAAGTGACCTCAGTCCCTTCTCATATGGGGCTTCTCCTCTGGACTCTCCACTATCTTTGTGGCCCTCCTTTGGATGCTCTCTAACACTTTATACCCTTCTTAGGTTATTGCAAAGATGCACACAGGACTCCACGTGAGGCTGCCCCAGTGCAGAGCAGAGTGCGGCAATCCCCTCCCTTGCCTGGCTGGCTATGCTGCGCCTGACGCACCCCAGGATATGATTTGCCTTTCAGTTTATTTGCTTTTTATGAATTTTAAATTGCATGACAGAAAAATCACAGGGGCCATGAACTAACTTTTTCTCTCAGGGTCTCCATGCCATTATTGTCAGAACTACCTCCTGTCTTGTGTGCAAAACTTATAGCTTGGGAGTGGTGAATTTATTTTAAGGTAATCTTGCCACCAAGTGTGAAATTATAGAATGAGTTAAGTCCTTTTTTCTTGAATAAGTGGCTGAAGTGGCCAACCTTTTAGCGAAGTGTTGGGTGTAGCTTTGTGTGAAACAAACATCAGTTGAGTTGTGGGATTATCAGTTACTGATTGGAGAAGTAAATGAATGTTTAGTGGGAGGCTAAGAAGTAGTTACAGAATGGCTAAGCAGTGTTTGCACAAAGATACGTGGAGTTCAGGACTAGAGTAAATGCAGAGGAAGGAAAAAGGAGCATCCACTCGTTGTTAGGGCTAGTGAAGAGGAGATCAAAGGTATCTGCTTGTTTTAAAAGTGGGACATCTTGTTAAGCCACTCTCCATTGGGAATGCTGCATCCACACTGATTTGCTTGTTCATGTAAGTGCTTGTCTTCTAAACTGACTTGTACTGCTTCTGATTACAGCTGTGTTTGGTTGATATTCTTGTTTGTGTGGCAGTTACTTTTTGTCATTAGCTACCTCTCCATTTTTTATAAAGTAATTTCATAATTGTAAAGCACTTTCCTGTGTGTAATTGGTTTAGCTTAGAGGGTCATAACTTCTGTGAAATTCTGTAAGTAATGAATTTCAGTGTAGTGTAAGACAAGGGTACCACAAATATTTCTGATAGAAGACCATGGGCTTTTAGACCTGGTCTGTTCATATGCTTGCCTCCAATTTAAGGAGAGTTTCAAGTGTTATATGTATATTTTTTGCCCTCAGTAGTTATATCTGGCCTGTTTTAAAATAATGGGTAAACTATATATAGTTGTTCCTCTCCCTTACCTTTTTTCCTGTTTTTATCTGGGTCACTATGGGAGTGCTGAAGCAAATGTGATGGTTGGAGGGTTTTTAATATTCTAAAAGGCATGATATATATTGAGGTGAGACACAGTCTTTCTAAATGGCATAGGTGCCAGTCATTCAGTGATGCTTGGCATCACACTGTACCAGTAATGTGTGTTTTGCTGTCATTAGTAGTTTTTTGGGGTGTTTTTGTTTTTTTTTGGGGGGGGGGGGGTTTGTTTGCTTGTTTGTTTTTAAATTTAGCTTTGCTCTGCTTGTCTGTGTTTGTTGCACTGGATCACTGGGTGACATTTTCAGGCAGTGATGCAAGAGTGGTGTTACACCTGGAGAAAACTGGCAAGGTGTGGAATTCATCTGACAGATTATACTAGCTGGAGGTCTGTGGAGTACATTTAGTGGTTTGTGGAGAGTTACTCAGCTGGGCAGATGCCAGCTTTTAACTTTCAGGTGGGCTGAAATTCTACAGTTAACCCAAGCTGTGCTGCCTAGATCTCCAGTGCCTCTAGTGGGAGCTTTGACTCCTCACTCACACAGGCATCGTCACTCGGGCTTTCACGTGCAACTGGAATCCAGCTCCAGGTGTCCTGTAGAACGCCAAAAAATGCTGTCTTACCTTATGAGTACATGGTACATCTTTGTGGACTTTGCTCTAACAGTATCTGCAATGGCACATGCACCAGTCTATGCTACTTAAAGTTCACATTTACAAACCTGGTTAGTTGGATATTTAGGGAACTATTGCTAAAGTTATCTTTCTTTTGAAGGTTTATCAGAGCCTGATAGGATCAATACAGAAAGCAATGCCCCATGGAACTCTTTGATGCTCTGATCTTGTATGCAGTCAGTAATTTAGCTCTATTTGCTGGTGGGTCTTCCATGTTATGCTATATGATCTTTACTTCATGGCATATGGAAAACAGGCTGATGCTGACTTCGTAGCTAACACTTTTGAATGATTCTCGAAAGGTAAGTTCATTTTGTATTTGGAATGCTTAAATTCATTTCTATAACTCCCAACAGTTAGACTGTAATTATAGGTGCTGGATCCATTTCAGCTGTTTCCATATGTGAGGTAGTTGTAGGCAGCTTTTCCAGGTATGTTTGAGTGGTTTCTTGATGAGCAAAGTTAGGCTACAAAGAAGAGTAAAAAAATCAGTGTGAAAACATGCAGAAAGTTGAAGTAGTTTACCAACCAGTACTGGGCAGACTTGTAAATCTTGTTCTTGGAGGCGAGATAGAGCTGCTTGGTGTGTCCTCCTCACCCTCCCACTGCCCTTTAACCTTTTTGTTTCCAGTTTTGGTCTTGGCATGGTTATAGAGCTGCTGGCAGACACAGATGCCAGCCAGTCATGTCCTGTCTCTGGGAGAGGGAATTTGTGCTGAGTCTCACATTTGGTAGAAGTTGGAAACTGCAAATCGCTTCCTCTCTGAAGCAGTGCATTGCTTCTCTGAAATTTGTCATGGCAGGACCTAATTCTTTGCCAAAGTATCTGAGAGATGCCAGTTGGTACCTGCCATTCAATTTTTTTTTAAGTGTTAGCAGGGCTAATAAGCTATTTGAGGCTTCTCAAATGCGTTAATTGCATCTCAGGAGGATAACTAAATATTTGTAAATTAAATTTGGCATGTTTTTTAGGAGGAAGCTGTCTAATAGATAAATAACATAACTAGGTTTTAGGTGGATATATCCAAGTACAAGTGGAATCCTTCTGGTAATGTTTTTTTCTTATTCTAAGGAAACCACTTAAGAAGACCTTGCAGTAGTTAAGACTTGGAGGTATTTAGCTGCAACAAGAAATTTGTAGTTACTTTTTTGTTGGTATTAGAGATTAAATAAAACAATAGAAAAATTCAATCTGAAAGCCTAGACATTGTTTGCTGACCTCTTGATGTAAAAAAACCTGATTATAATCCCATTGGTACTCACTTTTATATATGCTCAGTATATATTATATATGAAAATGTTTCTATTTTGTTTTTATCATTTAACTTGAACATTCTGCCTTTTTTATGTTGGGGGGCTGTGTGTGCTTGTTTTGGTTTTTTGACTGGTTTGTTTTTGTTTTGTTCTGTAATTCTCTTAGTTTCCCTGGAAATAGACCAGTTTCCCTTGAAATAGACCAGTTGCTATGAAAATATTTTGGAATAGCATGCTGCCTGGTTTTGACTTAAACAGGTGTAGGCAACCAGTGGCACTGCTGGGTATCTGCATGGAAATGAAGAGCCTCTTCCTTCTTTTCCTAACAGTTATTGTCTGTATATGGGCAGTATCTGGAAAGATCAGTGCTGCTCTGTTACAAAATGGCTTGAAGAATAATTTTGGTTTTTTCCTTCCTGAAATGGTTCAGATTTCTCCTTAAGAATGTTATCTAGACAATTAATCTCAAGATTTTGCTGTGCTGTTGATCTTCAGCAGCAAATTGTCAGGTCTTCTGAGTTCCTGTGTGTATCAGCTCTTGATACTTTACTGATGAGAATTGCCAAGATGAATTCTACCGTTTCTGTTTGCAGCTGTCTGCTTCTCTGAGCTCTCAAACCAGATGAGAAATGCAGGAAAATGGAAATATTCTTCTGTTATTTTGATAGTTTTACTACTCTTATTACGTTTACTTTTAGATTCCTTACATTAAATGAGGTAAGATATTCTCCACTTTCGACTGGAAAGCGGGAAATGTAGAAGTAACACTTAATCCAATTAATGTATTTTCCTGCTCTGATTCATTGTGATGACTCTGAGCATCTGGTGGTAACTGAGCATGAGCTGCTTAAAGTCACAGAAACCCAATTCCTATTATTTCTGCTCATTGAAGAGAATAAATTAATTACCAGACACTAATCTTGGGATAATTGCTTGCTGAGCAGGAGATCTTAGCTCTTAAAGAAATTAGTTTTGTAAGTTTATGGATCTGTCAGAACTAGTGAACTATTAAAAAAAGGTTAACCACAAATGAGCAGCAGCTGAGTTTTCAGTCTCTTATTCTTGACTATTGTGGCTGAACTTTGCAATATAGAAATATATGTAGTGGAAATAAATATTATTTATTCCCCTTTGTTGTAGTTTAGTCCCAGCCAAAACTGGGACACCCTTATGAGTTTTACTATTATCAACTGAAGTTTAAGCTGGAGACTGAAATTTGTCAATGTTTCTGGCAGTACAATGGTGGGAAGTATGTGCAGTAAGATACACTATGTACTGCTGGTTTGAATGACCAAACCATTTTGGGTTTGAAGTGATGTTATTTTGGGTTGGTCCTCTGATTTGGACATAGATGAAGGCATGTGCTTTTTAGCTCTAGACAATCTACCAGGTGACATTTACATCAGTTTTCCTTATTCTCCTTCTTTTGACATGACTTAGGCATGTTAGTATCCAAAATTTCTTTCTGAGTCCTTCGTAACTGTGTGGCCTCGTGATTTATGGTTTTAGGGTGTTGGTATTTGAAAGTCATGTTGCTTTTCACTGGTGGTCCAACTGCTTTGCTTTTGGAGAGCAGCATGAGGGAGGTGTTAGGAGTCATCATTCGTAATTCCTGCTCAGTGGCATTGACCTCACTGGAGTCTTCTTCTGTGTCTGGGAGCAAACATCCTCCCCCACACATATATCTGAAAACATTCGGAGCCCAAAAATACCTAGATAAGCAAGTAAGCCTCAAATATGTGTAAAAATTTTCTCTGTAGAATAAAATGCCTGCTAACTAATTTTCAAAACCTTTTATTTGCAGGATAGCTAAGGAGTACTTTAAGGGCTCCTGCATCTTTGTCTTGATGGGTATTTTTAATCTCTGTAGATTGCTGGTATGGGCAGTCAGTGCGTTGTTTTGAGGCTATAAAAATCTGTAATTCTCTTTCAAATTCCTATTCTATATCTGGTCTTTACAAATAACAGTATATAGCCATTCAGATTTTTTATGCTGTTTATTATAATGTTTAATACATTACACTTGATCAAAACCCCACAGGGATTCTGGCAAAGTGATAACAATATCCTGGGTTACTCTGATTGGAAGTAATTGTTTCATGCAATATGTTTCTGCCTGTCAGTGGGAACTGCACTTCTGTCCTATAGTCTCTATATTGCGGGATCTCTGTTTGGAACTTCCTCAGCTTAAAGAAGTAAGCTTTATTTATTCTCCTTCCATTTATTTTAACTAATGTCAAAATATCAGGATATAGCAGACTTGTCATATAAGGATGCTATTACTGATATTCTTTAGGGACAAACTGTGATCCCAGTAAGTTGTGTTTGACTTGTATTCAGAGTGGGATGGAGGCTTCAGAGCCCTCCTCCAGTCAATGTCCAGGTATCATCCACAGGTTGGTAACACTGGAAGTGTAAAAACTATGTACTGTCATAGGTACTTGCTGCAAATACACAATGTTTTATTTTGAACACACAAGAAAGAGACAGCATTTCCTTTTGCACTCAGGGACTTCTGTTTCTGAATGCAGACACATGCTTTTAGGAAAGTACAAAACCAGAATCAAACCCAGCCTACTCTTTGCAGGTTTATTTCTGCCACAGCATAGCCCCAGTACTTAAAAAAAATTTAATAAGAGCTGCACACAGTGGAAATAAATTTATTATGGGAAAACAGTCAATATTATATGTATTTATTGTTGCAGAATTGAATTTTGATAGTGAACATATTAGAGTAATTAGAATTAGATCTATCAAAAAGTCTTTGAATAGATTGGTACAAAAGGCAGAAGTGTGTTATTTCAAACTTATGGGACTTCACAAATGCAGTTGTGCAAACAAGAAAATGGCTTATTCTTGGCAATTTTTGGTGGTCAGGAGTATTGCACTATGTACAGCATATCAAATGCAGAATAAATTGAAAACAATGTTACTTTTTTCCCCACTGCTGCCTTTGAGTTTCCTGGACTACTGCTAGTAGAGGCTTCCTTGATTTGGTATTTCCCAACGCCTTTTTATTTCCAATTTAGAGTTAATTAGAATTGCTTTATACCTTTCTTGAGCACCTGAAGGTTGGTTTTAAACCCAGGTGGTTCAAATTCTGAATTTTATGAAGAAGTTAGCATATGCAAAAGAATCAGCACACATATTGTGCAGTCAGAAGCAATAAGGCTGGAGAGACCTCTAAGCCCAAACCACTAACCCAGCACTGTTAAGTCCATCATTAAAGTCTGTCCCCAAATGCCACATCCATGTGTTTTTTGAACACTTAGAGGGATGGTGATTCCACCATCCTCCTGGGCAGCATGTTCTCAATGCCTGACCACCCTTTTGGGGAAGAAATTTTTCCTAATATACACAATATCCTCTCCTGGTACAACCTGAGGCCATTTCTTCTTGTCCTGTGACTTCCTGCATGGGAGAAGGGACTAACCCCTGTCTCAGTACAACTTCCAGATCCTAACTTTTGAGTGCAAACCAGGAACACAGCATAATAAGAAGCAGTGGGGGCTTTTATTTTGCATACAATTTATTGCATACATCCCTGGCTGTGTGATTTACTGCTGAGATTTGTGTTGCTGTGACTAATGAGTAGTTGTGTTGTGTCAGTGTGTTCACTGGCATGACTGCACTTGAGAAAAGAAACTGACTTGGTGCTAAACCTGATTACAAAGATTTTTGAATAATTAAATTCAACTTTTGTCTTTTAAAGTAATGTCTTCAGTGATATGAGAACTCTCCCAAGGAGAATTGGGAGCTGCTGACTGAAATATGTAATAGAAGCTGTAATTTTCTGGCAGCAAATTTATTATTAAATTTGATGTTTTATTTACTGTTATAAACTTGAGCCACTTGGGAACAAACCTCTAGGGTGAACTGAGGAATGTTTAATTTATCAAAAAATGTGGTTGCTTGTTATTTCTGTGGTATCTTCTTCCTTGTGTTTGGTAGCTATGGAGAAAAGAAACTCATTGCATAAAAACGTTCTGAGACCTCCATGTGTAAGGCTGTGCTTTGCATGGATCCTCCTGTTAATTTGCAAGGAACATTTATGACCTTTCCTTTCAAGCTTACTGGCAGTGGATTTTAGAGGAAATAGCCCTGCTTATGAAAGCTCCTAGCTGTGGTGTCTGTATTAAGGATAGGCTGGGTAGGATCTCCTGTTCAGAGCAAGTTCAGTCAGATCAGATAACTTGGGGCCTTTGGCTGAGTTTGGATAGAGGTCCCATATTCCATCTTCTGCTTCTTGTGTTATAGCTGTGCACCTTCGAGCAGTGTAGTTACATTTCTCTGCCTTTTAGGTAACTGTAGATGTCAGTAAGATCTGCACTCCTTATGCCTCCCAAAACTTTTCATAAGGTTACCTTGGTGGCCTTCTCCTGCTCTCAGTCCAATATATCAGTGTCTGTCTCTTGCTCTGGGGTGTAGAGAACTCAGAGCAGTTCCAGATGGAGCCTCATGAAATGGAGACCCCATGTCCCTCAGCCTGCTGGTAATGCTCCTGCTAATGCAGCTTGGAGTGTAGTCAATTTTTATTGCTGAAGGGCACTGTGCTGGCTCAAATTCAGCTTGTGTCCATGAGGTCCCACGTGTCCCTTTCTGCAAACCTGCTGTCTAAGCAATTGACCTGCAGTCTGTACTGGCTCCTGTTCTTTCCTCCCAGGTGCAAGACTTTGCATCTGCCTCTGAATTCCTTCTGTCTGCTGTTGTCCCTTTTGTCAGCACGTTGAGGTCCCTGCTCATAGCAACCCTGACCTTCAGCATATCAGTCACTCCTTCCAATGTGATACAAGTTGGTACATGTGAAGTGTTTCTTTTAATATGTGTTACCTCTTATAAAACCAGCTGTATGTCTTTAATGCTTAGTAAGAGACCTTCACACTGGAAATTAATCTAAGACAGTGTTCCGTATCTAGTAATTGATGCTTATGAAGCTTAAAAAGTAATTTCTGCTGTTATACACCTTCTTCCCTTTGGTCAGTCTGTGATTTTTGGACTTGGAGAGGCTGAAGTCCAACTGACATCAATTGCAGGTGGACTTCAGAATGTTCAGTTGTAAAGGATGCACCATTAAAACTTACTTTCTTAACACAATCCATGCTTCCTTGTGTTCTAAATGTGCTTTCTGATCATTCTGGGAGTCCCATCCCATTTTTGTTTGATGAGAAATTAAAAAGTAAATTACTTTATTAGATCATCTATATATCATCTCTCTCTTAAAAAAACCCACAATAAAAAACACACTATAAAGCCAACTAAGCAAAAAAACACCTTTCAGCTGCAGTCACCTGAGTTTGTGTTTTAAGATGAGGAATTTTGTCTCTTCACCTCTTCTCAGTTTCCCAGATGATTAGTTAATATTGCCAAACAGCAAGGGACTCAAAATGGATTCCTTCTGGATGTTGCTGGTAACTGCTCTCTTATGCTGATTTGACCCCTCTTTGTTTCTTTAACCTACTTTGTTCGTACCTCCCGGGCTTTTCTCTTATCAAATGGAAACTTTGTTTTTCTAAGAATCTTTTGTGATGGATGAGCCCTTTGTTGAAAGCTGCTAGAAGTTCCATCTTAAACATACTTTGAATGGCATGTTACTTTAGCATATCCAGATAATTCTCGATAAGTGATTATATCTAAACACTGTTTTTCTTAAATCCTTTTGAATAAAAGAAGTTTAATCGCATGATTCATAATTGCTTGATAAGTGATAGGTATTTAAAGCTGCTTTTAGATGTGCAAAAGTTCATGATATTCAGCTGCTTTGAAGAGGTCTATGTATCAGAGGTGATGACCTCATTGTGGTGAAGAACTACTTGTTTTGTTTCAGTGCTTTCTAGAATAAAAATTAGATGAGGGAGAAGAGTAATCCTTTAGAAAGGAAATAAACTTTGTAAAAGAATAAAGCATCTCTCACTTCTTCTAAGTTTTATTCTAGTTTATTAGCAAAATGCAGAAAACATACTTGAAAATATAAATTCTCTAATCATGTACTGAAGAGCCTTTGTTCTTCTTGAGGAGTAGTTTTAAAAAGAATTTGTAGTTGTATCTTTGTCATGTGGAAATGCTAGGGTCTTTTCCTGTCAAACAAGAAAAAAGGGTTTTTTTCCTATTGCTAAATTTAAAAAAATTAATACTTTTATCTAGCTATATTGAAGCCATGAGAAGGGTGGTGGTTTTGAAGCTCCTACCAACTTGCACCTAGCAAGTATTTGGTTCTGATTGTCAGGAAACTTACTATTTATGTTCAGCAATACTGCTGTGTATGGCATCATCTGCATCATCTGTTTGCCTTGGCAAGGTTATGTGAAGATAGTTTCTGGCTGGGGGTGAGGGGCAAGGGGGAAGGATTGATAGAGGCTTTCATGCCTTGTTCCATCCAGGCTTTTGAAAAGCAGGAATGGCCCGGTTTGACAGTAGCCCTCTTGAATATGACCAGCTTCTGTGAATTTGTCCTCTGTCTTCTAAGAGCTGTCCCTAGTTGCATTTACAAATGGAAGAGAAACATGTAAAAATAACATTGTTGCTTTGGATCTTTTCATATTCTAGTTTCTGTAATTTCTCATATGAAGTCTGTAATATTCTTATGAGTGGTAAACTGGGTGTAAAACTACCAGAATCCTTTAGTAACTATGTTAGAAGTTTTTTGGTGTGTTTTTTCTTTTTTATTTTTTTTCTAATTGATTCACTTCAGAGCTCCTGAAAGTTAAAGCATTGCCTCAAGCTAAGCATGGTGTTGGCAGGAGTTGTGCAAACTTCTTTGTGTAGTTTTTGCCAAAGAACCTCCTTGTTCTTGACCTGAAATATCCCTCCTGTTTCCAGCTGTGAGCTTCGTGAACAAACAGTATGAATTTTGACAAGCTGATCATTATTCATGCAGAATAATTTATTAGATCAAATTTTTGTTCCTAATTAGTTTCCCTTTGTTTTTTTAACAAGCTTTACTTTGTTGTATTCACTGCCTTCTTATCAGCTCTTACTTTTTGCCCATGTCATTGGGTTGAGTAAGTAATTCTAAGAAATGACTGAAGGATGCAGGTGACGTGACATTGCATTGTCTAGTATAAATGTCAGATACCACATGTAACTTACTGGCTAAGAATGTATTAAAATGCAGCATAGTTTTATTGGTACATGGAATTTTCTGAATTGGTCTTTAAATTGTGGTGTTCATAAGCCAGGAATACCCAGGGAGAGAAGTAATTAAATTGCAGCTTTAAAAGAAGATTGAATTTGGAGTGGTTTGGCATTTAAATTGCTGCATCAGGTTTTGTTTCACAATAAGCTAGTGTTATATGCTATTTGGAAAATCAGGAATTTCTCCTGCAATGAAATTTTTTCCTCAGTCAAATAGTGGGAAAGGTTGAGTCAGACATAAAGTAGTCTGTACTACAGCTGGTATGTGCAATTCCTTAATGCCTGAATGATATGGTGATGGAAGTTATGGACTGTTTTCCCTGGTAATATAGTATATGTTTTTTTCCCCTCTTACCTGTCCCATTAATTTCCTTCCATTTGAATGATGAATAATGTTGAAGCAGGGTTCATTGCGAGCTGTTAGAAGATAGGGAAGTAATTTTTAAAATTAAAACAAACCAACCCAAAAACTCACCTAAAACTCAACCCAAAACCTAACCAACCCTTGCCCCTGTGCATGCACACAGTCCTACCCACATACTCAGTACCTGCTGTTGGGCAACCAGACCACAGATGAATGTGTCCAAGTGGTCTCGCTAGAAATCCTCCAAATGTGATGAGTGATGAGAGATTCCTGCTATCAAAATCCTCATGTCTGCTGGGTTTTTCTTAGGTCAGTAGTTATGTGCTGAATTTGGACTTTTGTACCCTATTGGAAATCATAGTGGTGAGGATCTCTTAATCTTGTTCCACCCCTGAGTCATTACTGAGATTAGAATTTACTCAGTCTCTTGTGTCCCTTTCCTGGCTGCCTTATATCTCCAATTTTGTTGTTTATCTTCCCACCATTATCTCTCTGTGACCTAATCTATAGTTTGTCCCCTACTATAGTGTAAATGTCCTTGTTTTACTGACTTAGGTATTTCGAGGAGTGGATATGTAGATGTACTATGATCTTTGATCTGCTTATCTAGGTGTGATCAACATGTGCTGCTCTTTTCTCCTGCTGTTCTTCCTGGTGTTTCCACACCGAGCCATTCCCATTCATTGTCCAATGAGCTGTAATGTTTCCATGTCTCTGCATGAATGTCTCTGCATTTGTACAAAGAGGGAAAGAACACATGCCTCTGTTCCACAATAGCAGTTTCTCATCTGTTATACCACTTAAACTATTAAAATATGCTTTTCAGACCTATTCCCTGAATTGTTATTAAGATTACTCTCTTTTGTTTGGGTAACTACTTCACCTACGCATTCTTGTGTAGGGCTTCAGTTTGTTAGAATCTTTTTGCTCTTATCCTGTCATCCATGAAATCTGCCCAGTTTTCCTTCTTCCCCTTTTCTTGCTTCCTCTACCTTGCTGGTGCCAAAGGAAACACAGGACTCCAGTGCCACACTAGCTTTAGTGTTGGAGCTTATCAGCTTAATGCTTTGCTTGGTTTTGGTATTGCAACTCCTGTCTTGTTCATACCTGCAGAATTACCAATCCTCAGATCTTACACACCTGCTCAATACTTGGCAATTCTTCATTTTCAGGCTCCTGATTCGTGGGCTTTGTATGCATTCCCTGCACAGTGAAGCTTTTCTTCTTTCCCTTAAAGAAACTCTGAAGACCAGCCACCTTCCTCTGGAGATGGATTCTTAGAGAACTGGTGGGGTGGTTGTTAGCAGGTTTGAACTGCCAGGGGCTCCTCACAGCACTGCTGATTTCATCCTTCTTTGGCACCCAGTGCTTTTCACTGAATAAAGCACAAGCCACAGGGCTTTCTGCACTCTAGTCTGCACCCTGAATTGGAACCAGTCAGGCCTTATGATTCTTTGTTTACTTTGGGCTGGCTGGGGGATAGTGAATGTCAACAGCTTTTCTTTGAAACACTTTAGCTAAAGAAACATGCCTGCTATAGTTTACTTTTTAATAATTTTAGAATAATTAAAGAACGGGCACTGTTCTTTTGCTGTCTGCACTCCCAGCAGTTAATTACTTGTGCAGTCTGTTGGGTTGATACGTGTGTTTGCAGTTTTACTTGAAAATTCTCCAACACTACTCAAGAGCAGGCATGCTAATAATCCATGTTATTTGATTACTTTTACCTACTAGTAAAAGTAATTGATTACTAGTTTACATTATGTTATGCTATCAAGGTCAAGCTATGCACAACAAATTTCCATATTTCTGTTTAGGGATCAGGCATGAAAGTCTGGGGGTGGTGGGGTGGGGTTTTTTTCTTTTTTGTTTTTTTTTTTTTTTTTTTTTTCTGTGAAGACATTTGGACTTCATGGAAGTTTGGAACAGCTACTGAGCTCTGTAACTTGTATTCCAATTGCTGCAAGGAAAGTGTCCTGTCCTAGCAACTCTTATGCTGTGCTGTCTTTGGGAGGAAGTGCAGGGCTTCCCAGAGGTATTCCTTATGATGGAATAATGTTCTTTTTATCAGCTAAAAGCTACTAGTGAATTTATCTGACAGGGACATCTCCAGCAGGATTTTTGTACAATGCCTTCTTACCCTTTGATACAATTCAGAGCTCCTGATGACACCTGAGTTAACTCTGTAGTGGCTGGGAGTAAATGCTACAGTTGACTCTTCAGGAGGACAAACCTGTTGCCAAGTGGACACTGTACATGAAAACTCCTCTGCTAAGATGGTGGAATTAAAACTGGGCTTTCAGAATTGAAAATGTCTTGTTTAGCCAGCTCTGCTGAGCTTTGCTATGTCACTAGCTTTTCATTGACTGGTGTAAGAAATTGTGTTGTGTGACAAGTGCAACTTTCTGGAAATACAAACTTAGACCAGAAGGGGAGGACTAGTGTATTTCAAGTAGGGCTATAATTTTTTTCTTTGGTTCTAAATTTTTGGAAAATCCCAGGCCAGATGTGACAGCCTGAGAGCAGTGAAGTTGCTGCAGAGAGCAGTGAAGTTGCTGCAGCTTTGTGTCACACAGTGCACATGCACACCACATGTACACATGTACAGATTAACTGGCAGGCGCTCCAACCATTCACATGAACACAGCACTACTGGTGACATCCCACTCCCCTCTCTAGCTGAACAGAACGGGGTTCTGGTAGTGTGAATGTGTGTGTATCTCTATTTATAATACATGTTTTCATCTTTGCAATGTGGGTCCTTCCTGCTGGTTTCAGACACTCAGATATGAACACACATGCCTTTACCAGGAGAAGTTTAAATGGGAATTTAGCAAGCAGACAGGAAGACAGGATAGGCTGTGCTTGGCAGGGGCAGGGTGTGCTGAGATGACCATACAGCCAGCAAACTGCTCACGTATGGGCAATGCTTTTTACTCCCTCGTAATTCTTACTTTTCCACACTTGTTCCTCCCCCAAACCCCTAAACATCTCCCTGGTTCCTCCCATAAACACCCCCTAAGTTAATTGTGTAATCCTGAAATGCTTTTCTCCCCCAGTGTGTCCCATGACCCAGGTCAGTACTCTCCCTTGGTTCTGAAAGTGCCCTGTCATGGGCTCACCTGGCCATGGGGGCTCAGGCCCTCCTGGGAGGGACAGACCAAGGAGAACAGGCCAGAGCGTCCCCTCTTCTGGGCCTGTGCCTTGGGTTCCCTCCCTGCCTTCACCCCAGTGCTCCCTGGGGCATGGAGACAGGCTGGAGCTGTCACGGATGAAGGCTCCTGGAGGAAGGATGCTCTTTGGGCTCTCGGTCCTGCCACTGCCTCTCTGTGCCCCTGTGTGCCTGCAGCTGATCCTGCACTGCAGAGCCCAGCACTGAGCAGCAGGAGCTCCACACAAGACACAACCTGCTGAGGTCACTCGTGGGGCTGGCAGCAGCCCTTGGCCAAGCTCAGTAGAGTTGTACTCCATGAGCAGCAGGGGTCAAAATCTTTGTTCAGGAACTTGCATGTAATACACTTAACACCCCTTTTCTTGTTCTGTTGCTTTTTCTGCCCTTTTCTTCTTTCACAAACTGTAATTTAGTGGTTAGTGAAAGAAGCCCTATGTCTTGTGCTTTTTAGATCATTATAAGAGTGAGACTTTTTCTTTTGTATGAAATGTGAACGTATGTATTGTATATGTGTTATTGTTGATCTAACTGTATACACATTATCTAATGACAGTTACTGTTATAATAGTACTTTTGTTAGGCTTAATGTTATTTTTACTGCTTCCTTTCCCCTAAAATCAGAAAAAAGAGAATAATAGTTCACTTACTTATAGGGAGTTAAACTGCATAGGTGGAAAATTGTTGGTGTCATTCCTTAATTGATAGAGTTCTGGAAATAGCACTGAAGTAAATGTGGTTGTAGAAATGGTGGTAGTAGCTGAGCTACTTAGTGCTTAGGTAGGAAGCTGATAAAATAGAACATGTGTAAAATGCAGCGATTCTAAGATATCAGAGTCAAATGTTATTGCATGGAGATTGAGCCTTCAGCAGAAATAATTGGGTGCTTGTCTTTTGTGATAACTGTTATACTGTTTGGTAATGTGCTAGTATGCATAATCACTGGAAAAAAATCTGTACAGTTCATGTACCAGTTCTTGCTTTTGACAGAAGAAAAATGGCTGTGTCATTGCAAGAAAGTATTTAATGTTTGCCCACTTAAGCAAGACTGCTAGTTTCTAGGAAGAGTGGTGTTTTTAGGCTTCTTTTCAATAAACAAAAAGTTTTTCTAGTGAACAGTAAGGGAGTAGGGCATTGAAACTTCCTAAGATCTTCCAATTTCCATCAGATATTTGAAGGAGACAGCTGATTCCTTGACTAAATTTTATAGTTTCTCTTAAAAAAACCCCAAACACCAAGCCAGCTTACATTAAGGAAGAAATAAACAAAGTTTTAATCCAGGACTTAAAAAAAAAAAATTATACTGGACACTGCGTGCTCATTTGTTTGCTCATGGTGGGTACAAAGAGTCTTTTTAAAACAGGCATCCAGAAGCTTGAAGAGCTAAAGGTATTGGTGAAAAAAGGGGAGGAAAAGAACCAGCAGTATGATTGGCTCAGTTTTGTGTTGTTTTACCTACTTATTTTATAAATAAGAGCTTTGGACTTCTGATTTTTTTTCCAGAATACAGCAAAATAGTCAGTAAAAACATCAGTTTTATTACTAAGATAGTGTGATCTTTATCAAGCAAAACTATTTTTTTTCTTTAAAACAATCTTCAGAAGATTGTAACCCTAACCAAAATTTGATGGACTGGTGTGTGTTGTGGTGTTATTGGGTTTTTTTTTAACCAGTTTTGGTAAAGAATTGCTAGTAGGTGGATGCACAGTCAAAGAATAAGCAATGTAGTACAAGCATTATTGGACTAGAAAGATATGGTTCTGACTAAAACAACAAATTTATTCCAGTTATGATTGTTTATACACAATTTATATTTTTTATATAGGCATTATTACTCCCTTATCTTTGATGGGATTTTATCTATACAAAAACTCAACCAAGTATTTAATTTGTAAGGATACTCAGTATTTTCAGAGCTGATTTGATGTCTTAGGCATAACTATATGATTTTTGGAAAGTAATACAATACAGAATAGGAGAGAACCTGTAATGCTAAAGAGGACTCTCATATGTGAAAAATGTTGTAGGGGTCTGCACAGCAGTTCAGGAAGAACTGCTGGGGATGGGAAGAATTTGTACTGGAGGAGTTAGTGAAGGACAGTCCCCTGTGGAAGGGATCCCATGGTGGAGCAGGGGAAGAGTGTGAGGAGGAAGGAGCAGCAGAGACAGCATGTGATGAACTCTCTGCAACCCCCATTCTCAGTACCTCTGTGCCAATGAAGGGAGGAGATAGAGAATTTGGGAATGAAATTGAGCCCAGGAGGAAGGGGAATGTATATTTTAGGATTAGGTTTTATTTTTCATTAATCTGATTTGATTGGTAACAAATTAAACTCATTTCCCTAAGCTGAGCCTGTTTTGCCCATGATTGTAATTGGTGACTGATCTCCTTGTCTTTGATCTCAACCCATGAGCCTTTAGTTATTTTCTCTCCTCTGTCCTGAGCTGAGGAGGGGAGTTATAGAATGGCTTGGTAGATGCCTGGTGTCTAACCAAGATTAATCCACCACAAATAGAAATTTTCAGCTCTAGATTATTAGCTTGAAATAAGTATGGTGCTCCTTTAAAATAGATTTTAGGGAGTGTTTCCTTTCATGCTTCTCAGTAGTGTTTCTGAAGGGAAAACCCAATCCCAAACCATTTTTTATCAGAGAACTGTAGCATAGTTTGAGTTGGAAGGAAGCTTAAACACCATGTAGTTCCAATTCCCCTAATGCCATGCTGGGATGCCCATAGAACCCCATGGCATTTTAGGGAGTCAGTTCTTTAATCCGGAAATAATCATTTTGGATACCAGGAAGGCATTGCCAGCTCTAGGAGAACAGGGTGAATCTACAGCTGCAGCTCCTCCTGCTACCTCCTGGGAAGCAAGTTTGGGAACCACTGTTTTGAGAAACCACTTCTGGTTTGTGGCTTGTTTTTAACTAGGGGAAAGTAGCATGTTTAGAAATACAAATATCTTACAGCCCCAGGGCATGCTGGCATTATAAGAGCAAGTCCCTCTGTGGTAGGTGCTCAATCCATGCTGCCTTTCTCAGCAGTAGGTGTACAAACTCTCCTTTCCTATCGCTTCCACCTTCCTTGGAAAGAAAAACAAACATTAAAGACTGATAAAAAGTGACTCTCCCAAGTTCCTGCCCATTGGTTTGACTTAAGGCCCAGAAAATAGGGTTTGGACAGTATGTTCTGTCTTGGGGAAGGGTGTCTTGATTCAACAGCTTATCAGAAAGCATTTTGTTTAAAAAATTTTTGTGCTTTACTAACTGTAAATATCATCCAGATTATAACTGCAACCTGTGATATTTGCAATGTTGAGACTCCACTCAAAATCCTTTGTTGTTCATAATAACCAAAAATATGCAGGTGTGAGCTCTAAATCTGCTGAGTACCTCAACAAGCTGTATTGCACGTGTCCTGTATCTGTCAGGCTGACCTACACAGCGAGTCACATCCAGCTGCTTAGCTAAGATAAAAATACTCACTGTGTGTGCAGTGTAGCAAGTTGTTCAAGTTTTCTAGATGAATGGCAACCTGGCCTTTTGGATTGCTGGAAGTCAGACAGATAACTGCCTGGGTAGCTGGGTATTAAGTTAATGAGAAATAGTTTATTGTCCCAGTGAGTCATATTGGCAGACTTAAAAATTTTGCATGGGAGTGAGAGAGAAGAGCAAGGTCAAGAGTTAACAGTGGGTTGTTCACTTGGTTGCAAGGGTTAGAGTGCACGTGAGTGTAACTGATATAAAGGGCACACGCTGACATAAAGATTTATTCCTTCACACGTGCTGTCTGCTCTTATCAAGCTTTCCATGCAAATGATTTCCTCTCACTATTAATCCTCTGAAAGGGAGGTTGCTTTAATTCATTTGCTTGCTGTCCAGAAACTTAAGATGCCCCTGTTGTTTGTCTTAAGTTTTCTGTGCTTGAAGCGAGGAGAGTAGGAGATGGTGGGTAAAAGAAAATTAAATGCATGGAAGTCCCCTTTTTTACTTCAGCTTGTGAAAACAATATCCAACTCTTAGTGTTGCTTAAAAATAATCCAGTTTTGGACTTCTGTATTGACTTGGCATTGTATTTGTGATAGGATTGCTAAAATTATCTGGAAAAACAAGAAAGCATTCTTTGTGAAGAACACATACTGAACTTTTTAATTGTCATCTCACTTCACCTGAAGGTTCCTTGCTTTAAAGTCAAATGTACTTTCCACATAACAATAGCACAAAATAGTGTTATAAGGCCAAAGACAGAAATTTGCTGTGTAGTTCAGTGTTTGTACTTGTATTATTAAATGCAGGCACGTGGAACATTTGTCTGGTTTTTGGTTTGTAAAGTCATGTTGCAAAATAGGCACTGTTGTTTCTGTGCAAATACAGATTCCCCTCTGAAGCAGGTGTAAGTTAAACAATCAGATCTTACCTTGAAAAATACTTACTTTTTGCAGCAACTAAATGATTTGCCCTAAAGTCGCTTGTTTTTCTGTTTTATTTGATCTGCATAATAGAGTTTTGTTATTCTACCTTTTCCTCTATGGTAACTAGTCTGTCCCTTGCTTAAAATGCCTATTGGCTGATGGCTGCTTTGGGGTGGAGGGTGGAAAAGGCTAGTTTGTAACATGGGAATATCTTTTAGATAACAGTTTGAGCCCTAAGAGTAGGGATTGAAAACCTCAAGTTTGATTATTTTCTAGGGACGTACAGGACATAAGGGGACTACATTGATGGAATCAGGGAAGCAAAGCTGTTAGAATCTGTCCAGCTGAAGGTACTGACATGTACTGGGGTCTTTTAGCCAATCCCGAGAGGCTCAGAAGGATCTTTTAATGTGAAAAGTCAGAGTTAGTTTGTGAGTTGCTTGGTGGCAGTCTGTCCTCCTGAGCTTCCAATAGTGAATCAAACGTACTTGCAAAGTAAGATTTCTTTACCATGCTGCTTTTATCTTCATGGTCTCACAAGGATTTCCTGTAGAAGTGAAATGAATGCCCATGTCAGTTAAAGGGCAACCTTGATTTGCAGGTCTTGCCCCAGTGCAAGTGAGGTGAGGGAAAGAAAGACTAGCCCCATTAAGAGTTTAGGAATTTGAATCTTGAATTTTAATCTGTGCTATAGCTCTAAAACACAAGACCATTGTATAATGTTTGGTTGCAGATAAGTTTGGAATGTATACAGCTGTTGGTTGGGAGAGCAGTAAGGATTAAATATTTCTGGAAAAATCAGAGTATCTTCTTTGAAGTTAATAGCTACTACTTCCTTATGCAGAAAATTACTGATCCTAAATCAAAACAGAACATGATTCTTGGCCTTCAACTGTTTGGAATTTAAAAAAAAAAAAAAAAAAAAAAAAAAAAAAAAGAACAAACAAACCAGTGCTAATTTGAGAGGAGGAAAGGAAAGATAAAAATGTGCCTGGAAATCAGTTCTGGAGCTCAATTTTTTAGGCTGTTAGTTAAAAATGTGATTACATTTTACTTTGAAAAGAGTTTCAGCAGAAAACATTCTAGTATGATTCCTAAATGGAAAAACAAGTGGTTACAGCCACTTCTTATCGATTTGTTCCTTGTTTATTCTTACTACCACAGCATTTTCAGACTTTATTAAGTGTCAAAGGTCAAGCTCAGTTTGCCATGAAACCCAAATGCACGTGTTTTTCTGTTAATGATTTACTTCAACCTTCCTTTAAAGGTTCCTGAAGGCTTAACACTTAAAATCTCTAGCAGCAATATTTTGTCTGACACTACACTTTTGAGCTTTTCTTTTAGCTTCTGCTAACTTAAGCATTTGTTTATTTTCATCTAGCTTTTCAAAATATGTACAAGAGTTGCAGTTTCTCTAGTAGTAAGAATTGTTGGCCTATTAGTACATTTTTAACTGTTTCAGGTTTATATTTTCTCCCCTGTTTGTGAAAATTTTGTGATAGCTTCCCATGGTAGGTGGGATTTTCTGATAGGTTCCCATGGAACTTGGTTTGCGTTCACCATTACTTTTGTTAAAGGGGAAGCAAACAAGAAAAAAATAAAGCTACAAGATTCTGCCTGAACTTGTGTTAATACAGCAAGTGTAAATCAGAAGGTGCTTAAATAATTGGCCAGTTGCAGTAGTGTGGGATGTTTTGTCAGTATATGAATACTCTTTTTTTTTTCCCACTGTTCTGTTTTCCTGCTGCTTATGCACACAAGGAGTTAGTAGAAATTCTGATGTTGTCATGTCGTTACTTTCACAGAGGGTGAAATTAGTCTAGTCCAATTCTGATAAATGGCAAGCTTGGTGAGGCTCACTGTATTAGGGATATGTGTGACTCTGACACTTGCTGGTGTATGTCACACATCATATGAAAGAATATAGTGTAAAAAGTCTTTAAAGAAATAAGCCTATGTTTTGACTTGACAGAATGTTTGCTTTTGTTTTTTACACCAACAAGCTTGCTTTGCTTGCACAGCAATGTTACAACATGTTGGCAAGTTTATGCTTCCTTCCACCTTCTTGCATTAAGTTCAACATGGCATACACGAACCTGAAGAAGCATTTTGGATGGTCAAGAGGCAACACACTGAAGAGATGCTATACATAAACACAGGAGAGCTTACAGCTATTGGCAAAATCTGGGAGTGTTCAGTCTTTCATTCAGAATAAACTAATTCAAACTACCTGATAATGACCTGAAAACAGAGGTTGTGCTTTCATGCTTTGTGATATAGAAACAAGGTGTCTGTTGAAAGGTCTCTTTATAGGGATTCAGTGACTAATATTCAGTTATTGGATTCAGATGCATGGTAACAACCAGTATTTTTCAGTAATAAGGTTATTCAATAAAAGGTTTTTTCCTCAGGGACAAGAAAAAAAGAACACTGGGGGGAAACCCCCCCATGCCTTGTATTCCTGTTGGATACTTCCATTAGATCCTGGTTCATAAATCTTCAGTGTTGACCATGATCTGAGTGTGTTATGGAAATCTGACTAGATCCTTTACAGATAATTCTGATTTACAAAGCATGTGCAAGATAGGCTTGGTATCCAAAGAGTTGGTACTTCTTTGCACTCAATTATCTTTGACCAAAGTATTTCAGAATTTCTGCTTAATTTAGAATTTAAAAAAAATTTTTGATAGTATTGCTTTAAGGGAGAGCCTAGCTCAGACGTCTGCAAACTAAACAAGGCAAAGTAAGCAAACTGGAAGCTGTAGTCATGTAACCTGAGTTCAGAGTATAGGATACTTCCTGTGGCAGCATTATGTCATAAATTTATTTTTAGTCCTTAAACACATACTTTCTCTAATGGGATCAGCAGTTCTCTTTTGGATAGAAGAAGCAGAGGACTTTTTTGACAGTAGGGATTCTAAGTGTGTCTGTACATGCATTTTAACATCTGCTTTCCTTTTGCACTGACATACTGTTCTGGGATCTGTGGATTACTCAATAATAGGAGTGGCAGTGTGGAAACCAGTTGCTCTCCCTTTTGCACCCACAACTAATGAAATTCCTCACAATTCATGAGAATTTACTGAGCAGATTCTGGAACAGTTTTCACAGGCAGATGTAAGCAAAACATGTAGCACAAGGTGTTTGATGTTGTCTTTGGGTAGTGATAGGTTAGATAAAAATGGGGTGGCGATTTCCAGGAGGCTGACCTACAGAGGCTCTCAGAGGATATTGGAATATTTGTTGGGTCCAATGGTTGTGTTGATGTTAGGTAACTAATATCTGCTGAGCAATTCCCTCTTTTGGAAATTGCTGGCTTTCCCTGAAGAAAAAAAAGAAGTGGATAAAAGAGAATGTATCTGGAGTGCCTTAGGCAAAGGATAACCCAGTGCTTCTGGGCACAAGGCAGAAAGAATAAAACAATACCGATGGAAAAATTGCATACAGTAGTTCTAAGCAATGAATTTTACATCTCTAATTTTAATAATAGGTCTCATGTGATTTGCTTGTTAGGATCTATTTGGTTTACAATTCAAGGATACCCTCAACTCCCTCCTATTTTTAGGGGACAAACAGTTTTATTCCCATGACTAGGTTTTTGGTGTTTTTTTTTTTTTTTTACCTGAAGGAATTTATATTGCCAACCTTTTCTTTTTTTTTTTTTTTTTTTTTTTTTTTTTTTCTGAAGAACTGCTGATGTTTAACATGATCTTCAGAATCCAGGTTTTCAAGAAGCAGGAATTTAAACAGTACTGTTCCATAAATTATATGGAATAACTCTGGTTATCTGGTCTGACACCCTTCACTCAAAGCCAGCCAAGTTAAAATATATTGAACCTCTGAGTTAGATCAGCTAGATCTGAGTTATTCAGTGTTGTCCAGTCAAGTGTTAAATACACCCAAGAAAGGAATTTCCACTACATTTTTGGGTCACACTTTCTAAAGTTTGACTAACTTTATGGTGAAAATTTTCACGACATCTAATTGGAATATCCTTTGTTGCAGTTTCAGTTGGGGTTTTGTCCCATTGCTGTACATGACTGAAAAGAAGACAGCTTTATATCTGTAATAATCACCTGTTAGATACCTGCAGACACTGATTAGATTCTTTTTGAGCTGTTTGTCTTCTGCATGCTGAACAAATCCAAACTCTAGTGTGTCTTCAAACTCTGTTGTGTCCTCAGTGTGTTGGTGGCTGACCACTAGACTTGCTGTGTTCTTCTGTTACTGCTGGGTGATTAATATGGCAGATTAAATTCAGCTTATGTATGTGTCTCATGAGGAGAAAGGTAATCCAAATGAGTGGTAAAAACAAGGTGTCTGCACCTTCAGACATCATTAGCATTTGTAGGAAAATAAGGTCATGGATAGTTTTATAAACATATTTACTCAGAAGTAGCTGCAATACATAAAGAACAAAAAGAGGGAGAAACAAGAAAGTATAATTAGAACAAAGAGACTGGGAAATAAAGAAACCTATTATTACATAAGTTATTGCATAATAAGCATGCAATTCTGGCTACCTGGTCTCAGAAACAGTGGGATGTACTCAATATAAAGGGGCAAAGTACATCTTCTGTACAAAGACAGACTGAATCAAAAAGTTGCTTCATTTTGGAGAAGAAATTAGTATGAACAGATCTGATTAGGGCACATAAAATCATGGGTTTCGAGAGGAACCTCAGCAGGGATGATTAATTCTTGTTTCTTATGGTGGAGGAATTAAATATGAGTAAGTTCAAAGCCAAGGGGAGTTATTTCTAATGTGGTGCTGGTGCCCTGAGCATGTTCTGTAACTGATTACAACAAAAGCAGGGAAGCCAAAATAATATTGATGGAACTGAATGTTCCTGTTGAGTGGTTAGATGCAGCACTCTGCTTAGGCGGCTCCTAAGCTGCTTGTTGCTGGATCTTGGAAGGATGTAGCAGGGAAAAAGCATGCTAGCCCTTTATCCAGAGGTCTTTGTCTAAGTACTTTGTGGTGGTCAGAAACAGGATTCTGGGCTAAATCAATCTTTGATCTACATGGCTTTGCAATTATCTTGTTGCTTTAAAAATTAAATGCCATGTAAATGTGATTTAACAGGCAAGGAATTATTAATACTAGCTGGAGACACGCAAATTATTTCCATAAATAACTTTCAACAACCACTTTTGTTTCCTCCAGAACAGGATCTCTCAAATTTCCAAACTATTCTCATAACAAATCTTTTTATGGCAGTCAATCTTATGCTTTGCTGAGGAGAATATCTGTGTAAATGGCCATAATAGAAGTATGGATCTTTTACCCATTCCATATTTAAATTATGGAGTTTTTTGCTGTAAGAAGTTGTGGAAGCTGAAAATACATCAGTGTTCCAAGGAAGCTTGGCAGTTCATAGAGGAGAAATTGCCAGAATATTGAAAAATGTAGTGGAAAAAGAAGTAATGTCCAAATTTATGTATAAAGAAAAACAAATAATAATAGGCTTAAGAAGTCTCTCAGCTGTTAGTGGTTTGAGGCTGGGAGAGTACATACAGGCTTCCTTATGCTTGCATAAATTGTAACTAATAACTTAGTGAAAGCTAAATATTATTCAAGCTTATTGAGCTTTTAGAAGTTACTAAGTGCCTTTATTTTTCTTGCCCCACATTGCTTGTCTTCTAGACAGCAGCATTTTGTTCTCTTTCTCAACCAGAACAATCTCAAGGGAAAATATTAAAAAAACCACCATCTTGAAGCTTGTTAAAGAATGAAGGGTGTTACTACTGTGTTGTGCCAAACACTTGTAAGGCACTTGAGGATAAAACTGCTAAGTTCCTTATTGTAATTCTTAGAAAAAAATGGTTTTAAACAAGAAGGTTTTGGACAAGTAGCCTTTATTTAAATTTGTGCATGATAAAGCATTCCAATAGAACATGAGAATGATGTTTTCTTTTTTGTTGTCCTGTAAATCCTAGTGCTTGACTCTAAAAAAGTGAACTAAAATATTTAATAGCTTGGTTTATAATTTGGCAGATAAATATTCATTGTGTAACCTAACTGTGACAGTGGGAATAATTCTGAGAGTGCTCAGATATTAGATACTATATTTATAGTAAAGGCACTATTTAAAATAATAGTTATTTAATTTTTAAAGAGTCATGGTAGAACAGCAGCATATTTTTGGAGTACATAGTATAATTGCATTGCTGTAGACTTCTGAACAGAGAAAATAATTAAAGAAATATCAGAATATATGTTCAGATTTTCAGTGAACTGATCAGGAAAGAACATGTAGCTGTGACTTTCATGTTTGAATAATTCTAGTTATAGTGAAACTTTGGGGTTTTGTAATCCATTGTGTGTTTCACTGGGACAGGACAAACAGACTTTTCAGTACAGGTGTTCTCTGGTCTGATACTTTTATCTTAAGGATGACTACTTTTCCATCTTCTAGGGAAGCCTGGGAATTGTTAAATCCACAGAAAATTACATGTTTTGAGGAGTTAATTCTTAACTTTCAGTGCCTTAAGGAATATTTAAGTCCTTAAAGTAGAAATAGGTTTTCTTCTATAGCAATCAAAATGTTTTGTGTATGAATATGAATAAAGTTATATGTAGCAATTAGGTGCTGTGTTAGTATCTGAATTAGCAGCTCTGGAGTATGGCCAGCTTGTGCCAGGAAGGCAGCCAGTAGCCTGGAGGAGAAATACTTTAATTAATATGTAATAACTGCTCTAGAGAGCTCTCAGTATTCTGGCAAGCTGCACTTGCAATTTTTTGTATTACTTAGGACAGTTGTAATATCTGTTCGAAAAAGTGTGGAAGACAATTCAATGTACATTTTTCATACTGCATGAAAAAGTATAAGGGTGCTTGAAAACTTACTTAAATGAAGTGAGATCAAAAATTACTTGGATCTACTGAATATATTTAAAAGCCAAAAATTTCTTTATAGAATGAAGATATCACAGCAAGAATTATTTGCATTAGGGCATTTAAAGATTTACTCATGTACTGTTCTGTTTATTTTTGGTCCAAGGTTTCTTCACAAAGGAAGAAGGCACTACATTTTTTTGATCTATGTATAGAGGAGAAGTTTAACTTCAGGAATATTCTTTTCAATAGATAATAAAGCTGTTCATACAAAACATGCCAACCACATCTCTAAACTACATTTCTGTAGATTAATGAGAGCAACTTACTAACCTGAAGCAGTAATTTGAAGGGCTCCAGTTTTTGTTAGGTAGATAAATGGTCTCCCACTTCTGCAGTGGGATTTATTCCCACATGAACATTCCATTCTGAAATGCTTCAGATAAGGCATCATCATTTATCTTAACTGTCTGTTGTGTTGAAAACCAGTGGAAACTTTCTCTTTTAGACTCTGCCCTGTCATTATTGTAATAAAAAATGAGAATCAAGTGATGAAAAAGGCATAGTTTTTTCATGAGTGCCTGGAAGCACAAAGAGACAAAAATCAATGTGTTAGTTTAATTTGAGCTGAATGTCTTCAACCTTTTATATTCCAATTATTTTATTAGCTGTATAGGCCATAAAAATACATTGTAAACCTGGACTTCACTAAGTAGAATGGAAATAAAATCACAGCCTGTAGCTCTAAAGTAATTTAGTCAGTTACTTTATGCAAGCTACTTAAGCTCAGTTTTAGGTGCCCACTTTCTTTGTTGATTTTGCCTCCATGGATGGGGGCCATGTGAGATTGAATTCTCAAAACCAGTCATCCCTGGTGGGCTTGTCTCCTGTCTGTTGCCTTTTAATCTTTTTGTACCTGGACAGGCAGGGTGACAGGTGGTTCAGCCCTTCCTTGTACCTTCATACCATGTGAAGCTTGTGACAGATGCTTCTCAAGGCTTAGCTGCCTCTTGGCCTTGCAGGAGGGGGACTCTGATTCCTAGTGCTGCCCTGCAAATCATGCAGAGGTGCTGAGGACTGTTCGTGGTGGTGTAACCATTTATTTGGGAGGGTGATAGGCTGAAATGGACATTCTGTCCCCTGGTGTTTGCAGTTTCCTTTGAACAGTAAAAACTGCAGGCTCACTCTGGGAAAGATAAGGATGAGAAGTCTTGTAGAAGTTGGACTTGTTAGAAGCTTTGTAACTGCCTGGTCTCCAGGCTGTGTGAGAACATCTCCCTTAGACTCCTGCCTACAAACTGTGGTTTGTGTAATGTCTTGTCCCATCAGTAGCCATTGGGGCTCTAATAGACACAACTCAGAGGAGTTGTGTCCTGCCACACCCAAGGTGCTCTTGAGCTTTCCCCTACTGCAGGGAACTAGACCTTTCATAAACTTGGTCTTTGCTGTTCAGGCAATGTCATGGGGTCTTTGTTCTTCCTAATCTCTTGTGCTGTCCCTTTGTACAGTTTGAGATTTTGCTGCAGAGGTGTAAGGCAGCAGGGCTATCATATATGGGGTAGCCCTACACAGGAAATGGCCATAAAAGCACATCAGCCTTAGATTGTGCCTTGAAACTCTATTATTTTATCACATGATCAAAAATTCCCTGTGACACACATCCCTCCCTCCCTTCCCTAGACAGTTAGGCCATGGCTTGTTGAAAGCATTGTTTGACCTAAAATAAAGGTTTTTGTTTCTTGTACTCGTTTCTGGTTATCTCTAGCTATCTATTCTCTTGTCTTTCATTTGCATTGTAAGTTCTTGGAAGAAACAAGTTTTTGCTTGTTGGTTTCTTTTTCTGTCGTTAGTGCCTTGCACGATGAGGTCTCAGTCAATGTATAGGGCTCACTGGCACTTCAGCAACTCATCTCCTAAGCCTTGGTAGTGGTAGATCTACTTGCAAGTACACTTTATTTGGTCTTGTGGTTATAAGCTTTTCCAGATAATTTTATTTGTCTTCATCACTGAATCACAATTGTTTATCTAACTGTGTCTTTAGGAAAGATATTCTAAACAAAAGTCCAGCTACACAAATTTAAAACTCTTTCAGGTTGAAAGAGTTGTCCTGTTTTCTGTATAATTCAAAATGAAGATAAAATATTTTTTCCAATTCATTTTGAATTAGCAACTTTTTCCACTTATTGTTTAGACAATTTTTTCCCCCCATATTGGTGGGGACATTTCCAATATATACATGACTATATATATCAAGCATATTAGTTGTAATTACTAGCTGTGCTAAAAAACCCCACTTGTGGCTGAAACTATAGTGGACTCACCTGAATCGAATCTGAATGATCTAATAAACCAAGTACAGTTTTCACAATGTCTATAAAGCTCAAGCAGTATCAAAAGTAGTGAAATTTTCCCATTATATATATGAAAGAGGTTTTAGTAACTCAAGTTTTTGTGTAAAGTAAAATCACATTCCTATTACAGTCTAAAAGCCTATTGATTACTCCTTATTGATGTTCAGTATGATCTACATCTAGTAATGAAGTTTAAAAATTATTACTCTTTTTTCAGCAAATGTATCTGTTTAAAGTCATTAAGGTCTAGCATGAAGTCAAGTGAAATGAATGAACTGATGTCAGAATTAATATGAATCCTCAAAGGTGTCTTTAATGACCTAGGCATCAGTTTGAATAATAGGTTAGTTACTAGAGAAATGTTTTTGTGCTTATAAGAAAAAAAAAAGTAGGAGTAATAGCTACAAAAAAGTTAATTGCATGCTTTGAGCTGATAAAATCTAAATTAGTTGATTATATAAATTGTTAGGGTTTTTTTTACCATGTTAGGTAAATAAATTTCAAGATGTAGTTAAATGCTTTTAAAATAGTTGCCCAATTGCTACCCAACTTTAGTTCAGCAACATAAAACCCTAGGTGAAAACAAGTATTAACTGAAAGCTGAAATCACTTTGTCTTCTAAACTGTTGTCTTTTCTTTTCTATTTTGCAGCATGGGTGAGCTCTCTTTCCATGGGAATGGTCTTCTTCTGCTCCCCAATAGTCAGCGTATTCACAGACCTGTTTGGCTGTCGAAAAGTAGCTGTTATTGGAGCTGCAGTAGGGCTTGTTGGACTCCTTTCAAGTTCTTTTGTAAGGTAAAAAACTGAAATTCATAATTTTTAATGTATTTTATAAATATTTTAGTGTTGTAATATTGATCTAATCAGTAGAAGGGTTAAACAGTGCTACCTTAAATTGTCTTTAGAAAACTTGTGGTTTTTGTGTTTGGTTTTGTCTTTCAAACTATGACTTGTAAACTTTCAACTTAAAAGTATTTTAAAAAACTTATTGTTTATAAATAAAAACAAGAGTACCTATTTAACAGGAACTACTATTTATAAATATATCAACAGCAAGACTAGTGCTATAAGATCAACAGCATTGTCCAGGATAAACTTATATATTTGCTTGATGTACATTGTGTTGTAACAGGTACATAAACATTGTTGTTGTCTTCCCTTCCAGGCCTGTCCCCTTAATTTTCTTTTGAAAGTTTTAATGGTGATAAAAACACAGTAGAGCCTCCAGGAAGCTGTTAAAATTCTAGTGAAATTTGATGTTTTCTTCTGTTCTTACTGGTCCAATTGCCAAATATGGAGATAGAGAAAACCTTGGTGTATTGACTATACTTAAGACTTATTCATTTTAGATTTTTTTTCTTCTAGTTTACAATTAATTTATGTGTTTCTTTTCTTTTTTTCATTTGCATGTAACTTTTGCAGAGTAAATCTTAAGGAATTAAAGAGTGACTCATTTGTTGCATGTACCCTGTAGAAGATGAGGAAACAGGAAATTTACTTAGTTTAGTCACTGTCAGAAATTTGTTAGTGAAGGTAGAGTGTAAAAAGTAGTGGGGAAATAATCCAGTTACCGCTAATTTTCAGAGACTTTTTTTGTCCCCACCCTTAGCAGAATAAGTATAGGAACAATCAAGCTACATTCAGAAGAGCTTTCCACTTAGGTGCAAATGTATTGATGCAGGCAAAAAACTTGTGAATGTCTTTTCTGTGCTTTTACTCTGAATCAGATGGATGTGAGCTGCTGTGATCTGAATGGTTAATCCTGGTGCAAATATTTGGCTTAATTAATTTTATTAAACAAACAAAAAAAATTAAAAGATGTGTCTTGGAAAAGTCTTTCTTCCTCCTTTCTACCTAGTAGTATGTTGAGTGATGAATACCAAACCACCCTTGTCATTAGATAAAGATCATTCTTGTGTTTGTCTGATACCCAGTGGAACAAGGGCACAGAAGAGACATGCAAGAGCAAGTTGTTTTGTAAAGGTTTCAGAAATATTTCAGCTTAACTAAACTTTGAAGAGCACTTTGAGAGGTGAATTCTTGTAAGAGTACATGCCAGGTTGATGTGCATACTTGGTGTTTCATTATGTTACTGACACTAAAATGATTTATGCCTGTGATGTTATCAGTTCATTAAAGGAGCATAGTTCAGATACAAAAGCCAGTGTTCTGGAAGTAAAATACTGTAAAGCAGGCAAATGTCATATGATCTACTGCTTTTGCATTGCACCAATTTCTTAATATAAATTTTATGTCTTAGGAAATTAAGATGTGTTTATAATGCAGGACCATATTTTAATATGCATGTTGTGCTGCAGACTCTTTGAGTGAATTTACATATGGAAGCAAAAGTTCACTGTCTTCACTGCATGATGTTACTCCTCTCATTTTGTTACTTCTGGTTTTATTTTCCTGATTATTTTCCATTAATAAAGGTAATAAGTCTTTCCCCTTTTGTTGTTTCTGCTGGCTTATGTTGTGTATCATCAGTTTCAGAAATTGATAGTTTAATATAGAAGGTGACAATATTATGTTACACAAATAATTATTTTTCGCTATAATATTTATATATATAAATACCTAATATAAATAAATATATAGGTATTTATATATATAAATGTCTATAAATATTTATATATATAAATACCAGTACCTGGAGTCAGACCTTGATTAGTCAATTACTATTTCCTAAGAAGTTCTTACATAGGGAGCTTGTGGTATCTTATTTTTTACAGAGGGGTGCTGGCAGGTTGTATCCTGTCACAAAAAGCACTATGTAAAGCACTCATGCTCCTTTAAAAAAAGTTAAAGAGTTAAAAAGATTAACTGTTTTTCCAGAAGTGCTTTAAATGCAGGTGTTAACTGATAAAACAAGAGGTGAGGGTTCATTGTAAACATAACATTAAAAAAATTATATAAACTCTCATGTGCTATCTCAGAAAACTCATAAAAATTTCTTGCACCCTGCCTCCATCTAAATGTTATAAAAATGTTTTCTTTCACTAACTAGTACTACAGCACTAATTTAATTAATTATACTGCTGCCGTTACTTCATACTTTTAACATTTCTTGCACAAGAACTTTTTATTCATGTCACGTGTTTGTGATCAGTTAAAATGGCTCTGCTTTGTTTCAGTTGTAGAGTAAATGGTAATAATAGTGAACTTTATAATGAAGATCCACCTTCCTATGAGATGAAATATTTCATTTCTTATTAACATTTTTTTTAGTTCTTTCTTAGCATATTCAATATATGTGCCAAACCACTGAATTTAAAGTATTTATTCAAAAGGAGATATTTGTCTAAAAAATTAATACCTAAAGAATTTATAATTTATTAATATATTACATTACAAAATTTTGTCAGTATTTAAATATTTTTCATTATTAATGATGTTTGCCACATTTGTTACTTTATTTTCATAACAAATTGTTTACTTGATTTCTATGGGTTCATGAGGAGAGTTCAGTATGACATTTGACCTGCTAGCAAAGTGAAGAAATGTGTAAATCAAAACAGTACAATTTTCTTTGGGGGAAAAAAAAAATCCAAAAACCCGGCAATGGTTGAACTTACATTTGGCTAATGTGCCTTGATTTTTAAAACTTTTTTTAGCTACACTATTTGATGTAATTAGAATTGTATTTTTTTTTTTTTAACTGTTCAGTAAATTCTGTGCAATTTTTCAGTGGAAGGAGATAGATAGACTAGTTGGTGAATTAAGCTGATACAGTGCTATTCAACTATAAGTATATACAAACTCTTATTTGCAGTAGTGAGTTGTGTTGATTGATTGAGAAGCTGTTTTGTTGTCACTTCCAGGTGCATGAGCATCCACTGCCTTACCAAACACTGATTTGTTCTTTTCTTTTGGTGCAGCACCATTGAGCCTCTGTATTTCACCTACGGGATCGTGTTTGCCTGTGGCTGCTCCTTTGCCTACCAGCCCTCCCTGGTCATCCTCGGGCACTACTTCAAGAAGCGCCTGGGCCTGGTGAATGGCATCGTCACCGCGGGCAGCAGCCTGTTCACAGTGTCACTGCCCTTCCTCCTCAGGGTCCTCCTCGACTCTGTCGACCTCTTCAACACCTTGAGGGTCCTCTGCATCCTTATGTTTGTTCTCTTCCTGGCTGGATTTACATACAAACCTCTTGTTCCCAACACCAAAGACAAGGAGGGAGGAAAGAAGGGAAAATTCAAATTACCTCCTGCGAAAAAGATTTGCAATTTCTCCGTTTTCAAAGTTCTCAGCTACCGAATCTGGGCATTAGGGATTCCAGCTGCACTTTTTGGATACTTTGTGCCTTATGTTCACTTGGTAAGTGCACATTTCTTCCTGGGTGTGATGTGTTTGAAACTATACATACTTGCCTTTGTGTTATTGCTAAAGAAAGCAATTGGTGATTGGAAGCCAGGTTTAAACTGCAGGTTGTGTTGGGGAGAAACACAAAATTAATTTGGATGTTGTCTTATTAAAAGAGTGCTTTAATCAGAAGTATTAGTTAAGCCGGATAGAATATTTATTCTTTGGTCTCAATGCAAGGTTTAAAATACCTTAACAATGAAAAGAGAGATTTGAAAAATATTCTATACTATTCCAAAGAGAATTCTTTATTTTGGTACTCAGCTGCATACATGGCCAGTGACACTTGTGTGTTTTAGATGCAGTGTGAAAGGAGTAAAACATTCCAGAAGTGTAATTTTTATTCCTTTGTATGGAGGTTTGTTAAAGTGTCAATTTTCAGGCTCCGTTGTATTCACCATGTTTCAGGTTTATTAAAAGCAAAATACATGGATTTTTCTGTCTCTCAAACTTCAGCCTTTTAGTTTACTACATTTTATAGCATTCGTGTAACTGCTGCTCTTACCCTGTCCCACAGCTGCCAGGTGAGCTGTGTTTTATTGCTGTCTTCAGCAGCTGAAGGAGCTTTGGCTTCTGGTGATGGGGAAGATGTCAATTAGCCATCTCCTGTACATGTACTAGAGTTATTTCCCTAGCAGGGTTTTGTTGTTTTTTTTTTCTGTAGTACACTCCTAAGCTAAGAAATTCAGGTGCAACTGGGAGATGCATGCATTTGTATCAGGATGGCTGACACACATTGTACTGCTTAAATGTGAATTGTTCCTGGACACCTTGCTGGTGGTGCTCTCTTGACTGAAGTGGTGTGAACCAAAGGGCTTCAAAGGGAAAGGTGGGGAAAAGCCCACAGTCTCCATTGAAATGCTGCTTTGAGACCATTACACATCCTCATATTGAGAGTATTTGATAGAGCATGGGCTAGTAGAACTCAGTATGAAAACACAAGGGTCATTTTAATACTCGTTATTCACCCATGATAGAACAGTGAGATTAATGAAAATAAATATCTTCATTTCTGTTGAAAAATCTTCAATGCCTTAAAAGCTATTTTTTTATTCAATATAACAAATGGCTGTCACTGCTTTCTGGCAATGGATTAGATTACTGACTCTACATCAGATATTTATTTTTAAAAGTATCTTATGGTGGGGGGCAGTGTGTTTTTGAGCAGTTATAAACTGACTTCTATTAATGCTTACTTCTTGTAACTTAGTTTTTAATCACGTAGATCTTATTGTATAACACTTCGAATTAGCCTTTTTCAAAGAACTGTACAATCCAGATGACATCTTATGCTATTTCCCCATAAGCTTTGTAGAGATGCTTTAAAATAAAACCAACTTCAGAGGAGTAGGAGTCATGTGTTCTAGAGTAAGCTATTGGGTAGGTCATAAATCATTGTTAACCCTTGCAGAGAACTGAAGAATAAGGCTATACAAGCAGGCAAAAAGAACTTCTAAAATATATTTATTGAACAAAAAGCTTGTGATTTTTTTTAGAAGACGCTTGTGTTACTGCTTCCTGTTTATAATTCAGACTAAAGCAGCTGGTTGGCTTGTAGAGAACAAAGCCCCTTATATTATCCCATACAATATAATATTATGGTAATATAATTTTCTTTTTTATCTGGTCCTTTCCCCCCATCAGACTGGAACATGAAATAAATCAGATTGGCTTCTGAAATAAATCTCTAGTATAGGAAAACAATTTGATCAAGGCTGTTTCTAATATAGTGTTTGATAACACTGTAAAACCTATTTCTGTGTAATGTTAGAATCTAATATTTTAAGGATTACCTCAAAATTATATGAAGATACTCTTTTTGCTCAGAGTTTCAGAGAAACCATGATGCTTACGTGTTTATATAACATAAAATCTTCAATGGGAGACAGACACAAACTTTGTATGTGCCCTTTGAGAGGGGAATCTTCAGCTCTCAGTAAAACTTACACTGAATAATTCTTGTCAGAACCCCTCCCTGAAACCCACAAGTTTTCATTTTAATTTATGTGTATCTAAATACTTGATTTTCCTTAAAATTCCTGTGGATCTGAAAAAAAATCAGTGTTTATGAAGGCACAGTGTGGATTGTGCCCTTCAACACAGATACTTCAGCTCAAGTAGATAGCTCTGGATTTTTTCATCATAGCTTTGTCTGCTTTTGATAAAAAAGCCACACTTTGTGTACTTCCAGAAGTAAAAAGAAGTATGTACTTACAAGTAAGTTAAAGGCTATAAGAAAAAATAGTTTTTCACTGGCACATCTACCCGAGTCTACTTTCCTCATCTTTTGAAAATGAAAGTTACTATTGTTTCATTGTTTATTTTTAAAAATGTGGTAACTGGAAGAGGGATATGATCTCTAGACAAGTGACAGCTTTTGTTATGGTAAAATTCTTGAATTTTTCCCGGTGTTAGGGGTGTCTGACAGCAGCCAGACTGCTAGACTTGTAACATTGGTTAAAAGTGCCCTAAGAAAAAAATACAGTGAATGTCATAGCCTCTGACCTGGTACCTGTACTCACCAAGTTCCATTTTTCCCACCTGGAAAGACAGCTTCTGCCAGAATGGCTGTGTGTGACCATGTGGTGAAACCCAGGTGGCACAGACCCTGCAGGCTGGGGTCCCTGTGTGTCACTGCTTTGCCCCTGGTGGCGGCTGGAGTCACTGTCTGCCAGCCTGGCACTGCTCAGGAGATCCTGGGGTCCCAGCCAGGCTCTCTGTGTGCTTCTGTGCCCTTCCCAGTCTCTGTTCATCCCTCTTGCATTTCCTGAAGCCTGTTGGAAAGGAGAATACGTGCTGTGACTCCTGTAGTGAAAGAGAAGTAAAAACTTTTTCGGGCTTTGAAGTAACAGAATTAGCCAAGTCTTTGCAGTTTAACTCTCTGCACCATGTTTGCTGTGTGGAATAAAAGCTGTTAAAACTGAAGAAACAACCTGCTCATTAAGCAGGCTCTAATTTAAAATTAAATGCACTAACAAATTGATTATATGGCATGCTAGATAGGAGCTGGTAACTCTTGCCAGCTCCTTGGCATGAATCCTGACTGGTAGGCATTAGGCATCAGATTCCTTTTGGCTCTTGCAGGGGAGAACCAAAAGGGAGAGCTTTTCTTATCCCTGTTTAATTGGTGTCAAATTCCATTAATAGGTGTTCCATTACATGTAACTTGGGAATTGGGTTGAGATGAAGACTATAAATAAGTTTTGACTTAAGTTTATTATATACTTTCAGCATTAATTGAGATTGTTGAAGAACAAACCAATAAATCATAAGATTACTAAATCAAATGGTTGTTATTCCTCTCAATTTTAAAATCAGTCCAAACTAGTGACTGCGATTTTCTTGCAGTGCCTCTCTAAAAGAGAGAGGCCTCTCTAAAAGAGGCAGACAGACAAGTAAAATCCTTGCTTAGTCTATTATGGTTTAAATTGTGAATTCATAGCAGCAATCTGTAGAATCAGTGGAAAATGCTCTTTTCAAGTGTTTTTACTAAAGACTGTATCACAAGGAAATGAAGTATATCTGGAAGAAAGTATACCTAGTCTCTGTGCCACTTGTCCTGTGCTTGTTTTGATAATAAATAGAGAACTTCTGTTTTTCAGCAGTCTGATGTTAAGGGCTTGTTGTTGTTCTCTTACCCTTAAAAATATTTACTCAATCAGTATCATGCATCCTTAATTCTTAGGAGCTTGTTAGGTAATTTCTGTTAAAATTTGATACAAGGTCACATGCTCAGTAGCTTACAAGATGTGGTTGCCTTTTGTGCTTTATTTAGCAGGGTGAAAAGAAATACTGCTTAAAATGGATGTTGTCACTGCCTGGTCTTCTCTAAGCAGTGACGGAGGTCATTACCAGGTTTCAGTATGAATTTAGGAAAATATTAATTATGACACACTTACAAAAAGGGATCCAGTATTGTGTAATTTTGATGTAGCAATATTCAGCCACTGTGAGGAATACTGCTAGGTCTGATAACACCATCGTAATGCTTTGAGTGTTTCAGTCCTGTAGTAATTTGTCTTGGAGTGTTTACAAGTATGGTTTGATTTAGCAGTTACTTTTATTAAATGCCTCTTGCTAATAAGTCCTGCCTTATTTATAGTATTTGATACCTTGCAGGATGAAAAACTGAATTTAACAACCAAGTAGTTGGGAAAAAAAAGTGCACATATTTATTATGTGTTCTACTTTTTAAAAAAAGCATCTGGATAGTAGATAATGCAATGAAAATGTGTCTTGATAAAGTTTACCTTTTTAAGTTTAAATATTTGTTATGAAGAAAATACTCCTAAAGAATTACTAGATATGTTTGAAAATAAGGTTTGTGGTTTAAATACGGCTGCAGGCTTGTATACAAAGATATTCATTAACTGATATGCAGTGTGAAAGTTCCCATGACAGTGACTGTCCTTTTAAAACTTCAAAGTAGCTCAGGAAAAGATTTCAGTATTTCTCACCTTGCTTTGCTGCCTGTTTCTTAATTTACTGCGTAGATCTGGCTTTTCCTTTTGATGCTTATCCATGCTCATATTCCACAATGGGTACATGCATATGTAGACATTTCTGGTTAGCAGTAGCTATGTGGAGTACATGTGTTCTCTGTCTGTCTGCTTCATGTTTAAGAGATGAAAAAATGGTTTGTGTCTGACCATTTTTTCTAACAACTTTCTTAGGAAACTCTGTCTTGGTAGGCAAATAAGTACTGGATTTAATGTCCTCCATAGATGGATGCTGAAGATTCATTGCCTCATTGCCTCTCTGAAATCTGCATGTGCCAGGAATAGGCTCATCTAGACCTCTAGAGAACAGGGAAGTGAGATTGCAGACCTAATGCTCAGGGGGGAAAAAGATAGATATTTCTGCTGAGAAACAAAGCATCACCTTGGACTCTGCTCTAAGATTCTTGGAAAAGAAAATACATCTCAGAAATGAAAAGTAAAGATGCTTCCAAGCAATTTTATTCATGGGAGAGTCATGAAGCTGGTTAGAGTACGTTAGTCAAAAGGACTTTTTCATGCATATATAAACAAACTCATTTTCTTGGCTGCATCACAAAATCAGGCAACTTGGATAAATATTAGTCTGTCCTCTGGGTGGCTGTGTCTGTCTCCAGATCTTGTGTTTGTCACTTTGAAGTTGCTGAGTCTAGTGCTATGGCCACAGTGTCTGTCCTTGGACAAAAAGACAGTGCTCTCTGCTGGTCTATGTTTCCTGTCTTTTGCTGGAGCATTCATTTTGTTCCTGCTCTTTAGATAAGAAAAGTAGTCTTTTCACTTTAGAAACATAATTAACAGGAGGACTTGCTGATATGGATTAGAGCTGATGCAGACTTTTTTTGCCAGATTTGATTCCTTTCCCCCCCCCCCCCCCCCTTCTGATCTATAGTGTAAGTTCTGTGTCTTTTGTGTGATTTATCTGTTCTACAACTACCTTATCACCTTGGAGTATGTTTTTAAATCGAGCCTTGAGGATGACTTGGCCTTCAGCTCTGTTCTTTATGAGCCACCTATTTTGGATAGATGGTTGCCCATGTCTCATTCTCTATCAGTGATGTGCCTTGTTTTTGTTAATAAGAGATCGGATTCCGCTGTGCAAATTCAGTGTGTTTGAACCTTTGCTCCCTAAAATATGTGCCAATAAAAACTGTTGTCTTGTGCAATCAGCTTGGAGAAATGAAGAGCCAAGTTCTTGTGAGATCCTCTGTAGTTACAGCTTTCATAGGAACTTGTCTGAAAATCTTGCTCTGTAATTTGCAAGCTGTATTTACTTCCATATACTCTGGAAGTTTCTAAAACTTTTTCAGGACAACACATTCTATCTATTCTGCCTGTTAAGAAAAATGGACATTTTCCACTTGTAAACTGCTCCCTCCCCAGGCAAAAGCTTTGGGTTGTTAGGAAGAATTGTACTGGAAAAATATAAAGGGAGTATAGATACCACCTAAGACTCTTCAGGTAGTTCTGAGCTGCTGTGTTGGGATGAGGTATGATAGGATGAATCTCACTGCAGTGTTTGATGTCCTTGCCCAGCAAGACCCTAATCATCATCCATAACATTTCTTACAAATATTTCTGTAACTCTTGAAGCCTCCCCTAAGGGGAGAACACACTGATGTTGTGTTCCCTGAATGTTGTTAGCTATGACATCTCTAAATTACATCTCCTCACTTGAGAAATGAGTGTTTTAGCTTCTGCCCTTGTCCACAGACAGTGGCAGTGGCTCTGTGTCCTCTGCTGTGGGAGACTTGCCAAAGGAGCCACAGTAGAAAGGATTTACCTTGCAGTATGTGAAGCTGTTCAAGTTTTGTATTGTGTGTAAAGTCCTGATCCTACAGCTCTCTCCTCCCTTTAATTCTTATGCCCCTGGGTTCCACAGTGGAGACAAATGGAAGCACAGAAATAAATGTTTTCCTCTGTGTTTGAGGGCAGAGCATGTTGAAGAGTCAGGTGTATACTCTAAGGACTCTAGTAACCAAAAATCTCTAAACTTTCATGTACAAAGTCTGCATGTCCACAGTAAACTGCATACACATAACACATCTTGTAAGGCAGTAACACATCAGTTCTTGTAAGGTAAGTACTGTCTGTTTTTTGAACCACCTGTATTATGTTATAAATTTGCTACTTTTAGAATGTTGTGTAAAATAATGCTGAATATCCAATGGGTGTGTCTGGATTTTTTTTATTCAAACTGGAAAAAAACAGCCTCCATCACTCCATTCACTTGCTTTTATGGGCTGCTGTTCAAGAAACCTCTTTATTTCTCCAGATCTCCTTCAGATCAGTCATTTGTCTGAAGTCTACCACATCTTTTCTTTCCCAGAATCTGCTGTTAGTCTTGTAATGGTAGGAAAGTTATCTTTTAAATTATGTCCAGTACTAACCATAACTGTGTCAAACAGATTTCTCTATATGTAGATATTCTAAAAAAGCTAAAACTAGGTATAGCTGCCAGTTTTAGCACTATTACCTTTCTCATCCACCTAATCTATCGTATTTCTTTCTCCAATGGAAGACTAACAAGACACTGGTTTTGTAAAGGTCTGGTGTAATTATTAAGCAGATGTCTCTGAGACCCAAAATCTTCAGTGGCTTCCTGTGCTTTACTTGCTTTTCTAATCTTTGCATTTATCTCCCTTCAGATCTCAACATCTGCTGCAGTTTGACTGCCCAGGTTAGTGAAATTTTCCCCCTTTATCCCACTTCTATTTTCCCATTTCTGTCATTATTCTGTGCACCCATTTATTTTCCAATATTTCTTAATGTTGACCTGGAAGCATTTATTCTTGGTTAGATCATCCACTTTGGACATTGGGGGTGGTGGTGGGAAATGAAACAAATTATTTCCTACTTTATATTTGTAATTGCTATTGAAAGCATATTTTAGATATGTTTGTCAAATAAGTACTGAAGACAAATAATATTTGAAAATATACAGAAAGAACAGAAACAAACAAGAATAAACCAAAGCTTTTCTGGGCTATATTTTAGAATTTAAAGTAAATGAAATAAAAAAAAAAAAAAAAAAGGCAGCAGGTATGCTCAGGTGCAAACTATGTGGTGACCCTGAAGACAAAGGAGTCTTCCTGAGGTCTGTGCAATACTGGCAGGTTGAAAGGTCTGAGTTTCATTGTGATTTCCTTTGTATCTGTCTCTAACAGCACACTATTTCATGTACTCTGGTGTAGTACAAATTATTCTGCTAGCAGATGGAGTGTATACTTCAAAGTCAGAGTAAATTCAGAGTGTTATAATTTTTTGCTTTAATGCTATTTCAATGGCAAACTCAAAATCTTGACTTTGGACTCTTGAAGCATCTTGACTTGAACTGAACTCTTGAAGCTCTTGAGCTGTTTTCCAGGTTCTTTTCTGATTATTGGGTTAATTTTTTCATTACTACTGAGCGGAATATTTTCTAGTAAAGGGGAAAGTGGTTTTGGATTGCTCTAGGAAGGGGGGGGAAAAAAGAGAACATAAATGTCTGTATACTGAGTATGGACTGTATCTCTGTATAAGGAGGAGAGACTGTCATTGTCATCTTTTCCTTAGGACTTAAATGAAAATTGGACTACTTGATTCAATTTCGATTCAAGGCCCTGATCCAGTAGATACTTGGCAGTATATTTAGGACTGTCTTGAAGAATTGGGACAATTAAAAGCTTTCTTCTGTTCCCCAGTAGAATGAGTCAGGTGCTTCACCCAGGTTCGTGAAAGCTGAGGGAATTATGACCATGTCCACAAGTAGATCTCTAATCCTGAAGTGCTTGGATGCCCTGGGAATTCTGTGGTGCTTGAACAGAGGTTTGAGAATCCCTTTAGATTTTACTTGCCTAGGTCCAATGGTTTAAGGAGTCTAGTTTTGAGAGATGTGAGATGAGTGGCACAGATGCTGTTGCTGAGCAATGATGTCAACCTCTCTTAGGGCATGACAGTAGCATTGTACAGGATTTGTACAGGATATCCTAATCCATTGCTTTGCTATTCCATAATTTCTTAATGGTAGCATATCATATAGTGTTCTCGGTTTTAATTGCATAAGTTGCAAACTGATAACATTTTATGACATTAGTAAATGCCACAAGGATTTGTGTGTTGGGGAGGTTTCTCATGAATGGGACTGCTGGGGTATGGTCCTTGAGCTTTTATTTGCAGCATCAGTCTCATTACATGGTTGAGACAATAGGAAGATGAGATTAGAGAAATTAGGGTGGGTTGTTTGTTTTCTTTTTTCCCTCACAAATCCCTGTTGGTCCTTAGTTTGTGATGTTACCTGTTAGATGTTTTAAAATAGATCTGCTGTTATTCTGGAAATTCAAATTAATGTGATTGACCTGTAACTCTCTAGGATGTTCTGATAGTAGCTGGTTTTGGACACAGTTGAGTTTTGAGAGTGAAGTAGGCACTGGAAACACTGCTTTGGGCCACAAGAAATGGCTGGAACTGAGACTGTAAAATATGGATTGTAGTCCCAAACAGGAATAAGTTAAAATAATGTTTTTAAAGGGTCTTATCCAGTAATTTAACTCTCATCCCTTGTGTACATAACACTTCATTTTTTGTGGATCCCTGACTTTATTCTGCATCCTTGTGCTCAGTCACTGTGAGCTTCCAAAGATGCGTGTGTGCCTTATCTGCCTTGTTGCTGCTGCCCAAGCCACACCAAGCCACTGGTTTCCTTCACATGCTCTTTAGGATAACACTAACAGCTCTAAGATTTTTAAAAAAATATTATTACTATTTAAGGCATATGGCTTCAGCACTAGCTGTTTTTTGAAAAAAAAAAAAACCAAAAACAAACTCAAAATGATTTTAACTGTGTAATTGTAAGCCTTGAGTATTTCTGAATTTTTAATGCTTAGGGTTTTTGTGTTAAATAGGCTTAACAGTTAACCTGTTAACTGTTGTGTTCAGTTTTACTTCAGAAATTCAGATTATGCTTGTTCTGAGTCTTCATGATGTATGAATTATTGTGTTTAATCTGCTTTACTCAGTGGAATAAGAGAAAAGTTCACTGTTGGCATGCAATGAATCACCTTGTTTATTTAATTTTTCCTTTTCTTCATATAATTTAAATTGACAAGAGATAAAAAGAGGTACTAGCACTGCTGGGGCAAGTGTGTCAGCAAGAGTTTCTCAAAGATATGCATATGCATATTTGTCATGTGAAGATACTTAACTAAAGTAATATTTCATAGAAATTATCTCAGAATTTGGCAATCCTTCAAAAAATTGATCCAGGTTAGGTATTAGTAATGCTGTTTCTCTTAACATGACGATCATCTTTTCTGTAGAAGTGCAGGAGTTGCTGGCTCATTTTGCTGGTTTTTTTGCTTACCAGTGAAAGTTTCTTTGGTGGAGTCTGGACTAGAAATGTATTTGCCTTAAATGATCTTCCTGGTGCCCTGTATCATATAAAGCTTGCTGGCAACCAAGTTTCTTTTTCTGTTTCTCACCCTCCTTACCCCTCATTTTTGTAGTGAGTCCACATGTTGGAGAATAAACAGTGACTTTCCAGAGTTAATTTATGCTCTGCTTCTTAGTGTTTTCTGAAACATCCAATCATCCAGGACAGCTCAATGCAAAGAAAGAGATCACCAGTCCTGGCTACAGCATTGATCGAGCTGATGGGATGGCCAGGGTGCCACCTGGACCCTGTGTGGTTGATTCTCTCTGGCCTGGAGATAACTAAATTGCATAGAAAGTGAGAAAGTTATGCACAGTTTGTTCTTGTAGCCCTTCCTGGAAATGGGCTATGGGGTTTTAGGGCTTTTGGTGCTGATTCCACCCTACAGTCCATACTGGCTTCTCGACCTCATTCCTGCGCTTGCACCGTTCCATTATGCTTATCTCCAGGAGCCAGAACAAGGACGTTTGTCCTGGAAAAGTGCTGCCCTACCTTTGTATGGCCCCCTTCTCCAGCCACACACTGTTCTTTTTCACAGTATGTTATTGCCAACAATCCTTGGCTGTTACTACCAGCAATCCTTGGTTGGCTCCACAGCTATCTGGCTATCAGTGTTTGAGACATGCACACGAGCCCCCTTATCTTCTAGGCTTCTACACTCCCTCAGCACTTCCAGAAAACTTGATTTGGAGCAGTTAATAACATTTCTAGTACACAAATTGTACCAGCAGTACTCCCTAAACTTTCCTTTTATCCTTAGGCTTGTTTACAGTGAAAGTGTCAGACAGTAGGACTTGCATCAGTAATTGAAGAAAAAGGTGGTTTTAATGTGCTCAGAGTTTCCTAGGTTTTATGCTGCCATTGGCCATCTGTTTTGGTCAGAGAGGTTGTTGCACTTAGCTTACAAAAGCTTTGCTTGATTGAGAATCCCCAAAATGGAATATACATGGGAAGAAAGTGATTGACAGAAGTGTTTCTCACTAGTTGATAACCACTTCTTTCAGATTCAGGTTCTTGGTGTTCAGGAAAAAAAGGAGCTCCAGCTTTGCTGAGATTGATGTCTTTGATTCACTGTATGAGTGTAGTTGAAATGCATGCAGTGAAGGGAGACGACCCATCATCCTTTGATCAGCATCGAACTCCAATTTATTGATCCAACATGCACATTTTATAACAGTGTTAATTAAGCTCATACATATTACAAAACCCAAGCTCATCATTGGTCACAGATTACACATTAACCCCTCCCTTTGTTTTCAATACCTGTGGTTTGTTATTGAAACCAAGATTTGTGTTCTCACCCTGATATGAATGGTTGTCAAAATCTCCATGTCTGTTCCCAAAACAGCCAAGGACAGAATGTTTACCTGTTATGAGAAGACTGCCTGAGAACTTAGCTGTTTACAGAAACAGGCTGTGAGAATTTGCTCCTCACAGCTGCCTTTTACTTTTCCATTCAGCTGTATATGATTTATGGCATGTCTGAACAAAACTCTATAAGCCATTTCTGAGCAAAATTCTCCAACAGAGGGCTTAGAAAAACCTGGGTCTTGGCTGGTTGGAGAGAGGTCAACCAGAACTGTGTATCAGAAAGCATTCTAGCCACTACCAAGTGGCTGCTATGTCTTCTAATCTCATTCTAAAAGTAATGAGAATTTGGGGAAGATCTGTGTGTGTCACCCTGATAGTAGAGAGCACAGGTATAAAGGAAAATGCTGATGCCAGGGATGCATTCAGTTCTGGTTTTCACTGTCTGTATATCTTTATTTGGAGAACTGGGTTGTACAAAGATAAATTATATTTTTAAGTAATGAAGAAACCGTGCTACTCTGGGCTGTAGTTTTGCCTGAGCTAACCAGGTCTTTTCTGCATTTGGAAAAATCAGACCTGCAATTCAGCATGCACAGAGCCCTGAGTGAAGAAGCAGCTATGTTACTGAGAACAGGCACAACACACATTGAAATGCTTTGGCCTTTGTGTGGCTGGGTCCCCATTTGGCTGCTGTAGACAATGCCTGGAGAGTTGTATAATCACAACCTGTATAGTTCTGCAGTGAGAAGAGCGTTGATGCCTTGAGAATATTCACAACTAATTGATCATCGTGAGATTTTTGAGTAGTTCTAACAGCTAAAAAGCTGTGGAAATCTGAATCTTGCTGGAGCTACTTCATGAATATGTTTAACCTAGTTACACTTACAGTACTGAATTAGTCCTGAATTACTGTGTTTTCAGACAGTTAATACTGCTGCTGCTTATTTTGTGACGGTGCCACTGAAGATTGAATAAGCTGTTTAGCATCTGAGCATCAGCTCTGAGAGATCAGGCCAGGTGGCTCAGGGCTTTGTGCACTTAGTCCTGAAAAACCTCCAAGGAAGGAGTCTGAACAAGATCTCTGGACAGCCTATGCCACTGCCTTCCTGAGGAAAAAAATTCTATATATCTACTTGGAAGTTTTCTTCAAGATTATCGTGTGCTTAAGAGTAGTGGAAGAAAAAAAAACAAAAACAAAACAACCCAACAAAGACAACAACAAAACAAAAAAAAAAAAAAATCCCCACTCAGTTACCAAATAAAAGAAACCAGAAACTAATTTAGATATTTTAAATTTGGGATGAGTAGCGGCTGTTTTCCCTCCTTGGTGGAAGAGCGGCCGCATTTCACCCCCTGTGCTGCTTTGAGAAATCCAGTTACTTAGTTGCAGGTGCAGGTTTAATAGTTATCTAGATACAGAGTTTTGCTTTGCCTCTTAAAAAGCCTTCCGGGAGTGGATGGATCAGGCCTGCTAATTAAACCATCTAGAGGCTGCAGAAACCTGGATGTGGAACAGGTGACAAAAATTGCAAAGAACACCTTGGCTTCTCTTGCCAGCTGGACCAGTAGGTGTTGACAAGCACACGAAGGTAGAGGTGGGAAAACTGTCAGCTTTCCCTTTTCTCACCTTTGGCAGAAAGGGAGTAAGTAGAACAGCTTATCTTTTGTGTTTAAATGTCATTTCAGATGAAAAATTTCATCAGATTCTGTTCCCAAATGTGTCTCACAAAGCAAAGGAAAAAACAGAAAGAGCAAGCAACATGTCTTCAATTTAAGTTAGAAGTTTTTCTTTAAAACTAGAATAAATCTTGTTTTTTTCTTTCTTAAAAAATCAGTTATATTGGACAAAATAATATTAGATTTAATAGGCTTTCTGTGACATGTAAAAAAACTCCAACAGATTTTATATTTAAGAAAATTACTCTTACTCAGCAAGTCCTGTTTTCTTGTTGGAAAAAACAGCTCTGCTTGTATAGTAACATTCTGGCCAGGAAAGAATTCACACTATTTTGCTCTAGAAGTATTTGCTAAAACAGAAAATTTTCATTTTATAGATGAGAAATTAGGGGTTCTCTGGTTTGAAGCGATATCAGCCTGTGGTTACCTTGTCCCTCAAATGTTCTTACTGCATCTTTACTGAAAATCAGTTTCTTCTGTTTGGTCTTTTACATCTCTGAACTTTCGCTTGTTTTCACTTGTTTACTTTTCTCGTTCAAAACTGGATGAACATGGATATTGCAGGATTGTGCAAATGATTTCTACGTCTTCTAGTGCCCATTTTGGCATAGCCACGCACGTTCCAAAACGTGGTAGTGAAAAAAATCTCTTGTGGATAATTTTCTGATCTTTGGGGATGATTAAAAAATAAAAACAAAACCAAAAACCAAAAACATCACAGCAAAAACCACAGATGAAAAACACTGTGGAAGTAGAGAGAATATAAAAAATGCAAATCCATCGAGCCAGTCTGTTTATACATACATATATATATATATGTATGTATGTATTTTTTACTGTGAATTGAAAAGTTGGCATTACTGGCACTGGCAGTTCATCCTGTTGTGGTCCATGGTCCGTTGCTTTAGTTCTTCAGGCTGCAGTGGGTGATACATCTTTCTTCCAGTCTGCCCTGCTCGTTGCTGCTGAATCTGCTCCCCCCGGTGGGAGTGCTCGCTGTTGTGGCTGGCACTGCAGCTGGCTTCTGCCCCGCTTCCTCCTTGCCCCTGGACATCTTGGATGTGGGATGACACCTCCTGAAGGGCCGCTCCTGCTTGCACTGTCTTGTCTCCAGCTCTCTGCTTCTTGCTCCTTGCCCGGAGCTATGTTGCAAGCTTGGTAGCCCGTGTGGCTTCTGTGTTACTTTGAATCTATCATCAGTAAATTTAGAGTGGTTGGAGAGAACACTTCTCAGTTATCTTTTTTTTTTTTTTTTAATCCTTAATTAGACTAAGCCTTCCTGTTTTCCTGATTCAATTCATTGGTTGTGGATAAAGCAACCACACATTTCAGATTGTTTTTATTGTGTTGCACAAAATACTATATTTTAAAATCTGTAAAAGCAGAGGAAATCAGATGACTGTAGCTGAATTTGTGACTGACAGATTACTTTTACTTGACTCAGGTTTGCCAAAGTCTATCTTTTTAATTCTAAAGCAAATTTATTTTCTCTTTTTAAACAGATGAATCATGTAAAAGAGAGATTTGGTGACAGCGTGCCAGAAGAAGTGCTTCTGCTGTGTCTAGGCATTACTTCAGGAGTTGGCAGATTGATCTTTGGCAGAGTTGCAGATTATATTCCTGGTGCAAAAAAAATCTATCTACAGGTATGTGTTTATTGTTTCTATATTCCTTCTGAACTGTGGATTCCAAAGGATTTGATTTTGGATACTATTAGTAAGTAAGCAGAATTAACTGATTGGAGATTCAAATTTGAGAAGTTTCAAAACTCTAGGAAACTCAGTGTATGGCTTTTGATACTAGGAGCCTTTGGTGCAAAATTTATGATTCTCTGATTTTATTTTTTTTTTTTTTTCATTTTCTCTGAGAAAAATGTCTCTTTCCTGCTGGCTGTTTTCAGCTGGGAATGAAAGAAATTACTGTTCATTAGCATGTGACTGAGAATCTTTGGGGATTCTCTAGATTCTGCTTTCTCCGTTTTATCCCAATTATGATTTCATAATGGCTTTCCCCATACAGGGAAAAAAATTAAGCCATGTTTCTCTAGTAAGGATTTTGGATCTCTTGATCTTTGACAGACACTAATTTGGTGTCAGCTATGTTCTGTGCAAGTACACAGGGAAATGGCCGTGGCAATACAAGTGGTGCATAGTTGAGGAGATTTTGCAGAAGGAGTCCTGGCTTCCAGAAATGCTGAAGCTTGGGGAGGAAGGAGGATATACACTTCTCTCCCTCCAGTAATAAATTATTTATTTTTTAAATACTAGCAGTGTTGGTGTGGGATTTTGCAAAAAGCTTTAATTTACTTCCATATTGGCAATTTCGAGGTGTTTTTCATTTGGTCTCTTAAAATGAATAGCAAGGGAGGCATCTAGTGGGGGTTGTCTGCACTGCATTATGGAAATAAAAAATTCCTAGGAAAGTATTACTGTTCTGCTGGAGTATTTGTTGTCATGGATAAATTTAGATTCTTTGATGTTTTATTGCAGTTAGGTGGAACATTGGTTTCCAGTGCTTACATATGGATGGTGCACAGGCAAAACTGTTACTGCTTTTATTTTCTTTTTAATTCTGCTTCATTTTGCTGAAAGACAGTTTTATTCCTTTAATCTGAAACAAATAAATAATCTAAGATTATATTAGAAAATCTTTTTAAGTATGCATGACTACAGTAGTACATCAGGATACTTTTTTTAATGGAAAAATTAAATGTTTTCACTTCTGTTGAATTTAAGCACCCTGAAATAACCACTCATAATATGGCTATTTTTACTTACAACAGTGAGGAGTCTAATTGCAGTATTCCAGCTATCTTAAACTTTTAATAATTCTGTGACTTATTTCTCAAAAACTATTAGTGCATAAGAAATGACCTTACACAATCATTGTAGGATAGAGGATTACAATTGCATTTTCAAAGCTTGTGAAATGGGTGGTGGAATTTCTTTGCCTGTCATGAGTGATATGTTTGTTTTATTTTAATATGTAACTTCTGACGGTGGTAATCCATGGAGACTGATTATTTTAAAGTAAATACAGGCAGGCGATCTAATTCACTGCAAATGCAAGGAGGTTCATCTGATCCCTAAGGATTTGCAAATTTGATGCAATGCATTTTTATTTTTTTTTTCCTTGTCCATATTTAGGTGGCCTCATTTTTTTTTATTGGGCTGATGTCTATGATGATTCCACTGTGCAATGTCTTTGGAGCTCTCGTTGCTGTCTGTCTCTTCATGGGCCTGTTTGATGGGTGCTTCATTTGCATCATGGCTCCTATTGCCTTCGAGCTCGTTGGGGCTCAGGACGTCTCCCAGGCCATCGGGTTCCTGCTTGGACTCATGTCAGTGCCTATGACAGTTGGTCCACCCGTTGCAGGTGAGCGTAGGCAGGGTTTGTAGCTGTAAATGTGTTCCTGTGTTTGCATGACTTTAGAGAAACTCTTTGGCCATGTTTCCCATTCCTGCATCACGTGCAGAGCTTTGACATCAGCGGTTGTCTCTGTGTGTGCTTGAGAAGGTAAAGGAAATTTACCTGCTGCTTGAGAGTTGTTAACTTACTGCACTCTTCAAAGTTTATTCAGTCTTCTTCATTGTATGCAGGTGTAAAACATTCCTCAAAAGGAAGATGGGTTTCCAGTTGGATTTAGGACCTGACATTTTCCAGTTTGTACAACTGACAGCCTATTGGTTGCATGTGTTAGAGGGCCTCCAAATTAAAATCTGAAAATTAACTGGATTCCAAAGTTTGCTCATGTTAAAACCATTGTGAGGCTGAAGGCTCCAGTCACTTTAATTGCTCCTCATAAGTAGAAATATATATATATACAATAAATATAAAATTATAATTATTAATATATTAAGTGGCTTTATTCATCCTTTGTTGGGAGACTGACAAAGTACAGGTTTTGAAGATAAAAACTTAGAAGCTCTTGGGAGGTAGAAATAGCTAGAAGTGTATTCCTCAGTACTGATGATTTTCAGTGGTAATTTACCGTGAGGTTTGGTGAGTGAAAGGTATACTCCATAAGATGTAATTGAACTATGCTGCATTATAAAGGACAAAATTTTAATGCTAGAGCAGTACAGACTTGGTGCTTCCTACTTTCACAGCTATTAATACTTAAATAGAATTTGACTAATGGGAGGAGATTGGAGAGAACAATTCGAGTGAATTATTGGGAAACACACTTCTTACTAAGAGGCCACAAGGAATGCAATATATGGAGTATGTCTAGAATTAGAAGAATGGACACATTGATCAAAGGTAGCTGTTTCCAAAAGGAGGGAGAATTTCTCTAAGTCATGGCAAGATACAGGTGCTGGAGAAGCTCAAATGAGCAACTTTCACATAGGAAAGATGGTGCATGTTTTCAGTGGATGGTAATTAAGCAATTTTTAATTGGTTGAGGAGTGACATACTGAGCTCTTCATTCTGCTCCAAGTCAACTCTGGAATACCTTTCTACCTCCATGTACGCCTCTGTTTGGCCATCAGGTTGTCAGTTCTAGTGGCTATAATCTGTGCCAGCTCTTGGGTTCCTGAACCCAGAGCCATGGCCTGTTTTCTGTAGATTCCTGAGGCCCCTTTATTTATGAGTGGTCACTTTCTGTTCCCAGGTTTGCTGCGGGACAAGCTTGGCACCTACGACGTGGCGTTTTACCTGGCTGGAGTCCCTCCCCTCATTGGAGGAGCGATCCTGTGCTTCATCCCCTGGGTCCACGAGCGGCAGAAGTTGAAAGCGAGAGCAAAACCTGTTGATGGAGAAACTACTGAGAAAATGCTGGAAAATGAAAGCACTTTGGTGTCGGACACGACAGAAAAGCCAGCCAAAGAACTGGATTCTGGCTTTTGATGCTTTTTTTCTTTTCCCTATACCATCCTGACCTCCTCCTACAGAAACCAGATTTCTGCTTGTTGGCTGAAGATACTGAAGTCTTGAACTATTGCTCAAATTGCAGAACTGCTACAAGAATCTTTTATACCATTGAACTTTTTTGACAAGTCTTTGAATTTGATTTCAAGCCACATTTTCAAGGTATTTGAAGTTTTGTAGCTTTAGTGTGTACGTGCGTAGTGATTCTGTGTGTGAAGAGAATATTTTTCTAATCCATCAGAACTGATTTCTGGAAATGTGAAAGCTGTTTTTCCTTCACTGACCCAGGGTTCTTCAATGATGTCTATGATCCATCCTCTGCAGGCATGCCCCTGGGTGTTTATACTGGATAATGTAGTAGCTCTTATGACTGATCTGTTTTATTGAAGTTTATCATGCTGTTTACAGTCTTCTATAATTCTCTATCATGAACACAAATATGCATCTTTTTGCTGAAATGATTGTTTCATTAGAAAGCTAAATTATTATACAACTGTTGAAACACTCACTTGTGTTTGCATTCACCTTTCACAGTAGCCCAAAGAACATTAAGGATGGCATTTTTGATGGGCTCAGGTTTTGAATGTGTCCAAACCAAGCTCCAAGTGCAAACACGTTCAGAAGTTAAGCTGCTGAATAATAGATTTTTTATTGTTACTATTATTATTGTTATTATTATTATTATTATTATTTGGTGAAGGCAATACCCTTAAGATGTATGTTTATAAATCTTTTTTCAGGCAAACCTCAGAGTAGTGGATAGTTTTGAAACTGTACTGACTAATTCTTTGGAGCAGTATTGTGAATTAGACTAAATTTCAAATTATTCAGCTGTACTTCTTAGGATTTCTTTTTTTGTTGTTCGTAAAACCAAGACAGCTTTAAAGGATACATTCTAAGTGCAATACCACATTGTTTTTAATGTGGAAATATACGTGAGCTATTAAAACAACATTCAGCAATTCAAGATTTTTGCACTATGTGAACATGCAGGTTTATTACAGGTCTTTATAGCTGTGCTCAACTGCCTGTAGATTATAGGCTCCATATTTTTTTCAAATATAAAGAAATGCCTTTGCATGTCCTATTTCTTTCTTAACACCCTAAACTAATAGCCCCATTGCTTATGTCTCCTTAGGTATCATGCACTGTTTGTCAAGCAAGTAACCTCTTTTTCTGAAAAATGTTTGAAAGTATAATACTTTGAGATGAAAACACTGCTTTTCAGTTTATCATAAAACACTTCTAAGCATACTGCTTATCTATAGATATGGTTCAGCAATCACTGGAATACTTAATTTTTTATTTCAGGTCCATTTGATACCAATAATTTTTGTTGCTTCTTTTAAAACTGTCATAGCAAAGAGTAAACTAAATGTGATCTGGGCAAAATGCATATTCAAGTGCTTTGTTTAATTAGTAACTGTTCTTTACATAAACCATGGAGGCATACTGTTTGGGTTTTTCTTTATGAGAGCCTTTAGTATCTCTCTTTTTTTTCATTCTTCTTATTCCAGTGTTGTAGTAAATTGCTCAGAAAACCCATATAAAACAGCAATACTATTGCATTTAATGTTTACATCTAGCAACCAACAGAAGTTCTTTAAATATAATCATGCAAAGCATTGTAATTATTGTAGACCAAAGCTCAGGCATTTTTTATATTGCAGAATTTCAAACCCTACTTTGCATGAGTGAGGTCTAAAAGAATTGAATATTAAAATGTTAGAGAGACATATGTGGAGGGACTTGGAGGTGGTTGTGGGGAGGGGGGGAAAACCAGTCTGGAAAACCAAGGTCCCTTCAGGTTCACTGGGACTTGTGCTTTGGCACATTGCAAGTACTTCTGAAAATGTCATTGAAACATGCATAGTGGTGTTAATTAAAATTACTGCCTTCATGAGAAAAGTGATGCTGACAGCCAATGCTGCTCTTGTCTGGAGTGTTCCTGTAGAACATGATATTCAGTATTATTTTCCATTTGGGCAACACAGAAGGTGGTGTTGGCTAAGTGTGATATAAGACTCTCGTTTCCTGTTGTCCTGTTATGAAAATTTAGTGTTCATCATGGATCTTGCATTTCATGCGTTTTTTAGCCCTGAGTTTTATACCAAAAACAAAGCTGCTGCTTTTTTTATCACTGGTGCAATTTGAAAGGGTTGTGACCAGGTATCTTGGTGTAATTATGGCATCTTTCCAACTTTCTGCTCTGCATCTCTAAATTATCTGGGAGAGTATATTAAATAATTGTTGTAAAGATTTATAATTTACATGGAAATGGTATATCAATAGTATGGATCAAATATTGCCATGCTGTTAAAAAAAAAAATCCAAACTCTCATATTTACATAAAATTTATAAAAATCCCCAAACCAACAATCCAAAAAACTTGCAGAAATCATGACCTCTGTGAGAAGGGTGCAATGACTAATTGTTCAGGAGTGATTCCTGTGGTAGAACCACCTGGTGAGTGGGATGTTGGATGAGAGAGAAGCAGAGTTTGGGGGGAAGGAAGCTCCGCTGGTGTAATGGTGTTGGAATAACAAACCCATTTCTGATGCAGTGCCTGTTTTGCAACAATGCTAAAATGGGAAAGGCTCTTCAGAGAAGGTAAAGTAAATTGCTGTTTAAGAACTCTATTAGCAAGTTTTCTGTTAGTTTGTATCTGCGGGGGAAATGTCCAGTAGCACATGCTCTTTTCTGGACAAAAGCATAAGGTATTTATGTCCTAAAACTAGGTAAGATGAAAAACAAGTTCAGATTGTGCTGAGGCTGACCAACCACTGAGAAACTTATTGAGAGAGATACTAGATTCTGTATGCCCTGAGGTTTTAAAAATGAGGTTAGATGACTCTGTTTTAAGAAAACCCAACAAATAAATCCCCAAACAACTAAAACATGAAAAACCCTACACAAATAGTAACTATTTTGTAAATTTATTTTAAAAAATACTTAATATTGTAGAAGTGGAGAAAAGGACTGAATATTCAATTTTATTTTAACTGAATAAATGCAAATAAGATTTTGTAATAATTTATTTTTGGGTGTGAAAACCTATTCACGGGGAACCTGCTGAAATCTTACTTTGATGACCCAAATAATGCAAGCCTTAATCTGGTTGGGGGTAGATTCCAAAATTAAAATAGCAGCTTAATTCAAGAAGACCCTTAAATCACTCTAATCTATCCCTCTCTTGAGAACAGTTCATAGAGTACTTTCTATAGACATTGTTCTTGTATCCTATAAACAAAGTAATCATCTTTTCATTGAATGTTATCAGGGTAAATCTTCAGAAGAAAATGCGTAGAAACGGGTTCATTTGAAATGGCAGTGTGAAATTTCCAGTCATATGTGATGCTGTCATTTAATACACCAGATCTTGAAACCAATACTAATTTTGAGCAAGGTTTTATTGGTTTCATACTTTTTCAGTAGGTATGAGATCCTTTTAATCTAAAGAAAACTGTTCAGCAAATAGTCTGAAATAATGGAAACCCTTTGGGTTCTTAATTACATCTCAGCTATGCAACAGGATCCGATGTGTAACTAGTGAAGTATTGATGGATTTGTCCTGGCTACATTTGGAGACATGTACAAATCTCAGACTCAGACTTCAAATGATAATGTAGTTAGAATTTCTTGCATTCAGGTCTTCATCTGTTCAGCATTAGCTTTTAAATTATTTTTCTAATTTTATTTCCAGTGAGAATTTATTGTCCCTGAAAATTGCCCCCATGAGTCAAAGATGCTGTAGCTGTTCTGTGGCCTTTCTTCAGGGTGTATTTGGCATCAGATGAGGCAGACAAGTGACACTGTTCTCCTTTGGCCCTTGATGCACTATGTGTGGGCACTTAATTCCCCCCTCCCTGCAGGGATACTGGATCGTCAGGCTGATGCCCACCACACTGGGAATGGGAGGTACTTCCCAGCCTTCCCTGGATGAAGCCTTTGAGCAGACACAGCCTGGCAGAGCAGGCAGCTTTTGGAGGGGTGGGAGGTTGCGTCACCCCTGCGGGAGGCAGCAGGTGATGCCATCTCACAGGTACCAGACGAGCGCTTTGATCACAGGCTCGTGGTGTCAAAAAGGGACATGGCCATTGCAAAGCAGAAGTGCCCTGCTCAGGTGCTTGCCTCGGGTGGCACATGCCAGAGGGACGGGAGGGGCTTCCTTGCAGCCCCAAAGGGTGTGTGTCAGGCTGGGGATCAGTGCCACAATCCTTCAGGTCATCCATTCGGGTCAGCACACACGGCCGGGCTCTCCCTGTGCTGGCTCGGGGCATTCCCAGCCCTGCTGCTTGCACAGAGGCAGTGCCTGGGCTGGGGCCCACATTCCCCTCTGGAGAGCTGGAAGTGTTACACAAGTCAGAAAGGACCCCCTGTTATTAGGGGAGTGTGTGTATCTATGAATACAATGTGTTTTGAGCAGGGCATGCAGGAACAGTCTGCATCTCACTAGAGGAGGAGCAGTTCTGAACTGTGAGATGGCTGAGGAAGAAGTGATGCTTTTCTTTGCCTCCCTGTTGACGAGCACAGCACCAGTGGAGTTCCAGCCAGCCAGTGAGTTTCTAGTCATGTAAGCTTTGGCATATGTGCAGAATGCCATCTAGCCTATACATAACTTGTGTCAACAGCTGTGATGATTTGGAAGTGCATATGCTAAGATTAGAGTGATTTTATACTAAAATGTTTGCTAATATTGACAACACTGACATGTTTAAGTATCTTTATAGACATCATATTTTGTATGTTGTTTTTGATATTAAAGGGTGTATATGTTTTGCTAGCCTTAACTCCAGTCTTTCAAGTTCTGCTTTGTTAGAAGGGTAAGAAATGAATGTCTAATGTTTTTTGTGGTGCTAAAGTAACTGTGATCAGCCTCAAATTATTCAGAATAAAGATGGTAGTACATAATTGCCCCATTTGTTACTGCATGCATCATTTTTAGTCTTATTCTTGTGTAAAACTTGCCATTTTGAAATGTAATTTTGTTGTATTCTGATAATTATTGACTCTAGTGTGAAGACTTTTATACAAAAAGTCTTTCCAGCTTTTGTTGCCACTGTGGTCTGACTGAAATGTCCCCATTACATTTGTTTCTACATTAATATATGGTGCAACCCGTTTTATTCTGATTGCACTGACAACCCATTATAAGACTAATGATTTAAAAACCTAAGCTGGCTACTGAGCTGCTTGTTTCTGAAAAGTTTATCTTCTGTATTTTCCATTCTGGGTCTTAATAGGAAACTTGCAGAAGCAGTTGCATTTACAAAAGGCAGAAGGAAAATTGACGGAGGGAGGGAAACTGGTACAGTAAGCTTGAGTGGTGTTTCAAAATAATTCTGATTTTTGCTTCATGGACTGCCAGTGGGACCTTTAATCCTTTACTGGCCTGCTACCAATTTCCCTTTGACTTACCTTGACTGTCCTTACTTTCCCTTGACTTACAGTTCATGAAACCTTTCCTCATTGACAGCTTCATTAAGTCCCAAAAATTCATTCACCTTTCCTTTGTAGTAGAGCCAAATATTTATTTTCTTTAATAAATACATCTGATGATATGGGTGAAATATTCCCTTTTCACCTGGGGTTATTCCCTAGGCTACTTGCAGTTCAAATTAAGAATTGAAAAAGATGCTCAAAACCTTTTAAAGTGCCTGGGTGCTGTTGCCATTTGTACACTCTCAATGTGTGTAAAACAACAGTGAGGAGAAGCCTGGGGGAGGCATTTCAAACCAGGCGAAATACCAACATCTAGAAATGTGGTTTGAGTTGTGTGTGACTACTGTTATTTTATAGTTGAAATTATTATTTTATCTGGAATTGTCTCTACTGCTGAGCAGAGCAGTCTGTCTCTACGTATGAACAGAAGCTCAGCAGTTTTCTGCAGACTCTGCACTCCTCCGAAGGTAGAACGTGGGATCCATCAGGTTTAGATATTATCTGGCAGTGTTACTTGTAGCAAGCAGCCACTCTTTTTTTTTTTTTTTAATTGCTTAATGCACCCAGGCTATCCCGAACACTTGCAACATGCTTGCCAGTGCCGGGAGAAACGGGAATGGGTTGCTCATCACTGTCCATGCGCTGCCATATCCCTGAATCTACTTGGTAGGGACACCTCGCAAAACAAAGCAGTGCGGTTTGGAATTCTCTCTCGAGTTGTTTGTTTGCTTGTGACACTTAAACTTACCAAGTGCGGTGAAACTCGGAGCCTTTCTTGGAAGGAGCAGCAGCTCCGTGCCAGACAGGGAGCACGCACTGAGACCTGTTGCACAGTCGGTGAGCTGCTCCACGTGAGCGGTAGGAATTCATGTAGTTTTAATGCTGAAAACTTTAAATACCAGGCATGTGTTAATAGCTTATGTGCTTAGCAGACTCAGCAGCTTTCTCTCTCTCTCTTGAGAAGCTTTATCGCCGTGCCATAACACGATCCTTGTGGAAGGCAAAGACCGTTTATGATCGGTTGATTGAAAGGTCGAGTGCAGTTTGAGTGATAACACAGATTAAAAATAAATGCTGGTTTATAAGGGCACTTCCTCGGGCACCGTGGCACAAACTTCCAGCGGTGTGGAGTGTCAGCTGCCCCGGCAATGTCGCTCCCCAGCGCCGAGCCCTGCTCCCCGGAGGAGCCCCCGGCGGAGGAGGACGCGGCGCTGCCGCCCCCCGGCTCCGATCCCGGCTCCGATCCCGCCGCTGCTCCCGCTGCTCCTCCCGCGGCTCCCGCTCCTCCTCCCGCTCCTCCCGGCGCCGTGCGCGGGGCGGAGCCGCCGGGGCCGCTCTCCTCGGGCCCGGAGCGGCCCTCGGAGCCGGCGGCCGGAGCCATGGCCGAGGCCGACCGGGAGCTGCGCGTCCCCTTCATCGAGGCGGAGGAGACCGAGAACGAGCCGGAGGCGGCGGAGGCGGCGGCGGGGGCGGCCGGGGGCGGGTGGCGCTGCGGACGCTGCCCGGACGGGGCCGCGCTGCGCTGGTGCATCTCCGGGACGCTCTGCGCCTCCTTCCTGGGGCTGGTGAGTGAATGAGTGAGCGAGGGCGGCCCCGGCGCTGCGGGGGCGCTGCGGACCCTCCCGAGGTGACCCCGCACTTTCCCCTGCAGGGGATGAGCATCGCCGTGCTGGGTCCCACCTTCCCCACCCTGGCCGCCAATGTCGGCAAGAACGTCAGCGACATCTACTACATCTTCGTGGGCCGGTCCTTGGGCTCCCTGGGCGGGTCGGTGGTCGGCGGGGTGCTCCTCGACTGCATGAACGCCACTCTGCTGCTCGGTGAGTGCGGCCTCGCCCTCCCGGACACCGTCCGGGGCAGCTTCTGCTGCAGCCCCGGGAGCGGCAGGGTCCGTGGGACGTGGGGCTGTCCCCTGATGCCCGCGGCTGTCGCCGTGTGGCCCTGCCTGCAGCGCTGCCAGAGCCCGGGCCCGCCGGGCACGGCCGAGCGGGAACTGGGATCGAACGGACAAAATGTGCAGGGATCGACCAGTGGCTCGCTCTGAAAAGAACAGCTGGGCTTTTTTTAGTTTGCATCAAGTAATGTGCACAGGGTGGGTGCTCTTGGAACACACCAGGCTCCTGCAGCGCCACCGTCCAAGGCGTGGGACAGGAAGCGGTGTCCGGGCTGCCGAGTGTGCAGCTGACACCTCCCAGCTCTGCGGGGGAGCTTCCTCTTTCCTCAACACTCATCAGTCACCATCGGCTTCGTGCAGTGGACGAAGGCCTGTGGCCTTTGATGGAGGGCTGTAGCCAAGTTTTAACTGATTTACAGTGGGAAACATTAATTACTGTTTATAATGGTGGAAACATTTAAACTGTGGGTACCACAGCTGACGACTGTAACAGTTGTCTGGACGTGTGGGAACGTGCTGCTGTAGGAGCACAGGACCGGTTTTGTGCAGGCAGATCCCTGAGGCTGCTCAGCCAGCAGGGATCCAGGAGCCACACTCAGCATCCAGAAAGGAGGGGCTCCTTTTAGAGTTGCGTCTCATTCCCACACCAAAAATAGTGGAAGCCCTGTCTTTTTTTCTTTCAAGTGCCTTTGTGCTCAAAATTAGGGATTAAAATGTGTACCAGGGCTCACTCTTCTCCTTCTCCCCTTCAGGGAACTGTGCCTCCCATAAGGAGCATGCTGTAATCACATGGTCAGTTCAGATAAGATTCCCTTTTCCCATTGCTAGTGTTTGCAGTTTGGGGTGGGTTTCCTTTAACCTCCCCCTTGTGCACCTGACCAACCCAGACTTTGCCTCCTGTAATGGAATCAGTGCAGACACCTGTAGAAACCCAGGTTAACTTGAAATAGTTTAGTATTTCCTTCTTTCCCTGAGGATAGCTGTCTGTTAACAATGTGTGGGAAATGATGGATCTCCTAATCCTTTCCAGTTTGGCAGTGCTTATGGCAGAACCACAATCTGAACTACTGAACCTTGTCTCATTTTTATCATCTGAGGGCTGCCTGTAAGAGATTTTGGCTTGTGTAGTTTTGCCTCCCATCTTTCAACTGCTGGAACTCTGCTACAGAGAAAAACTCTATATGGAGGAAAAATCGAAAACATCACTGGTGTTTGTCAAGGAAATTTTTAAGCGCTGATTATCAGGCATAGAGCTGAAGTGGACAACAAAGCCATTGCTGGGAAGTTACTTTCAGGTTTGAGTGTGGCACCTGAGGAGCTGCACTTAGTATTCCCTATCTCTGGTGTTTGCTTCATGCAGCTCAGCATGCACACCACCTTCAAAAATGTTTTGAGCCATGTATTCCAAGTATCTTGCTAGGTCTCTAGGGTTCTGGACATTGTTGCTGGTTGGTTTTTTTTTTGGAATCAACCTAAATTCTTAAAATACATCGGGCCCCATTGATGTTTCAAGTATCTGCTGCATCTATGATCATGCATTGATTTTAAAAAGAATAGAGACAGTTGAACTGGTACAAGCTTTCTAATAACCTAATATTTTCTGTTCAAGATATTAATTGCAGGTTGTTTTATTATGGAGGCAATTATAAGCATAGAATTGAACTACTGAACTTCCTCCCAAATGGTAATAAAAGCAATTTCCATCTGCTAAAAATATTTTCTGAAATGGCATGTTGTAAGTGTAGCCAATAATGGCGAAATGAATGCAGGTAATGAACTGCTGCAAAATTTATTTATGAGAAATGTTGTAGTTCTGTCTAAAACCCCATAAATCCCTTGGAATACATCCCTCATGTGAGAACAAAATAGAAATAAAAGTCAGCATCTTTATATGAAGATCACTTGGTGGACGAGGTGCAATTACTTATAGCATTTTTAAGAGTTTAGTTATTTGGGTTCTTTTAGAAATGGAGCCAAATTAAATGTTATGCAGTTCTCAGAGGACAGGCTTGACACTGCTCAAACCCATGGTTTACTGGTTTCACACTGAAGTCACTTTCTAAATCAGAAGTTTGCAGAAGACTTCTTAGTGTCCCAGCAGGAGCTACTCCTCTCTTTGCTTTAGCCAGAGAAATTTGTCATGCAAGGTTTGATGAAATTCCTTTTTTTTCCCAACTAAAAAATTATCTGTTCAACTTTCTAGCTGTTGCTGCTCACCGTGGATTGAGGTATTTACATTGCATCCCTTATTAGGATTATCTGTAACTTTAAGGAAACCATGAATTTATTTGTATTTCTTCTTCTTCTGTGTTATTTAAATGGAAGCTGTAGTATGAGAGTGTTGTTTTGTTTTTTAACCTTTGCAGCCTTCTCCATGCTTGGAACAGCAGCTGGTCTTTATGTGATACCCTGGTGTAACCAGTCCCTGATATTGACCATCTTGATGTCAGTTATTGGAGGTTCCATGGGAATTCTGGACACAGGTAGGGCACCCTGTGCTCGTTCTTTCAGCGAAAGAATTGGAAACTTCAAGCATACCAAAACAGTTGCTGGTTTTTCTTGTGATGCATGGTGAATGAAAAGAGGGGAATGTTTTACCTGGTTGTGGCTCCTAGTCTGGTCCTTAGGCTTCCAGCGTTTGTGTGTGAGACAGGCCTTCCTTTAGGGCTGGTTCCTGGAGAAGATCAATTTGCATTTCAGTGGGCCATTACAGGCATAAAGAAAGTGCCCTGTGCTCTTTAAGCAATGTTTTCTTTAAATTGCTCATTTGCAGGAAGCTGGTGAGGACGTGGTTCATTAGCATTAGCTGTGCCTAAGCTAGTCCTGAGCAAAGCCTTGGTGTTTGAGATTCTTACAGCTGCTGTTGGCAGAGCTGCCCACCTGCAGCTGGGAGTTCACAGCACCATGGTGCCCATCTCCCTGAATTAAGGGCTGTTTTCCACCTTTGGCCAGCCATGCTTAGGTGGCTGGGAATACAAATTTGTTCTGTCCCCAGCTTCTAAGTCTGTGGCATGTGCATACTGCAAATGGCCTGGGCAAAAACCCCCAAACCCAGCAGTTTGCTGGACAGCTGTTCAAACCCAGTGTCTTAGCAGAGGCTTATTATTGGAGGAAGATGATCTTGAGGATCTTTTCCAGCCTAAATGATTCCATGATCCTGAGATGTGTTGGTGAAGTTGCAGAGCCAGTGCAGGTGTGGTCAGAAAGGTCAGTGGTGCTGGAGGTGTGAAAAATGAACTCCCACAAAGGAGTCCCTGGGCAGGCTCAGGCTTTAGCAGACAGTTTGCACCTGGAGTCAAGGCCACAGCAGAGGCTTTGGGCACGCTCAGAGATGCCTGGGAAATGCTGGCACACTTGCACATGGAGATTAGGAAATGCCCAAAAGTGCATCCGTCAGCAGAGTGCTCTCATTGCTGCAGCACGAGGTGGTGAGGCAAGAGCAGGCAGCCCCTCCTGGCACCGCTCCAGCCGTGTCCCAGCAGCTGTGCTGGCTCTGCTGCCCTCCTGCAGGAGCTGGGCAGGCTCACTAACCAGCAATCACTACAGCAGCTGCTTGATCACCTTCAGGGCAGGGTTATTGCTGAGACAGAGCTGACTCACGTGTTAGCTTATCCAAACAGCTCTGGAAGCATCCCAGCCAGGGCCTGGCTGGTTGGCAACAAAGAGGAACGATGGCTGCACGTGTGAATTGTCTGCCTTAATGCTGTGGGGTTTGAGGGAGCTCTGCTAAGACGTAAAAAGAGCAGGATCCAGTGGTGAAGAGATGGTTTTGCACAGCACAGGTTGTGTTAAAAAGACTGAGTGCAGAGCTGTATTTGCTGCCTCTGGTAAGATTGTTATACGTGGCACTTGGTTTAAAAATTCTTTGGATGGGAAAATCTTGTCAGCCAATGGTCAAAATACCTTCAGTGGATGTATTGCTTGGATCAGACCTCAGAGCCAGGGAGACTCCCCATGCTGAGCAGGAGTAGCAGAAGAAACTCACAGCAAGGCAGTAAGGCAAAGCTGAATTGGTTTGGAAGAGTGCTGAGGGACAAGGGCTGCTGTACTGCAGCACAGGAATTTGATTACTGTTTTGTTTTCCTGCATTCCTCTGAGGGTCTACTTCAAAACACCTCTCTGAGATCTCATTTCCTACCATTATTGTTGATCTGATGGTGTTGTAGTTTGGTGCTTACAGCAGTACTGATGCAAACCCTTCTGTTTCTGGAAAGTCATTTGAACACAGTGGGGTGGTGGGCCCAGCCCATCAGTAGCAAGTGAATTGTTATTTTTCCTGGGATGTTGTTTAATGAATTTTAAATGTTGTTTTTGTTCCTCTGATTCTTAGCATTGGGCATTGTTGCTTTTGATACTTAGAGAAATAAGAAGCAGTTAAATTTCCCTTTTAAAAAAGGCTGAAAAATGCGGCAAATTGTCAAGGAGGGTAATTAGAACCATAGAATCATAGGGTCCCTAAGTGGGAAAATACCCTTAAGGTCATCAGGTCCAACCCTTAACCCAGCACTGCTGAGTCCTGCCTTAAACCATGTCCCTAATGCCACATCCACATGTCTTTCAAACACCTCCAGGGATGGTGACTTGGCACTACTTTCCTGGGCAGCCTGTTCTAATGCTTAACAACCTTTTCCCATGAGAAAATTTTTCCCAACACCCCATCTAAACCTCCCCTGGCACAGTTATGTCTGTCCATTGCTGCTGGATTAAGCCACTGTGTGACTCTTTGTTTTGACTGCTCTGAATATCCTCCTAAAGCTCAAGTAATCGCATGGATTTAAGGTCGAGTTTCAGTAAACTGCTGTTTTACACATTGTGTTTGCTAAACCTGGCATTATTGTACATTGAATTAGCAATATCTGTTATGGTTTGGTTTGTTTTGTTGGTTTTTTATTTTCTTTTAAACAATATCTAGTCTCAGACTGAAAGGAATGTTTTTCTCTCTGATCTGCAGGTGGCAATGTACTGGCACTGTACACCTGGGGATCAGAGGCTGGGCCACACTTGCAGGCTTTGCACTTCAGTTTTGCTGCTGGTGCATTTCTGGCTCCTCTGGTGGCTCAAATGGACTTGGGGAGTTCCAAATCTGAGGAACTGTCAGGGGCTGAAAAGACAAAGCAGTCTGTCCTCAAGTCTGTGCCAACAGCATCAGCTGCATCAGCTACACCAGCACTGAACGACCATCGCAACGAGAGCTTTTTGTGGTCCTATATTTTCATAGGTTCCTATATTCTCTTAGTTTCCATCTTCTTTTTTGTTTTGTTTTCAAAGAGCAGCTCAGCTAAAGACAAATCAAAGGCTTCTGCGCACAAGGACAAGCTTGCCAAATACCACTGGCCCCTCGTCGGTCTGCTGTTCGTGTTCTTCTTGTTCTACGTGGGAGCTGAGGTCACTTACGGCTCCTATGTGTACACTCACGCCATGGTCTTTGCCGAGATGAAGGAAAGCGAGGCAGCCGCCCTCAACTCCGTCTTCTGGGGCGCGTTTGCCGTGTGCCGAGGCGCGGCGATATTTGGCGCCGCGTTCCTGTCCCCTGCCACCATGATCGTGCTGAGCCTCGTGTGCTCGGCCGCCTCCTCCACGGCCCTGGCCTTCTTCTCCCACCTGCGGGCCGTGCTGTGGGCGGGCAGCGCCGTGTACGGAGCGTCCATGGCCACCATCTTCCCCAGCGGCATTGCCTGGATCGAGCAGTACACGGTGGTGGAAGGGAAGACGGCCTCGCTCTTCGTGGTGGGCGCGGCGCTGGGCGAGATGTGCATCCCCGTGGCGGTGGGCTACCTGCAAGGCAGGTACCACCACGTCCCTGTCGTCATGTACACGGCCTTTGTCACCTCCATGGTGACGGTGCTGCTCTTCCCCGCCATGTACAAACTGGCCAACTGGCCCCAGCAGCGTGACTCGCGGGAAGTGAGCGACAGGGAGACCCGGAAAACGCTGCTGTCGAACGCCAGGCTCACTGAGGATGAGGAGGAGGAGGAGCAGCACGTGAGAGAGTGGAATGATGCAGACTTTGAGGTGGTAGAAATGAATGACGAGCTCAAAAACTCTCTGAGGGACATGTCCCACAGGATACCAGGGGACTCTCCAGCTGTCCAGCCCCATCTGGACAATGCTTTGGGTGATCCTCCAGTGGTTGCTGATGGTTCCCCTGGGAGACAAAATGGGAGTATTAACTGGGACAAGAGTGAATAGTGTCACAACAGACTTTTTTTTTATTAATGGAAATGCAATTGAATTGTAGCTGTTGTCAAGTGGTTCGGGAACCCTTTCATAGTGGTGCAGAGCTCAGCATGTTCATTTTCCCAGTCCTTTCTCCTCTTTCAGCCTGTGGGGATATGTCTTGGAGTGGGAAGGTCCTCAGTGATGTGAAAGGGGCAACATGATAAATGTTTAGCTATGCCAAAACTGTTAAAACATAAAAGATGTTTTCTAACTATGAGGCATGCATCCAAGGAAGAGATGCTGTAATAACTGGGAAAGAAGGGGACTGCTCAGACTACTCAGATTTTTAAGGTGGGTGAAAGGTGCAGGTCTGAGATGCTTTGTCACAAAATGGTTTCATGAGAGAGGAGAGACATCTGTTACCAGTAATGCTGAACTTTCTTACCTTGTGAAGGAGGAATGTTCCTACTGTGTCTGAAAGTTGTGTGTGATCAAATCAGTTAAAATTTCTGGTGATGCCCAGGAGCTGTAAATTGAAAAACTTGTGGCAAACTACAGGAATTTTTGGTTCTGAGACAAAGACAAAAAAAACCCCTGGGAAATGGTGGCATATTTGCACGTGGAGATTAGGAAATGCCCAAAAATACATTTCTTAGAAGTGAAACCATGCCTTTGGGTCACTTAAAAGCAGTTTAGGAGAAAGGGCACAAAATGGGCCACTGTTTATCTGCTCAAATGCATAACTCCAGCCTACTAAACCGTGGCGACAAATCTAAATAATCCAAAGTATTTCTGATTTTAATTATGGCACTATCACTGAAATAAAAAAATGTACACAGAAGATGATAAAATTATTATGTAATCTTTGAATGGTTTGAGTTGGAAGGGACCTTTAAAGATCATCCAGTTCCAACCTGCTGCCATGGCAGGGACACCTTCCACTGGAACAGGTTACTCAGAACTCTATCCAGACTGGCCTTGAAAACTTCCAGGGCTGGAGCATCCACAATTTCTCAGGGCAACCTGTTTCAGTGCCTCACCACCCTCACAGGAAAGATTTTTTTCCCTGATTTCTAATCTAAACCTACTTTCAGTTTGAAGCCATTCCCCCTTGTTCTATCCTACATGCTCTTGTAAAAAGTCCCACTCCACCTTTCTTGCTGACTCCCTTCAGGTAAAAGAGATTGCTTAATATATGGTATTTTAAAGCCAGTTGTTAAAGGTTATCACAACTTCTCTGGTTTCCTGTCCCAAGACTTACCAGAGTAATGTGTTACAATGGAGATTTGAGGAGAGGGAATTATCACTGAGACAATCCTTTCCAGAATGACTACTTGTCCCTGGCCATCTGGCTTGGTGACATTTGGGTTTTTTCTTTGGGGGGTGACATGGAGATGGATTCTCCCTAGCGGAGAAGCAGTGGTTTGTATGTGAAGGTTCATTGCTGCTGAGCAGGAAACCCTGGGCAGGTGCAGCCATGCCAGAGAGCTCTCCCAGTAAGAGGAAAAAAGTAACAGTAAATGCAAAATCTGTCTCTGAACAGTAATCTTGTCATTTGTCAGCTTGGAGCTCCAAATCAGTTAAGTATTTTTTTAAGTCTATATGATAAGAATGTGCTTTGTTTGGGGTTTTTAACTAGGCACTGTTGTTAGTATGTTTCTTGCTAAGAGGTTTCATTTAGTAACAAAAGGGCTCCAGGTGTAACAGCACAGAATGTCAGATGTTCCTGGATTTCCAGGTCTGGTTTTGTTCCCTCTCTTGTCCTTCAACTATGCAACCTAGGCTTGAATGGCTTTTTTTTTTTTTTTTTTCTTCTGAGAAGTTAATAAGAAGCCAGAATCAACTTGCAGTGAAAGTTTTTTTGTTAATAGCTTGCCACGTTGCAGAGCCTCCCTCTCTTTCTGCTGCTGGCACTTAAATGCCACTGTGGTTTTGGTGGATTCCTTCTGTGGCATCTTTTTCCAGTGCAATGCATGGACCTGCACTTTAGAATGCAGCCTGGTTTCACCTGAGCCACGAGGGTTCTGTTTGCTTCCAGGGATGGTCAATGCCAGCCCCAGCCCTGGGCACAGGTGACATGAGTGAGTCTGTGTGGCCCTGAGTGCTCCTCTGGTGTGACATGGAAGCAAACAGTGTGGTAGGCAGAGGGAATGGAACGAGGGCACCTGGAGCCTGCATTTCACTGTTTTTCCTCTTCCCATTTTCCCTCCTGCACGCTGTTCTGTGTATGGGAGGTAGGGGGTGTCAGCTGATGGTGAGGAGAAATCTCACTGGTGCAGGGGCAGGGAGAAGGTGCAGGACACCAGCACACAATGAAAGATACAGAAACTGTTGAAAGATACAGTGAAAATGAAAGATACAGAATGAAAGATACAGAAACTGTTCTATGGCAGCTCTTTGCTGGACCTGCCATCCCCCTGTGTTGACATTGCTATAAAAAAGTTTCCCCATACCTGAGATCATGGTGCCAGAAGAAAATTACTTAAAGAAAGATACTGAGCAACCAGGAAAATTCTAAACTCCCCCAATTTATATGCTAAGTTTTGATGAAATTCCAGATTGGAATGTCCTACACGTAAGACTGTTCTCAGGGATACCTTACATGGATATTTTATATCGTTTGCATAATCAAGTACTAAAAAACCCCAGAAAATGAAATCAAAGCTGCATTAGGAAATATGCTGTAATCTCTTAGAAGCTGATCTACTGCACATATACAGACACTTATTTGTGTTTCTGACCAGCGTCGTCCCAGCAAATGTAAAAATATTGCACAAAACAAAGATTTTCTTTTTTTTCCCTGCATGTATTAATTCCTGTGAGAGTAACTTCAATTCATCCCCATTTCCTCTTTAAAAAGCAAGAGGCCTGTGTAGTAGGAATGGAGCAGCAGGCAGGAATGCCAAGGTAAGAGCAGCCTTTTCCCTCAAGTAAAGGATCCAAAAAGCAGTGGCTGTAAGACAGTGGAAGCTGAAGTATTATCTATGTGGAATCACTTTCCACTGATGTGTGGAGACCTGCCTAAATTTAGAGTCATCTTAATGAGGACTTGGAGCCTTCAGTGTCTTAGTTCTGGTCTTAAACTTGAACTGGCTAGACAGAAAGTGTTATCCTTATCCCCTAACCAGCCTGCTTTTAACAGCAGGGGCTGCCCTTAACTGAAAATAAAATGCTTGAAGCAATTTAAGTTTAAAACAAGATCTAGGACATTTCCAAGGATGAGTCCAGCTCATACCAATTCTAGGCACCCTCGATGGCCAAGGCTTAGCTCCCTGCTCTTGGATTTTGGCATTCCTCAAGGCTTGTTTTCAGACAATGAATATTGGTTTTCTCATGTTTAAATTTCCTTTCACAGTAAATTGCTTCCTGGTATCTACAGCTGAAGTGAGGATCTATTTACAATGCAGATCTATTTTAAGTTACAGGTCCTCCAGAAAGCTCAAATACTTACATGTTGGGGGTTGAAATTACTTGAAGTAACTGTATTACATTACTACTGCCCTGCTTATGCTTGAAAAGCCATCCCTCTGTTGAGGACAAGAGCTTTAATCCATGAATTAGATACCTGAATTTGATAAGAATCCTATTTTTGTCCACGAACCCAGGAACAGTTTGAAGATGAGTGCTCTGCTCCAGTGTGAAAGGTAACCTCTTGCAGCTAAGTGTCATTTAATACTTTATTTATCCTGAGGCACTGCCAAGTGCTGGAGTGTACTACAAGCACTCACTCCTGGCATTTGCACTTTTATTCTGTACTTGACCAATGCGTGAATGCACGACCAGGCAAAGTTTTCTGCCTTGATGTTTTGTTTTTTTAGAGTTACTCTGCATACAAGTGCATTGCAATCTGTAGATTTTCTATTGTATATGTAATAGTTTTTATTCTGCTTGGTGTGGGTTTTACATTGTACTGTGTAATGTGACATTTAATAGACTGACTGGTGTCTTGACTGTAATAAATTCTTATCTGGAGAAGGCACTCAGGTTCCTTGATGTAAATAAAGTTTTCTTCTATTTTTCAAATCGTCTCTAGACTTTTAAATTTAAAACTTGGTCTTTGTCTGACTAATGGAAAACTGGAAATGTTTCTCTTCTGGTTTGGGGAAGGCCTCTAAGAACTCCTACTGATGTTTTAGATCCCAAAGTTTAGGATGGATTCTTAACTTTGATTTGAGCAGTCTTGTTTTTACATTATTGTGTGTGCCAGAGAAGGAAACAAATTGAGGGTAAATATTAAAAAAAACCTGTACAATTTTTTACCATATCATTTTATTCAACTTTAATATGGTTTCCATTATTAACTTCTAAAACAAAATGATTTCCAGTTTAGAAAACAATGCACTGACCACATAATTCCTTTTCCATTTTATACAGTTATACAAATATTCTAAATACACATTTTGTCAAGATGGTGGCAAATAAGATTTAACTGTACAGTACGTAAGGAAAGAAAATATTTTAAGCATATTTAGAAGCAATAGAAATGTCTATACAAAACAAGCAAAAATGGAATAAAATTTTATATTTAAAGTATTGCAACAGTCCCACAGGTTTGTAACAAAAATGTCTTTGCACAGTTCCTCACAATGCCCCATTAATAGCTAAAGCAAGACAGCAATTTTTAGAAAATAATGTTTCAAAATGCTACACATGGTACTACTGCTTGCACAGTCTGATCAAAATAACAATCTACTTGGAATCAAGCAAAACTTAGGAGGAGATATACCAACCAACTTTAAAATTATCTGTATAAAAGTCATTGCACATTATTTTACTCAGTTGTTTGAAAAGTAAAAAAGTGTATTTACAAAATATTTCGCAGACAAAATTATAAAGTGAATGGAGAATATATAAGTAACACGTCTTGATACTGACAGTTCAAGAACACACACGAATGGTTTTATCATTTCAAGAGGTTTTCAGTGCTCCTTCCTCCAGGAAGTAAACTTGACTTCTACTTTGAAATGGATTTACAAGATGTTACACAGAGCTATTTCAACATCAGCATTATAAAACAGTATGTTAGAAACATGAAAGGAAGAAGAAATTTTTACATCTTAAAAAGTGAGCTATTCATAGATCAACAAATGGGTTGGGTTTTTTTTTTCAATTTAGTTATGGTAAGCGTTCATTATTCTTCAGACAATAAACCCAACAGTTAAAATGGAAATCCTGGACTAGGTGAGAATTGAAAAAGCACCATGCACAATAGTCTTAGTGTGGTAAACACTGAAGGAAAAACAAAATAGCACCTGGAATCCTGTAACACAGATCATTTAAAACTGGTCAAGCAGCTGGCGGAGATAGGGTGCCTTTGACAGTTCTCTGCTCACTCTGGAGAGCTTGAAAAGCACGGGGCAGTTGAGGGAGACACACTGGATGTGCCGGTCGAAGCAGCCCGTGCAGTTCTTGCATATCTGTATCACATAAGAAAAAGCAGAAATTATTTTAAACAACACAAGCGAGGCACAAACCACTAGGGACTACTAAATCCTCAAGCCTGCATCAGCAGAACAGGCACAGCCCTCTGCACAGAGCTGCTCCCCAGCAGGGAGGGCCCCACAGCAGCTCCCTTCTCTGCCTCAGCCTCTTGGGCTGCTGCCCAGACAGCTCATTTGGCTGCTGGGGGGGCTGGCAGCATCACCCACTGAACTGGGCAAGGAGCAATAGCACAACTCCACAGCTTGGGCTTCAATCCTGCTAATTAAGTCCTGCTTGTGCATGTGGTGGCACTTGAAAAAACAAGGTAAATAAGTTGACTGGGTTTAAGCAGGGCAGTGTGTTCTATTTGTGATAAACTTACTCTCTATGAAAGTCTCATAGTGAAAAAAGAAAGAACTCTTGTCCAGCAGTTATTCTCTGCAGAGAAAAGGGACTTTAAATAAATTACTCATTTCAGGATAAGCTTTAATTAGTTTTACCTAGTTAGAGTCAATCAATCCCAACACCAAAATACACAGGCCACAGTAGTTGCACTGCTCTTCTTGATCAAGGAATTACTTGTTAGTGCTGCTTGAAAGTACTTTTAATGTGAGATACCTGATGGAATAAAATAGCAGCAGACAGTTTTTCCAAAGGTAGACACCTTCAGGAAACAAAAGGCCCCTGCTTTGTTGTTATTTTTAACCTTTGCAGCATTTGCACCTGCAACAGTTTTTCTAAAACCTTGGAAAGTTGCTTCCAACCACACCTGTCTTTTGTAACATTAAAATGTTACAGTTTATTCTATCACTTGCATAGCCTGATCAACAAACCCAAATTGTATCCCTTTGCCTTAAAAACTAGTTCTTTTCCTTCTTTCCACCTTCCCTGGTGATGCCAGGCCTACATCAGCACCAAATCCCTGCAGACTGACCACAGCTGGAGAGGGGCAGCCCCTCCTGGCCCAGTCCCACAGGTGGCACCTCAGAGGATACCAATCCTGTGACCAGAAGGAACAGGATTTTAACAGCTGGTTCCAGGTTTGTAAACTCAGAACTTCATCTATCCTAGTTCTTCTGAAAGAGGCTGTGGCTGGTTTAAATGCAAGGGATCAAATTAAATGGTACTTGAGACAACCCCTAAGTTCAGTTTGTGTTGAGGGGAGAAGTCTATGGTTTTAACCTAGAGCATGTAATTTTTGAGTGCATTTTAAAATAATGTACATCTCAGTGTTATATCAGTTTTCTGCTGGCTCCAGAATGTTTAAAATCTCAAAGGGCTAAAGATTTAAGCTGTGAAGGATATATGAGCCTTCACAGTAAAATAAGACAGATGCTCTTACAGAGGCATCAAACACTGACTGGGACAGGTTCCCAGGCCTTGCTGAGCTGTTGTGCGGTGCAGAGACAAGAGAATGTTCTAATCAAACTCACTGACCCTTCTGTGGGGCTGGACCAGCCTGCCAAGTTCTGCTTTATTTCAGAACAAGAGCAATGCAAAGAGTTCAAAGTACCACAGGCAAACAGCAGAACGTGCAATTCCTCATTTCTGCCATTCACAGCGCAGATGAAGGCAAATATTACAAAATACAGCAAGAAGTCCACACCTTAGTAATGAAATACTGATGAAGTGAATGACAGTGCTTTTTTAGCAACCCCATGAGAACCTATCAAAGCAATGCTTAGATTTAGGAACATTTATATCTCCCTGACATTCAGACACTAGCATGTTTCACGTGCTAGTGCTAAAAATAAATTTTCACTAAAATATTTATTAATTATAAAATATGAAAATTAGGTGAAGGTATGTATATGTTTCCACAAGGGGAGGCATTGTGTTTTGCTGTAATACATTCATGAGCACAGTCAGCTACCCTCTTAATTGACTTCTAGCTCAAGGGGAAAAAGCAGCTTGGAAAATTCCTATTGAGAGGAAAGGTAACAAGAAAATCCCCAAGCTAAACCCCATCCATGCTTTACATATAAATAAATAAATTTTATGACCCAAACATTTTTGTTTCTAGAACATCATCTGTTATTTTAATGCAAAAAAGAGTGAATTTTTTACACTCTCACAGCTCTCTGTCATTATAAAAAGCGACTTACAAACCATATAAGGTACTCTTAAAAATCAGAAGAAAATGAGAAAAGTGTCTTCTGTTCTGTGATCCCCTCCTTTGCCTTAGCTTTCCACAAAGCCTAGGAGAGTAACAGCTGCTGTGCTGCCTTCAACAGCAATGGGTAAAGCAAACAAGCTGCAGCACATGTAACACCTGGACCATTTATTTCTGTTGGAGCATTCAGTAACGCACTGCTTTGACATTTCAGCCCCTGTCTTTTGCCGACAGACATCTGACAATGCTTTAATCGTACCTGGACCAGCTGCTCCTGTTTACGCTCCAACTCTCGGATTTCTTGGTTGAGAATCACTGCCACATGCTGGGGCTGGCTTCTGCATTTATTACAGATCCCATACTGGGTCAGTTCATCACACACAGGACAGTGTAAGGTCGTGAAATACTGGGAGATGGTGCCCTTGCGTCCCTCCAGCTCAGTGTGGGCAGCTGAGGCAGCCTTCTGAATCTGTCAGGAAAAATAATTAAGAGGTAATGAACTCCCAAGAGAGCAGCTTGCCTTATTCCTAGCTTACATAGTTGTTTTTTTTCCAAAGGAGTAAGAAAGTGCAAGTTGGCCTGCAGGGCCTGGGTTCATACACAAATTATGAACATGGATCACAGCACTCTGAAGAGTGCAGCACTGGCCCTCAAGTGATACACTGAACAGAGCCCTCCCCAACACCTATTTCACAGGGACTCTGCAACCAGAAACATCCTTGGTCACACATCCTTAACTCCTGATCTCACCTCAAACTCTGCCTCCTGCAGCTGCTCCTTTTTTAGGTGCTGGTCTGATTCACATCTAAATGTGCTCTGGCTGCAGCTCCAGTGGCTGCTTTCTGGATGCTGCTGTCCTGAGCACAGCTCTGCCATGGTGCTTTGGTCCATGGCACCAGCTCATGCTCTGATTTCCTTGGACAAGGCTCCACAGGCCCATCACCCTGGGAAGTTTGTTCTCTGCACTTACTCCTGCTGCTCATGACTTTTGCTTTGTGCTATCCTTCACTCTCCTGCTGCTCTGCTCTCTGTGACTTCCTTGCTGCTCCTTGGCCTTGCAGAAAGCCAGGGCTCTTTTACCTTTCTAGAACAGCTTGTTGGAGATACTTAAGGTGACTGCCATGGTGCCATTGGAAAGGTAAAGAAAAAAAGAAGAACTGAAGTCAATCAAGGCTGTATTGGGAAATACAGCTATACTGCTATACTGCAGTGGGAACATGATGTATTACTATGCTGCTGAAGTCTGTTCTGAGCAGAGTAACCAAACTACACAGATACACTGTCTTTTACCATCCCTTTTTGTCAAGGGAATCACAAACTAAAATCCAGCTATCTAATGCTTCTTTTTCTGCATCTCAATGACTTCTTTAACTTTTAGGGAAGTCATGTTTGGGTATTACTGGCTTAAAACTTCTGGTGATAAAATTTTTCAAGTGTTCCTGCTGCTGGGGCATGCCACCCTTTCTATACAGACAAGAGATGTCAGAACATTTTGAAAAAACAGAAGTTCCAACATCTAATATAGAGAGATTTAAAAAGTGGTACGGCTAAACAGATGCAAATACACATACTGCTAAAAATACAGAGTTATGGCAAAATATTCTCTTAAACTATAGAAGGGATCAGGAAACAGAGGATGACTGTGATCAGCCCAGCAGAGAAGGGTTGAAAAAACTGATTTACTACGTGAAAAAAAATCCCACACAGAAGATCTAAGAATCAGGACTGTATATTTGAGCATCAAACACTGCTTCACAAAATAACCTTTGCTGTTGCCTCCTATCAACCTCATTCCACTGCAAGTCACAGCAAGGCCAAACACTGCAGCCAGATGCACTGCACTCGCTAACCCCTGCTAGAAAACACTCACCCGGGGCAGCTCGTGGTACCAGCTGAAGACATCTATGCCAATGAGCGAGAAGACCCTGGCCAGGGGGGGCAGGATCTGCTTGGTGATGTAGTAGGTGGCGTTGAGCCTCAGGCTGGGGTCCTGCAGCAGCTCCAGCGGCCGCCGCACGAGCTGGATGAGGGGCAGGCCGGGCATGCCGTACACGATGACGTAGGGCACGCGCTCCCCCACGCGCGGCTCCGAGCGACGGTCGTAGGCAAGCATCCTCCTGCCAAAACACAGCCTTGACAATGCAGCCAGAGGCACATCCATAGCTTCTTCATTTGCCTGTAAGCCTCCCCATCTGACTAGATTAGGTGCTCTCCAGATGGCTGGAGTCAGTGCCCGTTATGAAGCACAGGACCAAAATGGTTCATTTTTAATTTGACTTGTGATTGGACCTAAATTTTAGAACCTGAGGGATAAACCCTAAAGACACAGTCTGTTTCAGGTCACTTGAATTTGCATGCAGACTGTTTTCTAGCTACCACTTCCTTAAAGAAATATTCCTGAAATATTTCCAAGGTACTAAAAAGAGCTCAAGTAAAATTTGCTTCCTGGTCAAATTCTGGTCCTTTGCTTTCTGAGACTGCTTGCTCAGTAGAAGGATATCTACTTCAAACTGAATTATCTTCCACTCAGAAAGCAAAGGACAATTCAGTTTGAAGTAGATATGAGTTCTGGACTTCAATGTTGTTTTATTACAGAACCATAGCTTAACTGGAAGACCTTTTGTATTAAGCAAGGTGGCAAAATCTTTCAGCTTACATTATCTACTTTTCTATTACTGATCAAGGATATCAACAGGATGAAATATTAACTTTAGGTAAGGCACTTTATTAAAAATGAAAAACTATGCCTGGTAATGTATTTCACAGCACTAAGAGACACAACTGTCACAATCTGTAACATATCTAATAACTGGGAGTGATGAATAATCTTGGAGAGTCCAGCCCTTGTACAAAACCCAAGCTGTAAGTAACAGAAGTGAACACACTGTCAGTGTCCTGACAAGACTTTCCTCTTGCATGTGTGCCTCTTTCCAGGACCATCTCCTTTCACACACAGAAGAAATTTAGGGACAACTGCTTCAACAGTATTTGAAGAAGACATCTGACTGCTATCTGTAACTTGACAGTACAAAGGTCAAGAGAAAAAATATCCACAATCTGCTATCTAATGTGTCAGTGCAAAGATCAAGACAAAAAACCTATGAGCTCCTACCCATAACCTGTCAGCAGAAAGGTCAAGATAAGAAATATCTGCAATTAGCACTTTTGATCTCATTACCTGGTGATTTCCAGAGCAGGTACACAGGCTCCAGGTTTGTATGCTGAGCTCCCTCTGTACTCTTTTGCAAAGATGAAGTCCTGCATGCTGGCTTTTCCTTCCAGTAACTTCATGCATTGATTCTGAACATACTGCTTGATCTGACTTATGTCCCGTGTTTCAAACAGCAGCTTGATAGAACACTCAAGTATCTTTACAATCAAAAGAGAAAGGTGAGAAAAACATGTATGTTTGAATAAAAAAGAATTAATTGCAATTAATTCAGTAAATTATATGGAAATACAAATACAGTGCTTAGAAAAAGTAGCAGTGGTGAACTAGGATATTGATAGGTTGCAATGCCTTTCACTCAAAGACATTCATAAACACATTACTGGACAACTTTCTCCTCAGTTTGCCACATCTTCCATGACATCATCCATACTCCAGCACTAAGATCATCCATACTCCAGCACTAAGATTTTTTCAACAATTATAGAAGTTTCCAAAGTATGAGAGAAGATGTTTTTACCCTGCCATCTAAAATACTTTGCCATGACTTTAACCCTTCTATGTTACTATCTTTTTTTACTGGCATAAATGTCTTTTAATTTGGCTAAGGACAATATTTCCTAATTTCTTTTTAACCTCTCAATACACAGCTTAAAATAAGCAGGCAAAAAAAAGGAGTATTTTAAGGGAAAGCTTAGCTGAACTAGAATTATGTAAGTGAGCTATTTGGAAGACAGATCAGTGTGTCCCACTCATCTGGCAGTAATACTTCCAGCTGAAGTGAACTCGATCAAGAATGGTCTTTGAGAGGACTTATATGGGCCAAGGGCTTTTTATGGGATGAAATATAAGCTGTAAAATACAAATCCTTGTAATGCTGTAAAAGATCTTCAATTTATTTTTCAAATAGCTCACACAAAAAAACCAGATGAAGATTAAGACAACTCAAAGGACTAGAAACCCTGAGAAAGGACAAATAAAAAACCAGAAGATTACAATTTCATTCAGGAAGAAACCTATGAATAGTTTACCTTGGAAACAGCAGGACAGGAGTCCCTTCGGACTGTCTCTATGCCTTTTGCATCAAATACTGGGTCCTTCTGGTCCAGTGTTTCATACATGTAACCCACATACCTCTTCTTAGTTTGCAGGACACATGGCAAGTAGACCTGGAATGTTTAGAAAGAAGACAGCCCAGTCTGGAATGTGTTTGGAACATAGAGGGTTTCCTAAGGAATACTGTGCTTTGTTGTTTTGTTGTGGTCTGCTAGTTTGTTTGCTTTTTTTTTTTTTTTTTTTGTTAAATCATTACAACTGATAAAATAGATCAGAGGACTCTTAAAGGATGGCTGAGGAAGTTGGGATTCTGCGGTGTTCCATTCTTAAATCACTTTATATTTCATTTAGCTGAAGCTCAGATGGAAAGTGACACACAGTATACATTGTTGCAAGTACCTTTACTTTTCTGGATTGCACCTGTCACCATTTCTAATGTAACTCTATTATCGTTCTTTCTTATAAAGAAAATGTCATTTTAAACATCAGAGAAGAAAATGCTCCCAGCACAAGTAGTGGCTTAGAACTTTCTGTTTTCAGACTTAAGGAGATGCCAAAAATCTGCTAGTATCTCCATTTGGAGCAAATATGCTTTTTAAATTCCTGTGTTTGGAGAACAGTTTTCTCAGGAATGGATTTTAAGGGTCATGGTCTCTTTTGCTTGTTTTCTCCAACCTCTTTATTTGATTCTTGATTGTGGTAAGCATTCCTTGAATACTTTGAAATGAAAGAATGGAGAACAATTTCTTCTTTGTAGTGTTACTAGAATAACACCACATCTTCCTGACTCTCATGGAAGAGGGAACAGTGAGTTTAGGTTGCCTCAGGCTTAAAAATTTTGATTGACCTTGTCGAGTCAGGTATGTATTTTAAAAATATCCAGACCACCTGAACTAATGCTGACTGACCTGGACACCTTGCTAATGACTTTGCAGTGACAAACTTCCAGCAAAATCATTAACATATTGCCTTACTCTTCTATAAATATTTGTTGTGATTAATATTTCTTTTAGAAGCCTAATGAATAGATTTTAATGACTTTTCATTTTAGAGGTGTATGTATCATGTGGACATATGCTGAAGTGAGTGTGCTAAGACAGGCTGAAAAATAAATATCAGGTTTGTAATTAATGCACTGGAACTGGGGATGGCGAACATTTCCTCTGCTAAGTTGCCCACATTGATTCAATTGTAGGTATACAATCCCAAACTCAGGGAGATATTTCAAAACTGATGAGACAGGAATTCAAACTGCCTGATGCTGCCAGCACAACAAGCCACTAATGTGAAATGAGGAATATTTCTCTTTATTGTTCACACTACAGTGTTCCTCTGAAAAGGTCCCTGAGGCATTAAGGGCCTTGCAATACATCTACAGAAACAGCACATGACTTGTTTATTCTTACGTACATTAGGTTCAGAAAAATATTTTATCTTCAACTTTTTTTTGGCTTCTTTTGTTTGGTTTTTGTTTTGTTGTTGTTGGTTTGATAACACCAAAAACATTTCAAGCAAAATACTTTTCTTTTACCTTTTCAAACTTCAGTTTAACAGGCTTGGGATTTGTTGCTGTTACGGCTTCAGCAATTTCTTGACCAATCTTAAAAGACTGCTCCTTTGTGGCTCCTTTCAAGAGTACAAACATGCTACAAGAAATCAGACACAGGAAGTGAATGCAAATCTATTCAACATAGTTCCTGAAAACCATACACTATAGTTTCCTGGTAGCAAGGCAGGGATGTTATTTTGAGTTGTATTCTCCTTCTTCAGCTAGAAAAGCCAAAAATCTGAGAAACTTCAGTGTTCAGCATGAGCTGAGGAGTGCCAAAGGGCTACTGAATGCTGTGACAATCTGATGAGGCAGGGAATGGACTGCTCCCACACACTACAAAACTGGAGTTCCCAGGGAAGTATTGCAAAGAGCTCTGGTACACCATTTTTCCCCCACTATGGGAAGCAGCAGGATTTTACTTCCTTTCTCCAACATTTTTTTTTTAAATGAAAGCACTATGAATTCAGTATCTTTGAAATGTCAAGTCTTTTATCAGATCCAGATGAAATCAGTCACTGGATTCATAAGTTATTAAGAAAGGACAGCCAGACAAGCTTTGTTTCCCAATGGCTGAAAAATTACCCAAGTGTGGAACAGAGATGGATATGCCTAGAGCATGGCTATTATTTAGATGAAAGACTGACTGAGAAAATGTATGTCAGGCAGCCTAATAATATCTCTGTATGCTCTGGTGGCTGCTTTTGAATTGTATCCACTTCTGAAGCTTAAAACAGCGCCTGCCTCGAGGTGCAATGCCTACTGTTATATATACTATATTTTCAAAAATAAAAATGGCATCAGAAGCAGGCACAAAAATAATAATAATTTGGTAAACTAGATTTATATTAATTCACAAGTGAAAAAATATTCCCTCCCCCCTTTCTGTTCCACATAATTTTCAAAAGAAAGGAAACCTTTAAAGTACTTAAAGAAACCCAAGCAAACTCAGTATTATTCACTTTGCATATTCTGCAAGGCAGTAAGCAACATCTAAAGAAGATCCACATACCCTTTTCAGCATCATAAATTTGTCTTGCTGAGACAAAAGCAAAATCTATCTATCTATGAAGAACTGTTATGATTTTAAAACATTTCAAGAAGCAGATCATGAATTACCTGTCTGTATCACCATATACAACGTGAGCACCCCATTTTTTTGTATCATTCACCAGTTTAATGGCACGCTCCAATGTTTCTCTGGCTTTGTGGACAATGCTGTCTCCAATCTGCAAAGTTAGATTGAAAATCTTTATTCTACTGTTAAACCAAATACTAGCTCTTGGTAACTACAGTCTAATCATGCTTGATCTTGTTATAAAAATCACTGTATTGAGATAATATATTTTATTTAATGGTTTAAATGCATATAATAAATAAAAAGGTCGCTTAACTTACCCCAAAATAACAAGAACTTAAAGAAAAATGATCAAAAACTAATAAGTATTAAAATAAAGGAGAATCTGTTTTAAACTTCTAAAGAAGTTTATAATATATATTAAAAAAATCTATGGAGCAAGACAAGACTGCTCAGGATAGTTTTCTCTAGTTTTTGGATTCTGCCGATTCCCATGAAAACGAAATAAAACCTACAATGTTTTGTTTAACTTCCACTACTAGAACTGTAATCCAATCTACCTTTGGAAACAGTTCTACAGAAATGCCAACTCCAAATGCTTCTTTACAGGAAGAAGACAAGCTTTATATTTTTCTGGAAGATCAGAAATAAATTCTAAGTTGCTGATTTTCAGTACTACTAATAAAAGCAGCTTTGCTGAAAGTATTTAGCTTGTTTCAAATACTAATATTATGTTATCTGACTAGTGTCTTTCCAACATTTTAATACATTTTTACCTGCAACCCTTACCTCAGTGCATGGCATTCTTCCAGAAAAATTAGCAGCAGTATAGCCAAAAGTAAAATTAGCTATATATTTAAGACCCAACTGACGAGCTTCAAGCATTCGAGTCACAGCCTTGTCATGCTTGTAAGCCTTCATTGACTGTTTCACCATTATCCTGGTCTTCAAGATTTCTTCTAGCATCCTTGGCAGCACACCCTTTCTTACTGATGGCTGCCATAAAGAGAACAAATTAAAACATGGTGTTAGAAAGCCCAACAGAAACAGTCAGGAGTGAAATCAAACCCCAGAACTGTTAGTTAACCACGGACAGGAAGACAAATTAACTAGCAAGATGCCCCAGCCACCAACAGTTTGGCCTTTCTCACAAATATTTCAAGGAACCTAGAATACAGGCAAAGCTCTTAAGGACAGAACAAATATCTTTTTGTTCTTTGCATTCATCAGCCCTGCTGATGCAATGTTTAGATAACCTTATTAACTAAAATGTGACTTCAATATTTAGCTGTTAATTCTCAAAGTATTAAATGATGAAGGAACATTATCTTTTAAAAATTCTGCAAATATTCTTTACTTTTTGTTTTACATTAAATACAGGTATGCTGGTGATTGCCTAAATATTTTTAATAGCTCCAGGCCATATTCGTTACACATCAGCCAGCAGGACACATTACAAAATGAGAACAATGGAAAGCAAGTCAGAGACCCTCATTTCTGAAATCATTACTCTTTTTCTAAGAAAGCATTCTGCTATACAGACAGGAGAAAAATGAATTGTTACACACAGATAATTACTGTTTGATCCCCAAACTGCACAAGTAAAATGCAGTTTAATTATAGATGAAATAAGCCTTCAGTATAAAGGAAAGCATAGAGACATTTTACTTCCTGAGATGCCAGAAGTTCAGCACTGACAAATAGCAAAAACATTGTGAAATGAAAGAATGAACCTCCCCTTTCTGTCAGCTCTTAATGCAGCAAAATATAAACTACAATATCAATTTGATCTTAAGTGAGCCAACAGGCAGTGAAAATGCTGTCACAGGGCACTAACATCATTACCTTGACAAAAGCTACTCCACTGGGTGACACTGTGATATCATGTCTAATCTGGTAGAGTAAGTCAGGAGGTACTCTCAGAGATGTACAGCCAAATTTGAATGCATCATACCTAATAAAGAGAAAATTTAAACATGAAGACAATTCATTCATTTACAGACTAATCAAGTGAAAACATCAGCTCACATTAAAATGCTAATAATGCCAGCAAGGACAGAATAAACTCAAGTGTAAACAAACACAACATAATTTCAAATTTCTTAGCTACATACAGAAGGTTCTAGGAACAAAGTAGTAATAAACAGCTAAATTCCAACACATGCATAATTTATAAATTCTGCTCTGTGTTATGAATTATTACCAAATACTGAATTAGTGGAGGTATGTACTCAGTACTGTAATCCCCTATGGAAACCATCCATGTTTACCAAGTACCACACTGCACTTTCTTCCTACAAATTCAGAATTTCAAATCAAGAACTTGAAAACCTGATGGTGACACCTAGCAATTACTGCAGGCATCTTTCCATTCTTCAAAATACTGTTTTACAGAGGTAATTATAACGAGCAGTGAGATCTTTCTCCATTTAACAGAGTAACTGTTAAGCTCAATAAAAGATAAGATGCTACAAAGAATAACTTAATTGTACCTTTTAATTTTTAGTAATTAGAACCAGAGTGAACTACAAGTGATACACAAACAATCCTAATTCATTAAGGAATAACCCCAGTCTAGTTTTGAAGACAGATGGTGGATTTACAGTAATTTTAACTTGTTCTGAAGCAATATTAAAAACCAGCATCACCACAATAATCAGAGGTGTACATACACACATGCACAGAGTTGTTTCCAGGGGTTTTTAAGAGAACAGAGTCTAATGCTATATTTAATTAAAAATACATATTGATTTTTATATGTATAACATGTGCACACACCCACATGGTAGATTTTTATCATCTGTATTGTGTAACAGAAAATGGTGCTATTCATACGTGCCCACTGTTTCCAATGGCAACCAGAGGTTCTCAGTACTTCAGAAAAGACACTCAAGTATCTACAGAATCAAAGATCATGAGAAAAGAGTAACAACTTACTTTCCTAAGTTCTCAACATGTCCCAGGCAGGTAGAATAGCAGTAGTTGTACGCTATGACAATGGAAGGATACAAGGACTGGAAATCCAAGACAAGAACAGCGTTGCTGTAGAAGCGGGACTCGGGCTCCATGATCAAGGGAACACACTGTGGGGCTTTCATCTGAGCTCGCTGCTGGACACTGGGAGTCACAGCAATGTAGTTCATGGGCTTTGCAATGCGCAGCATCACCGACTCCACACGGTACTGCAAATCAGTTTGGGTATAACCATTGGCATCAAAAGGGCAGAGCAAACCTGCATTAACTAGTGCAAACACACACTTGCCTTGCCTGATTTTAAAGTACAATTAACTAATTTTCCAAAATAAACAGCCATGCTCTTAAGGTACATTTTAATTGTATTTTATATCACTAGATCATCTTTAGGTGCCTTCCAACCCTAACCGTTCTATGGTTCTGTACTCTGTATTACACAGAGTAGAACTTTTCCACCTGTTTCCTCTTCACTTAGCCCAAATCATTGAAAATTGAGTACTTTTTATATATGGAAAAAATAATCATCCAACAGGCTTCAACAATGTATGTGGATGGCCATGCTACTGTCAGTGAATGAGCATTTGCTAAACTGTACTACTGTCAGATCTGCAGATCACTGAAGAAAACAGTCTAATATGCAGTAAATCCACTGGGTATCCTGCTTTCTCCCCGATACCACAAGCAGAACAGGAAGCATAAAACAACAAACCCTGTTCAAGATACCACAAAGTGTTGTATGTGTAGCTGGCAACAAGAAAAAAAAAAACCTCAGCCCTATTTATTTGTGTAGTACTCAATGCTTTAGTAAAGGCATTACAAGTACAAATGGGCAGGTATGCACTGTGTCCATTCAGAATAAAAACCAAAATAGCTGAAAACATAATACATGGTGTGAAAACTACATACATGGGTGGCAAGGGACTGAAAAATCCCAACATATCAAAGAACAATTCTACATAATAGTAAAATCCTGTGCTTTGTAAAAAATCACTATTAAAGACCATCTGCCTGACACACTATGTATTCAATCATTGTACTGAATGGGTTAGATATAATTTCTTTAACCTTGAAATTATAAATGAGCTTACAGAACCAACAGCCTTAACAAGATCCTGCACCTTAAACAGAGGTTGGGGTTTGATGTGTTGTTAGGGAGCAACATGAACTGCTACTGCTGCCTTGCACTAATTGCATATTAATTTGTGTCCAGTGATGAACATGGATGTATGACAAGGAGGTCAGGGACTGGTTCTGGCAAGAGGTAGATTTTGGGTTTTTCTCTCTGGTTTTCATAGCATTGTAGAATTTAGGTTGTTAAAGACCTCTAAGATCAACCAAATGCAACTCTTAACCCAACACTGCCAAGCACCACTGTACAGGGATGGTGACCCTGGACAGCCTGTTCCAATGTCTGACTATCCTCTCGGAGAAGAAATTTTTTAAATACCCAATCTAAACCAGCCAGAGAACAAATTGAGGCGATTTCCTCTTGTCCTATTGTTTCTTATTTTGGAGACTGACCCCCACCTCAATACAGCCTCCTTTCAGGGAGTCATAGAGAGCATTAAGGTCAGTCCTGAGCCTCCTTTTCTCCAGGGTAAACACCCCCAGCTCCTTCAGCTGCTCCTCACAGGACTGATGCTCCAGACCCTTCACCAGCTTCATTGCCCTTCTCTGGACTCACTCCAGCCCCTCAATGTCCTTCTTGTAGTGAGTGGCCCAGAACTGAACACAGGATTAGAGGTGTGGCCTTACCAGTGCTGAGTACAGAGGGACAGCCTGGTGGTGCTGGCCACATTGTTTCTGACAGAGGTCAGGATACCATTGGCCTTCTTGGCCACCTTGGCACACACTGCCTCATGTTCAGCTGCTGTGGACCAGCACCCCAGGTCCTCTTCCTCTGGGCAGTTTTCCAGCCGTTCTTCCTGCAGCCCTGCATGGGGTTGCTGGGTGCCAAGGGCAAAACTCTCATACAACTGGCCTCAGCACATTGACCCAGCCTGTCCAGATCCCTTTCTAGTGCCTTATTACCCTCCAGCAGAGCAACACTCCCTCCCAACTCAGAGCTGTCTGCAAACCGACTAAAGGAGCACTGGATCCCGTTGTCCAGATCATCAGTAAGACACAAACCAGGACTGGCCTCTTGTTTGCTGCCCACGCTGAGCACACTGGTGCAGATGCACCTCAGCTGGGCTATTGATCCTACCACCATTTTTTAGGCAGGGGGAGAAGCCCTAATCCCACTCAGGGACCATTCTCAGGTGCATCTGTGGTTCCTAACACATCAATAATCCTTCTGTCTTTGCTCCCATGTGGATCTCCAGCCCTTACTTCCACTGAGACAGCAGACTAAAGGACTTTGCTAGGACACTGTTTCTCAGCCACTGGTGTGATGCTCCCAGGTTTATCTCTAGTGAGCCTGATCTTACTCCTTTCCCCCTCCAAATCAAGTTTAAAGCTCTCTCAATGAGCCTTGCTGACTCCTGTGCAAAAATCAGCAAGTTCTCCAAACATCTGACTAGTTATCTGTAATGCCTGTGACCACCTCTTGTTAGATTTTGTTTAGTCTACTAAGAAATGTTTGAGATGGCTTAATACAATAAACAAAAATACTTTTAAAAAGTTATTGTAAAAGTCAATGAGAGATTCGAATATGGAAAAATGAAATATCTGAAATCTGTTCTTATTATTCCATTTTAACATGTTTTTCAGCTATGGGGGAGTATCTTCATAAAGGGTAGTGACTCTTCTGTGTGAAAAAAAATTATTTGAGGTGACTGGGATTTGTTGCAAGTGCCATTTTTTTTGGTCTAGAAAGTTTCAATGGAAACAGAACATACGTGCACAGAAGGGAAGAGAAAAGAACAGTCAGGATAGAAAATGCAGCATGCTTCTGTTGCTCACTCCCACTCACAGACATCTGAGAAAATGACAGGCAGAACAGTCTTTGTGGGCTGCAATCACGACAGTTTAAGCATATCTATGCTGGCAGTATGCCAGTCCCACACTCCCTGTCCCTAACTGTGCATTTCTCTTCCCTTGCTCCAACAGTGGTATTTTCTGATAGTATGGTGAACCAGATCAGGGAGCTAAACTGGCAAATACCTGCTGAATATTGCCATGGTTCTGCTGATGGTGCCTGCCAGCCTGCTCCCCTTTCCCCCCAAATACAGGGTCATTACCAGAAAGACCAACAAGAACCTGATTTGAGTCAAGAGATGACACAGGCAACTGCAGTCTAAGAAAAAAAGGTGGCTGAAGTTTTTTAATAGCATTGAATTGTTAAGGAAACTGCAGCTTCAGACACTCCCATATCTTGCTGGCTTATGATAACAGAAGAGTTGTAACTCTTCTGTTGTAATGATAACATGACAGAGCATCTGACTCTCATTTCAGGTGCTGCTCAGGTCTCACATGTTGCCATGAAAGCAGTTCAGTTAGCCCAGTCACTCACAATCTGGGCAAGGAAAGCTTTTGGTATTACTGGAGACTGCTGGGCTCCCAAACAAAGTACACATCTTGCTCTGCTCCCTTTTCTCTCTGATGCTGGTATCAAAATAATAGAACCACAAACATCTTGCATGACATGTATTTAATAAAGCCAGAGCCCCTCTTGTCTTAGTGTAAAATCTCACCCAGAGGTCTGCTGCACCAGAAATGTCACTTAGAACATACTCAATGCTGCTTTGTCTGCTCTGAAAGAAACTAATCTCATCTTTCTAAAACATGGTTAATTATATTTCTTAATGTTTTAGAAAGCACTCATTTTCAGTCTCATGTAAGTGTGAACAATACCAGCTCAAAGGGAAAGCTTAGTGCTCCTGAAGGCAGTAGAAGATATTCACTGGTGTGATTACATTTGGGGAACTCTATTTTTAACACCTATTTTTAACCTCTGAGACTAGGCAATTCAAAAGCAGCAATAATAGATTGCACGGTATTCTTTATGTTTCAATTTCATGTTTATTCATGTTAACAGCCTTCTGTGACCCTATGAAAATACACATATGGACTGAGAAGTTACCAAAGAACTAGAACATTTTGTAAAAACTATTTTGGTTTTGTGAAGTATAAGGAGAATGAAGTCTTACCTGGGAGCCTCTTGTTAATACATGTAAGAACTGAATGCCAAAAACTCTTGCCATTTCACTTGTTCTGTCAATCAAATCCAGTTTGTCTAACAAGAGGAGATTCCCACGAACCCGGCTAACATAATGATCAACCATTTTCCATCTGTCAGAGTGAACACCTCGTTACAAACAATCAGAAGACTGCTGCTCTTTCAACTAAGACAAATTATTTTTATGGTAACTTGTAACAAAACAGCAAATAAAATTTTCCTCTAGAACACTTTCATACAATTCTTTCAAAAGTGTGGCATATGTAAATATACACTTAGGTATTCTAAAGACATACACACCTTGTGTTACAGCAAGCTACTGTTAAGCACCTTGCAATGACTCAATATATCCTGTTTTCCTCACTGCCCCAAAGAATTACCAAAACAGACACAACTACCCTCGCATCACTTTACATGTTTTTTAACTGGACCTTTGTGGAAACATCCTTCTGTATTAAGAATACCTACCACAGCTGAACATAAATTCATAATTTCAGTATAAATCATGTTTCCACTTACCTACAGAAACCTTTACAGAAATTTTATGTATGTCACAAACAACGTGCAGATCAGTATACAGTTTCATAAATTGTTCATATCACATAATACGAAATTGCTTCAAAAAGAGTGAAGCTGAATGTGATACAAGTCACATGAAGGTATTTTTAAGCAGCTATAGCTACTGTCTTAACATTTTGTGCACTGTTTTGTAATACTTTTAAGCCTAGCGTGCTTGACATGCACTTGAAGTAAAACAGAAGCCTGGCAGTTCATTAAAAGCCCTTCTAATGAATAGCATATACAAAATAGAATATAGACATTATAGAACTTCAAAACAGTATACATCTATTCAGGTATGTTGAAAATGTAACTGAAAATATTTTACTGTAATATTGAAGGTATAACTATACAACAGAATATCCAAGTAAATAAGCTCATGTTGCTGCATATACACTGCTCTAGTACCTAAGCTAAATTGATTATTTCTTCCTATTGTGGCTTTATCTTACACCTATCGAATGTTAAGAATCTGCTCTTAAAAACAGCAAACAAAATGAATTAATAGATCATTACCTGTAGACATCTGCCTTATTGTCAAACCAATCAGACAGAACTCGGAACGTAAATAAAGGAAAACGATGATGAAGAACATGAAAGCCCACATTTTCAAAAGTGTAATTTGTTAGATTCACCTAGGAAAGCACAGTGGACATGTCAAGATGCATGATGGCTCTCATAATCGAAAAATCTCTACTTCTCAAAAACTGCAAGAACTAGATTTATTAGCTTTTTGTTAATATTTTGTTTAAAAAGTTAGTCTTAATTCTTAGAAATCCCTAACTATTTACAAGTCAGGAAAAAGCATCCCTTATCAATTGAAAAGAATATGCAGAATTAAGTAGTTCATAAAGATCAGGTCTGAACTTGGTCAGAACAAGATTTGTAAAGACTGGGCTATTTGAGTATTAAATGGAAAGTTATAAATGGAACAAAAAAAAAAAACCCAAACCAAGAAAGAAAGAAAGAAACAAACAAACAAAAAACCCCCCAAAACCCCTGACAGTTTAAAATATGCTCAAGTACTTATTGTACTAAAAGCACCATACTAGACAAATTCCTAAAACAAGCAAGTTGTTCTTAAATCCCACAAATTACTGAAAAGGAGTATCATTAAGAAACATTACTGAAAAATAAAGGCTTCAGGTCTTTACAATTTAGAGATACACAAAATCTATTCTCAGAAACTGACAAACCACTCTATTTGAAAAGGTGTCTAAAGGAAAAAATTGTAGAAGTTACACAAGTTACATGAAACTTCCAACTAAGTCTGCAATAATTAGAAAACTCAGTAAATCAAAGCATTAGCCTTTTAAAAAATTTACCTCATGTCTCATCATTCTCCATATATTCAAGACAATTCGCCCAACAATATTTATTTCACTCATTGTATCCGCTCCATATTCATCCAGCTCAGTGGCAAATCTGTTCTCTTTATTTTCATCTAAAGATATTAAAGGAGAATCTATTTAGACAAGTTATAAGACAGTCAAGACCAGATCAAACCATCCCTCTTTCAATTTGTGCTCTCCAGAAAAATAAGAATTCATAAAGATTACTGCTGTTTCCACAAAATTATTTATTTACTAGTCATCCACACAATCTTTAAATGAAACCCCCCCACATTATTCTGATCTTGCCCTTTACAGAGAACTCTTACTTTGGTTTCACTGAAATAGTGTCCAAGGCAATATATTCTCCATAGCGAATATATTGGTTATGCAATGCTGAATGTTCCTTGAGCTGCACATGCAGTAGTGCACAACATAAAAAATGTAATTAAGAAAAAAGTAATTTCTGCTCTAAGGAGCTTATAACTCTAGGCTTCACTTGAAACGATCTTACACAGATTGAACCAGGTCATGGGAGAGAAAATTCAGTCTCTTTCATACAGTATAAGCAAACCCACAGCTGTGGGAGTAAGTAGAAATAACTTCTGCATAGCACAGGGAGAAGGAAATAGGAAGGAACCAATGCAGATACAGAAGCAGCACTCTAAATCTTTCTGTGAGACAGCAGTGTCTAAAGGAGAGTAATATATCCTCTTTTGCCATCCTTGATTTTTGTCATGCTTTCGAATACTGCAGCACAAGAGAAGGCAGTCTTTTTGGTATGCCTTTCTTTAAACCATCTTTTTCCCAGCCATTTTAGGTCTACAGTTTTGGTGTTTTGTCCAGAGTTTACAAAGATGTTTTTTAAAATGTACCACACAGACTAAAATCCATTATGAAAACACACTGATCCTCAGGCTTATTAGTTTAACAGGAGAGAAATCACTTCAAGGCAATTTACTCACAATTCTAAATCCATACCCATTTTTTAACTGCTGGTTGCTTTGTATTCTACCAGCACTCATTTATCAGGTACAGCACAGTCTGTACAGTACCCTGATAATAAAGAGCAGAACATTTTGGACACAGAGTGTAGAAGTGTGGATACACACTGCTTTGCAATAATGATCAGAACTGAACAATTAGATCCTCAGACAGTCATGAAGCACATTTACCCTTCATGACAGAAGTAAAAATTGCCTGAAATGCTGCAGAACAGTTGTGAAACAACATAACACAGACTAATTTTGTATGTTGATCTTTAAATGTGTCCCATATAAATTAAAATATGGTTAAAAAAAACCTATTTGTCATTTACTGGCCCTATTAGTAAATCCCAGATCCTTGACAAAATTTAGCAGACCTTTTGTACACTTCATTAAAATGCATACTATCTTTTTAACCTCCTTATTGTCTCAGATTTTTAAGGAGAAAAGCCAGCAATTTATCTTCCCGTGTTTGGACGGAAAAAAATGCCCCACCAAGTAGCAACATTTTTTCTTCTGCTTTTCTTCATTTCTACATGCTGGATCTCCTGTGAAAGTGAGGAACTTGCCTTTCTTCCCCTCCTTTTTTTTTTTACTGGAAGTAGAAACTATTGGTTAGTTCTGCTTTCTTCAGTGTCATCCCAGTTCTCTTTTGATTTGTTTAGGGGATTTCCTATATTAATTTTGCTTCATGTCTTGCTGGTAAAAAACAGGCAGCAAAGTATACTGTGATCACAAGAAGACCCACTGTCTGATGAACTCTGCCTGTGATGAGCACCACCATATTACAAAAAACCTGCACTACTTTACAACTGGTGTGGGAAATGTGTCACCAGAACCATGTAAGCCTCTTTGGGAACTATGCTGGTAAGAAGCAGAACAGGACATTCCTCCTATTTTTCGAGTGCATGAGATGAAATAAAAAGAAGTCTCCTCTCATCCTCTCTTACCCACTCCCTAACTTTGAGCTGTGATGCAAAGGAGGAACTAGGAGGGCACACAAAAAATGCCACCACGCACAGGCATAGTATGCACTTCTCTTGTGATGATGTGTCCTATGACTTATGAATCGTTCACTTGTAAAGGGCAGAAGCAGCATCAGACTCAGCCAATAAAGCAAAACCAGAGAGAAGCCCAGTTTTCTTTTTGTTAAGTTGAAAGGAAAAGTCCCTTCCATCTCTATTGCAACAAGAGGTAAGAGAAGCATACTTCTTGAAGGAGCACTTCCTGTTCTGAAAATACAGCATGTGAAGAAGGGAGGGAAATGTGAAGCACAGGGGTTGGAAAAGCAAGAGGAAGACAGATGGGGTCAAAATCATGGACAAGGAGGCCAAAAAGCAACAGAGAACACAACGACTTGCACATATATGGTCATGCATGCAAGACATTTACAGCATGACATTTCTGGGAAGAGCTCATCAGTGTAAACATTTTCTCATCTTTCTGCTGCAATTCTGTCAAAACAAACCAAACACTTACCTTAAAATAACAGCAGTTCTTAGAAACATTTTTAAGTGTTATGTATTCCACTTCTGAGTATGCATCTAGCAGCTGGCACAGGAACACCTGCACTACAAACACCAGGGCTGTGCAGATCGTGCCTGTGCTCTGCATGCTCACTTGAACTTCATGTACAAAAATGTTACGGGCTACAATCCTGATTTCCTTCACTAGAACTGAACCCATGTTGTGTGGGGCTTCATGGTTGTAGAGAACGAAACGTGACTGTGAAATACATGGGGACATTACCATTAGGAACCATACAGTTCCCTTTCTTCTTTGAGGACCCATTCATGTCTATCCCAAAATCAATAACTTGAGGAAGAGCTTATGTCAGGAAGATGGGTACGATTAACAGCTTTGCTCATTGTTTGGTTCTGTATCAAATACAGTGCAGACAGAGCGGTCCTGCAAGACACCAACTGTGACTCAGCCTTTGAGAACAACAGCAGAGACACATGTCCCAAACTGAAGAGATTGTTCAGCCATGCTTCTACAGTGGAGCAGCAAATCTTTGTGATTTTTGGAGGCTTTAAGAAACCTTTGACTACAACACTTACTGCTCCTCTTAATACAGACATTGCACATCTTTAGATGTAATGGGTCAAGAATTTTTCTGAACATCCTTCAGTACCTTTGAAGACTGTACTCAGAGGCAGTATTTTGCAACTAGTGTGTCATCTCAATTTGAGCCATCAGGGAAACTGAATAACAGGGTTCATGCAATCCACTACTATTCCTAAAGAATAAATTTGAGAGCTTTGTCCTGAAGAAAGAAACTTAGGGGCACTGATGGCCTGTTCATATTTAAACTACCACATGATCCTCTTTTCATATATGAAGTATTTAAAAATTCACCAAAGTTCAATTGCCAACAACATTTAACTGAAGATGCAATTTTTTTTCTTGTGTTTTCTTGTCTCTGGGAGGACTCTATAACGCAGTTCTTTTCCAAACATGTCACAAGTATTGAAAGCATCAAGAGTATACAAATATTCAATCCTCAAGGAAGGACTGTGTGAACACAGTGCTGCTAAAACAACATATTCTCCTGGCCTGGCACACAGGACAACTACATAAAGGATGATTTCTGTGCTGGGTGTGCTCAAAGATTAAAGTAGCCCAGTATTATGTTCTGTCATGTACTCAAAGGCAGGTGCTTCAAGATAGGGGAAGCAGCTGCTGATACTCTCCCTAAAACTCTTCCAACTTCTAATCATTTTCAGCTTCCTGGGTCAGACATTATTTTCACATATATCATAGCTCCAAATGTATTTTTCTTGCAAGAATTTATCTCCTTTTAAAGCAATGTACACTATAAGCATTTGTACTATCTTGTGACCAGGAACTAAAGAGTTCAGCAATGCTGAGATTAAAAATTAAACTTCTACTCTGTAGCTGCCACTTGCTAGCTTCACTTGATTTCCAGTTCTTGCATTGGAAATAACCATGAAAACCCAATCTCTATTTCCCTTTACATCCCTCAATATTTCACAGGCTTTTACCTTTCCTACACTGTTTTGGCTCTTCTGGCATCCCAAAATACTAAATTATTAGCCACATTTGGATAACCCTTCTCATCTTTACCAGTTCCTCTATATCCACTTTGATGGGAGGAAGGTTATGAGGGGGCTACAACCTCAGTATTTGAGGTACAAGCACACGACATATTTTTACATTTTTTACATTTACATTCATTGTTTTATATATTCCTTGCTATGTAATTCCTAACATTTGCTTTTGCAACCATTACAAAGCAACAGGCTCAATTTTAATAGAACAATCACAGTAATGGACTTCTTATTTCATAGCAATTTAATTTCTGTACTGATGCTTTTTTTCTGTACAGCTGGCAAAACCAGCTTTTTCAACTGTTTTGATCTTTAAAGTCTCCCTCATCCACATCACCCTGATGACTGCAAAGAGCCAGAACAAATTACTGAGACACTTTTTCATTTTATAAAGTTATCCTGACTCTTCTCAGGTATGACAGCACATTTATTTAGCTGTTCACTAACTCCATTCTTCAGAATGATGGCTTCTATTGATTGGCTAAGTATAGGCACTAGGCTTACCATTCTCATCCAAGTTTTCCTGCCAGTCTAAATAGACTTTTTTCTGAATGCTGGAGGAAAGCATCAGCACTTGGACCCAATAAAATTTGCCCAAAGTACAAAAATGGTCATTGAAAATGAGGATTTTTATTACAAAGCTGTCCAGGACAATTGCTGCTCAGGAGCAGTTTTATGTTCTTGTATTACATCCAGAGAAATCACAAATGATTATGGTAGGTACTCTGAATGGCTGGAGCCAAGGAAAGCAAAAGAAGGTTTGGTAGCAGAAGCACCTCTAAGAGCTGAAACTTAACCCACAACTATAGAATATAAGTCCAGGTTCATGAATACAGGACACACACACAGAAGTGGAATATGCCACAAATTTGAAAATTCAGAAAACACCAGGGGTATGTGTGATTATACTATTAACAACACAGGAGCAAGAACAAAAAAAAGTCTTTCTGAAGGAATATTCTGCATTTATTTTTTAAATTTGTTCATAGATTTCAACTTGCTTCTACTGGAACTGAACTGAAGCCCTAAACAAATAACTTACCTGGCACACGAGAAATCATCTGGCATAAATCAACATTCAATGCTGCAGCCCTCTGTAAGAGATATCCCCAGGAATGCATCTGGACTTCATAGCCTAGCAAAATGTCTGGGTCATATCTAGAGAGGTAGGGGGAGAAGAAAAAATGAGCTTCATATAATTCACAAAAATATTTTCCATGAACAAAGTATAAACAGGATTTCATTCAAATTATGTTGAGTTTAAAAATGGCGCAGTCATAATCGGTTTCTATGAAAGCAGCATCTGGACTAGGAGACAATATTCAAAGCAGGCAATCTTTTAGGGTTTATAATAACATTCAATTAGGGTTTATAATAACATTCAATGGCAAAAATATTTAGAAAGGATATTTTCGCTGGATTTTTTTTTTTTTGGTCTTTACAAATAAAGAACAAAACTGAGGTCTCATGAGGTTTTATTGATGGCATCAGGAAGTATCAAGCATTAGCTGAAACTTAGCAGAATGAGACAGATGTGCAGTGAATTATAGCCATGCCTATGGAACAGAATTTGCCAGTAGGTTAACTGGAATGTTTACTGATAGTATTGTGTCACACATAATACAGTATAACTCTGAGTAATCAGAGGGAACTTCAGGTCCTAAATGATCACCCCTTATTGTGAGTTACAATTTGTAGTTGAGTGAGAGCTGTCTAAACTGAAACAGAGAAAAGCAACTGTATCTACCATTTCTCCTTAAAGACCTTTTTCTAGATAGCCTTCTTTCTAGACGACAGACAAGAAAAACTTATCTTATGCTGTATCTCTTTCCAGCTGGAAAATCTAACTGACTCAGGTATGATAATAAAGTCAGAATTGACTTCTGACACAATCACTTCCAGTCAGGCTCAAAGTAAACCTCACTTGACCGGACAAAAAATGTGGCTTTAAGGACAAAGCACAGGCAGGAGTTAGCTCAGAGGAGCCAGTATCACCTAACTTTTGAGCAGGCACTATTAAAACCCCAAGTCATGATCTGGTGATTTGGTCAACAGTCTAAGAATGATTTTGTTGGGCAGAAAGAGACCAGACAAAGTAACATAAGATATCTGTTATTTTTACAGCAAGGAAACAAAGGAAGTTTCAGTGGGATGAATAGCCGCTTCCTGGTTAGACTGAATGATTTTTAAAGTATTTTCCAACCTTGATGCAGCAGGCACTATTCAATACAACTGAATGACATCAGGGCAGCTGTCAGGAGGTAGAGGATGGATGATGGGCTGAGGATCCTGTACACCACAGTCTATGCCCAACTCTACAACAGGGTACAGGCTTGTAGACCTTAGTTTATGGAGAGAGTGGGCAGGGGCCTTGGATTACTAACAGGAACTCTGTACTCCTTGCATCCATGAACACATTAAAAAAATACAAACATTTCTTGACTGTTGAATACAAAACACCCTTGCCCTGAATACTCAGTTAGTTGTATCACAGACATTACAAATGAAGCTTCAGACTTTATCAGGAAAGTGTCTTCCTTGCTTATGTGTCCTAGCCAAAGGCAATGACAACTCACTTTGAGTTGATACTAATTACTTGGAGAATAGCTCCAAAAAACAGTTTCTCCACACTTCTGCCATGGACACTGACCTTCTATGAAAAATAGTTGAATGCTGTTACTCATCATGGCTCTCTCTTTATTAAAATTTGGGCTTTTGGTCAGAAGTTGCAAAAATCCCCTTTATCACCTACTTCTACTTGTGAGGGAATGGTTTTGATACAATTTTAACCTAAAGCAGGGGATTCTAAAGTAAGTTTTTGATTTCTGGCATTCTACAGAAAGTAAAAGAACTAGCAGTTTGAATTTGGGGGATATCTTGCTATCTGCTGTTCATGTCAAAAGAAGAATTATTTGGTTTTGGAGGTGGAAATTTACTGCTTCCAGGAGTGGAAGCAGTAAATTTACTCAATATGGAAACCTATTCTACCAATGGTACAACCCCAAAGCTACTTGGAACAATTTATGGACAAATGACTCAAACTAGCCTGCAGTTCGTTCCAGCAGTGGAACCAGTGACAAAAAGATTTAGGACTGCTGGCTGCTCTGCACAACATACAATGATTGTGAAATGATGCTCAAAATTATTAATAGCTCAATTTCAGCTTTGAAATAAAAAGGAATTATGCCATGTTTTATACAGGCATAGAATAAACATTATAAAAATTAACATATTTTCAAATTAATTATTGTAATAACTAAACTTTCCTGGTCCTAGCATATGGCAAATCAGTACTGATTAATTAAAATTAGGGAAGTAGTCATTCGTTATCATATTTGAAAACTGGCATCACATAATTCAAAATGGAGAATACTTGTAGATTTTACACAAGACAAGGCATTATGCAGATGGGGTCATCATGATAGATGCAAATGTGAATCAGAAACTCGTGAAGAACTGCTTAAGAAAACATAAAACAATATTCATTATGCCAGAATTTTGCTTTCTCTTATAAGCCTGTTCTGAACAGAAATAAGAACTGTTTGGAAGCAGCAAGTTGGTGAAGTTTGTCCTTCATCACCTGATGAAAGATAGTTGCTTTGGGTTGTAACTTGCCCAAAGAGGGCATTACCTTTCTTACTTCCTACTTAAACAAAATTAGTGGGCTATTATATTACTACTGCAACTGAATATATTTTATCAGTTCTGGAGGTAATTTTCCCATTACCTTTTAACCTAGTGAACAAAATGTCCTCTGTAATCCATCTGCATATAATATCAAGAACTGTTTCTCTAGTATCCTTCAGATGTGAAGGTGTTTTTATAGGACAAGACATAAAAGCTCTTTAGTTTATGATGTTTTCAGATACATGCTTTTTCTTCTAGAAATAAAATGTGTCTAACTTAAGTATCACATATTTTAACACAATTCTATGTAAATCCACATCCAGATTGGAAAGCTTATTAATCAAAATATTTTTTTAAAACTCAGTCTTGCTCATCCAGGCCATTAGGGATCGCCTGTAATTGCACATTACTGACTTACAGGCTATCACTGACTTTACAGCACATTACTTTGCTTTTCCATCCCAACTAGATACCACCCATGTATTAAGGGGAGTGTCTAATTTCAGCTAATTTTGGCATCTCAAGTTTTCTAAACTGGTCTCTATTGTCATTGAACAAAAAGGCCTCTTCAGGTGAACCATTCTTTGTATTTTAGTCATCTCTTGCAGACCAACATCCTATTCTGTTGAACTCTTCTGGTGATGAGGAAAGCTAATTAGACACTGATTGTGAAGTACAGATGTTTAAGTTTCAGTCACATGACTTATACAAAGCTATCTAAATGGAAAATCAAGGTAGAGTAGCTAGCAAATGGTGAGATCAAATCTTACTGTGAATTTCCTGTAATCACAGTCCTTTACTGTCAGTTGGTACATATTTAAAACTTGGATCCAAGTGGTATCCTTCTAAAAGCATGAAAACCAATAAACATACTACTGGCAACTCAGTAGTTGCTCAGATACTGCAGTAAGTTACACATATATGTATTTTGTATGTACATCTGTATGCATTCCCAAGTGTATCTCAATTATCTCTGAAGGAAAAAACAAAGTAACATTAAACTGCAGAACTCCTTTCTACTAAGTAACACTTACAACCCCAAACTCCTGCACTACATACATCTAAGATCTACCTTATGCAACAGGTTTAAGAGACCTATCAAATTTCTTGCACCTAGTAAGAGACAATATTGTTTCCTGCCTCTATGTTGCTTGCTCATGAACTACATCCCAATTTATGCTGCAGAAATGCCCTCTCCTGCAGCCCAATCTCATGTACCAGTGGTACCAATGTACCAGTGGCACTTGCTGAGACTTCCTGTGGTATTCTATTTGCTAACAAAGAAGAGATGTCTGGAGCTAAAAGAGTACATTATTCTGCATGGGAAGATGAACAGGCAAACCCAAAATTTAGCTGATGTGAGAGCTTAGCTGAAGTGTGACTCTCTCACTCACTTTCTCCTTTTCAGGCGGCGCCACAAAGACACCAGGCTGTGAGCTAAGAGGACAAGTTTTATCTTTCATCCTCCTGTCTCACAATTTTTACAGTATACTATGAAACTGGTCTTCAACATCAATTCAAGCTATTTTATTAGAAAAAATTGTAATAAGACCAGCTGTTACACCTGCAAGAAACTAGTAAACTGTAATACTGATATTTGAAAGCTGCTGGCTCGGAGTAACACAACAGGAATAAGAGGTGTGCTTGCCAACATATGCTCTTTTGTTAAAAGGGTGGGCCCTGATACTGCTTTGCATGCTGTTGCCAGACTTTCTGCAAAGATGAAAAGCAGCATTTATGCTGGCAGGATTTAAACACAACAGCATTAACATTCAACTCATACATGCTGCAGAGAAAAGAAAGGCGATTATTTTCCTTTCCAGCTAAGTTGTATCTGCTGCTATGACATCTTTTCCTCTTTCTCATTTGATGATTTCGTGAATGAACACTAAAGCTCCCAGTTATACCTTCCCTTCTCTTATGTGTCTGCTTTTCCTGACTGCTATTTTTCTTCCAGCTATGATTAAGAGAAAAAGGGAGGGGGTGGGGAACCATGCCAGACCTATGATACAGACAAAAGCAGTAACTGTGCATAGCAACAGAATGCTTGGTGACTCAAACACATAACTGAAATCTCTGAAAACATTTTTCCAGCTTGCCTTAGACAACAAAAAAATCCATAAAGTTGATAGAGGGCATTAGACACATATTTCTACAGGAAAATGTCACTGATGAAGATGATACTGGCCTGGAAAAAGAAGGTTAGATTAGCACATCTCTATTTTAAGAAGAAGACGTTGCTAGAGTATTTACAGAGGAAGAAATATAATGCACTGTATCCAAACAAAAAAATTCATTAGCATTATACACCTTACAAGAAAAACACTATAAAAATATGTAAGTATTAAGCATTAGCAGTTTAATACAAAAATGTTATCCCCAAAATGTTTATATAAAATCTTGTATTATATTCCGTTCATGTAATTCTATCAAAAACTACTTCAGTTGAGACAAGGAGCTGTGGGTGTCTCTAAGTTTCAAGTAGCAATGAATCTACTACTCTTTGTTTCAAGCCTGCCCTGTTTTCACATCCTCTGTTTGTCTGAGAGATGGGGATTGTGCATTCCCACATGAATTCCCCAAATTTTGCTCCTCTCACACATGCAGGACCAGCCCTTTTCTGCTATCTGCTAGCATCTGCCCTTAGGGAGAAGCAGAACAATTTGCCCTAAAAGTGAAGGAGAGGCTCAGACATTTAATTTCTCTTTCATGGGAATCCACTGCTCCATCAAGCTTGCACATCTCTAGTTTTCCTATCTAGTTTTAAATCCCATTGCAAACATTCTTGTAGCATTCCATTCCACCTTCTCCTCCTCCTCAGTCAGCTTTCCTGTGTTAGGGAAGTATGTAAATGTGTTTACTTTTTTTCCTGCCTTTAGGTTCAGAGAGATGGCTCTTTTACTTCCTCAAGCAGAGATTCTTCCATTTTTTCTCCCATCTCATTGCAGCTGACACCTTATGATCAACAGAGGATCTGTTCAAGAAAGCACCTCAGGCAGTACAACAGAATGCTTTAGGACAGCAATACATGTCCAGGCTCCATTTCAAGAAAAAAAAAAAATCCCCTCTGAACGTTCCAGAGAGCCTACAACTTGGATATCTCTGCTTCTAGGACATCCCCAGCAACTGCACAGATTAGAAGGATGTTGTCTCTCAGCTGCTTTATGCCAGTTTTGAGCTGAAGCCCATTTTTCTGGTTTACAGCCAGAGGACAGTTTACCAAAGAAGGGAAATTTGGACCTGTGCAGGTGCAGCTCCCTCTCAAAGTCTAAGACAGTTGTCAGGGTACCAAAAACCAATCTAATGATGCTTTTCTTTTTTACAAATCTGTGCTGTTTGTTCTTCCCTACCTCTTCCAAACTCATATTTGTGGCTCTTCCTTTCTGTCTGTTTCCTGACTCAACCCTCAGCCTCAGTATACCAATATCCTTCAAAATTAAAATTGTCTGTGCATAGACTTTGGTATTTACGCTTGTAAGTACTTCTATTTCACAGGTTAGTCAGTCTCAGTAATAATCTCCTAGAAGCAGAGGTGCTTATTCTTCTCAGTATCTGGACAAGTCTGTGAGTTTGCAGTATAGATGAAATCACAGATCACAATTCCAGGGAAACAACCAGGTCGTCTTCTGGTCTACTGGAACACAAGATTATTTATTTCTGTTTGCCAAGGGCTCTGAGTTAATCAGAGACAACATCTACTAATTCACAGAAGAACATTTAACCTGGTATTCATCTCATGGATGCCAAGGTATTAACCATACTGTGGTCATTCAGATCTAGCACAGCCTAAACAACTTCACAGTGAAGGTATTAACTGAATCCAACTTCAGTTCATTTATTCCAGAGAATCTTTTGGAGCAATACTCATCTTCAGTCAACAAAGAGTAACTTTAGCTTTGCTACAAAAAGTTTGGGAAACACTCTTCAGAGACAAAAACCTAGTCAGACACTGATGAGCTATGAGTATTGCAGAAGTTATAAATTTTCCAGGAACACCCTTTCCTTCATCTGTGTGCTGGAAACAATGACCCAGAATTCTGTACATGGCTCTTCCAGAGTTTACGTGTATTGACAAGAAGTTACAGAATCAACCATTATTTATTTTCAATAGCCAGGATGGAAAGAAAACAAAAGGCCTAAACAAGGAAGTAGAAGGCTGGAACTTGAAACAAATAAGTATGTTCCACAATTTCACATATATGGAATAAGAGGAAGAACTAGGCCAACTACTAAGAGAATGAGTAGAAGTAGGAACAAGAATTCTTAAAGTGGACTGTAAAGATAATTCCTCCTGCAGCCAAGATCCTTTCTGTTCCATGCTCCAATAAGTTGATAAAGTCTGTTCCTGATATTGACAACCAAGAGTGATTAGGCAGTCTGTCATTCATCATGCCAGGAATCTGGAATTTCAGTCTTCCACCCTTCCCTCCAGCTGCCCAAGAGGCCAAGAACATGAACGAAAAGCAGGCTGCAGTCATGCTGGGCATGCTGTTCACTCACAAGAGCCTATTATTGTCCAGCCTAAAGCATGTATCAGAATATAAGATACTGATACAATTCTTTGCTTAAAATTAAGGTGATTTTGAGTGTTGATCCATGAAGTTCAAGTGATAATATTTCTTAAGTATAGCCTGATAGTTCTCTTTCTCTAATCTATCAGACCTACTATTAAGTGTGTCTACCAGAACAGTCAAAGCACCTAGCTTGTGCTGGAAAAAAATAACACTAAAAAGGTAAACAGAAGATTGTTTAAAAATAATTACTATTTTTCATTAAAGCTGTTTGCTTGTTCATTTCTCATTGAGGAAGTTTTTGCACTACTTCTTAATTACATGTTTTACCATACTTCCTCCTTCAGTTAAAGCTACTCTGGGCCTAGACACTTGTTTTGTGCTTAAGAAATACAAAACACTAACTCCAACAAAATTTCTCCTTTTTTTTGCCCAGGCTACAGAAAATAAATGGGGAAAAAGAGCAGCAAACTGTAGATGTGGTCCAAGTTGCAAAAAACTTCTTTTTTGAAAGTCCATCAGAAGTTTGATAGCTGAGTTCTAGAGTCGTGAGGGAAGGAAACTAAGATGATGACAATAGTCTGTCTCTCCATTAATAGAGCAAACTTTTTATCTTCCAGGAATACAAGTCAACTAACTCAATCTTTATGGATGAAGTTGCTCCATCAAAAAGATACACTTGCACACGCTAGAGAAGATCTCATTAGCAGAGATTTCTCAGACAGCAACCTGATACATTCCATCTTGAAGTACACCAAAATTGTTTGGCTTTTTTTTCTTTTTGTTCTGTAATGCCTTCAGCACATACAGATATAGAAGACTTCTGATCTTCAGTGATAAACATATATTTTAACTGCTGGGTTGTCTCTCTACCTGTCACGTTTTAGAGTTTCTGTCCTGTCATGTTTTAGAGTTCCACACAACTGGTGGAGAATTCTTCATGTACTGGCAGTTTCTCATTCTAAGTAATTTTCCTAAGTTTGATGGAGCACTAGATTTCCAAGAAAGAGAAAAATGATATTATATTCCTTACCTGAATTTTGTCTTCTCTGAACAGGGATCTGCTGCTCTGTCAGGACCCACCCTGTGCTGGTTGCATTCAGCAACTCTTTTTGTATTCTGGCTTCATGGGGTTGGTCAAAGCCTTTCTCATCAGAGGTTTTCTGGTTGGAGAGAGAAAGAATTGCAAATGTACTCTGCCTAGTTTGTTTTTTTTTTCTTGTGCCTCTATTCCAGCAGGGTGACTCAGAGTTTAAATCTGTTTGTTTTCCTTGAAATTTTACAGCTTTGCACCTGTCAGTAGGGTCTGGAGAGACGTCTGTGGTTCCACCTACGCACCAGGCGAGAGGGCTCCCAAACAGGCTTCTCAGCCTCGGTGGAGAGGGGGAAAACCAGCAGTTTTCCAAGTTTGATGGAGCAGGGGATTTCCATTCAGAGAAGACAAAACTAATCAAGGAAACTGATTTTTCAGTGAACCCTTATTTTAAACTGCAGCAGTTTCAGTACCATGCAGGTTTTTTTCTGTCTTGCCTCAGAGTTCCTAGAAAACTCTTCCTGTCTGAGGGGTTTTCTGTAGCTCTCAGCACTCTTAATATCTACTGTTCTGTGAGTTTCAGAGAGAGATGTGTAATGAATTCTGGGGTTAACAGGAAAGTTGTATGTTGAGAAAGATTACTTATATGGCTGATAAGTTTCAAGATTGTAACTCAGCTGCTTAAGAGGATCTGAATGTTCTTGCTGTCAGAGAAAAGGAAAAGCAAAAAGTATTTTTATCTGAAAGACCACCATGCTTGTCCACTCTAGAAATAAGCCTTTGAGGGAAACAACAACAAAAAAAATCAGTATTTGAAAGACTGGCAAGGGTTGAAGGAACTAAATCTGCTGTTCCAAGCCTGAAAAATAAAAGCAGAACGTACAGATATGCTACCTTTTTACAATATTCACTACTTCCTGGAAAAGAGTTCTTTCATCAGTAGCGTAACTGACTTCTAGTCCTGTAACTCCAGATCTTGTAAGCAAGGGGGCTTGGTCTCTGCTCCCTAGAAAATAAAAGTAAAAAAACCTGTTACAATTTAGAAGGAATTTCATTACTTCAGTCAACAATACTGCTTTAGAATAAAACATACGACCAAAAAGAAGAATGGAACACAACTTATTTTTATCTTTAATAATTATCACAATTAATTCCATGAACTTATTTTCTTCCTCTTGGGTGGAATTATTTTTTTCTTTTCACTTTGTAGAATTCTGCCATAGTGGTAATCTTGCACAGATTCTCAGACAGAAACAAACCTGAGTCACAAGAATTTTCACTATTTTACATGCACAGGAGTCTAGCTCCTGGAAAATTACTCTTAATAAGAAATATTAAATGACTATATGACAGCTCACACACTGTTTTTATGCAAAATATAATTTTAATTGCTATCTCAGAGTAGTGCTTTGCAAAATGCCTTACAGAATGAAAATGCTTTATAACAGTATAGCTTTTTTCCAGCACACTAAGTTACTGACAGAAATGGAAAAACATGACCAAATGCTCACTTAGTGCACATTAAGAATGTCCGCATTGATAATGTCTGAGTAATATCTGAATTTGTATGCATGTAGAAACTCAGCATTTGCCTTCCATATTAAAAAACCTTCTTTAAATGAATAATGCACAACACATACTCTGTTTTCTTTACACAACAGGTAGTATGAGCTCTGTTACAGTGACAATGCAGATTTTAGGAACTGGAATTTTTAAACTGCATTCTACTTTGACACATTCTTAAGAATTAAGAAAAGTGTGCTTTCAGAAATAAATGTTAAAACAAGTACTGCGACTTACAAAGCAATAATAACACAAAAGGGAAAAAAAAAGATGTATCTCAATGTCAAGTCACTCCACAGGGAACTCAAAAAGTTCTAACCAATAAAGTATTGACAGCACACATCAATTAAAGCAACGAATGTCACAATAACATTTAAACACATCATTTTATTTCACTAACAAACCAGATCAGAACCTTCATTTTTTCAAATATCATTGGACATTTACAGTTCTTGATAAGCTATCAGTGGCACACACACCTAGGGAGCCATAGTGGCTATACTGTGGAAAAATCTCAGCAAGGTAATAGAAATATATTTTTTAAGATAGTAACAAGCATATAATACCAGAATAAAATTCACTGAGAACAATAAGAACTTAGCTTAACATGATATAGTATCTACAAAATACACTGGTAAAAGAAGAAGCTGTTGCCTTATTGCTAATTTTTTTGTAGGTTTTGTCCACGCTTAAAATTTTAGACAGTATTTTGTGGTTTGATACACATTCACATTGCCAAAGAAACCCTGAAAGAAAAAGGACTACTTTGGGGATGTTTTTTGGTTTGAGATTTTTTTTGTTGGGTTTTTTTTTTTACTAGCCTAAACCAGTGGTACTCAACCTTTAACAGCTGGAGAGCCACTTCTTAATAAAATGGAGTTGTAGAGCACCATAAAAATCAAATATCAATGGATTTTTTTTCCATCATGACACTTCAATGTGTGATGATGCTGCCTTAATGCCACCACACATTGATACATCACGACATGACACATCAGCATCCTCTCTCCCAGCAGCATTCTGTCTTCAATCCCTTCTGGCTGCTAAGAGGGAGTGGGGTGGAGGGGTGCAAGGGGCAAAAGGGCAAGTTTTTCCCCATTCTGCCCCACAGCTGCTGGGTGGGAGGTGATCTCTACTCTTACCTGTGGGGGGATCCCAGCAGCTCCTTTTCTTTCCCCCTATGGGAGGGGGAACTTCAGCGACTCCCACACTGCTGGTCCATTTGCTCAGTGCTCCCCGCGCTGCCTGATAGAGTGGAGCGCCGATCAGATGCCTACATTGCGAGAGCCGCCTGTAGGGCCATGAAGAGCCACATCCGGCTCTAGAGCCACAGGTTGAGTATCACTGGTCTAAACAAAGCCAAAAAGGTACAATAGAATAAGGGCCCCTGTTTAGATCCTAAAAGGATCAGTTAAAACCACAAAAATAACCCTTAAGTAAAATATAAAACATACTGTCTCGCTTTTAACATTTTCTACTTGCAGCTATCCAGCAACTCGAGTAGGAAACTAAAGGCAGGTTTTCCTCTTTACACTTTTAGAACACTGCAGGAGCTTGTCCACAAGCACGCAAACATGGATATTTTGTACACGCAAATGCCATTTGTGGTCTACAGCCCATGCAATAGTTCTTTGGAAGATATAAGCAGGAAAACTCCATATTTAATACGGCCATTCAACAAGACAAAATTAAATGAAATACATAGTAATATAGATACTCTATTACATTTTGCTTGCTACTGTTTGATTACTATGAAATAGCATTTCTGTAAAATATCATATGAAAAAAAGAAATAGGAACCTTGGCTTGATGGTGTCCTGCCTCTATCAATCACTATAGCACCAGTGATTTCTTTTTTATCAGAATTTGGCAGTGCTGAGTCTGATGAGACGCAGTAGAATAAAGCGCAGATCGGATCAAACTCTGGATCTGGTTCCAAATCTCGTCTTGTTCGAGCATGTAACTCCATACTGATGAGGGTAAGGTGCTGGACCTAGCAACAAATAAAAGACAGTATGTTAGTTTGTTCTGCAGGTTTCTTAAAAAAATTAAGAGAAGACTGTGCAAATGAGGACAGGGCCGACATTTATATGGTGGTATTACATTGTAACTACAAGGTTCCACCCTAAAATTAACAGAAGTGATTAACCATGCATCTTTGGATCTCACATTTTTGCAAATACCACCATCTTAGGAAAAACTAAGATTCATCATGAAACACAGCTTTATAGTCAGTTATGAAAATTCAGTATTTATGTCTGAGTACTGTATTCTTCTACTAAAAGCAGAAAGTAAGACAAAAACCAGATAATGCTCAACTTCAACAATTGTAAATTCCTGTAGTGTTTTCAAACACCTTTGTATATTGAGATGAATCACATTTCTGAACTGATCAAGAACAAATAATCACTCTTGGTCTTTCTTCTCCCTTCCCTCCCTCACACAAGACAATCATGAAAACTAAGCCCTACAGGAAGGTAGGGAGAATACCTAACTTTGCCTTCAGAACTTTCACATCATATTGCCAGAGTTTTTTGCAGAATGGTTTACATTTAGAAAATGCTAATCCCTATATACTGTGAAGTTTTGACTGTGCAGTAAAGACAGTATTATTTAATACTGTTTCAACACCATATTGCTACTCTTTTGTCTTGCACAGCATTGCTCATAATGTGGATTAATGGAGAGGTTGGACAGATTAGGAGGGAAAAATTAAAAGTATTTCTGTGTATATAGGATGCTCTAGGGGCAGCCTGATTTCCTCCAGATTTGCATGCTATAAATTGCTACAAACATCACTGGGTAAAATTTTACTATCAGAACTCCATCTCCATTTCCCCCAGGATCACTGTGGCTTCTCTATGTCCTTTACTCAGTGCTATCTCCCTATCTCCTCTATAAACTGGCCAACAGCTAATTCCAGGTGTGCAGACTGTCTAGGAGCACATATACACAGGCTGCTTGCCCTGTCAGCAGCCAGACACAGCAGTACTGTATTTACACTGCTTCCCTTTCTCAGGCACCTTGATTCCTCTCCCCACACCAAACACTCACCTACATTAGACAGATATAAAGAGACCTTCTTTGAGATAGGCACCCTTCTGTTAAATGTAGTAGAAACTGTCCAACAGGTTCAGAAGGTAACAAGTAGAAATACCAGGAGGGCCTTACTAATTGCTGCCAGATGCCTTATTTCTTAAGGAAACAATCCATGAAAATTACAGTCAACTAGTTTTTCAAGTAACGTTTTTATGCAAAACTGACTATTCCTTCTGATTTTTCCCCTATTTCTATTTTTAAAGGGAGGTTTATCATCTTCTCAACCAAAATACTGTGAAGTCTAATTCAATACTGTTAGAGGCATTGGATATCAAGCTGAAACTGGTAGATCAACTACTTATGAGCTGCAGACATCAGCTGATTAACAGCTGACATCAGCTGCAGACATCACTGATTAATTTTTAAGTCACTAAGGGAGCTCAAGAGAAAATGACTTTTTATTTTCAGTATAAAATTGGCTTGATAAATTATAATTTTAAAAAGTGACATGCAAGAATAAAGTTACCTCATGTAAAGATTTTGCTTCCTGCAGGTTTTCCACACTGACTTTAAAACCGTAAGTATTATTTAAAGATGGTCCTTCAATCTGGGAAGTCTCTTTCTTTGGAGCACCGAGGGCAGCAAATTGATTCTTATCAGGCAGGGGAAGAAAAAATCACAGGATAGTGAGAAAACACAGGATGCTAAACTCATATGTAGTATTAAATAACAGGCAATATTAAATAGAAATTTATCAATGAAAATGCCAATTATACACTGCAAATTACTAAAAGGTCCCCAACCTTTAACTATCTCCTCATTTCATTTTTCAATATACAAACAACCGTTGTATCTTTCTGCCTTTTAGGAATAATTTTAATTCATAGCAAAGCAAGAGGCAGTTTGAAATACTTAAAAAACCTCCCAAACAATCAAAAACTCCCAGAATCCTACCAAAAAAACCCCAGTCCCACACATACTGGCTTTCTTGGAAGTCTGAGGATATTGAAACCAGCAATTCTCTATTCTCTCTTGAGCAACAATTTGTCAAAAAACCCTGTTTCAGTCATTACTTTTTAAGGCACTGAAATAAAGGTATATTAAGTACCTCCTTGAAATAAGTGAATATATTAAGAAAAAACTACTGGGTCACTCCAGTAATGCACCTAGCCCTCCATTCTGTTTCAACATGGAGAGCAGAAACTGTTTAAGTAAAATAAGTCCAACCTCTTTCTCCTCTGTTAGCACACCACAAACTGCCCTCCTTGTTTTCAGAAAATGCCTAGAACATTGTCTGAAAACTAATACACATAGAAACACACAAATATACACAGGTCTGGCTATATCTATATATATAAAAAAGGGAAATCACACTACAACTTAAAAAGGATGTTGTAACTCCAAGAGCAAAACATCTTTATATGGTGTCTCATTAGTTTCTCACTACCCTAGAGCAGCATTCTCAATCTCCAACTTACACGCACTTCCCCCAAATTAAACTCATAAATTTGTTCCCAACTTTGAGTGTGCTCTGATTCTACAACATTTGCACCATATCATTTTAAATGTATTTTCAAGATCTTAATAATAAAAGACAAAAAAATAAAACAAAGAAGAAAGAATGGAAATGTGCATATACCACAAAATAAAACACATCTGTGCAGAAAATGTTAATTTACCTTCATTTGTGTAGTTAGAAGTACTCTTCGAAGACCATCAGTATTACTTCCCCTCTTGTGGCTCAGTTTCTGAGCTTTTGGTACTGTAAACAGGAGAGAAAGACTACTTAGCCTCAATAGTATTGTCTAGGCATCAAGCAACATGCAAGGAACAAAAGAGGCATTTCATTACCATTCCAAACAAATGTTACATACATAAACAAATACAGCTTCAGCCTTTGTCAAATCAAAAGCACAACTACTGCAATTTGGTATTTATGGACATATAGGAACATTAATAAGTTACAAAGCCTCACATCATCATCTTGAATACTGCAATGTTACTCATACTCTACATTGAGATTTTTTTTTAAATACAAGCAATATAGTCGACAAGATTAAAAAAATCCTCCAAATAAGCAAAACTTCTAAATTAAGCTTTTAACCAGCACTTCAGAGTTCAGTTACCGGAGACTGTTAGGAAGCAAATGGATGTTCTACTTGTAGACTTTTCCAATAATTCAATAGTTCCTTTGGCAATAATGCACAGAACTTTTCCTTTAAAACTAATTTTAAATATATTTTTGCAGAGATATAATTTTTTTCTTATTATGTAGAAAGAAATATATTTAGATGTGTGTGTGTGTGTGTGTATAATTAGAATCACTTCATGGATTTACCTGCAGATAAAGGAGTAAAACCAAGAACTTCAGGTATTCCATCTTGGTTTTTTCTGTGCACAATGGGTGTACTATGTAGACAAACTGATTCACAATTTCCAGGATCTTCATTAACTGGAAGCGGGGATGTGTCAAAGGATGTCCGAATGTTCTCCTGGGTGCATGGAGAATTTTGTGTACTTCCCACATAGTTTCCTTCCCCAGAAGACAGAATAATATTCTGATTTTTCCACTCTGTGTCTTCTAAACTGGACTGTTTAGGATCTGGAGATGCCACCTGTTGCCAAGGAGGAAGCACCGGAGAATCTGGAGAACTGTAACTGACGTAATAATCTTCTTCCTCCTCCTCCTCCTCCTCCTTATCATGTTCTAGAGCTGAAGTAGTGTGTGTCTTGCTTGCACATGAAGTTTTATTAGATTCTACATCATTTTTAGTATTTACAGAAGTTCCTATGGTGCTTATAGACTTATCACAGTTTTCCTTGGTTTGCGTTTTTGTATTTTCTGCCACGGAGGCAGGAGAAGTCTTTGTAGGCACAATAGGTCTTTCATCTTCCAGGCTAGACAAATTCAAATCTTTAGCTACTTTTATTACTTCTATAGATTTCTCCTCAGACAACACTGCAGAGTTGAAACTCTCATCTTCCTTTGCTTGCTCAGCAGGATGATTCTTAGGCAATTTCTTGAAATGTTCATACTCTTCTTTGGCATGAAGCCATATCTGAACTTGCTGTTGGCTTGGAGCACATTTGCATGGCATTATAACTATTTTTTTGTCTTCACTAGTTTTATGGCTATGACTTTCTCTTTTATTAACAGTAGAGTGACCATAATGAGGAGGAGATCCTGGTCTAGGACCTTCTGTCATTGCTGAAAATGCAGTCTTCCAGAGTCGTAGACCTTCCAATGAGAAGTCCCCTTCAAACTCAGGGAGGTCATTTGGAAGTCTGGTTTCCACCGTGAGAAGCCGCCCTCCAATCTCCCTGTGAAGAAAATAGTTTGAATTACTGTTTTACTCCAAACTGCACTGCAGGCATTCCTCCAGATGACAGAAAAGCAGAGTATTACTAACTAGTTTTCTCACTATGCAATTCCCATGGGCAGTATTTTTATTTTACAAACTATGAAGGCACATTCCCACTTATTACAACAATATGCAATAAAAAAATCCAAAGTATCATGAAAGAAAAAGGGTATTTGGACTGGAAGCACAGTAACTTTCAACTTCAAATGGATGTATATCAGATGGGATCTTTCAAGCATCCGTGCCATATAACAGCATAAAACTGTTTACAGGAATAAATTAAATTTAATATAATCACAATCACAGGTAGACAGAAATGCATTTAACACAGTACCTTGGCTTTTCTGGAGCATCTGAAGGGTTGCTGCAGAATGGTTCCTGATAGACTGTTTCCGCGAGATCATGATCCAGCAAAGTTGCCATGATTTCTTCACGACTGGGTGGAGACATGAGAGGTTTAAGAATGTGAGCAGTACGTGGTGTAAAGCTTCCATTCTTGGATTGTGAGGGAGAACTGGTTGATCTTGGTGAACTATCTGGAGTTGGAGTTAATGCTTCGTTGTTTCTTGAAACATGTAATTCTAAATCCTCAGAAGCTGCATCTAGAAGCTCACCATCAGGTGATGACAATAAGGATGTAAAAGAGGTATTAACTGAATCAAGTGGTTGACAAGGTTCAAAAGTGGTTTCTTTTCTAAGGTGGCTTTGAATCCAGTCTGAGCAGGTTGGCTGAGAAAGATTAAGAAATCTCTCTTTATTTACTGTATTTATATTCAATTTGAACTTTTCATTTAAACAGACTTCAGTCTCTTGGGTACAAGAGGTATCAATAAAACTAGATCTAGAAGTTGAAGAATGAATGTTTTTCCTCCATTGACTATGGCAGTGGTTCTCACTATTATCTAGTGAGGTCTTCTCAAAAAGCTCAGGGCTCAGGCCACCAGACCGTATCCATTTATTTGTGCTTGAAGAATGTTGCTTTTCTTCCTCAGATTTTTGGTCATTATGACATAGAAAGTCACCTTCTGTTGTTTGTCCAGAACCAAGATCCTGAACTGCATCACTCAAGAATTTCTGGGGCAAATTTTGATCTGCTGGGACAAACTGGCTTGCAGAATAAAAACTGCAAAATCCACTTTGCCCTATAGTATTAATATCAAAGTTGTAATTGTGGTCTGGAGATAAGCTGTCTTCAAGTGAGTAACAGCTTTCAAAACCAGGGTCTGAAAAGAAAACGGGGCTGTCATCAGATACAGAACGATCAGTGCGATTAGTCACCGGCTGGCTTGAAGACTCCTTTTTTGCAAGTTTTAATGTTTTTTCTTTAGGTTTTGTGCTCCTGGGAGAACGAGATTTTCTTGATGATGTGACTGGTCGTGACCTTTTGATGGCTTTATTCTGTTCAAGAGGGCATGGTATGCTCTTGCTCAGCTGCGTTTTGTCTGGCAACGGCTCCTGTGCAATACTGGCATTCTGAGCTTTCTGCTGTCTCTTCTGGAGCAACTCTTTTAAAACAGCCAGACCAGACTGTCCTTCACCAAATGCTGATGGGGCCACTATATTCCTGTTTTTGTACTGGGAGATGGGTTTTGGTTGCATGGTTGTTTCTGACAGAGGCCTTTGTTTTGTGGTTTCTGGTTTAAAATGTGACATATCCAAAATAAACCCTCTCTGGTTTTGATCGCAATTTAACTGCTTCACTGGACTCTTCAAAGATGTTACTAAACAGTTTTTAGGCAGTTGAAGTGACCCAGGGTTTTCCTCAGATGGCTTAAGAATAGAAGAACAAGGATCAGAATGCTTGGATGCCTCTGGTAAACAAATAATCTGCTGTTGATTATTGTCTTTACAATGCAAATAGTTAGTGGTATGTAATTGATCCATCTTTGCTGTGTCCAGAGAGTCACGAGTTTCATTTAATTTCCCAGCTGGTGGCAAATATCTGATTTGAAAATTTTTTATCTCTTCTGCTTTTGGAGAAGTCTTACCTTTTGAGATATGAGCATTCTGTGTTATGTGAGTTGAGTGATTAGATGGATCAAATATGTTTTGAATGAGAGCAGAGTCCTTCATTCTAAATATAGCACTCTGAGTCCTGGACCTCTGAGAGCTCATTTTTGGTACTTCCCTTCCAGATGCTGTGAGAGTAGATGTGAAAGATGGATGAGGGTCTTCCCGTGGAGCAGGCAAACACTGTGCATCTACAGGCTTATCAATTTCCATCAGTGAGTGAAAACAGCCCAATGAATTACCTTGTGCATCAGCTGAAGGGAGCTGTGCTGACGGCAGATATCCAGCTGAATAGCCAGGAAGAGGACTGTCTTTGAGGTTGTGAAGTGGCTGAGAGCAGACAGAGTTGTAAGAAATCTCATGAGGATCTTGATGCTTCAGCACAAACTTGACTTCTGTAGCAGAGCGACTACTTTCTTTTTCATCTTTAAATACAACGCGTTTTCTTGAGGATGCTTTTTCAGCTGCTTTTTGTTTTGTTCTAGGTTTCTTCTTTCCATCATCCGGTGTTTTATCAACCTGATTAATCTTTTTCTTTTTCTTGGTAGACACAGTGGGGCTAGCAAATTTCTTTTTACATTTCTTAACCTGAGTTTTTGCCCTACTAGTTTTTCCTACACTAGTATTAAGTGTCTTGCTGTTGTAGATATTGGGACCTCTACTAAATAAAGCTTCTCTGTCCAGGTTGGTTAAAATTTCTTCTGCTTTTGGATCAGTGGGAGACCAGCAGCGAGGTGGAGATGTGTTTACTGGGCTTGTGCTTCTCTCAGAAAGAAAACCTAACTTAGACATAACATCACTATAGTTATAGTCACAGTCTTCAGCTTCAGCACTGTAGGAGGGCGAAGGAGGAGAAAGAATTGTATGAGTCCTTTTTCTGAAAGATAAAGTTCTTTTAATATTTGTACTACCTGTTTTTTGTGGTTTTCCAGCTTTTTTCTTGGTTGACTTATGTTTTGCTTTCCTTTTGTGACTTTTCTTTGGTGTTAGTGGATAAATAGGATATTTGGTTGCAGGAGAGTCAGGAACTTTTGGCCAAAAGTCCTTTAAAGGTGCAAGCTTTTTATATAAATTCATCTTTTCCTCTGTGAGTACTACTCTTTCCTCACTAGAATCTACTTTCCCCAATTTAACAAGCATATTTTTTCTCCCTCTAAATCTATTGATGATAATATATTTAATAATAACAGGTGGCAATTTTTTAGAAAGTTTTCTACGCTTTCGAGACTTCTGAGACCCATCCAAACTTTCAACACTTTCCATCGGTTGAGGTAGATTAATTTTTGAGTTGTGTGCGACAAAGCTCGATTCGCTGTCTTCAGCCTCATAATTCACCTTCCGTTTTGTTCGGAGCGTGTACTTATTCCCACACAGTCCAAATGACTGCTCAGTTTCAAGAGATCCATCTGCAAACTGGCAGTCAGTGTAATTAGCAGTACTTGTAGGCATTTTGTTTTCAAAAGCCTCAAGAGGAACTTGAACTAAGTCACTAGGTAAAGCACTATCCTTATCAGGAATGTTACTACAGGCATTACCTTGTGTATAGCAGCCTTCCTTCACTGCTGCAACATCATTTACACCTGCAGGCTCCTGACGATTGATAAAACTATGCTTCTTTTTATTCAGCTTCAGCCTGGACTGTTTGTTGCCCTGCTGTAATTTGTATGTGACGGGAGCTAACTTCTGTGGTCGACTGAGACAATTAGAAAGAACAACACTAGGAAAGAACATATAATGTGCTGCTTGTTGACTGAGGCTTGGCTTTTCCGCCTTGTGCTCCTGAAATTCTTCATACCTAATTTTAAGCTTATTAAGGCCACCTTCATCAGTGTTATTTTCAAGTGAATGTACCACAGTTCGACTGCCTCCTGAACAAGATACCAATTCACAATTTTCTGTAGCTGTTGCTGGAAAAAAACTATTTATACTTGCACTGCTGGATTTTTCATTTACTTCAGAGGACATTTTACCTTTGGAGTGGCTCATATCAGAAAAGTTATATAAATTTTTATTCAACATGTTGTCACCAATATGGCGGCCCACATGCATAAAAGAGACATCCTTTTCAGCCTTCCTAATGCTAATGTACTTCCTACTAGGTATTGGTCTGTTCACTGATGAAATATCATCTTCATAGTCAAAAATATTATTTCCACATGAAGGAACTGGGAGAGTATCTTTCTTGTTGCTCTCTTTGTGAGAGTTTTCTGCATGGGTACTATTGCTGAATGGAGTTGGGTACTTGGCTGAGTAAGTGCTTTCTTTTGTAAGAGAATGGACTGAAAGTTCAGGTCTTGTTTCTGTGTTTGGTTGTGAGAGGTCTTCTACAAAATCTTCATTATTCAAAACATGGTTAGAAAGGGCACTTGTGTGTTTACACTGAAAAGTAATTTTAGCAGAAGATGGGGGTTCTAGTGTAGCAGCATCTTTGTGAAAGATTGAGGTCTTTACAGACATTTTGCTTGTTGCAATAACGGAGGAGTGAGTTCGAGAACTTTCATTATTCAAAGGATTGTCTGAAATGGAAGAAAAGCAATTTCATTCTAGTCTTCTTGTAGAAAAATAACCTAAGGCATTAAAAATTTTAATAGTATTTTCCTGAAAGCCTTCCCATCCAAATAAGAAACAAAACACTTGCAAGTCACATTACATTTATCATCATGACAACTAGAGACCCTGACTACATGAGTTGCTTTATGAAAATCACATTGTCAGTACATTTGTCTCAGGCATTTTGTCAGTTATACCTCAATGGCAGACTTGCATACAATTGTCAAAGATTTCATGCTGACTTTCTGAAAGAAGGCTTCACAATTGCTTTCAGATGACTATATAAAAACAGACTGATTTCTAGAAAAGTTTTGTAACCCTGCTTTGTCCCTGAGAAGTATGTATACTCATAGGCTCTGAAAAACTAAATTCTTATTTAGATGACCTTCCTCATGTAGAAAAATCATTGCATAGAAAGCTAAAGTAGTACATCTCACAACATGGCAAGGGCTTTGTATGAACTGTGCTGTGCATTAAACATAGGTATTTTCCTGCATTTCTATATAGCAGAGCAATACAGCACCCATTCAGGTATTCATGCAAGGAGCTTACACCAGTTAGTTAGACCATGGATTCATATCCATGTATTAATGTTCTCACAAAATCTGAGACCAGGAGGTGCCGTGGTAATTTGTCCTGTGCAAACTCATCACATGGTATGTGTCATGATTTTCATCTCTTTTGGTGATACATTCACCACATTTATTGCGGGGCAAGTTTGGACAGGCACGTGGTAACAAATTAACAAGTGTGTGCTTGCTCATAACCTTGCTGAACAAGTAGTTTGTCAGCAGCTGTACCACTGCAGAGGCAGCTACCACACAGCACCTGGCACACAAAAATTTGTTCCACCTCTTGTATCCACATCTTTAGCTGAAATGTTGAAGGGAGATAGGAGTTATGAAACATGCTACATGACCTGAAAGCATGTGCTGCACACTGATTTACTAGATTGGGGATCCTTTGGGCCTTTAGTGTAAGTCTCAATCAATTTGGGGATCATCTTCGATTCATGCTGCCTTCAGCTTAGCAATTTATTTGCTGCTGGCTGAGAAAAATAAAAGGAAGTCCCAATCTGTTTTGAGTAACATTTTCTAATGCATACACAGAGTCCCTGAGGTGTGAAACACAGCTGGGAGACACTGCCTATTATTCTTTGGAGGTAGGAGTCCACAGAAAGAAGGAGGATGATTAACTGAAAACTCAGAAAATGGGAGTTTGGTGGTGCCAACAAACACCTGGAAAATACCTGGCTAGTCAGATATAAAAACTGCAAAAATACTTGTCAGTCAGTCAGATTATATGGACACAGATTCATGTGTGGATAGGCATTTTCTAATTTAGACAACCTGGACTGAGATCTGTTTTGAATTTACTGTATCTCATATTGTAAGAAATCAGTGTAAAAGTTGACAGAAATACGCTTTCTAAGCCAATGTGATATTTCACATACTTAAAATATGCTTAAATTCAAACAATTACTTAAGGAACAGTCTCGTTAGCCAGCAGCATCTCTTATTACAACAAATTAGAAAGTATGGCAAATAAGGAAATTACAATTGTATATCTGACAAAAGCATACCATATTAGCAGTACATCAAATCATGTATTAATCCTACCATTATACCTATAAAACAAAGGAAAAAGCAAACTATGTTTTAAACACTGAACACAAAAAATAGCTGTGGTTATCTATAATCTATCTAGTAAGATCATACAGTTCACTTTCTCAACTGAACATTATAATGTGACTTGCAGATTTTCCAATGAAACAAATAATATTATTTATATATTTCCCTAACTTTGAAATGTGCATTCTGTTGACTAATGTTATTTGATCAAAGATATTGATCATGTTATAAAGATGGCAAAAGATCTCTACAGATTAATTTTTTTTTATTTACAGATTTTGAAAGGCAGTTCCTTCTGCAGTGGCTTTGCCACTCAGTTTTAATTCATGCAGTCCCAAATGTGAATATGCAATCTGCAGAATGAAACACAGGCCCAAACAAAAGCTCACTATAGTTTAGCATGTGTGGCAAATACTTGTAAAGAATCTACACAGTAAGACATTAATTATTTACAATAATCCTAGGAGAATAAATGATCCCACAGAATCATTACTCTTAATATCACATTTGGGTTTTTCCAAAGAACTAATTAAACTATGTCCTTTATTGGATCATCAATACAATTTGAAAAACAGATTCTGGTAATACATAGAGGGCACTGAGATTAAAATACAAGTGTTTTTCAAGGAAGATGTTAAGGGCCTGCTTCTGCAATCTGTGAGAACTTTTCCTTCCAATTGAAACACGGACTGAAAATGGTCAGCACTTTTGAGAACTAGCAATTTGATGTGAAAACGAACTATGATTCAACTTCCAAACCTGATTTTCCATTTACTTACCACCATTTTCATCTGCAGTTCCATCTAACTGAGGTATTGAGAGATTACTTAGGATATTGTTAGTGCTCCACTCCATTTCTTCCTCCGAAGACGAATCCTCTTCTGTTGAACTTCGATGCATATTTTTGCCAGCTGACCTGGAGGAAAGTGAAGAACTAACTGATGCATAATACTTCTATTAGTAAACACCATGAGCCATAGGGAACATGAAACTCAATGGGGTGTGGTGCTATATGGTTGTGTAATTTGGGGGAGCAGAAGGAAACAAACAAAAATTTTGTCACATTTCTCAGTGAGAAAGTCAAAATATTATTCAATGTTACTATTTTAAGAGGCAACAGTGGTAGCCAAACATTTAAAACAGCAGGATTCACTAACTTAAGAAGATGCAGAGAAAGCATTTAGATGTTTAATTTTAGATCAATTTTACTGCAATTTAATTTCATTGCTTCAAAGTGCTTGAAATTTGAAGACTAAACCAACTATGCAAAATTACTTCAGTTCAGCTGTTAGTGAACAGATGTCTACTTTTTTGTGGTTTTTTTTTTTGTTAAGAAGTCTTACTGTATTATAACAATTCTCTCTCTTGGCAGGCTTAACTAAATCATGACCAACAAAACTATGCTTCATTCCACTTCTCACTGAATATTCTGAAGCAGCTGTTGTTAATACTTAAGCTGCTTTTACTAAGTTAACTGTTCTACACTGCCATGTTTGCAGTCATAAATTCACTGGGAAAAAAAAGAAGCAAATCTACAAAGAAAAGCTTCTCTGGATTTTTTTGTGTTTGCTTTATATGGGCATTGGGGAAGGAAGAATATCATAGAATATGATAGAAAACTACAAAGAACAAATCCTGCAGTATATTATAACTTAGGGATTTGATTTCTTTTTTAAAATTAAGTGTGAGATAGTCAAAATTCTTACCAGAAATAAGGTATTTTGTGACTACACAAAAGAAATACAGATACATAACAGAACTGAAGTTTGGGATTTTTAAATTTGTTTGTTGTTTGTTTAAGTTTGTGTAATACCTTAAAAGATATAAATACAAATGTTTTGAATTTACAGGAAGGAAAATCCACAATAACCTAAATACAGTTGACTTTTGTAGAATGCTTTGATGACTGGAGTTAGACCAGCATGAATTATATGTATGGTACCACCCCAGACATCTGAATGTCAGCACAGAGCTAATTTAGATCAGGACAGATTTGTTAGCTCAGAAACAACAGGCTCAAATGTAAGCACATCATTTCCACTCACGTCTGGAAGCATGACTTGGAGAATCAAGTAACAAGCACAGCTAGTCTCCATGATCTAAGAGAGCTTAGTTGTCCCTCTTCCATGTTCCCAAAACATGGAAAAGCACAGCACAAAGCAATCAGCTTGATACGCAAATTAATATCAAACTGAGGATGTCTTCCAACATGAATTATGCTGCAATCCCAGGTAAATCTTTGTAAATTTTAGTAAACCAAATCAGCCTGGAGATGACCTCTGCAGGTAACTTGGATTTCTCCTCATTCAAGCCTATCAGTTTGGATTCTGGGAAAATTTATGTGACACAAAGATATCACCATACATGAATTAGTCCAGGTCTTGGTGGGCTTTTTTCTCCAATTCAATACAAATCAAACCCAAGCCATTGAATTCATTCAATGGGGTGTGGTTACTCCTCATTAGCACAATAGATTTTCTGAGATCATGTAACACTAGTAAACACTCACTAACAGAAAAGCCTTAGTATGGATATTCAAGGATGCATTAGGAAGCCACACAGATGGAATGAGCCCGAGCAGAGTAAAGTCAGATCCATCATCAGATTCAAACTGGTTCTTCACACATGAGCAGAATCATGCAGGGGGGAAAGATACCCATGGCTTGTGTCTGAAATCAGTCCAAATTCTGTAAAGATCTCAGTGAAACAGAACTTGTAATTAATTCCCTCTGAACACAAGCTCAGTCCCTGTGGAAGTACACAGTACGTACATTTTCCCTAGTGTTTTCTGTCTGGGATTAAGGTGTAGGCATATGTGAGTAAGAGATCAGTGAGACAGCTCATCAAATCTCTTGAGTTTTTAAATAGGATTCTTTTCTGCATGAAAGCAGTTAATTGCTTCAGAATCCTACCTGACTCCTGAAGTTCTACAGTCAAGCCTATACAGAGCTGTGCCTGAGCTAATGAATTCTGCAAGATACAGGTTTTCACAGTAACTACCACTAAACTGAAGTTTGATGTGAAGTGTTTTGGATGAAAATTTCAACTTTTCAGACTAGTGGAGGGAAAAAAACCAAAGGTCAGATATCCTAGAAAATCAAAGGTCAGATAGGAAAAGTAGCTTTAGAGATCAATTATCTCTAGAACTAGGAGACTAATGAACTAACTAAATTCTGGTTTTGTTACAACTTTAATGTGCCTTATGGAAATAAAAGAAGCATTTCTATACCTCTCTAGTTCTCTGAAACATAGTATAATTACAATTTCTGATGTAGGAAGAAACCCCAAATAAAAAAATGTTATGTCTGTGAAGTTCCTCACACTTCAAACAGAATTATAAATATCACAAGTTGTGCTGAAAGCAGGGGACAAGAGAAACTGGATATAGCTGCTTTCAATGCCTGTCAGTGCAGACTGTACAAAAGGTCATTACAACCTGAGAAGGTGTTCCAAGAAATTTGGCCTTAAATATATTGAAGTTGCTGACCTTTAGCAGTCAAGCAGAGTGAACAACATTCATGTTTTGATTTAAGCTTTGAACATGGAAACAAATGGATGTTTCTTCCTCAGGTTGCTTGGTTAGTCTTCATATGAATACTTCTTAAATATTGACTTTACTAAAAGATGTACAAGATACACCTTAACATTTGCATCATACCCAAGGTGTGACCTTACAAGCAAGTTACCACTAAAGGTTTTCGTGTATTTGGACTTGTAGAACAAAAAGCCCACTTAATTCTTCCTCAAAGAGCAAATTAGAAGCTTATGTTTGGCCAAATTTAAACACTTAATCTTTATCTCCAGATAACACTGATAATCACATCATCATCTAAACAATGTGCATTCTGTCCCAAGATCTGCACAGATTTTTCCATGTTGTTAACAGAGACCTCTCCACATCTCATTGGGCCCACAGCATACTTGAAAACAAGGTGGGAGGAAGGAAAGATCTGGCAGAAAAAAAAACATTAAGAAAAGAAAATATATACCTCCTTTTTTGTCCAGGCTCTTCCATGCTACTGTCCCACCTCTGGGACATTAGCAAGCTAAGTTCCATTTCTTCTTTCTCACACTGTGGCTCATTTTCTTCATCATCACTGTTCTGAGAATTTCGCCAGCTTCCAAGAGAACGATGATGAGAGAGTGTTTTTTGATGTCCCATCTGATATCCATCACTCTCCAGTCCAGCCAACAGATCAATCATGGCCTCATCAGCACTACTGCCCACTGCAGAAAAAGCCCATACAAGTAGAATCTGTATTTTGTTCTACTTGTAAATGACTAGTTACAGTCTATCAGTAAAAAACAAAACCAACCAAACCAAACAAGAAAGCCCCTCACCATTTAAAAATCTAGTTTTTTACTGTCTAAGGCAAGGCATGCTACAGAACAAAGCTCTTTTCATATCTTGTTTTTTCAAATTTTATTATTTATCTTTTCTAGCTCTATATCTAAAACTTTGACAACTTTCTTTCTTTCTGCCCTACTCTTCTGATTGTATCAGACCCAGTGGACTCACTTTCTCTCTCCACTCTCCTATTACCTTCACATATTCAGTAAAGCTTCACTCTCCCCTTTAATTTTAGCTTGAGTGACAGCTTCTGAAGCATCACTGCCTTCTCTTGCTCAATAGCTGCATTAGCTTGGAGCACTTTTTTCTGTATCACTTGAGGACTTTCAGGCACTGCATTTTGTGAAAAGGGATGATGATTTTGACCAACTATTCCTCCTTCTGTTCTTAAATATAATGCTCAACTTTGGCTCCCTTTTCATGTCACTTTAACCTGTTTTATTCCAAGGTTTCTTGAAACACTGAAAGTTTACCTGACATCACTCCTCTCTTAAATTTCATATTTCTTTTATTTGACCCAAGCTTACAGTAATTTATGCACTTCCCTTCTGTTTTTTTCTTAAAAATCCTTCCAAGTCACCATTTTTTCTCACTCTCTTCCTATTTACCTATCATCTGACCTCATAATCATTTTATGACCTCAAGTCTACTAGGCATCTTTGTTACTTCTCTCTCCTTCTCTAGTTTAAGAACGATAATCTCTAATTTCTTTCCTTAGGAAGCATCATATGATTAAAATGATCTTGAGAATTATATAAAATAGATCTCAACATTGGTGAGAAAGGCATTTTTCATATTTTGCAAAGGCTTCACAAGATACCACGCAACCCTTTACAACAGAAACCATCCCTTTTTCCAGAGTTTTTGAATTAACCCACTTTTAATTATACTTTCTGTTCTTGGCTCCTGTGCCCTTGGTGAGGCTCATCATTAAACTCCAACCTCTACTTCATGTTAATATGAACCTTGGGGTGTAATTCACACTGAATAGCAGAAGTCATGTGGTTCACAGTCTCCCTGTGGCACTACAACTCTACTAGACGAAAAGTGAACACTGGTGCAGGCTATGAGGGAGCATAAGAAATAAATATGCAGCATGTTACTCATAGTCACACAAGACACTAGGAATCAGCATGACAAGAAGGGAGGAGAGAAAGAAAGAGAAAAATAAAGTAATATAATCTCAATTTGATTACCTAGTCAATGGAAAAAAAAGACAATTTCATCACTTCAATATGGTTGAGCAATTCAAATGTATATATTACATTTATTACCCCCTACATATTATTTTAACCACTTTTTATCCTCTCAGGTCTGCTCATGTTTGCCAGCTCTTACAGAATTTCTTACAGTTCTTTCAATAAATCCAAATCCTTGCCTATGAAACTTCTATAATCAAAATCTTGCCTATTCTCTGCAAAATAAAACTACATTCTAAATCTAACTTCATCTACTCCTCCTTTTTTAGCAAAAACAGATTTCAAGGTTGTATATTCTATTACCCACAGACATATACTGTTGCCCAAGCACATACTCATACACTATAGGTATCAAAACAAATGGAGGCTACCACAGGTTTTAAATACTCCTCCCTGCCCAACACTATGTGATTCACATTAACATTATACATTATGTTTACCAAAGAACATACACAGAGATACATCATGAAATATGTGCTTTTCATCTCCTTTAGAGTATTTGAACTATTTCTATACCTCCTAGTTTTTCATACAAGGTCCTTTCTTGGTTATTTTATGGTTGTTTCCCCCTCATGCCTCACAATTTTACTGTCATGGTTTTTCTCCTCCTCTTAAATATTTTGCTTCTTGTTTCTTTGCTTCAACCATTCTTTGTATCTAAAAATTTTGGGAAATGCTCTGCTGCAACTTGCCTCTCATTATCAACCTACTATTGCCCAGTACCTCCAGACAGCTCTTCTGAACCTCTGAAGACAGATCACATGCATATTTTCTACCTTAACTGTATGAAAGATGCAGTCAGTAACTGCAAGAGTATCATGGGCAGACAGTCAAAATCATCTTCATTCTGATAGTTTTAGCCTTATAGCCCTAGGAGCACAAGGAAGAGCAATACCCACAAGAGACTGCATTGAGCTGACCTGGCAAGAGGACAGGGCTTGTTGAACCAGTCAAACAGAGCAGCCTCTACAAATATAGTCCTGGTGACACTTCTTAGAAAGCAGAAGGTGTGTTTTGGTGGTGGTAGAGTATGTGTCTGTGTGTGTGAAGTCTAAACCCGTTTTCAACCTGAAAAACTCCTTGAGATAAATTATTTTCTTTCTTTCATGATGGGTAGCCTAAGGGAACACAAAGACTGTGGAACAATAAAATAGTCTGGAAGAAAAGACATTCCAGTCATACTCACTGAAAACAGTAGTCTGATTCAGTCTTTGAGACAAAGGCTGAAAGCACTGACTATTCTCCACAATGTTTAAAATTGCTTCTTCATTAATAAGTGCTTCCTCTTCTTTATCAGTATGCATCCTATTGGAGTCTTTAAAAGAAAAAAAGAGAAGAGAAAGCATAAAACTTCTGAGTCAGAGACATCAATACATTATGAAAGCAAGTCACTTTAGAATGGATTTTACTATCCAACTCTATTTCCATTATTTGCTGTAGCAATTTTAGAAAGGCTTACTCTAACAATAACAAAAACCAAAACTACTCTTTGGTTTTTCATAACTAACAATCACAACTTCCTTGGCTTACTTCTGTTAATAGTATGAATAGACAAACCATGACATAGATTTATGCCTAAACAATTAGGATATTTAAAAACTCACCTTTGCCCATCTGTTTATCATCATGCACTTCTACTGTATTAGCTGGTGTACATGGAAAGGCTTCAGGAGAAAGTACCTCAGAATGTAGTGTTAGCTCAGCAGAGAACTCCTCTGATCCATTACTGTAGTCCAATGATCCTGACAACGTTCTAGTTAATTGAAAAGCAAGTTTTAAATGCATATTTAAGGTTTGCATAGAAAACTATATTTTATGACAAATGGCTAAACACTTACACAGAGAAGTCATTTTGCTTGAGAATTTCTTTAAGTCTCTTCTGAAAAAATTTTTCACTCTCTGTTGCTGGCACAAATCCACGGTCTTTAAAATTTGAAAAATATTTGTTATTCAGTTTTACTTTGACCTCTCAACACAGAGAGCAGCTAAAATTACTGATTTTATAAGAAAAAGGCTCAAAGTTGAAGTGCCTGCTAAATTTCAGTGCCAAATCCGAGGGCTGACTTTCCAAGAGTATTAAAAAAACTTTAAAATACTTCACATACTCCCAACTGATCTCATATGCAACTGTGAGTAACAACAGCATTTATAAATCATGATGCAAGTACCCCAAGGTGAGCATCCAAGAAAAATCAGTGAACATTTTTGAGAAGTCTGGCTTATGCAGCCTCAATAATATTACACAGAAACACAGGAAAAAAGTCAACCAGAAAGTAGTCTGCCTTAGCCAGAAACCTGCCTCTTTCCTTCTTTCAATCCTCTGTCTTATTTGCCAAATATCATTCATATTTTAAAAGAAATATGGCCCCAGTTCTATGGAGAATAGCCTGCTCACTATGCAATTACGTTGCAGAGCACAATCCTCCCCATGTAATGAATTTTACATAAAAACAGGGACATAAAGACAGGAATTTGTCTATCCTATTAGAATTTTAATCTAATATCACCTTAGCTATAATTCTGCAGAAATTCAATGGAACTGCCCTTGTGCATAAACTACAGTGGAAAGCTTCAGCATAAAGAGATTTAGCTTTGTTGGTATTTAAATGTTTTCCATCACAAAGCACACAATCTTAACTAACATTATCATTCATTCTGTCAGAATGTTTTGCAGACAGCTGAATCATGATGCTTTAGGCAGGGTTACATCATCTTGCTTTCAAAACTGGAAAACACATACTGGACCATCAGTAAGCCTGGAAGTAAAAAAACCAGTACACCTAAAAATCCCTCAAACATGATACACCAATTTAAATTCTGTCCTCTTGCTTGCTTCTTATTCAAAGTTTTGGATTAACAGCTGCTCAATTGTTTGGGTTTTTTTACCTTGTGACTCAGGTGGCTTAATCTGAGAAGATTCACATTTCTGCCTCCGTCGCTGCTTTTCATCCTCCCATATAGCTTGCAAACCAGGGTTCCTGCCAATCTGGGCTGAAATATGCAATTATACATGAAGGGAAATCTGCCAAAACGACAAAGCATTCTTTCCCCAAATCGGATTCTAACACTTTTCCTCATCTCTTTGTCATTCTAGCCTGTTATTTTTTAATTGTCATTCCTGCCTTACTCTAAATTTGGTATTATGTAAAAGTTAAGGTGTAACTTCATTTGCTTTCTAGATCTCCTATTTGTAATCTAGATCTTTGGCTTTTTCTTGTCTTCCCACCAAGTAGTGTGTGTATATATATATGGGTGTATGCACATACATAGGCATACATGCACACATGATGTTAGTATTTCCATTAGTATTTTTCGTATAGGTCTGAAATCGTCTATTATGCATTTAAAAAAACCCTCTTTATATTGCTCTGATAAGACACTATTTTTATAACCTCCTTTCTTTCAGTTAACTATTTGTTTTCAAACTTTATACATTTGAAAATCAACAGTTCACTAACACTGAAATATTGATTGTGATTTAACTAAGATGAGCCTTAGAAGAAGAGTGAACTATGACAACATGGTTTCTGTTCTAAAACCATTTACATGGAATGTTATTAACAATTCACCTTCAATATCCAGTTGATTCAAAATGTCAGCAGCTACTGCATCCACCTCCAATTCACAGGTACTTTGTGGCTCAACACCTTTCAACATTAAAGAGCTGTGACAACATAAATACCACAGATTAATTTTATCAATACACTGAGTTTGAAACGTATCATCACTGCTTTTTAACTGGACTAATATCAAAAATTATTTTGAGGAAACAGAAGTGACTAAGTGAATGCAGAATTATCAGTTCCCATCCTCACCTGCAAGTTCTTAAACTAATGATCATATTCAAATCTAATTAGATAAGAAATCTGTACCTTCAACTGAAAGGGTTTAGCTTTTCCTTTTGTGAGGAGAAGAGAAAGAGCTGGTAGATAACTCCAACTACTAAAGCAATTACAACAATGTTCTTCCCCTCAAACACAAAATGAAATTCTCTACATAACTCAGCCAATAGGACCAGGTATGCTGGCAGGATCATGCACCCAGAAAACACAGTGGCAAGAATTTTTCTTTCTCATTCACAGTTCAGGACAATGCAGAGCACTTTAACATTTACACCTAGTTTTTCTGGAGTTTTTTCTTTATTTAGCCTGGTGAATAAGAAAGGGAGTATTAACAACCTTACTATATGCTGAATTAATACAGCTAACCAGGACAGCTGGTTTGATGAAGACTTGAAATACTAGAAACAGATTCAAGACTGCTGTACAATTATCTGATCACCTTCCTGCTGTGCCTTTTCAGATCTGCAAATGTCAGTGACCTTCCACCTGCTGCTGTCAGCGAACAAATTTTAAGGAGTCCATGGAGGAAGGTAACAAACAGAAACCATCTTGTAAAAGTCTGTTTACCCTTTAAAAACCCTACCCTTTTAGGGCAATACTGAAAATCCACTCCAAGCTCTTCAACTTTCTAGTAGGGCTTATAGCAATAGGACAAGAGGTAATGGTTTTAAACTGAAAGAGGGTAAATTTAGACTAGACATAAGGAAGATTTTGTTTTATGATGAGGGGGATGAAATGCTGGAACAGGCTGTCAAAACAGGTGGGAGAAATCCCATCTCTGCAAACATTCAATGTCAGGTTACAGGGCTCTAAGAAACCTAATGTAGTTGAAGCTGTTCCTGTTCATAGCAGGAGGGCTGGACTAGATGACATTTAAAGGTCTCTTTGAACCCAAACTATTTTACGATTCTATGCACACTTTTAAAGACAATCCACTGCCATCATGTCCCTCCATTCCCAGTCATGCCACCAGCTAGGAAACAAGCCCACAATATGCTCAAAATTCATACTTTTCATGTCACACACTTTGGGTGTTCGCTCATCAAAGGAATCAAACAGAGCTCTGCCTGCACAGTGGGCAACAGGAACTGGAGGCAAGCTGAAACTTGTATTTTGATCCCACAGTAACAAATCACTACAAGAGCACTGGGAAACAAGACTGAGGAAAGAGGCTGCAAGAATTCTTAGCTCCCTTTACAAAACCAAAACACTTCTGGGAACAAGCAGAAAGGACTATGATAGAGAGTGGTCAGAGACATTAGAAATTTGGTAAAGACTTGCTCTGACTTGTCTGGAGGATACAAAATCAAAGATCTGAGCTTCCCACTTTCACTGATTTCCTCTTTAAAAGACAATTTAGAAACCCCAAAACTAATGGGGGTTGGAAAGGAAGATGAGGAGCCTTTCTGTCAAAGACTACAGTATTTCAATTTACACGGCATATTATTCAAATTAAAAACATTGAGATAATATCAGGCCTTTTCTGAAACAAATCTAGGATTTATCATTATAGTTGTCATTAACACTTTCATGATGAAGGCAGGGCTGGCAGTCAAAACCGCACACTCTAAAGAGTTACATGGAAGCCGATAAAGACACCTGACACAGTAAATTCTTCATTAGACTTGAGGGAATGTCTTCCCAATACCACTGGTTCATTAGCTTGGCATTTAACATCCTTGTCAAGGTGAGCTGCTAGACACTTGCACTAGTTGAAGTCATGGTAGTAGCACTACAAGCTTCTATAACTTTCAGGTAAGCCACAAAGGCCAAGAAGTCATTTGTTCCCACTTCAGGAAAACCCTTGAAGGACATATGAAAGCAGAGCAGCTTTAACTGACCCTGCTGACATTTTAATTTAAGTTTAATAAAACAAAACCATGAAGTGGTAAGGGGGGGATTACAAACTGTCCTGAATACAGTTATTTAACATGGTTACATGCTGCTTTGGGAACTGGTTCAAATGAGTATTGGCAACAGCTTGGTCAGGTGTTAGGTTTGGTGCTTTTGCTCACCTAAAACAAATGTGTGCAACATATTGGGAAAATACACAAAAAAGTAACCGTATTTCCCATTCTCTCTGATCAACACACATTTCCTCAGCAGCTACAGTGCTGTTTTAGCAGGTGAGAAGACAGCATGAAGAAGTCAGAACATGTCTACTCTCCTCCCAGTGGTGGTTGATTGAAAATATGAACTATTTCATGACATTAGCAGCTGTAATGCCTTCAAAGATATTCAGAAGTGCCTGTTCAATACAGGTTGCTTTATACAACAGACTAATCACCTGCCTCACATTACATGCATTAGTTTTGCAAAGAAAGTAGCGGTTTAGGTAATGCCAAAATCATTATTTGAGAATATCTGTATTAGAACAAGGTTGGAAAAGAATGAATTAGGAAGACCCAGGCAAAGCTTTTCACAGCATCTATGTTTCATTTTGTAAGAAGGCATGTAAAGAGACTTGTTCACAAGATAAAACTTGTAATACAGGTATATGAAAGACAGGCTTGAGTGAGGTAGTGTCGAAGGAACCCAGCTGCAGGAGAATAGAAATTTACTCTCTGAAGAAGCAAATCAGGGTTGTACAACACTGAGGTGCCATACTTGGGATACTCATACTAATTAATTTTAAATTGCCTTTTATACCTACACACTAGGTGAAAAACTGCAATACAAATCCATCTTACTTTTGTATAAAAAGCTCCAAATACATTATTTTGAGAACAGAGAAAGTGGTCCTTATTTTTGAAGAACGTAGTAGTTTGTTCACACTATCCACTGAGATAAAAACTATAGTTTAGGATGAAACTTGTGCTCAAAGAAACTACCAAGGTCTGGTTTCTCAGACGTTGAGACAATGAATTAAGGTTACAGTCAACACTTTTTCAAAAAAGTGCTCACTACATGCAGCTAGGTAGATCAAAGCTCTTAAAACCCCTGAAGAATACCAATATTAATGACAGCCTAAGGAAACAAGTTCTGTAATGACCCCATCCGAGGTATTTGTAATGTTAAACACACAAGAGCACAAGAGACAAAAACTAACTTCATGGAGTATCTGAAAGTTGTTACTCAACTGTACTGATAAGGACTCTAAAACTTCACATAATAATTTTCCATGCTCTGCTCATGGTAGAAAACATGTCCTTGTTTTCAGGATGCTCAAGTGACTTAAATAATATGCACATTATATTAAAAAATCAAACAGCTAAATAAAAACATGCACAGGCTGACAAGCGAGAAAAGCAATTATGACAGTCACAAGCTTAGCAAAAATCTGCAACATTACATATCTGCTAGACTGTGCAGAAGTGTTATTTGTCAGATCTCTCCACTTCCATATAAACTAGTGTCTAATAGCAAATCTAAGATTTAAAAAAAGAAAGTGTTTCTCAAAAGCATTCTACCAATCATTCTGCTTTTAACACATTATGTCCAAGTGGTAGACTTGACTGGCAGATACTCCAAGTCTGATGTTTACCAGAAAGTTTTTTCTCAATGGAACTCATAGAAGTGTTTCATCATTTATTATCAGCTGCCTGAATGGGATAACAAAATGTGTCTCATGTCCAGAACTCCTGATGTCAAAAACTCTTGGATAGCAGTACCAGGTTCAGGTGACTGCTGCCCATTTCAGGTTAGGCTTTGTAGGCTTCAGTGCAATAACACTGACAAGTATTACAACTAAAAGCCTTACAGGGATTCCTGGGCACTAGAAAATTTGGACATTTGTCTACTTGATAACAGAATCATTCTACAATTACATTTTTTTAAAATGCCTTTGACTTAATACATTGCACTTATCATATTAGCCAATCAATAATTTGGAGATTTGCCAGGAGCAAGAAAGGACATGGCTGGGTTGAATGCTGTTCTTGCTAAGTAGCTGAGTAGCAAGGTGCTCTCTAGCATGAAACAGGGAGTTCAGTCACCAAGAAAATTTGACATATTCTCAAATGTTTTTTGAAATAAGGAACCATCACTAGTATTTACTCAGCAAAATGCTGTCCATGTTACATATGTGACTTTTAAATTTTGCATATTACCTTCCAGGTATCCAGAATTGTATTTCAGCCAAGTGATATACTGTGTTCCAAAGTCAAGAAGTGCCCAGTCACTGGCCCTGCTTGCTTAAACAAGAGAACTTGTTAACTGCCACTTACAGCAAAGACTTGGCAGATACATGTTGGACTATCCCTAAAATGTATTCTTAAGGTACACAAAGGATAATGAGTCCAAACAGACATCCAGGTCACTAAGAATACAATACAGGCCTAGAAATGTTGCGGTCTCAAACAACATTTGAATGTCTTTTCCCTTCTTGCTTTTTCTTGACAGAACAAGTAATTACTTGAGCATACAGCTGAAAGGTAGGGAAAGATTTATGTGATCTTCATATCTGATATAATGGACAGGGAAAGAAATTTAGAAGTTCAGTGATATTTAGAAGAAACTCCAAATGCTACTGAAAATAGCAGTCAAGTGATAAAATTACAGTACGTAAAAAAATTTTGCTAAACAATTCACAAAACGGTTACATGTCTCAACTTGAACTGGATGGAACTTGAAGAGGACTGGATAAGAAAGTGAGGGGACTGTGCAGATATTGCACATGAAACTAAAAATAAATACAGATGTTGATATGCAAGTATGTATGTTGGGAATACAGAAGACATTTTGTTAAGAAAAAAGAAATAAAGTAAGAAAGGCAGCTTTACAGCTATTGAGTAATGCTGTAGCATGCAAAAATAGAAACAGCTGAGTCACAATCATGTCAGCAAACAATTAAAAGGGTTTTCTTGGATAGGTATCTCATACTATCTGGGTCAGATTTACTCTCAGTAAGGCTGATCATGACAATTACAGATCCATTAAGCCAACCTAGAAGCAAATTTTCAGAATTTGAAAGTAGGAAGGCAATATGAAAGTGGCACTGAGTATGGGTTTGATTACAAAAACACTGTTTTAACTTGATGACTCCCATAAATAATCCAGGAGAAATTTTAACAGGCAAATATTTTTGCGTAGATACAGAACAGAGTAAAAGCAGGACTGGAAAAGTTTAGATTTGTTGCTTTGCTATGGCATGTATGTCCTACAGCATGGGGAAGACAGTCATGCTAGAACACCCTCAATAAAAAATTAATTTTCTAGATAAAAAAACATTTAACACAGTATCAAATGTAAACAATTTCAGTTGCAGGAATCATAAATGAGTTCCTAATTTATTAAAGCATTTTAGGAGCTAAATGCGAAATTCCTCTTGGTTATCGAAAAAGGACAGAGCATCAATACAAAATGTGTAGAACTGAGTATAGGGCAGTTTCTGTAACTGAGCTTACTTCACATCTCATTAATACAGCAGTGTAGTAATGAAATATCCTGATAAGGCAAGCCAGTAGACATGCTGGATACACAACCAGATCATAGTATCAGAAAACAAAAGCAAGATAACTGAGAAGTAGAATAATAGAAACAGGATGAAAAGAGAAACATCTTGCACTAATAAATCCTAAAATGTTCACAAGCCAAATTGGCATGATAAATGAAAGTGTAAGGTGTATGGGTAACTACCATTATCATTGCACATGATGTACAGAGAATTTGTGTGGTATATTATGTAGTATTCAGGCTTTACATTCAAGAAATAAATTCCTGCTGGTAGAAATACAGCAAACGACTACCAGGGAATGGACAGACTTGGGATTTTCCCCATTATTGTTAATGTCCCATTTCTGGAAGACATGTGAGTGCTGGAGAAGGACTGGCACAAGTGAGGTGCTGCACCCCTTGCTGTACATGTGGAAGTGTGGAAGGAGGAGGAAAGAAGACTTGTGGTTACAGCCATAAGAAGGCATCCTTGGCTCCTGCTCTGCTGAGCTCACCCCTCTCTGGTGCTGACAGCCAGAAGTACTACTCTGCTTTCTGTTTATCTGCCTTCCCCAGATCTGTGTAAAGTAACATCAGATAATCCTGGTCTAACTTATGATCCAACCCTAATGCTTACATAAGTTGACTTGCAGAACCAAGCCAAAAAAAACCTGAAATGGACCATGAATGAAATATGCAGCCAAAAAGAAGAAATAGCCCAAGAACAACTGCACAAAAAGTGACCACAAGTTGTAAGATGAATGTTGGTGCAAAATTCCTTTGAAGTAGTAAAACAATCAGAAAACCAGATGTAATCAACACAAGCTCATGTTCTTGCATGCTAGAAAAACCTTAAGTATGGCCTAATGCACACATTTTCTACTGGGTAGGCAAAAACTCCCAGTATCTAACACTTGCAGGAAGTGTGGCATATCGAGCCCAATAAGCTCTTCAGAGAATGACAGGATCCACCCAAAGACTGAGAAGATTACTAGATGACAGAAGGACCTGCCAATCATTAGCAAATAGCTTAAAGAATGAACTTGCTGTAGATAAACTATATAAATCAGTAGCTTCCAATACTGTGAATTTCTCTCCCCTCCCCAACTCTGGGTACAAAATCCCCAAATTCAAAAAATATTTCATTTTCTTATAGAAGTAAAAGGATTACACATTACAAACTGCATAGGTTAGGAAATGCCTAAGAAAAAGGAAAAGCATGGAAGACAGAGATGGAAATTCTAAGCTAAGTTTCATATGTAGCTGCCATTTGGAATGGACAAACTGAATTCTCTGATAACACACTATTCACAGAATCACAGTCATTAAGGTTGGAGAAGTCCTGCAAGATCATCAAGTCCAATTATTATCTAAGACTTCTAAACCATGTCCCCCAAGCGCCACATCCACATATTTTTTGAACACTTCCAGGAGATTCCACATATTCCTGGGCAGTCTGTTCTAATACCTGATCAGCCTTCCAGTGAAGTAATTAATACTCAATCTAAACCTCCTCTGGCACTTTTATTGTTTATTATTTTAATTATTGTAAAATAATTTTATTTATTGTTTATTATTGTTATTATTTATTACTCCCCTTTCCTCATTTTATTTTGTCCTCCCACTTCTTACCTGGGAGAAAAAACTGACCTTCACCTGGCTGAAACCTCCTTTCAGGGAGTCATAGAGAGCAATAAGGGCAGCCCTGAGCCTCCTTTTCTCCAGGCTAAACACCCCCAGCTCCCTCAGCTGCTCCTCACAGGACTGATGCTCCAGACCCTTCACCAGCTTCACTGCCCTTCTCTGGACTCACTCCAGCCCCTCAATGTCCTTTTTGTCCTGAGTGGCCCAAAACCAAACTGAGATGCGAGATGTGGCCTCACAGTGAGGTCACATTAGTTAAGGATGATTACAAAAACACAATCTGTGAACTGATGTGTAAATATTCTCTATAACTATTAAATTGGCTTAACTCTTCACCAAACTCTTCATCATCAAAGTCATCATTCAAAAACCCAGAAAATAGAATTTTGCCCATTATTTCCCAGTTGGATTTTTATAACCATAAACCACAAAGCATCAGGTGACCAAGACTATACAGAGAAACTAAATAATGGTCATCTGTGTCACATAATCACTTTTGTTTTTTGAACATGCAAAAGATATAAGGGTCCTTTAAATGAGAGACTGGAACTCTATTACATGCCAGTTAATGTATACAGGAACATATAGCATACAACAGAAAAACCTGGGATGCTGACCTTGGTATTTCATCTTCTTCCCATTCAGTGAAAGATACATTGCTTGAATTTTCTGGCAAATGAGTTCTATGATGTTTACTTACACCTGATGTGTCACCTAGAGAAAAAGTAGAATGAGAAATTAATTAATTTGTGGCAATATTTTTTACAAATATTATATCACTGCATTTATTATTTAATATTACCGGTCTACCTGCTCCTAAAGAATTGATAGCACTGCATGATATAATTTTCATCCATTAACTATGCTATCATTTATAAACGACCTAATTTTCTTTCTCAAACATAGACACATTTATATAAAAAAGAAAAATATACTTCCAACACATTGACATTGTCTGAACTACATTTGTTGCATTCCAGTCATATCTTAGCCTAAATTCAACCTTCTCCTATTCGTGAAAATTTCAAAATAAATCATACAGCCTGATGTAAACTGCAGAATTTCTGGGTCCACATTTCAAATCCCAATGGAAATTAGAAGCCAAAGAAAACACTACTTCACACTTTTCCTTTTTCTTATTTGTTAGCTGGAAGGGAATATACAACACAGTCGAGATACAATAGTAGTAGCAGTAAGTGGAAACCTGCAATGAAGGCAGATGTTGTCTGACCTACAAATAAAGAAAATACTCTACATTTGCTCAGAGGTCTCCATGTAAGGGAGTGTGCTCCAAAGTCATGCTGGCGAAGTCCTCTCTGAAGAATTCCTACCTCTCTTGAGGTCTCCACCTGAACCCTCATTTTTCAGAGAAGGCAAAGAAAATATACACAGGATATGGCACAAGAAAGAAATCCCAGGCTCCAAGAATGGAGTTGGAGGGAGGTAGAATGGGAGAAGACTTTGAAAATTACTCAGTCTCCCACTTCTACCTAAAGGACCAGCTTGAACCTTGAATTTTCTCAGCTATGTTGGTGTCACGCACCAGCAGCTTTCTGGTATTAAATTTACCTTTCAGCCATAGCAAACACTCCTGCATTTGTTAAAGTTACACCAATTAACTCAATTGTCAGAGGTCTTCAGTAATTAAATATTTATTAGAACATATATTTTTATTCTAAAAATTTCATAATAGTCTTCCATGTGAATTCCACTACTTGGAATATTAGGTTTGTCCTCATGTAGCAAAAAGTGCTAAGTTACTACAGAAGCAATTGGAGGCACCGTGCCAAAAGAACCTTAGAAACTGCAAATGGAACCAAGCAGGCTTAATTCCATGTGTTCCAGACCAAGCTTACTGCTCTCAGATTAGGTTCCTGCAAGCCCTGTCCCTACATCAGACTCTTCAGTGCACAGGATGGCACATGTGGCATTCAAGTGGGCTGAAAGGACACTCTTGTGCTCATGCAGAGCCAGCTCACCTTTCAGCCACACCTGCCCTGTTATGGTCCATGCACTTCGACGCCTAAGCATCAATTCTGGAAAGACAACACAAAATATCTGATCCCATTTGCACAGATCCAGCTCAAACCTAGCACACCTTACTGTCTGGGCTCTTCAAAAGTGCTGACTTGTCCTGGCCAGCTAGTCCAGGAAAAAACACAGCCATGTTTTTACTGTGTGGCATGTCAGCTAATTCTCCATATTAAAATGTAAACTGACTATGCATGGAAACAACTCTTGTTATTTTTCATCTGCAGCCTGATTAATTTTAAGTTAATGAAATAGGACTGAATAGTTATATATTTTAAAGGAAAATACATCTCACAGCAGTTATGCAAGGTTATAGGCCAATTGGTAAAATAGATACTATTTTAATGTATATAATTGCATATATACATTATATATACATTATATGCATATTGCATATGCAATAAAAATGCATATAATTTTTTTTAAATTACATGCATTTCAAGTACCACACCACAGCAGTTTTAGGGCATTATTCCATTTCTTCTTCCTTATCATTGCTCTTTTCATATATTTCTAAAAATTGAGGCTCAAATTCCTGTATTAGTTTGTTTCTTCAGTAAAGTTAATCATAGGAACAGGAATTTAGAAGAATCAATATTTCCCTTCTCTTGTTATAAAGATCTTTAAATACAGTAGCAATGACACATCAAGGTCTTTCAGAGACATATCACAGAAGCAGATTCAGCTACTGAAAATAAAAGTTTTGCAACAGTTACAGTGGTATGTAGTGCATGAATGAATATGCAGCCTTCTTCACAGCCCATAAAGACAAGGCCTTGAAGAAATGAACTGCTGCACTTTCTGGATACAAGCTGATGAAGGCAGAATATTCCTGCTACAAGAAATCTGCATGCTGACCTCTCTCAGCCTTCAAAAAGACTGACTTATCTCAGTGAGAGAAACACCACTATGAACAGGCTCCTGAGGCTGCTTGCTTACACTGACAAATGTGTTAACTGGCAGACTCATTTTCATATCATCTGCAAGGGAAGTAAGGGAAGTGTTTGCTGCACATCTTTTGGCAAAGGCTTTTACGGCTGTCTAAGAAACAGTGTTTGGTCTGGCCTGTGTGACACAGCTGTACCTGACTGAAAGGAACTCCCACAACAGAGAGGCTGAGTGAGGAACAGGCAGGTAAAGTGTGTCAGGCGTAAGCAGAGGCTGTGCTTCCACACCACTCCAACAGCCTGAGCTCAGAGAGGGCTGCTGTACAAGGACAGGCTCCTGACAGCAGTGCCTCTGTAAGGCTGCACCAGGGACAAACCATTTGTCGCTTGGCTGCTGTGCCAGGAGCAACAGACAGTGATCCTGTGCCTGGGGACTCCGACAGACTGAGCTCAGGCTCCTGATGCATGTGTGATGTGGAGCCATGCAAAGCAGAATCAATCTTCCTAGGAGCACTGCAGCCAGTATATGATCAAGCCGAATAAAGTAGTGTCATTTTTTTCCTTTTATTTTATTGTATTCTTCCCCTATAAGAATAGTTAAAGTACACTGGTCTCAGCCCATACTCCTCTTCCACTCCTTTGCTCCCATTCAAGACTTAAGTTTCTCATCCATATATAAATAATGAAGGAGAATATAAACAGCTTATATTTTTCATCTGTCATCTGAAAAAGGGGGAAAAAAGATCATTGGAAAAAGAATGGAAGCAACTATTTGATACAATTCCATTGCACGTTTCCAGAAGGCTGATTTGAATATTTTGAGAACTAAAGGTACCTGACCGTATTTCCTCAGAACTGAAAACCCTGACAATGCTCTGTCCATGGCAGAGCTTTTGCCTTCCTACAGTTCTGACACTAGCAAAAAGTGTGGCCTATTGTTGGGCATGAAAAGAGTGTTTTCCTTTAAACAAGAATTAGTTATAAAACTGCATGGGCTAATCCACTGTCATCTGAATATACATACATAAAAATAAGGAGAAAATTCAGCATGATTATTGGTCTACCTTTTTACAGAAAGATACCTCACCATTCCTTTCAACTTTTGCTTTAGCTGTAGGAACAATTACTATTTAAGTAATCAATACTGATTTTACTAAATGTTACGTACCAACGGCATGCTTTTTCTACTGTTATCTCTCCTTTATGACGAAGAATTTAGAAGAATTAGGGATGTTTTCACCAAACTTAATTTTTATGTCAGTGGTACATCCGAAATGCCAAATTAATTTCTTAAAATGCTTCCTTTGCTCACACACTAATAATTCAAATTTTACCTTAGAGCAAATGATTTCAGCACAAACACAAGTATTTTAATTAAGAACACTGATTGTGATTAGAGCAAAATCTTTAGCCATAATTTTGTAAAGACACTACTGCAACAACAACAAAAAAAGAATTTTAATTGATGTAAGAATCAAAACCATAAAACAATTAAACAACAGTATTATTGTGCTATTTTCACGTCAATTCTTCAACTAAACATCAACAATTTTTCATCTTCTAGAAAAGAGGAGTGGTCATCTTGTGAAATGGTCACAGCTGCACTGCGGACAGAACACGTTTCCTGACACACAGCATCTCATTTTGGGAAGCAGGCTCTTCCTCAATCCCCACACAGAGGCATGAAAAGAAAAAAAGCTACATATGGACTTTGTTTTGACACAGAACTTTACAGAAACAACACGATACTCATTCAGCCAAAATAAAGCAAAAGCTTGACAGTGAGTGATGTCTTGTACAAAATGGTAACTTTTAGCCTTCAAAACAATTATTTGGTCTTAAGAAATAAACACCTTACCTTTTCTCCTTGCTTTTCTGAATTTCACAGCAGCCAGGTTTATTAAATTCATTCCATATAAATTGTAGTCTATAAAGAGTTGGAGGAGGTAGGGAATATGGGCTTCATGAGGCTGGTAAGATTTGTTCATTATGGCTCCACCTTGCAGAAGCTCACAAACTCTAAAAGACAAATTAGGACACAAATAAAAAAATATTTACGACAATATTGATATTTGACTTCATCAAAATACAGAATACTTATCGACATTTTAAATTTTGCCTTCGTTGTATTTTTAACTTAAGAACTGTATTTTCACAATAACAGTTGAACAAAAATGATCTCTGCTAATAATGATACAATATTTGTGTTTAAGTTGCAAAGGAGATTTGAATCTTTCACCTAAAAAACCATGAAACTCTCTGAAAAAAAAAATCCTACAATATTCTATTTCTGCAAGTGATCCAAAAGCCATTATAGGCCAAGGAAATCTTTCAACAGAACAACTGTGGCAGCTGCATGCCTACCCAGCAGTAATAAGTTTGAAATTCTCTCTAGTTCTCATTGACATATATACAATGTATATGATACATATAATGTCCTTCATGGTTTTCAAGCTACATACTGTATACTCAGAAGTATTTTATAACTCTGCAGAAGGACAAATCCTCTCGTTTAAACAGCTGCACACTAAAAAATAATTGCAAGTATTTGGATAACTGTAAACTGGTACAATAAGTTTATCTCAAATTAACAGTATACAACTATACAACAAAGAAAAGCACTAAGCATTTCTAAATGCAACAAACTGGGATTTAAAATAAAGTTTTATACTGAAAAAAGAAATTAATAATCTCAGTGAAGTGTCAGTCCTTATTTGGATAGGAGCAATTCAAACATGAGGATCTCCAAATTTTGAAACAACTTTCCCATCACCCATTAATACAGAAATTTTAAATAATGCAAAATTTCACTTGCCTAGAAGAAAAAACAGATAATCCTGTCTTATGATCATGTATTGGACCTTTCAAAAAAAAGTTACAGTATGTAATAGCACACACTCAAGAGATTTTAGTTTATGCTTGGAAAACAATTCCTCCTTATTTATTTTTGAATTTACTGCAGCTACAGTAAGATTGAAATCAACAGCACTTTCATACAGCAGAACATTACTGAGAAATAGGGAAACTGTCGAATAACAAAAGCTACTCAGTTTTCCAAGCAAATCTTAAATTTAGTAATTTTTACTGGAACTAAAACCTACCAAAATTTACTTCCTAACAGATGAAATGAAGCCACATGAGAGACAGCTACATTGTTTTCCTTAAGAGTTACAGGAAAGTAAGCTGATGCAAATTTGTTTAAGTGTTCACAAATTACAGTAAACACATAACAACTAAAGGCAAGCATGGTTTGGTATTGCTTTTCTAACATTCTACTGCTTTAAAAGATTATTGGTGTGTTTAAAATTGGTAAATTTTATAGTGTTTTGAAAACCACGAGACAGCAATTTTGGAGATTTTGTTAAGTTATTGGTGAATCTTATTTCAAACCTGACTTTTTAATTCAAGAGACAAGGAAACCAGACAGAACTTTGTACTTCAAGATCCTTACCTTTTTACCATTGCAGGATTGTAAAGATAAATCTTCATAAACTGTCTCTCCTTTTCATGGTAACCATAAAAAGGCCTGAAGAGAAAGGAATAAAAGCAAGAAGCTAGCCAGTTATGCTGTGGCATTTATTCAATGACATTTTACTATAAGGACTATTAAATAAGAATGTCTATCTACCCAGTTAAAGATGAAGATGGATTTAATCTAGGTCTTTCCCATTAGCCTCTAATGCAAACAAACAAAACACCCAAAACACTCTTAGGCTGCTTTGAGGCAATGAGCAGCTGACTTTCAGTAACAACTGTTCTGAAATTCTAAGGCAGGAAAGGTGAAAAAGAGGCAGGTTCTCCTAATTACTACCTGCTCTTTTCTCACTTATTCAAGTAAAGATTGTCATCAACAGTTTCCTCTGCCCAGCTTTCACTATTGAGATGAACAGCTATACTACAATTTATATAGTTCTTACAAAAATAACAATATCAAGAAATTTGGTAGGTGACCTTCTTTGTTACTGTAAAAACATCAGAAAGTTCTGACTGAAAATAAAAACAAGTTATTGCAGCCACTTTACTCATAATATCTAGAAGCCACAAAAACTGGCTGGGAACAGAAATATTAACTTCCTACACCTAAACAATTAGAAAGAATGTATTTCAGAAATGCACGAAAAAAGCAAATAAAACAGTGTTGCACAACACTGAAAATTAGCATTTACATAGTTTTGAAGATGAAAAACTGAATGCATGTAGCTCAATTACCTATGCTCTTCAGGGACATTCTCCTATTACTCATTATGATTTGAGTTATTTTTCAACCCTTGGTTGTGCAAGTCAAATAAAAATTAACTAAAAGAATGCTTAAAATGCTAACACTCAATATAGACAGCTACACCAAATAAAAGACAGTGGTCATCTTGACAGATTAATAAAGGAATGTTTAAGGGCCTCCACACTTCCTGGCCTGTGCTGCTGTAAGAATCAGACAGATAAAGACAACTTGAGAGTCTCATAGGGGCAATTTCATTTGAAACAAAAAAAAAAAAAGGAAAAAAAAAAAAAAAAAAAAGAAAAAAGAGCACCTAGATTCAGGCTCCTGGAAGACATGCCCGGTCTCAGGGAACACAGAATAATCCAGAGAGGTAGAAATGCTGCATGGAAAGTACTGCTCTAACAGCAGAGACAGAAAAAGCTAAGAAGAACAGATTTTGCAAAATTGTAGACACTAGGATACAAGCTAGGAAAAAATGGTTGTGTCAAGAAGGTTTTTTGGGAAAACCTGTTAACTGTGTTAAGGCCAAAGCAAGTGAGAATAATAATTAAGAAGTTGTACAGCCCTGTATGAAGACATACATGGGTGGAAAACGAAAAAAGATTAGCACTGCAATCATCCAAGTCCAAATAGTACAACTGCAAAAAGCTATTCAAAACAAGCAACCAGAACTGCTGACAGGTCATACTTACATTCCAGACACTAATGACACTTTGAAAACATGTTGGACAGTAGAAGATGGATTTCCTAAAGCCACATTGAGTGCCCTGTCAATGCTGAACGCCACCTGACGAAGGTAGCACTCTGGATGCTGTCCAAAACCATCGTACGGTACGTAGAGGTAAGGGAAGATACCATGCAAGTGGAGACAAGTCTTCTGACCTAAAAATAAAAGGTAAACATTTATTTTCTAATGACTACTTTTTCTTCTTCTTAGTAGTTGCTACATCTGAGTTTTTTCATATTTCTTTCAGGTTCTTCAGACAGGATAAATTTATGATGCAAGTGCAGGTGTGTTTCAAGCAAAAGGTACTAATGTACAGCAGTTCTCACACTTGATCTAGTGACAAAACCAAAACAGAACAGATGTGGTTACCTGACATACCCATGACTACACCTGTGTAATAGAATCCACTACTAATTGTTTTCTTTATAGAAACAACACAACATCTCTCTAAGAATACCTTTGCATACTGAATAAATGTTGGATGCTTAACAGTTTCTCAGCCTTTGTGAAAAGTTCTCAGTAGCAATTACACAATCTCAGAAATTAAAAAGAACATCCGGAGCACCTATGAGGCCATTCAGTATTCTAGTTATTAGGGTGTAAATTGGGATGTGGAAAACATACCAGGCAACTTTCAACTTTTAACATCTGTAGATCCCTCAGAGATTTCTACTCTATCTGCAAATCTCTAGACTCCTAACAACACACTTACTTCTCAGCATTAGTTTCTGTGAGTCTGCAGCAAGAGCAAAGTGAAAGGACACACCATGAAAACCTTCGTGCTAGACCAGTCTGAGCTTCTCATTCACACAAGGCAGTACAGTAATACAGACTGGGGCCTCCCAAACCCACCACATTTTTAGGGGGACTAGTCTCAACTACAATGCATGTTATCTGCTCTTTTCTCACCACAATGCAACAAAGCATGCATTTGGTGGCATCCATTTGCTACCTTTTCAGTCCCCAAAATCATTCACGACTTCTCAGTGGCCAGTGAAAACCTTTCACAGGAAAACACTGTAAGCATGTGTTGCTGACTCACAACCACCACCACAAGGACAGGCAGCACATATCCCTTTGCATTTTGTTTGGATGAACTCCCTGCATGAGGACAGCAAAACTGGCTGTGCTTTCATCACCCAGGAGATGAATGCTACAAAAAGAGAACACAACTTCACTGGTCCACAAGACCCATGAAAAGACTTCTAAAAGCTCACTCTTTCAAACTGAGGTTATTTCTTAGCTGGTGGAGCTTGCCTGAAGTATTTACACCCAGTCATGTCCCAGTGGCCACCCAGTGAAGACAGCTTATGCCTGTTGAAGTGCAGCGATAACAAGACTTTCAGACTGGGGACTGCCTGCAAATCTTTTACACCTGTGAAAAACATGCCCAAAAATCCCACTAACAGCACAGCTTTTTTGACTCTTTTAAAACTGGGGTCAGATGTGTTGTTCTTCAATTATATTTAGAAGTAAAGAAATTGACAAAAAAATGGTACTACAAGTCCATTTTCTGAACTGAATTTTATTCTTGCAAGTCACCTCCATCAAGTCTCCTCATCAATGTTGAAATACAATCTATATATGCATTCATAATGTTAAAGTCACCATCTATGAATTCTGCCCATGTCTTTTAAGGTATTTCAGGAGAATAAAGTTCTTATTTATGTACCATGCTTTTCAAACAAAAATTATTTAAGAGAAACGGAAAACTAAAGAAACTAAGAACTACAGGTTCGAGGGTTTTTTAAAAACCAAAAACAAAGGACAGTAAAAGCTTTATATGGCAAAAAACTTCTTCACCTCTAAGGTGGAAAAAATAATCTATTAGAAGCATGCGAACTGAGAGGACTGATTTGTACAGTGGTAGCAAACCATTTATTTTCTATACCAAGTCACCAACAAATCTGAGTGTATACTGATGGCTGTACTTAGGATTGATCTTGAAATAAAGGAGTTCCCCATCCAAATATAATTATCAGAAAATTAATAGTTCTTTGAAGTCCTACCGGTTTTCTATTCAAGTATGGTTGGTTGGTTTTGGGAAGGATTTGAGTTTGTGTTTTTTTATTACTTTTTGTTGCTAATCTGGAAAGAGTGGGTTGTTCTTCTTGTTTTTTTAAATGTATCCCAGGATCATGTTCAGGGGAAAATTTAAACTACTTCATGAAGTAATTTGTCTGAATGCTCACTGCAGCTTAAAAAAACAAGTAAACAAACCAACTCACCCCAAGCTAAATTTGATATTGAAATACAGATTGAATTTCTATATATACAAATAACATGTCTATACCCCCATGAATTTTACAAATTCAGGTGTTTGCTTTCTAGAACTCATCAGTCAGAATCAGTTCTGTGCTTATACATTTTATTTGCACTGCTTGCTATGGACTCCTTTCAAGAGCATGAATTTTTTCATATTTAAAAAAATATCTTAGCATTAATGGTTGTCCAAGTATTCTGAGTTGGAGTTAATTTACGATCCCTTCGTTTTTTATGTCATAATTTAGGACAAAATTGCAAAGCACGAGAATAAACAGAACGGTGACACAGTCTAAACTTACTGTACTTAAATTCAGGTTTCTTTCAAGTTAAGCAGCTATTTAACAATTCTTGCTGAACTGAAAATCTACTTTTATTGTTGAATAAAAATGAGAACACGTACAAAGAAAGTTTCATTCTGTTCCCTTCCCCTGTACTCCCCTTTATGTGCAAAAAAACCCATGAAAAACACTGGCTTTGGATTGAGCAGAGTCAAATTGCCACTTAACTCCAGGGAAATCTTATAGAATACACACCCTGAGCTGCTTTTCATTTTTGATTCTGCCAAGAAAGCAAACAAGTTACTGCTGAGCTAAGACTCCTAGTAGGCTAACAGCAGTCAAGTTACATGGGTTTACACAGCTACTTACTTTGATCCTCGATAGTATTGATTTCTTAATCGTGATCTTTGGTTATACTGCTATTTTTACTTAAAATTGACATGATTAGAAGTCTGACCCTGTTAAGAACAGTCATGTATTTCCATCATTTAGGTAAAATCATCAAAGTGCACCAAATATCATGGTATTGAGTTTGAAGCCCAAACTCCAGTAATAGCAACCATGGTTTGCACTAACCCATTAAAAATTCTAGTGGATTCTTTCCAATAGAGCCACAAGGAGAAAAAAGATCTACCCACTGAGGATTTCAGGCTACACAGACCTGCCAATTTACAAGAATTAAAAACTTGGCTTGGGAAAAGGTTAATGAGTTTTATGGTTTAAATATGTTAATCTTATGCTCCTGTTTCTTTTTGGAGATACAGAAAAACAAATTTGTGCCACTAGAATAGCAATGACTGCTACAGCGCCCACTTACAGTGACCAGATGATGTTATTTTTATTTCTGTTCATCAGTTTCTTCACATCTGTAGAATCAGTGGAAGGGATGCTCAACAGCAGATTCTGCATATGACTGCTCTCCACAGAATTTCTGGATACAAAATTGGCCACTGACGGGACAAGCAACAGAAATGTTTTCATTCTGTGCCCTCTTCATGGGCCTGAAAGAATGAGGTCTGCACTGGCTGAATCACCTGCAGATCAAGCACCTCAGTATGACTCAAAGAGACTGCTAATTTAAGCACCTATAAGTAAAGCTGAGGCTTAATTATGAGTCTTTGTAAGGCACTGAATGAAGTGGTAAATGAAGGAACACAAAAATTGCTGCTGTAACATAGAAAAAAGGCAATACACAAAACCTTGAGATATTATGAGATACTCAAGTAGCAAACTGGCCATTTTCTCTGAAAAGAAGACACTGCCAACTAAACATCAATATGGATGAATATTCATAATAATAATTATGAATCAATACTTCAAAAATAATACAAATGCAGTGTTTTCATACAGCATAGAAAGAAAGCTCACCTGCAAAACCCATACTTCTGAAAGCAAGTGGCATAAATGTTACTGAAGTATTAAAATAAAGCATTTTGCATACTTGACCCATGAGAGAGATATTAAGAAAGTCAATCTGGTATTTTTTCTGGAAGATGGTTGCCATATACATTACTATTAGGAGCATATACCAAGCATAATCCTTCAGCTACTCTATAATTTTTAGTATTACAAGAAAAATCTGTAGCAACCCTAAGATAGAAAACGTCAATCTTATCAGAAGAGAACTGAAACCAGAATGATAATGCAATGCAAAGATACAGGAACTGATGTCTTTTGACCACCAAAATGCTCAGCCATGAAGAATGATCTGGTAGGGATGAAACTGAGATGCAATTTACACAGAATGAGTGAAGCTGGAAGGACCTCTGAAAGTCATCTTGCCCAGCCCCTTGCCCAAGCTTATGAACACCTAATTTCACAGCACAAGAAATTAGAGAATCTGAGAATTATTATTCAAGTGTCCTCAGAGAAGTGCCTTTTCATCATTTGTAAACATTGACTTTGATTTAAACTTCTAAATCTTTCTTACACCAAGATCAAATTGGACAAATTTCTGTACAAAAGAAAAATGTGAACATTATTAATAAGGGAACTTATTTAATTGTCCAGTTCAGGAATAAAGTTTGCAAATAACACAGAAAAGGAGCACATGAACATCTATATATACATTCCAAGAGAAAACAGAAGTCTATCTGTTCTAAATGGAATTCCACACATACATGACTATCTCATATTCCATCAAGGGAAGAGCTTCTGTAGATACTGTCTCCATTTATTTCCTCCAGAAGCCTTACAGAAGCCTTACTTTTCATAAATGATACTCAAAGCTGTGTAGCTCCTCTCCTGTAATTCTTAATTTAGAAACTGACTACAGAATCCTCACTGATGGAACTCAGTGCTGGAAACATTCTGAAGAGATGTCTTCTTTAGTATTTAGAAAACAAAAACTAAATCTAGATAAATATGACTTCAGAGAACAGTTCAACACTGGTCTACATGCAGTCATATTTTGCTGTGATATTTCTGTTACAGAACAAGCTGATCCCATTATAAGACGCTAAGCAAAGCCTTAGGGAACAATGGTTTGGGAGTAATATAGAAATTACAGCAGCATTTAGAAGCATGGCAAAACCCTAAGATTTTAGGAAATTTGGGCTGGGAATTAATAAAGAGATGCAGAAGACGGAAGACGAATGGCTTTTCATACCCTTGCAATCTGTTAGAAGTACTTCAAGTACAGTTTTGTAAAGTGGAAGGACTAACTAAGCATGGGCAAGTATTAGAAGAAGAATGCACACAAACATGTCAAGTGTCACTACAAGATGCAGAAAAAATAAGGGATTTCTTCCCTTTAACAGAAACAGTAAAGCAAAATTATAAATCAAAAGACATGACACTACCATCTTAAAAAGAAAATTGGTATTTTCAACTAACTCTTGAACCACTTACATTCAAAAACACTTGAAAAATGAACTGTGAATAGTGATGCCTACACTATTAATTAATAATAATTAATAATTAAAATAATTAAAAATTAATAATTCTATTGTAAAAAGAATTCTAAAAATGAAATTTTTAAAGTGGAATATTATCAGAAGTCAATTTCAAATATGTAAGGGAGGCATTCATTTTTTTGCACATAAACAATGAGCAAACCCCAAGAGAAAGCACAAAAGTTGAAACAGTTTATTTAATACATCAACTCAACGAAGATATTCTGATTATCTCCGTAAAACCACCTCCTCCTGACTGGAATTGATTAGGATGGATCTTTTCGTAATTCCTGCTGAGACATTAGAAAACAACCTCAGAAGTACTACTGATAAGCCTAGCTGTTTATAGGATGCAAAGGTACATCTAGCAGAAAGGAACATCTACTCCCTACTGTTATCACCAAGCAAAAATAACTGAAATATAACAAAAAAAAATTATTGTTATGCAGTCCAACTAAAACCAGGAAAGTCCAGAGTGGGATAAGATAATTTAAAAGTATCTCCAGAAATAATGGAGACCAAAGAAAGTAAGCATCTCAAAAAGCAAAGATAAGCTATGTACAAACCATTCTTCAAGCTGATGTCTGTGAGTTATGAGAAACAGCCATAGTTATTTTCTTCTTTTCTTAAGACATACAAGGTGAGGACAGGTATTCACTTATTAAGGATCTGTCTATAAAATGAACCCCATACAAAATATTATTCTTGCTTCCTCTATTGACAGATTACTCATGTAAGCAGCTGGACAACATCAGTAACTATTTCTAGACTGAGTGTCAAAAATCACTATGAAGCCAGACAGCTAAAATGAGCTAAAACACACAGACCCAGCTACAGACTCTAGCTATCATACTGAGCGAGCTCTTGGCACTCACAGGCTGGCAGCCCAGTCCAAGCTGCCATTCTGGTAAGAAACTCAACCACATGAAAGCAACACAGGCAGGCTATGTTAGACCACACTGACCAAAGCACAGCTGAACAGAAAAGAGTGTATTTACTAGTCTCAGGTAAACTGATGAGGTGTACTGCACCACATCCTGTAAAATATGAAGAAAAAAGTCAGTAATAAAAAAGGAGGGCAGAACAGTCACACCCCTTTTGGTTTCCACTTCCCTCCTCAACTGTTCATTAAAGACTGACACTGCCACACAAGTCAATCTTACTGGTCTCTCTTGGTGCAAATTACACAAGTCACACGTAAATGGAGACTGGTGCACAGACAGATATTCAAAGAAAAGTTTTTGTAGTAACTGAACTTTCACTTCCACAGGAGGCTCATCTTCCTATTTAAATACTGCAATGTGTGTGCACTGCTCCAGCCACAACTCATCCCTTTGTCCTGTGCTACACAAAAGCAACTAAAACATTCTTATTCAACAGGTATTTTTCTGTCAGCTGCAGAGCTAGTTGGATAAAAAGCACCATAAATTATTACCAAAAATTATTTGTTACTCTAAACTGCAGGCAAAAACTCTCTGGCCTTGTGGTAAGGTTAACAGTGTTTTCATCAGTATAATCCTTCATAGACACTTTTCAGCAATGCTGACTATAAATTCCTGGACAACACCAAGCTTGTGTAATCTCCCCAGAATGACACACTGTAGAGTACATACACTCATGAGTCACATTATTTTATGCTGACAATGAAATGACATCACATTCTGTTTGTTTTCTCTTTCTGTATTCTTCAAATGGCACTAAATAATTCTATAAATATTTCTTGAAATTTTTGGGTTTGTATCTGCATTAAGATCTCTCTCACTTGCAGGTAACTGTCATTTCAGCCCACTCCTTGCGCTGATGAAAACTAGAGGATGTGCTCCACAAATACAAGCACTGCTCTTAGCCTACTCATAAGCAAATCTGCAACACTTGGTACTCCTTATCACACATACCCTTTCATTTCAATAAAAAAAAAATGTTTTTATTTTTATGTTTTAGGCTTATAATTTTTGGACAAGTAGCAACTTAGTAGGAAGTACTTCCTTACTACAGACACCCTCCAAATTTCTGTGTAAGCTTTTGAAATGACTACATGGTGTGTGACAGTAATAGTAGGGGACAGAATCTCATGACCCAGGAAATAAACTGTATTCTTAATATCTTGCTAACTCTGTGTTCCAGGTTTATGTGCCAAGTGTTTGGCAGAGGAGGGGTTGCTGTGCAGGACACGGCCAGACCCAACAGACACACTGCAGAGCAGAGCTGAGTCCCTCAGCCAAGCTGGGGACACTCCTGGGAGAACATGTTTAGGAAAAGGAACACCACAGTCAGAGGAAAAGCGGAGCAGGAACATCTCCATGGAACAGCAGATAATCCCTGCAGTCCATGGGGGATGCCACAGTGGAGCACAAGGATATTCCTGAAGGAACTGAAGCCCATGGAGAGCCCCCATCAGAGCAAAGCCATGATGAGGAAGAAGGCAGAGAGACACCATTGTGTACTGGCTGCAAACCCCCCTGCCACTCTCCATGTGAGGGGGCATGGCACGGGTGGGGGATGTGAGAAACAGAGCTGAGCCGGGGGGAAGGGGGGGAAAGGTGCGCTGTTTTGAATTTCTTTCTCACTACCTGAATCAATTTTAGTTGGCAATAAAACAGCTATTTTTTCCCAAACAGAGTTTGTTTTGCCTGCAATGATAATTGGTAAGCAACTTCCCTGTTGCTATCTCAACCTATTGTTTTACTGTTTCTGTTTTTCCTATTTTACCCCCTTCCATTACCAGACTGGGGGTGGTGGGCTGCACAAGCAGGCAGCTGGATGGAAATTTTGCTGTTGGTCAAGTCTGGCTGAGCACAAACCACTTAACAGAAATGATTCTCTGGATGTCAACCTCTAAAACATATTAACTATGTCAGACAGTAAAGGTAACAAAGTAAAGAAAGTCTTAGTGTTAGCAGACTCCTATCTTCTACCTTGTGATCTCTAACTGCACCAGAAAACTTCAGAGGGCGTTACAGCTGCAAATCTGTACTTTAAGCCTTTACTCAGAATAAAGTTTCAGTCTACCAGATTTAATTCAATAAAAACAATATACAGCCTCAATCACCAAAGTAACAAAACCTTTTAATGCAACATTAAAATATTTAACCACAAACTTGACTAAAATAAAGTAGTCCTATTATCATAGCTTACATTAAGTGATGTATTGGTATAAATATTGTCTGTTTGTTGTGTTAATACATAATTAAACAATGTGGGAGACAGTATTATCCTTTACAACAAATGTACTTAAAAATATATTAGTGAAAGATATGCCTATTCATGAGTCTTCCAAAAAAGGTTGTGCATGAAGGTGGAGAACATTCAAGACACTTGCATGTGGGGGAGAAACTCCAGCAAGCAGACAGAAAGATAAAATGCTCTAGATCCATTGAAGTTCTTTAAGTTGAGATTGCACATACCTCAAATCCTTATTATAGTTTTTCCTAGAGAATTTCATGACAGGATCTTTCAAGCAAGTGAAACAATTTTCATCTGGTAACAGCAGCACTAGGTGTGCCATGAACCCATCCTCAGCCAAACTCAATTCTATAACCCAGTTACAGAGGGAGCGGTTCCATAAGTGACTTAGAGAGACCATATCCTCAAAAACTGGTGGTCTGAATCCTGATTTATCTAGCAGAACTGTAAATCCTGAGCAATTCTAAAGTTTGTATCACACACATAGACAAAAATGTTACCAATCCCTTTTTGATCATATAATTTTTAAACTTCAATTTAGCAGTTGTTCAATAATTATACTTATCATCAACAGATAATCAGGATTGACTTGAGAGGTACTGTGCAAGTGCAAATACAGTAGTTTCAAAGAGTGGAAACAACAGCAGCATTAGAAAAGATTCAGATTACAGCATTTTTCAGTATTTTTTAAAATTGTTTTCCTTCACACTAAAGAGCACAGTATATGGAAATCACACTACAGTAATGTTTTATTTTATTTTGCCTGTGAATATATTAGATAGCCTCCTTGCTTTACAAAAGACATAGCAGGGTAAGAGTCTCATAGAAGAAAAAACGACCTTGAAACCAAAAGTAAATTAAATGAACTCTTTTTGGACCTTTCCTACGGTATTTTAAAAGAATCTACATTTTAGCTTTTTGCCTTCTACTGCAAATACCGTCCCCAGGTGTCTGCCACACCCTTATCTGTGGGCACTAACAAGCAGGGTCTTCACTGACTCATTTCCAGGTGAACAAAGACCTAAACACCCACTAAAGCATGACTGAAGTCGATAGATGCTACATGCAGGCACAGCATTTGTCATTCTTTACATGTGCTATTTTTATGCCATCTTCTTTCCTGTTTTACAAAATATGTAAATGAATGCTCTTTCAGTAATACAGCCAATGCTATTATATTCTACACATTTTGCAATAGTATTAAGTATCTTAATTCCTATTTTAAGGGTTTTTTTCAACATACTACTTTCCTTCCTCACCCTGAATTAGGCACCCATCCCCCTCTTTTCATCTTCTGTAAAGTCTAGTGTCTTTTGGCAGCACTGCAAGGCTTTCATGGTTATTTGCCTGCTCCAGGCCTTTGTTTCTGCAAAGAATGCCCAGGCTTTGTAGTATCGTTATCTTAGGCTTGTCACCATCATTAACTGAGAACACACACACTGCTCTACTTCTTCACATGATTAGAACTACAAAATCTTTTTCTGTTCCAGTGCTACAGCAAAAAAATTTAAACATCTGAGCACTTTACAGAAAGTATGTATCCAAAGACTGCTTGCCTTGTATAGATCATTTCATGTGGTTGCCTTGTATACACTCAGCAGCCTTCAGAGTGGCTGTAAAACCTGGGTAGACTGGATGCCTCACTTGCCAAGGCAATGTATTTATAGCAGTATCTGCATTCTTTAAGGAATGTTTTGAAGTGTTACTCAAAAATATCTGTTGCAGATGTAGTGTCACCCAGCCCAAATACTCCTGTTTTACAAGGTCATCTCACTGGCTTTTGTATTTTGAATTGCTGAAATTCTGTGCACAGCACAACTAACCACAAAGTGGCTACTTTTCTGCACTGAAAACAAAGGGTCTCCCTCAAAAAATCAGACAGCAATCTAGTTTCACATTTTAAGCGAGTATCAAAATGTGCTGAAGGTTTACTTAATCTCTTCACAGCTCTGTTCAGATTTGAATTCTCTTACCTCCCTTTCCCCAAATCTATGACAGCAGTGATACACAGGCAGTGTCACAGAACCACAGAATTAGGCTGGGAAAGGCCTCCAAGATCAACTCCAACCTATGACCAAACACCCGTGTCAACTAAACCCTGACACTGAGTGCCATCCAGTCTTTCCTTAAACACCTCCAGGGACAGTGACTCCTCCACCACCCTAGGCAGCCCATTGCAATGCTCAACCTCCTCCTTCTTGTGAAGAAATTTCTCCTAATGTCCAACCTAAACCCTCCGTGGTGCAGCCTTAAGACTGTAGCCTTTGTGACTGAGAAACTAACAAGTTTTTAAATAAAAATAATATTTGAGCAATATTTGAGGTTTTGTCTAATAGCATTAATAAAATGTGCATCAATAGCAAAATAACGGCATTAAAATACAAAGACTTCCCCTCCCTAGGTTCTCAGTAGCCCTATAGCTAATATCCAGTTAGCACAGAAAACAACAAAAAACCAAATAAAAGCCCCTAAAAAAAAAATTACATTCTGCATGAAGAGGAGGCCCAAACAGGTAAACAGAGATTAAAAAAAAAGTCAGAGTGGGAGGTATTGGCGTTGGAGGAGAACAGGGCCAATCTACTGACAGAAATCTGAGTGAGTGCCAGAACAAAGCGCTACTAGTCAAGCCCTGGACTCCTCACATATATTATTAAAGTGTATTTGTACAACTGATAGTGACTGTCTCACAAAACCTTAGCTACACATGATACAGAGCAAAGACCTGGAATTTGCAAGTCAGAACAACATGCTGATAATTTACCTGCATAATGCATATCTCATTTGTCATAGCAGTCAGAAATTCATGCCAATGAAGCAGACACCAACGCACACAGAAAGGTTCATCATTGAGGCAGATGAATATCACTGTAGTAAACAGAGAGCACTCCCACCTCTCCCTCGGAATTTTTACTGGGATGCTGAGTAGGTCATATGTTAAAAAGGAAGAGGGAGCCTTTATTGCATTGAGACAGTTAAAATGGTTTAGAAAACAGCAAAATAGTTCTATGCCTAATTAAATCATTAAGCATTCTAATGTTACAGAAATTCAAAGCATAACTTTCGGCTGAAGGCCCACAAAAGCTTAAAAAATTAAAACCTAGTCTTCTCATTTTACAATCTCAGTTTTTCATATGCAAGTTACTATCATTACCACAGCTCAGATTTGCAGATAACTTAAAAAAAAAAAAAAAAAAAAGGTAAATACATCAGTATTACAACAAGGAAAAAACCCTCTCAGAGTGAATGTGTAATGTGGATTGAATTTGTGACTGGGGATGATAAAAAAAGATTATGCCTACTCACTGAATAATTAGTGAGAGTCACTGAGCACCTTGTGCTAATTGCTGGGGAAAATGAGAAAATATAGTGTTTTATCACTTTATTGAAAATCATCCTAATGTTTCACACAAAGAAAAATACTTCTGGCATATTTTCACTTTTTTTAGTGACTGCAACCCTGGTGTTCTTTTAACCAAGAATTTATATGCAACACTGATAAACAGAGACTCCAGAACTCCTACAGCAGATGAGGAAAAGATGAGATGGGAGGGGAACTAGTTAAATTTGGCACCTCTGAAGGCTGAAGAGGTCCTTTTTCATTGCAAGAGGGTTAGACTAAATTACCTTTAAAGGTCCCTTCCAAACCAAACCGTTCTCTGAAAGCCAAAAACCATTTTGAATTGACCAGCAGATGCCACTTGTCAGACTTTGCTGATCTAGATGAAGACCTAAAGTCATTTGTTCATTGTCTCAAGTCACAGAAGGACCAAAAGTCTGTGTCCAAATTTACACTGGTGTTTCCAAGGCTCCATAAAGCTGTATTTCTCATTTTTTGCTTAGGTGTAGCTCACATTTCAGGTTAAATCTCCAATGATTTACTACAATTAGATAAATAATATAAACAAGCAAGCCAATTAACAGTAAGACACTGAATGATGAAAAAATTTGAGCTACATAAAAGGTAAATATGCTGAAGATGAAAGTATCGAATTATTAAAATTTAAGGTTGCTGCTAAAACTACAGAAAACTGCAATATATTACCAAAACATAAAGAAAAAGGAATTAATGGTATCATGACACAGAAGCCTTGCTATTATAGAAATAACATCAGCTCTTACAAATCAGTTCTGAGAACAACTGCCTACCAAACACAAAGTGACCAACATTTGGCCTCAGCACAAGTGACATCGATCACTATTTAACCTTCTCAATTAAAATCAGCCCAGGCCAAAAAGAGCAAACCTGGCAAACAAAACAACTTTGATTCAGCCAGTGCTGTATGCTGTCCTTTGTAGTGAATATATACTTTCTCATTTAATTCCAGCTCTGTAAGAGCAACAACTGCACGAGTCACCTTGTAGCTGGAATGAATAATGTACTAGATTCCCTATAAACATTAATCTAAAACCAGTTTTATGAAAGTACTGCATGTTCAGCATCTGCACACATCAACTTCAGCAAATGCATCAAAAGGTGAGATTACAAGTAGAGTTTGATTGCAAATAGTACAGCTAAGTACCAAAGATTCCCTTCTCATACCACATATGAGAAACTACATTATAAAGGTGCATGAATTCATTCAAGTTAGAGGTAAAGAACAGGCTTACTGGTCTTTTTCCCCCCCTAAATTTAAATGTCAAATTTATTTAAATATTACCTATGAATTACTATTGAACGATAAGCATGTTTTAAGTTACAACTTTTTAAAGTAAATTTTTAAAATAGATACATCACAGCATATTTGAACCTAGCACATATAACTGTCCATTTGGATTTTTGAGTTTTCAGATTACAGTGAAATGGAAAACATTTCAATGTTTAGATACTACTCTTTCTCCCACCCATTTTTAACCTTAACAATACCTAGGAAGAAGTGAAATAACACACAGTTTTACAAACTTGGAAGTTTGCTACACATGTTCCTCAGTTTTTAATTTTTGTCCTTTTATGTCTCTAAGAAAGGTAAGGGAAAGACAAAATCCAAAATACAGCATAAGGAAAAAAACAAAACAAATCTCAAAATCTTCTTTGCACTCCATGAATTTCAATACAAAAACATCTTCCGGGAGTTTATGCAGAGAGAGATAACATTGAGAGGTCATTCTTTAGAAAAAGCAATTTGGCTGGACAGTAGAGACAAAATCAGATGACATCTAAGCTGTCCAAGTCATCTGGTCTTGCTCCTGCTCTCCATTTCTCTTTTGAGACTGAACAAGACTGGGGAAATCTGCACTAGGAACTGAACTGGAACACTGACCTGGCTAAAAACTCATCCTGCAAAACAATTACCCTTTCAACACATATCAGCTCCCCAGGCTCACCACAACTGCACCACTTACTGTGCCAGCACACACAACCACACAGAGCAGCTGTGCTTCTTGCTTCATACAGTACCACTGTCAGCTAATAGACAGCATATGCAGCATCCCAAACTATCCCCTAATTGTTAGCTACTTTAAGAGCCAAGGGAAAACAATTCCTATACTGCCACATTCTTACAAGTGGGAAGGAATGGCTGGTACACACATACAGCTTTTATGTTGTGCCCTTCCCACAGAGAGATGAAAAGCAACTATCTTCTGCAAATACAAGAAAATACCAGTAAACTAACTGCTCTAAAGTATTTAAGCAAACAACATCTCTTAAATGTTTCTTACTTCTAAAGCAAGCTAGACAGCCAGTATTTTGCAGTATTTTTGGCAAACTAGACTGAGAAAGCAAGTAACTTCCAAACACTAATAAAACAGAAAAGGATTTGTTCTACATTTTCAAGACACAAATCCTATTTTTCTTATCACTTGTAAACCACATCACATGACTTGAGTTTCATGTGGAGAAAAAGAAGCAATTAATCCAGAGTGTAAAACAAATTAAGTATTTCTAAAACGGAAGCAATTATATTAATGTTACTATAACTGTACTAGAGGTAAGACAATGGCTATTGAATGGTGAACGTCACATTTCTGCCCTTTTTCATATTTAAAAAAAGAAAAGATGGTGGTGGTGTTGTTCACAATCAATAAATGTACCAGTTTTATATACTTTGCAGTTATTTCCTGGACAACATAAATGGGCAGAACAAGAGACCAGTGTGAAATCATGTGTTCACACTGTAAGGCTATGGGAGCACAATATAACAGAAATGAATAAAAATCAGTACAGTTTGAAGTGCACCATTTTAAGACAGATTTAGTGAATAGCTACTACTCAGATTACAGCTGTGATTCCCAAACTGATTAAAACAATTAAAGAAAATGAAAACATGACAGTGTCATACAGCAATAAATTGTCTTTCCACAAATGAAACAATGCCAGTTTTGGTAATTGTACTTATAAACAAAGATCTACAGAAAACAAATATGCATGAAAGTTCACAAATAAATTAAAGCAGAAGAAATTGGCTCAGCATTGGAGATTTAAACAAATCTGCACAAAGTTACTGTGTCAGAATTATGATTTATCAAATCACTTTTAAAAAGTGGAACAAAAACAATCTCACTGGAATACACCCAATACAGGATTCAAGACACACCCACCACAATCTGCAGTTAGGCATGCAAAAGAATGTAAAGTTATTTAAACATTTGGAAAGAAGTTAGACTATTGTTAAGAAAACTTTTAAGAAGTACTGATGATAGAAATCAACACTGTGGCTTGCCATGTGACCAGGTTTACATTTTTGCTCCAAAGAAGTTTGAGGTTAACCAACTAATAATTAACATCTGCACTCAACTGGAAGATATATAGCTCTAGGGAAGTGTATTACAAAACAGGCTATTTTCTAAAGTAGCTTTATTCTAGTTTTTAAAAGTGCTTAAAAGTCCAATTTGTAGTTCATTGCTTATAAAAAAATTGTTCAGACAAGCCCCCTGTGTACACTATAAACATGCATAAAGTAACTTTCCTTTTTCTAATGGAACCAAATATAATAAGGGACTGTCTAACTTCAAATGGACCTAATACAGTCAAAGTGATTTTTAAAACACTCCTAGTCCCAAGTAAATCATTTCAGCAAAAGAAGAATCACTGCAAAAATAAGCAGACTTAAGACAGTACATGGGTAAAATTACTACTCTTCATGTAGGTACCACACCATATTTAAACACCACGAGCTCTCCTGTTACCTGCCTGGATTTTTGGGCCCATGAATCCTGTCTATATGTGTGAGGCTCTTTATCTGCAGTTTCCTATCTTGACTCATTTCGCTATGTGTACTTCAACCAAAACTTGCATCACATATTTAGTGGCAACACTGACTACATAAAGATGCTCCTCTCTACTGCTGTTCCCTGAAGAGAGGGAGGGGAAAAAGAAAGTATTTTATTTCCATGTGTCTAATTGTCAGAAGAACAGACCTACTATAAATCAGATGAATCTTTTTTCTTGGTCCAGAGACCAACCTTTTTTTTTTTAAGCATGAGATTCATGCAGTCTAATGAGTTAAGCACCATACTGCTTCAAAGGGGACTAGCAGCAGATTGGACCCCTTCAACAGGTAATTCACCCTACATTAAGACAGCGGTTTTGTAGACAACATTTCTTCAGTGTTTCAGAAGCACAAACAACTACTTCCAGAAACAGCAAGAAAGCAAAAACTATTCCCTGCTATGTAAATTTAAAAAGATATTTTACAGGGGCATGTTATATGCACTCAAACTTGAATAAGTTGGAGGAAATTTCAAGCTGTCACCACAAGATTCATTTTCTAAGAAACTTCCAATATTTTCTACCATGTTCTAAGTTTCCTTACTTTTCACCAGATAAATTAGGCTTCTTCCGATTACCATCCACACAGAAATGTGTAACACAAAGACAAAAAGCCCATAAATGCAAACAGAGAATCATATCTTTGTGATATTTTTAAATTTTTAAAATTAAATTATACATTTCACTGCCTTTCTTAAATAGAGGAATGGTCAATGGACATCACCTCCTTAAAGTCTTGTCAGGAGCATGTTCAGCTGAATAATCAAAGCCAGTGATGTCAAATCAGAAACACCAAATGCAACTTACACTGCCAAGCAAGTAATACCGATTCCATGCTATTAAGCTTTATGAGAAATACAATGTATAGTGCTTGACAGTTTGCTACTAAAGAGTATTAAGTCCTCTCTACTAAGCCCTTAGCTGCACTTGCCAGAAAGTAGTGATCTGAAAAATACTCTCTTCCTTTCTTAGTTCTCCTTTTAAAAACTGGGAATCGACCAGCACAATATTCACTCAAGCTGGAATGGTTCCCCTGTGATGGACATAAATGAGCCATACTGAATTTGGTGAATATTCAGTGAAGGACATCTACTTTCAACAAATGAAGCCCATTGTCTAAAGAGACCCAATCCTTCTGTGACTGGTGAGGATCCTGCACTAAATGTCATGATGTCAGCTGCTCCTTCTACAACAACAATTATCTCTCAATTCCACTTGAAAATTCTCCAGTGATTCATTCTGACTTGTATTTCATCAACATGGGTTGTGCAAAGTACAACTAAGAAATCTCCAAAGGCATGGAAGCTTCTTTCAGTGGACGGGTCTGACTATTTGGAAACATTTGTTTCCAAAACAATACCGAGCCATATTTTGCAATGAGTGCTCACGCTCTCGGAAAGAGACAAGGCAATGGCAATGCCAGGAAAGGCCTCCTAATGCCATAAATCAAATCAATACCAGGGAAACACTTGTATTGCCATAAATAACTCAATCTGTCTAGAAATAAAGATAACTCTTTCAAAGAATATTGTGATGATCAGAACACTCGATGTTGAAGTGCTTAACACTAACAGGAACAAAAATACAATTGCATCAGAAAAGAAGAGCCCAGGGTTTCTCTTTCTATTTCACACAGTACAGAAGCAAACTGCATCTGGCCTGATGCTGTGCTCTCCTGAAGCTGCTTTTTACAGTGTTACATTTTATATGCTAGAAAGAGGTTTGAATTAAAACAGACTGGGCTTGCCAAACTACACTTGTATTTACTAAACAGTGGCTTTATTATGCTGACGCACTTGCCTGATCTTTCAGCAGATCTACCCAGATCCAGCACTACCTGAAAAGGTGTCTCATGTGTCATTTACATCCCTCTGGAGAAGAGTTTCCTCACACAAAGGAAACAAGAAAATAGCATCTGCCAAAATACAAAAAGCATCAGAAATGTTAAACAATAATGGATAAATAGTAAAGCCCAATGATCCTATGAACCCAAACACTGTGCTTTTGCCACTGGCCAAAATGCTACCTTACATGGCTTATCCTGTTTGAATGGGAGAAAGAAACAAGTAATAAATAAGTATATAAATTCTATCTCATCACAGTTATTTTATAAACGACAGCATTCTCTCTTAGAACCAGAAAGAGCAGACAGAAGGTAGAAGCCACTTGCCCTTTATGCCTTGAGCTATGTGTGAGTGCACTCAGTATTGGCATTCTCTCTTAGTCACAAGCAGCTGAAAGAATTCAATCCTGCACATGCTGAATTATTAATCAGATACATTTCTAAGAACAAGCACATCTCAAAAACTGGTTTATCATGCTAAAATTTACTCAAATTATGCATTTAACAGCTGCTTTTGGAAGACAACAAAGGCCTCTGCTCTATGACACTGATGTCCTTCTCCCATAGTATGAAAATGGCAGAGACCCCAGTTATCCATGGACACATTTCAGGAAAAGTTACATTTAGTTTCAAAGTCTGATTCCATTGTGGCAGTGACACCAGCTGAAGACACTATAACAGATTGCTCAAATGCTTTGAAAGCACAGGCAAGATGTTTTGCCTGTCATCCCTGGAAGTATGAGCACATGCACAACTTACAGCAGGTTGAACCAGCACATAAATTTACAGCATATCAGCTGCTCCTGCTATGACAGTTTGCAGAGCTGTTACTACAGGGTAACACCATTAAAGTAGTGCTGCAAAGTTAGTGAGCTCTCTCATGAGCTCCAAGATAGAGGAAGCACAATCCTACCTACAGATTTTATCTAAACTCCCAGTATTTGGAGTCAGCTGCTCACATACAGCTCAGACCTGCACAGGCCAGTGAACTCTGAGTAACACAAGGAGCCTAATGGGATCTGGAACTCACATTTTTCTACTTCACACAGCTGTAGTTAGTACCCTACACTGCTGAGACTGAACTACATGCAGTATTTCCCAACCAGAAGCAACCCTGCACTGATACAGCACTGAATCATATTGATGCAGCAGACTGATATTTAATGGGTTTTCCCCCCTAAGTTATGGGGGAAGGCTTCTTCAATTTGTCTGTATTCCAGGACATTATAGACCTGGTTGCCCCGTGGCTTACATGACAAAAGCAGCCATTCTAGAAAGATCTATATCTATCTTTAGGAGAAGTTGTGGCTACCACTTTCTCCTAACAGACAGCTCAGAAATCTTTAAATTCCTCTCTCTACAATTCTTCATTGCTTATGTTTTTGTTTGAATTTGACTAGCCTGAATTTCAGGTATTTTTTTCCTGTGGTTTTCTTACTAAACCAGAACTCATCACTTCTTCTCAAGCTCCTGATACCATCTAATAGAAGTTTATTTTAATATCCTCTAGAGGAGAAAAAAAAATGTTTTGAGCATTCTTCAAAGCCTCCTATATTTTTCCTACATAATTTAAAATGCAATGCCACAGAGTCACACTGTTTAGCACATCTGTTTCACAAATGCTACCTTCAACCTCTGGCATTCTGTTGTAACCAAAAATGACATTAGCCCAGCCGCTTGTCTGCAATGACCTGCAATTCTTTTCACAGTCAGTGTTTTCCATACCAGGGACTTTGTTTACATTCTTTGTTCTTACAAACAACACTGCACTTTGTCTGAACATTTAAACTCTACCAAGTGATCTACATAACTATGTATGACTGCTACTATTCTTCAGCTTTCTTGAATTCTATGAACATTGCATGTTACTTATACAAACTAACTGAATTATCAATTTGCACTAAAGAGTTTATTATAAATATGTATTATGATCAGTAGTAATATTTCTCATGTGAAATCTTTTTGGTCCTTAAAGAGATGAAACTTCCAAAGTTATTGAACTTTTCTAAAGACCAAGCTCCAGCTTTTACTCTGCAACTACATGTAATTCAAATCAAATTAAAACATATGGTATCAGGTGATACAGTTATCAGAACACTTTTACCTTGAATTTTACATTGCAGTGAGAATTAAAATAAAAAATTCTCAAGCAGTTCTCTCCTGTGTCCTCCACTGTCAATTAATTTCTTTAATAAGTTTTACTACAGTTATAAGGGACATTGTTAAACAGGCCAGAAAGAACCAATATGCTTGTACTTCATAGTACACAGCTATGGAGCAATAAATTAAACAAGTACTACAAGAACAAAAACCTAAAAATGTATCAATAAGAATATGCAAAAAATTTGCAAAAATATGCAAGAGTATGCTTACCATAGAACTCAAAACTAGCCTGATTGAAAACAAGATACATTGTATATTAGAAGCATAATAACATTTCCAACTACATACATTTTATCTATCTCTATCTATATACATATATACAGTAGTTAGAGCATGTGGGTGTGTTCATTCAAATAAGGAACACTGGTTGAAATGTCTGCATTCTAAAATTTTACTTGTGGGACTAAAAAAGCTCTATCAAGCTCAGATTTATTTACTTACTTACTTTTTTTCCCTCCTTTTCACTTGTGCTGCAGTACTCCTAGTTTAATTGTACTCATTTTGACCACCAAAGCTGACAATTTAAATCTTCTGAAGGGATACTCTGCATGCTAAGTGCGCTGTTAAATGCCAGTAATCAAACACAACCTAGACTGAACTACGCATATTTTACTAATTGTTGGCTGTTTGCCTTTGTTCCATGATTGAAGATTTAATCACTTACTTATTTAATATCCAGTCTCTCCTGAAATTCGGTTCTTACAAGTCTGTAACTTCATCACAAGCAACTAGAGTTCATCTTTGTTAGCCGTACTGAGCTTCTCCCTTATATTACCTGGATCAAATCATGCTCCTTTAGCCAAACAGGATAACTATTACACTTCCATTTTTAGGGAATCACAAGTTATCTGTCAGTGTGTGTAATGGCTTGATGAAGGCATTAGAAGAAAACCAAACCATGGAAAAGGTAAAGTAAGTGAACTAGAATTACAAAGTTTTTCTAAATTCATCTTGTAACATAGACCATTTTTCTCAAGTAGGTGCAGAACAAATATCTTAAGATTGGTGAAATTAATTTATGTAGATAATATTCCTTTAGAACTGAGAAACAGCTCCATAAATAAATGCCACATTAAAATTACTAAAGTATTCTTTCTTTTAATTCAAGACAATAGCATGAGAGAAAATATTTCAACAAACAAAGAAGAAAATTTGAAATACAAGCTAGTCGGATAAACCCATTTCTATTGTAGGTATATTAAATGCAATTCTTCTGTCATATAACAGATTGGCAGAACAATTGAGGTTGGAAGGCACCCTGGACATCATCTAGTCCAACCTCCCTTCTCAAAGCAGAGTAATCTAAAGCAGGTGGTCTATGGCAATGTGTAGTACTTTAGTTAAGGAGTTTTTTCTCCATTTGACTCCAGTTTCTACACAAATGTATTTTAACAAATATTTAAGCCATACAATCACAACCACAATTAGCCTTAAGCCAAACAAAAAATGAAACAAAAGAAAATGCAGTGGGTTAGATTTTGTTCAAGAAAATAAATATAATTAATTATCATGTGCATGAAGTATCCCGATTTGACATTAAATATATTGGCAAGTCTGAAGTTTTGTTCCAGAAGAGAGATTCTAAATCTGAAAGTCTGCTGCTGTTCTGTTTAATATTCACACACGTATGCTCCTTTACTCTTTTCACTGATTATCAGCTTGTATGGGCTCTACATTTTTCAGAATGCAAGTAACATGCACATAAACATGGTATTACTTTCTAGAGCTCAATGAACAATCAAACAGTAAAGTACTCTGACATTCTGGACCACCACTATTGGCACTTAGATTGGTGTAGTTTTAAGAACTATTGTTTCAGGCTCTCTGACAGCTCTAGTCAATCACACTGACTTAATTCTGGTGTTGAATGTTCCCTTGCAACTACAGAACTGATTCTCATTTGAAAACAAAGTTAAAATGACAAATCACAGAACAAGGGTCCCCAAGAAGCTTTCTTTTGTGTCCCCTGAAATTGCTGCAATTATTCTTAGAAGTCTGACTTTGCAAAAAAATTCTTAAAGTGAAGATGGCAAGGAACAGCATGTATTATACAAAACTGATATACTGTATCAGAACCTTATTGATTCAGGTTTTGAAAATTTATGTCTACTAATTACCACGTTTAGAAAAAAGTATCAAATATCTATACAAGCTTAATAAAAAAATTTCACATATTACTGTATTAAGCCTTTGAGTTGAATGGATCATCAAAAGCAACAGGAATACTTAAAGAACACAAAGAACTTGCATTTCCAATGCATGGAGAAAATCATCATCACTATTCAGTTGCATCAAAATAAATCCTCAGTTCTGATCTGTAATCTGTTTAAAAGCTGCATATTTTAGTAATAGGATGGAGGCATCTACATTTAAGACACCCAGAGGACTTAATTAAGCTCTTCAGTAGAACCTGGTAACTGGAAAAGCAACATCCAACCCAAATACAGACATCTCACTGCATTAATGAAAAGTCCACATAGACTAAGTTTTCATACAAAAGCAGGGCTAATACAGATATGAAAAAACCAAAATAACAAAAAGCATGGTGCAGAGTTTATGACTAAACGTTAGCTAAAAGCAGGAGCGATGTGGATGGGACAGAACTCTCAGGACACTGTACACTTAGTAAGTAAACAGGATAAAGTCTCCTTAGCACACTAACAGGAAAAACTTGCAAATAACACTAGAGATTAGCTATGAAAGGTAATTTAATGTATTTTTAATATAATTTTTGATGAAATTATAAAATCTTTGAAACCAGTTTATTCCATACGAGTCGGTTTTCTGTAGTGAATTCTTTGCTTTTCAGAGCTTACAGAACCAAGCATGTATTATTAGGTCTTTATTTCAGCTGGTGGCAGAATACACACATGGCAACCTTCTGAAACCATTGTTTCCCCATGCTACAACCACTGGAATAGTAGAAGTTAGCCCTAAAAGAAAACAAAGAGAACTAGAAGCTACTGAACATATTCTTTTTGTTGTCAGAGAAGCAATAGTCTTTATCTCTTCAAAAATAACTTTTGCTTTATTCACATGTGTTCAGACACATCTAGCAGGTGTTTGTAAAACACCAGTCAGTAACTCTTCATCTTCACTACTCTCTGTTCATCCACGTGCCTCTGGTGGTACGTTCTACTTTTCATCCTGAGCTCCTCTAAGAGCGTTTACCAGCACATACTGTCAGTTCACATGCCTCTTGAGAACTACTACAGCCAGAGGACTGGAGGACTACAAGCCTCAAAAATAATTTTAGCTGCATAGTCACAACAAGCTTGAGTAAGAAATGGCACTGAATTCCAATCTGTGATTTCTCCTGAAATCAGAAAGCTGGACCAAATCTGAAAATACAGGTAGGTTGTTAAACTATATGGTACACTTCTGGAGAAGAACCAAAGAAGCACTACTGCTAATTGCTTAGTGAAGACACACCTTAAATGAGCACTTGAGAGACTTCCTCAGAAGCAATTATTTACGTCTGCAAGATTTGAAAAGAAAGACCATGTTCCTGAAGCCATGCAACAACTTCCCAATAATGATATTATATCAGGAGACTGATGAAGAAGTTTATACAAGTTCAGAAGTACACTGAGGAATCAAAGCTCCAGGGTTTTTTTGTCCCTGAGGTCTGCTGGACAGTTATTGCTGCAGTTAACTCCCAGTCTGTAAAGATTACTGATTAGTAAATAGTTTTAGGCTGTTGAAATATAAAGTTGCCATCATCTCTTGCTCCTTTAAAAAAGAAGCAAAGATTTCTCAGGATGTATAGTTTTGTAAAGCAACGAGCACTACTCAACTAGCGACCCCAGTTCAAGTCCAAAAAAATCTCTTGAGAACACAGTACCACGGAACAGAAATTTTCCCATTCTCATGTTTCAAATTTGAAGTTATGCATGTTTTATTTCCAGTACTAACGGTTTCACCTCTATTCTGGGCAATGATATTTATTTCACTGCCCCAGCTCCTGGTCCTTTTGAGAGAAAGGTCTAACTCAATCCTTTGAACAGTAATGAAGAAATTATTAATCATGAGTTTAAGAAACAAGTGGCACACTTGAACTCGCTCAGGCATGCAAAACAGAAGAACCTGGAAATACTGATAGCAAAGTTCAGAACAATGAAGAAAAGAACACATTTTCTTATTTGCAATTAGACCAAAAGGGGGAAACAGGACGATGGAGATTCAAATTATTCAGGTTAGATTACCAGTACAGCACTGTGCGTGTTTATAAATTAATACTTTACTTCTGCTTATATTTTTATAGATATTAGAAGTATTTTCCAAAGCCTCACAGGAAACTGACAGAAAAAACAAATCTGAACTCTAGCCCCCTAGCCATGAGACTGCTCTTACTTTTCCAGTGGGGGTTCAAACAATTGGACAACTGGAAGAAATGGACCATAATCAGCATGAAAAAAATCTGAGTTTAAATAATATTTTATATAGTTGGGACCAACACTTCTCTGATTATTTGGAAACCAAGTCAATTAACTTGAATGCATTTATTTTACTTTTGATATCAAGTTAATCAACAGCAAAGCACAGACCCAGCAGAACTTCTCACACGGTTGGTGCTACATCATGGTATTAACAATTATGGCTGTGGACTGGGAAAACAACCTGAAACCCTCCTGTTGAGAGAAAATAATAAGAAGTCTTGTGCAAGCTTAAAGAAAAGCTGACTATTAAAACTTCCAGGGCTCTAGCCTTTTCAGAAAAAAAACTTCCTCTTGAAAAAGCAGAAAAGCATTGCCATCCAAACCACCAGAAGACCTTGAAATACAAAAACACAGGTAAAGCTATTTATTTTCTCCCTTGGCTTCAGCCAGAACAATAATTTACTGCTGTCACTGGGGTGTCTAAAAATCAAGGTTCAAAATCTTGTAATTACATGTAGTATAAACAGATTTTAATTTCTTCAGGAAAAAAAACTTTAAGAGAAAAAACCCCTATGTTTCCAACTCTTTGATGACAAAGGCAGTCTTCCAAATAAGCATCATTTAAACCCTATGCCTGTAGAAAAATTGTTCCTCTGCCTTTACTGTTGCTATTCATAGTTCTCTAAGCAGCTACTAGTCCTGACCAGATGACTGTAACAAATCCAAACACTTCTGGCAGAGGCATGTTTATTATTTTCCAATATGACTGCCCGCCAAGTTTCCCTGTCCAGGATTTTTTTTTTTAAATAAAGGAACTATGTGAGCCAAACTTTGTCAGGGACTATCCTTCAAGCAGTTCTTTCAGGAAGTGGAAGTGCACTATCATATATGCAGACTTACACTTGAATATGGTTCAAAAACATTAGGAGACACAGCACAGTCAAAACTTCAATTTTCAGAGCACAAAATGCTATCCTGTGAATCTTGAAAATCACTTATCAATACAGAATCCTCAATATTGTGCTTAGCACATGATAAAAAAAGCCTAAACTTTAATGAAAAGGGTCTTCTTTAATTCTCCTCAAAATGTAATCTTTTAACAAAACTTTCTCTTTAGTGACTTTCCAAAACACATATTCTACAACGTCTTGTGTCCAGTCTTTTGCTCATTAGGTTGCTGTACAAATCTGCACACAATAGTATGGCATAAAGGCACAGATCTTATGAGGAATTCTTAGAAGCACTGGTGCATATCATTATCTTAAATGATGGTCTAGTGATTAAAATACCTAGTGGCATGAAAAGGAGGATGAATTCCACTTCAAATCTACCACGACCTTGTACAAAAGTCATTCAATCCCTCAGATTTGATTCTACATCTGTAATAACCAAATTAATAATTGATTAAATATCTTAAAGCACAAAGTCATTCACTAACCACATACATGGCATTCAGAGAAAAAAAGCAGTCACATAATTTATATGTGACAAACACTCAAAACCCACTCTTTGTAGGAGCTGAATTAAAAGAAAGTCAAATGCCTTTGCAAAGATTCTGCACATTACTCTCATCTTTAAACCTGAACGTAATCCTAGAAGGCCACCTTGAAGGAAATATCTTGCAAGAGCTTAATCCAATTGAAAATAACTCTAATATGTAAATGTACAAAGTAATGACCAAATAACAGCAATACTGCTTAAATGGGCTTTGATATGGTAAATACTTTGAATTATCTTGCTATTACCAAGTTATCAAGTCCTGATGTATAAAATTCTGTTTTGGATGTAAACTGGGGAGCTGTGGGGGAGACAAAAACCTTAAGATATGACTGCATGAAAAATAGCAATCACTTCAAAATTATGGTCAAAAGGAACTAAAAACCTCGTACACAAATCACAGATGAGACTGTGGGTTCTACTTATGTGCTCCTACAAAAAGTAACTACCCTTGACAATTATGCATTAAAAAACCCCACAGGACTCCAATTACTGGTTCTAAATAAAAACATCTGCAGCACAGTTCTATTAAAAGAACCAATCAAACAAAAAAACGGTAAGAACGGAATTCCTAGAGATAGCCAGAAACATATTAGTTTTATAGGAACTGTGATTCTTATATACTACTGAAAAATAAAGTCTTGATGTTATTATATAACATCAAGACTTTATTTTTCAGTAATATATAAGAATCAGTAGTATAACATCAAGACTTTATTTTTCAGTAGTATATAAGACTAATTTGTCAGTACCTGTTATATACAGTACAGTATATAACTGTACTGACAAATTTCCTTGCACCCAAGTGATGAATTGTCCATTGAAATTTTGAGGTCTCACGTATTAAGAAACTGTTTTAAAACAAAGAAAGATCTAACACATGGTTTCTTACAACAGTGGTGTGTTAACAAAAAAAAGTCTGCTAATGTGACATTTTGGACACATTGATTCTGTTATTGTGGCTGCCACTCTTCAATAGCTGGGGATCAAGAACTCCATTAACAAACAATTACAGAACATAAATATTTGTCTCCCCACTGAAAAAGGTGCAAGCCATTTCTAAATAGATATTAATTATAATCATAATCCACTGCATTTTATTCTCCTTTCACTTAATAGAAATTATGAGTCTTAATTCAATCCAAAATTTCTTTTGTTTCACTTTACTTCTCTGGAAAAGATCGCTCCATTTTCATCACATTCTTTACTAATAGTAGAAAACATCTGTTCGCCTTTTTTTTTATTAACACTTTTTTTAACTGCTTGAGCAAATTCTAATACAAAATAGAACAATTCCAACCATCACTATCCTTCTTTGGACTAAAGCCTTTTGTCTGTGAATGGGCCTATGCAGAAATACCACTAAACCTCATGAGAGGTGATCTTTAAAAGCCTTTTTAAAGCTAAACACTTCAACATACAGCTTGGTAATGAGAGAAAATTATGTCCAGTTGCAACTGAGCTTATTTTAAAATGGGACTGAAATTCCTGAATAGCAAAAGAGCTTTTGACCCCACTGTGCAACCACAAAAATGGTCAAAGAGCAACAATTTTCACTACAGATGTGAGGTGTGCTTCATGACTTCAGAACTAAACTTGAACTAACTCATAAAAGCAGAAATCACCTCAGGCCAGATTTACCTCTGAGTTAGGGATGAGTGTATACAGAAGCTATTTGCCAGAAAAACAGTTGGCACCTCGTCCTTTCACATGGCTAGTCTCCAATGGCAATTTGGACATTTCCTTGCTCTAAAAGTTGCAGCTACTAGAACATACCTCAATTTTTAAAAATCCACTTTACTCCTTGGTACTTTCTAAAGATTTTACACAAGAGCTACAAGGAAAAATAAACACTTTACTTTAAAAAGTAGCTGATTAGTACTCAAATAGTAATAACAACTAGGACTTGATTGTTTATTCCTTGGCTGGAACGCTGGAAAGAATTTCTGGAATTGCAATTAAGGTTCAATTCACTATAACTATGGAAAGCACAACATGCCTTCTTTTTCACCAGTACTCTAGGTTTCACAGAAAGAAGTAGCAAAGTTGCACTGAGAGATTCTGGGTGGCACCAGAGACAGAAATATTTAAGAATATTTAGAAAATCAACACGCACACAAAAAAAAGAACTGCTGTCACTTCCATAGAAGTTAACGAGAAGTAATTTCTTTTATATCGATGACATTATCATCCTTAATTAAAAATTTCATCCTTGAACTGATTGTTAAACAATGCTTTCCCAAACATTTGAATTTTCCCTAAAAAAACCTGTACTAACAAATGAAAGACACACTTTGAAGTATAATGACATGGGACTGCTGTCATATCCAATCACTCTGGTATTGACACAAAGATTTAGCAGACACATTTCCCTATCACATATTCCTTCTCTACTCTTCTGAAAACTCTAAGAAAATGAAGGGCATCAATACAACAGCTGGAGAATTTTCCAAATACTATTTAAATGCAAAAAAAAAAAATCGAAAGCTTAGTCATATCTAATTTAAACATAAAAATTTTTGTTCCAAACTGTATCATAACATTTGTAACTGCTAGACCAGGTTCTACACAGTCAAAAAGACTATGGTTCTGGCTATGCACTTAAATACAATTAAGAGATACTGAAGAGCTAGGGTTATATTCAGAGTAGCAGAATAGATCTAATTCCATTACATCTAGTTACATTAAGGAATGACTGGTATCTATGATAGTTACATTAAGGAATGGCTGGTATCTGTAACAGATCATTTCACATTTGAAGAAATAAAGAAACCATTTTAATATGGACAAAAACACTTTAGATGGAAAAAAGTTGAGATTCCTTCATGAATGCAGGTGGAATGGACTTCTAATTCCCCAAGAGTTATTTTTTTCCTCTTTTTTCTTCATCTGTTTCTCCTCCTGTAATCCTCACAGGAATATGCCACCTCTAAGTACTAGAAGTATCCTGTTTTACTGTACTGATGAACCCAAACAGCACATTTCTGCAAAGCTTCAGTGGGTGCAGTAATTCAGCACACAGCCAGTAGAAAATTATCTGCCTTTCTCAGTTACTCATTACAGCATCAATATGCAGCTCACAAAACACTCTGAAGCTGTAAGTTATTTTCAGCTCTAGAACAGTTGAAACCTCAATTACACTGTGCTAACAATGAACCAAATTACTTGAGGACAACAGATTGAGTCTACCTCCATCAAAAAAACAGAATACCAAAAACACCCCCGCAAAAGCCTCTTCAGCTCAGCAAGCATACTGAGTAAGTCCTTTCCCCTCTCTTGCCTCTTCCCTGCAATTCTAAGTGATTTCTTAGTTTAAAAGCACTAAAAAATAATATTACCTGACCACTCACTTGTCATAACACAAGCCAAATAAAATCAGAAGGCTTCAGAAAGCAACATTTATTCAGTGTGATGATTACTGTATCAAATTCTGGGACGAAGAAATTCTGGTTCAATACTGCACACAATAAAACATTTAAATCATTAACCGAATATAGAAGAAATTAAATGCAAACCACTGGATTGGAAACTCATCAAGTTATCTGATGTAGAGATTGAACTGTATGATCAAGTTTAAAGTTCCAACTGATGGCTTCTGCAAAGCAGCTGTAACAACAGACAAGTTTTGTACTACTGTTTTAAATATTCCATGTGCTTCTCCTGACCCTTGTATGCCAAATTATGAATCTTCAGACAATAAAAGAACTACCATGCAATCTTAAGTCACTAGGTTTTCTCCTAAATCAGTTTCTTACTCAAGTTTCTCTGGCCAACTCCACTCTGATCTACTGTTATTTTTCCACCACCATTTTATCTCCACAACTTTATTGCCAAACTCATAAGCTTCAGCCTCTCACCATAACATGATCTGCTGTCAAAATACCAAATCCCTAGTAATTAGGGTACTACAAGTAAAAAATGCAGTCACTCATCCTTTAAAAAGTAAAATTCAAACATCCACTGAAATTAATGGCTTACTGTGAGTCAGATGACTACAGAAGCCAAATTACTACTAATAATAAAACACTGCATTGCTAGTGGTTTCCATTAGAGAACAACATTCTGAAAAAGCCAAAGACTAACCTGGAAAGAACAAGATATTGCTACAGTTTTCTTACAATAAATCAAGCTTACACAAGAGAAGTAAGATTCTTATGGAAGTAACTGAGTAACATAACAAGCAAACAGGCTACAAGAAGCCCATTGGCACCAAAGAAGAGATGATCAGGTTGAAGAAATGTGTTGTTTTTCACAGCATTTGTGTTTTGTTCTGTTTCTGAAACCTGCCACATATGCACCTAACATTATGCAGGCCCACCTATCTTTCTCAGCCAGCAAGAGATGCATTTTCTTGTGCACTCATTACTGCAAAGTCTGGTTTCAAGTCTGGCTGGTTTTAGTTTATTTCTATTGATATACTGGGAAGATGAACACCAGATATTTATTTGTTTTATTTACATTCTCCCTTAACCAAAAACTAATTCAAATTTTCATGAAAGTAGACAATACAAAAGGTGTTTACAAACTGTACAGTGCTGATGAGAATACTGTAGCTCTGCACTATGTTCTACACCTCTTGGAGAGTTCTCAGTCAGGAGTACTTTGTTTTTCTCTCTTCTCTCACTGCACAGAGCAATAAACCTCATGCAGCATCTCATGTACCTTCAGCCACGAGTTCACAGATAAATTTCAGGGGACGAGTCAGCCTCATGAGCCAAAGCAAGCAAATCCAAAAGGGAGCAGCTTTAGATAACTGGTCCCTGTTACTGCAACTCCAACATCAATATTTTCCACAGTCCTAGCTCTCAGCACCCTCCTTCCTCCCACCTCCCCTACCCCCCAGTTCACCTCACATGCTCTACATACTGCTTTATGATCCCAGTCTTCTTTTCAACACATCCTACCCTTCCCTTGTTTTTCCATTCAGGATATCCCTCCTACAAAATTCCACTTCAAACTAATGACTAACAATATTGCCATGCCATCTGTTTTTATAACATACCACTCTTTCCACACCTTTTAATGCTCCATTTATAAAGAACATAACTCTTCTGGAGTGAGGACTACTCCACTATCATCTGCACCCTGCCTAAAACGACTGGTTTTGATTCTTAAATCTTTCATCTTTAATATAGCAGTGGTTTAAAATGACTATTTATTTCCTTGATTAGATTTCGAACTGCTGGCATAAGAACACAAATTCACCAAAAGCTGACATGCTGGCACAATCTGTAAATGCTTAGCAGCACTTTATTCTGTTCTTTCCATCTATCTGAAAGTGTGTTGATGGGGTTCTTCTGGGGTTTTTTGGCTTTTCTTGTTGTGGGTTTTTTGGGGTTTTTTAATGCATCAGACTGAAACCAGGAATCTGTACTGTAAAGACACTAAATTAATCCCTGCATGGGAATAGCAGGTTTACAAATGCACATTGCAATGCACAATTCCTCAAGAACAGTACATCAAAAAAACCACCACCAACAAAAAAACAGAACCCAAAAAACCGTAAGAAACCAGAACAAGGAAGGACCTGAAATAACGTGACATAAATGTACAACATCTGTCACTCTTCTGAAGTATGAAAAATATGGGACAATTTAAAACTGTATTTCCAATACAGAACACCTTTTTAGTCACATGATGACTTATATACAGTTATTTTACAAAATTCTGTTGTTTTCCATCAGGTAAAACATACCATCAAAACCCAGAAAATCCAGATCCAGGATTTATTACTTTTACACAGCCACAGCATACCCAAGATATCTTATGGAAATTGTGTAAATGTTATGAAACCAACCTTTCTGCAATCAGAATTGAGATGCAGTGCTTATACTTTCACCTCAGAGGATGGCATATTAAAAAAAAGAAGGGGTTACAAGACATGTACTGGAGATCACTAAAACAGATTTGACTGTTATGCAGCAAGGAGAGTAATGAAACTTCAAAGGGTGGAGAAGCAGCCTTGCAATAATGGATCACAGAGGCCAGTCATTTTTGGTGTACTTTAGAGGTCAAAACTGAGGCCAACGCTGTTTAACATCTTCATTAAGGACCCACACATTGAACAGGTGCACCTCAGCAAGTTTGTAGATGATAAAATCTGGAGCAGTGCCTGATACACCAGAGGGTCGTGCTGACATTCATAACAGGCTGAAGAAATAGGCAGAACTTCATGGAGCCCCAAAAGGAGAAATGAAAAGTCTTAACGTGGGGAGGGGCTGGAGGCAGACTGTCTGGAAAGCAGCTCTGATGGAAAGGACCCTGGGTCCTGAATTGAACAAGCAGCCACAAAGAAGGCCAAAGAGTGTCCTGAGCAGCATTAGGAACAGTAACACCAGCAGGTCGAGGAGCATGATGCTTCTCCTCTACTCAGCACTGGTGAGATGCATCCTGGAGTGCTAGCTTCAGGTCTGGGTATTCCAGCACTAGACATGGACATACTGGAGTCAGGCCATAAAGATAATTAAGGGCTGGGAACACTGGACATACAAGGGAAAGCTGAGTAGGTCAGGATTTTGTAGCTTCAGGAAGAGAAGGTGGGAAGATCTTATTGATATATTATTGATCCGGTATAAATGCCGGATAGGAAGCACTAAAGAAGAGTGAGTCTGACTTCTCAGTGGCACCCAATGAATGGACAAGAGGCAATGAGCACAAACTGAAACACAAGAAACTTTTAAAAAAGTCTGGTGGTTTTCTTTATTTGTTTGGTGTGCTGTGAACGTGGTCAAACACTCTAAGTCACTCAGATTGTGGCATTTTCATCCTTGGAGCTGGTCTAGAGAGTCCTGCTTTGTGCAGGGTGCTTGGACTAACTAGACAATCTCTAGAGATGTCCCTTCTGACATGAACATTAATCTGAGAGTGAAAACATACTTCTACTGTAAGAAATATATAAACAGATAACCCCCCAGTAAAGATGGCTAAGGGTCAGTTGGACAAAGCCAATTCAAAAAGCTCAAACATTCAAATATTTGATACCATAGATTCATTTTACCTCAGCATAAGGATCTGCCTGTAATCTCTTCTAATTTCCTACAGACAGCAAAACAGGTTTCACTGCCTACAAATGTGAATGCCACAAATCCATTTGCTTACTGGTCAATGGACAAAGACATACAAAAACATAAAGAATGATTCATCAAGTATTTAGTAACATTTTAGCTAGCTTAAATACGTAACTTTTCAAAAGAAAATACAGAAGCTTCTGTATCAAAAACTCCAGAAAATAGCCTCTTCATCTGGTTAATAAGCATAAGGGTGGTAGAAATAAAAATTTGTTCATTATTGATCTGAAGGCAGTACCTGCCAACATGAGGACTGAATCAGTTTCCAATTCCCACTGCTTCATAAGATCTGTGCTATGCAGAAACCCACCTAGGTAGTTTCGAACACAAAATGAAAGACTCATTATACATCTCATTATACAAAACTCGGAAAACTTCTATTGTAAACCTTCCCTGAGGTGTAATGTCAGGTATTATGGATTAGGTGCAACATTCCAGAGTCCTTTCAATATTCATACTGAGTACCACATGTTGATATTGCACCTAAAATAGGACATACAGCTTTTCTGTAGTAAACACTGGCTTAGTCAGCAAACAGCACAGAGGCACAACCTGAATATAAATAAGCAGGGCTGCTCCTACTTTTTCTCTAATTTTTAGGAAAAAAACATGTCACTAAGGGACAAACACAACTTAGGTGTCTGTAATGAATATCCTCTCTTTTCTTCTTTCCAAATCTTAATCAGTTCTCACCAACAGCACCAAAATCTTCCAGTAACTTTCACAGCCGTAGGGCAATCAGCTCAAAGACAGCCAGCTACCTGGCAACCTTTCCACACCGCTGGGATGCAACTGTGCTTACCTGGACACACAAACAGGCTGCACAGAGCACCTGGATACTCACTACTGACAAGAGTAATCTCTGTAATCACAGAATGGCTGAGGTTAGAAGGGACCTCTGGAGGTCACCTGGACCAAATTCCCTGCTATTCCCACGTAGAGCTGGCTGCCCAGGACCACATCCCAAGAACATTTAAGTGCCTCCAAGGATGATGACTCCACAACCTGAAACCAGAGAAAGTATGCACATACACACAAAAATAACATGACATGAACTCATAAACATGCAGTCAACATGACAGACTGCAAATATATGAGTTGGGGAAGAAGTTATCCAAAATGGCTGTCTGCATACTGATCACAGGAAGGCTGCAACATACAGACATCAAATGGTTCCTTAATAAGCCATATGGTTCAGCCCAGCCAGCAAGTGTGAGGTTTTATTTAAATGCCCTGCCAAAAAACACACAAACTTCTGCATACCTTATAACTCCCCTGTAATAAAAAGCAGCTCTTGAAAGAAAAGAGCCTTAACAAACATGCATGAATGAAGCCTATGCAAGAAGTGATGTTTCAGACAGTCCCTGTATCTGGTACAAACTTTTCTGGTATTTGTTTAGTTTCTTGTATATTTTAGGCTCTATTCTCAGTCTTAACTATATCACTGGCAGAAAAATACTGCCTGTTTGCAAGCACACATACTCGATTATATAACTCAAAAAAACCTTTTTAAATTGTTACACAATTGTAACATATAGGGGCAAATATCCAGGAAAAGGCAAAGAAGCAAGTCCATCAGTTGTCACCTCAACATTCAGTGATGACAGACCAGGAGGCTGAGATACTGGCTTTTCAATAGCTGGAGATAACAGTCTTTATAAGGCATAATTAAAGAAGAAAAAATTTTTCAACTGCCAATTTTCCTGAGATTTTGAGGAGCAGGTCTTCTGTGACATGAGATCGAATCTTCAGTGATACAGTCCAATCATTATCAAAAATTTCAGCTGCTTTATTTGTGAGATAGAACATGGACTATAAATCTTTCAGTATGAGTGCTCATACTGCCTCCTTCCAAATGGTTATATATGTTCACCACCATGCTTCTCAGAGGTCTGCTGCACACAGAGGTCAATCAAGTCAACCAAGGGTAAAGGACAAAACCAAGGTAATGACAAGAGTTAGTAGAAGAGGGTATTATTAAATGATCAATACTGGAACTCTGAATATGAGAGACTGAGAAGAAATTGATAGCATGGTATTATCACACCTGCTTCTTTCTTTCAGAGATTTATCTCATCTACTCAGACTGCAAAAATTACTAAGCAGGAGCTGTTTCTCACTGAGTGTTTACACATCATCTCATTCTGCCAACCTCAGTTGTGATATGCATGTGCTTCTCTGGTAAAATTAAGAGAGACAACTATTTTCAGACTAGTGTGCTATTTTGAGGAGGTTCGTTTTACACACTGAAAAAGAATATATTCCAACCAGCAGCCTAAAAGTGTCCTTAAGAAGTATATAACAGAACTGGAAATTACAGCTGAGATAGATAAGCTCCTGGTCTACTTCCAGGGACACTAATCATAAAAACCAATCCCAGATTCAATATAGATGCAACTACTTTGTGGGACACTTTGAAGTCTGCAGTTGATCGAGTTTTAAGTGTGTAGGGTCAGTTATGTATGTATTTTTTCCACTGAATTACAACAGCACAAAAATATTCAGTGAATTGACCAAGAGGTACTCTACAATAGGAAGCACAATACTGGTTATGAACCAGTATCTGGATTCTATTTAGAACATGAATTTTGTCACAGTATTTAAAAGTTTATTTAAGAGACAGAATTTTAGCAAGTTGTATATAGACAAGTGTGAAATTGGCTACTTAAGTTCCATGCTAGTGAAGTATAAGTTTATTCAGGCAGTTTATAAGTTTATTCTCAGTTTATTCAGGCAGCCTTTCATGCTCAAACAACTCAGCAGGCAATCTATACAAAGTATGTAACAAATGCCTCTTAAAAAAAACCCAAAAAACCAACCAAAAAAAACCCCCAAAACAAAACAACAAACCAAAACCAACAACAAAAAAAAAAAACAAACCAGAAGGTTCTTAAAAAACCCAACCAAACACAACAGCCCCACCACAACCTGACAATTTAGAAAACATATCCTTTTAATACATGAGGCAATTTTTCAACAGTACTTCAAAAGTATAAGAAGCCTGTCAGTGCAAGATGCAGAAATGTTAAGCTGGAAGTGAAGCTACACTGTACAACACAAAAATCTTTTAGGCTATGCTGTAGCCCACAGAATAACCCTTCACCAAGAGTTGTATGCTGCTATGTTTTGGGAAAGGGTGTGAAAAGGTAAAGCAAAGGCACAAGCATCGCCACAATGGCTACATCCTATTTGCATCTTCTCACTGTGAAGGCACAGAAGAAAGTGGAAGTGTTATCAAGAAGTAGTACCTGCCTCTGGGAAATGGAATACACAAAGTGGCAGCAACTGGAATGATGTTCCTCTGTGAACACTGAACTAAGGAAGCTACAGGCAATGACCACTGTGGGGGCCAGGGTCTGAAATAGTAGTGAAAATGGGAGAGGAAAAGTTCATCATGAGCTGAGCGTAGAAAGCAGCAAGATCCTGCAGTGAGTTCAGTCCTTCTCAAATGAGCAATAACAGAGTACAGAAAGGCACAGACACTGGATGGGATCAGATATACAGCCTGGCCAGGTCAGTGAAGGGGGAAAGGGGAGGGGGAAGAACAGAAAAAAGAAGATAAGCAGGCCCCTTCACTGAGTCATACCAGAGCTACTGCTGCTGGACAGGAGCCAGATTTTAGCTGGAGCTTTTGCCTCTGCTTTTCTTCCCCCCTCTCAGAAAACCAAGAAGTGAAAGCACCAAACTTAGATGTCTACCTGAAATACATTAAGATTTTGCTGACTGTAAGCTCCTACACTATGTTACATTTAGCCTCAGAAAAACTTGTAATCAAAAGTATGCAAAAGTAACTTAAAAACATCCTTTTTTTGACTGGGTTTTTATGCTGCCCTGAGTAAGATTCTTTCTTGGATCAGTGATTTCATAATGTAAAATACAAAACTCCTCCAAACAAGACAAATACATAAAGTGGCAGTTGAGGATAGCACTTGCATTACTCCTCAAATTACACATTGCTCTTTCCTACGTAAATTCCTAATCTGCCTTCTCCAAAGACCCTCCTGTCAACAGAACACACATTTCTCAGCCTAACACCCTTCAAAAGCAATTTTAAAATGTGCACCTATATTTGTAAAATTTATCACATATCAGCCTCAAATCACACTCACATCAAAATGATTTTTTTCCTAACATTTCAGCTATCTGTTTGACAATACTCATTATCACACACCAACAGCTATCTCCTATGTGGTTTATGAGTAGTATCCTCAGCTACTTGTGCTTGTTACATGAAGTGCTAATTTAGCAACCTCAGCTTGCTTATTAATGCCTCTCCTAAAATGACACCCAGTTCATCTAGTCTCCCTGATTTTTTTATGAATGGATTTACAGCTTGGTTCTTTCTGCAGTTGAATAAGCACCTGACAGAAACACTCAACTAAGAATTTATGTACATGTTCTGAAGTGGTCAGTGAAATCTTGAGGACAGACTCCAAGAGCTTGAAATAGCCAAGAGCTAGCAGGAAACAGAACAAAGCTTTAATACCCCCATACACCACAAGAGACCTCATAGTAAACTAATCTTCACTGTACCAGCTAAATGGAAGCAACTTGAGACAGCAATCTTCTTCTGAGATCACCTAAATTTAATATAAATTTGGAATGAGGCATAGGGTGACTTACAGTGCTTGATTTGCAAATGGAATTAAATTCCACATACATTTTCAGAGGAATAAAAATAATACAGACATGGCATCCAGTCACTAGTGGGATTCCGTAGGGCTCCATCCTTAGCCCAGCTCTCTTCAACATCTTCATTAACAACTTGGATAAAGGATTTGAAGGAATACTAAGTAACTTTGTCGCAGCACTCAATTGGGAGGAGCTGCTGACTCTCTCAAGGGCACACAGGCCCTGCAGAAAGACCTAGATAAATCACTGAGATGGGCAACCATCAATCACATGAGGTTTAAGAAGGTCAAGTGCTGGACTCTGCACCAGGGATGGAGCAAGCCTGGGTTTGTCTCTAGATCAGGGAACAAGATGCTGGAGAGCAGCACTGCAGGAAGGGACCTGGGGGTTTGGAACAACAGCAACTCGAACAAGAGTCGCTAGGCTATCAGAGAGCACCCAAAGGAGGGCCACAGGGATGGTGAAGGGTCCTGATGGGAAGCCTCATGGGGAGCAGCTGAGGTCTGCTTTGTCTGCTCAGCCTGGAGGAGACCTCACTGCAGTCCTACAATTCCTCATGAAGGAGATGCAGGCACAGATCTCTTCACTCTCATGACAGGACTCGAGGAAACGGCGTGAAGCTGCGTCGAGGAAAATTTAGGTTTGATATCAGGAAAAAGATTTTTCCTTGCACAGGAACAGGCTCCCCAAGGAAGTGGTCATAGCACCAAGCCTCACAGAGTTCAAGGAGAATTTGGACAACACTCTCAGGCACATGGCGTGACTCTTGGCATGTCTTGCACAGGGCCTGGAGTTGGATCCTGATAGGTCCCTTCCAACTCAGCATATTCCATATTCAATGACTAAGATCTATGGAATAACCTCTTCCCGAACAAAACTAAAAACATACATGACTTTTATGATTAGAGATATGTCTTACCTTAAATATATCTCTTTTGAAGCTATAAATTCAGGTACTTACATGGTTGCAAAAATCTTAGGATTCAGATTAGCAATAGGAATGACAATTCAAGAATTGACAATACAACTAACAGCAATACACTAAAAGAAAAATAAATTTTCATTAAGATTTCACTCTAAACAACAGGTCTTGCAATTTTTCAGCCTTTTCCTATTTTTACAAAGAGCATTTACAAAAGTAATAGCTAGCAGACCATACTGCCTGAGAATAGAATGTGACTTTGTTTCATACTTGAGCATTACCTAATGAATTAAAACCTACTGCTTTTATGTAAAAGCAGCCATATTATGAGACTCCCTTAGAGATACAAATACGGGTGTATCAGATAATATCTATGCCCTTGTACAATTAAGCACGAATTCAACACTGCTTTCATTGTATTACCACCATGGCAGTGTTGCAGCATTTCTGAAATTATGCTTTTGTCCACGTCACTATGTCAACAGACATGCCAGTCTGCTTAACCAGCTAAAATTGAATTAAATGGCTCAACCAGCTCACTTCACCTTTTGCTACTGTAATCAGAATTTTACTCTTTATTTCACAAAATAACAGAATATAGCAGGCAGATCTTTGGGCTGAAACAAAATTTTGATTCCTCATCTTTCAAGCTCTTATTATGCAAAGATGTAGGACATCAAGACAGAATTTGTACAGCCTTACCAAATAAAAGAAGATTTCTTCCTCAAAAGACATAAAGAAGTTGTCAAATGTTATTGCCAGCAGAGTCCATTCTAGAAGCTGATCCTTTCATTACTTTTAATTAAAAGTCTGGCTTTTTCCTCCCCCAACCACAAGCCACTTTCATTTTATAGATTGTACCAGTAAACCTCTACAAATTAATTGTTGAGTTCTGGCTTACACGAAAGCCTTCAAAGGTAACACTGGCAATCCCTGTCATTCACACACCTCGCTGAGTGCAGTCCCTCCACAAGATGGGGCAGAGAGCACAGGTGGGTGCCTGCAGGACCACTGTCCTCAGCTGCTGGTGGACACAGGGATACAGCAGTGCCAGATGTTTGACTTTCTGAACATCTGCACAAGCCACTGCCACATACCAATCAAACCCCCCTCGCTCAGCAGGTGACATTTGGAGTCTGTTCTGACCCTGACTCCCAATTACCTGCACAGCTTGGGCACTCAGCTATAAACACACCAAGAGTTGTGCAAAGTTAATCACGCTGGAGGTGGAGCAGCCCCTACAGCCATAATAGGCTGCTACCATGGAGGCAACAAGGCAGCAGAGCACCTTTCCTGGAGGCAAGGCACACACATTAAACCCAGTGAGAAAGGGTTATTCCCACCCAGACCAACTCCAGGGAAGAAAAGCATCACATTCCCTGTAAGCCAAACAATAAGGACATCCCATTGTCTCAGACAGTATGCTAGAAGTTGTTTTCACTATTTCTTTTTCCTCAAAGAAAATGTGATTGTAGATGTAAGTGATTACACTTTGTTTTAAATTTCAGCTCTCAAGAAATAACCTGAGAATCACTGTCAGAGTAATTCTGACAATGAGTGCTTAGGTCCAACACCTCTGAAGAGAGAGAAATACATTTTTCTGCTTTCCTAAAGAGGAAAAAAACCCCAAAAAACAATGCAGAGATGCAGTAAGAAGCTCATGAAGCTTAATAGCAAACATTACTAAAGGTACAATACATTAAAAAAAATATAAAAGTTCAAAAAGGAAATAAATGGGATACACAAGTAATACTGCTTTTGCAGACTCTAGTGAATTGTTTTCTCTAACGAAGTCAAATTAGAAACACTTCTATTATGCAAACTGACATTAAAGTTTATGTTTGGGGAAGCCAGGGATTTCCTACCGTATTCCTAATAGCTGGACAACTAAACTACTTCACTGTTTACTTTATGATGCCACATTCATGATATGGCATAGCCTAAACATTTTCTTAAAAGAAAATAAGCCTTAATGAGTTAACCACACGCATGCACAAAAATCCTGCTACCTGCCAACAACCTCAGGCTCTACATTTTTTAATCATGAAATAGTTACTCCTGCCATTACATAAATATTATTACATAATATCTCCTTTGTACGCAGAATTAGAGCTACAATAAGATAGGTCCCACTATTTCAATATTTTATCTATTAATCCCACTCATTCACTTAATAATTTGGAGCTGTAGTTGCATCAGAACACAACAGCTTGAATATGTCACGTTCCTTTGTGCTTAAACAGAGAAGACAGTTAATTCTGGATTAAAAAAAAAAAAAAAACAAACCAAACAATAAACAAGCCGACAAAAAAGACAACAAAAATAGCTGCTCTACTATAATAACTGCCTGAAGGGAAAAACACCTCTGCTGTGCTCTTTCATTACATGTTTTTTGTCTTGCCTAAGATTTAATGTATGTGCATGAATAGATAATTTTCAACATGTCAGTCAATAAAATATGCAGAAATACCTTAATTCCCAAGGTCAGCATTACACAGCATAAGTGTAAAGAGATCACAACCAATGATGCTTACTTACTACGCCTAATATCTCAAAAGCGAAGGGTTTTTCCAATTTTATATTTAACGTACGGGCAAACTACAATACATACTAAATGAATTTTTCTAAGTATTTAATTTGTTCGAAATTTGCTCTGACAACGTATTTGTTTGTATTGGTCAGAAACACGTCTGAGCCGTGGGACGGCTGTAGGCACAAGGCCACAGGGCGAAGAGGCAGCGGAGAAGCGGCATGTGACATTCGGCAGTCTCGGGGGGCAACATGTGGCCGGCGCTCAGGACGCCGCTCTGCAGTGCAGCACCGGTGCCTCGGGCCGTGCGCGCTCCGTGCCGCCACACGAGCGCCGAGTCCCCGCGTCCCAAGTGCCGCACAAGTCCCGCTTGTGCCGCGCTCGGCGCCTTCCCCCCGTCCGCCCGCCCGCCCGCAGCGACAGCTCACGGCAAGGGCAGGAGAGCGGCACGGGCCGGCCCCGGTGTTTGCACAGCTGCGCCGCTCTCCCGGGGCAGCCCCGCACAAAGCCCCGGCGGCCCCGCAGCCCCCACCGCCGCCGGGCGGGCGCGGCGCGGCACCCGGGGCAGGTCCCCGCTGCCGGCCGCTGCCCCGCCGTCCCCGCCGGCAGGTGAGACGCGCCGCAGCGGCGGCGCCGGGCGCGGAGGGGGGGGCGCGACCCAGCCACAAAGAGCGGGAGCGGGGTGGGCGGCGGCGGGGCCGGCGCCAGCGCGACCCGCGGCGCCGCAGCGGGGGGACGTCCCCGCCCGCCCGTCGGTGGCGGCGGCGAGGGTCGTCCCTTACCTGCAGGGGTGGCGCCGAAGACTCTCACGACGGGCACCCGTTTGGCCGGGGCCTCTCGGAAGCGGGACTGGCAGGGGTCCAGGCCGGGCAGCGGGCTGCCCATGTAGTAGTCGGCAGTCACGATCCGCACTGAGAACATGTTTGTTCGCCGCCGCCGCCGAGGCACCAGCACAGCACCGAGCGAGCGAGCGCGGAGCGAGCGCGGAGCCCGCACGGCTCCCCCCGCCCGCCGCCGCCGCAGCAGCGAGCGCGCGCGCGAGCGCAACACTCCCCGCGCCTGCCGCTCCTGCCCGCCCGCCCGCGGGAGCGCGCGCAGTCCCGCACGCGCCTTGTCTGTGTCTCCGCTCCCCCGCCCCCCCGTCCCCGCCTGGTGCCGCCGCTCTGGGCGCGTGCGCGGCGGCGCGCCCCCCGCGCGCTCCTACAGCCCGTGCGGCCGCGCGCCCCTCAGGGACAGCGCGGGCTCGTGCCCCGCGGACGCCCCGGCGGCGACGGCGGCGCCCCGGCCCCGGGCTGCAGCTGCTGTTGCCATGATGATGTCGTCACGGATGCAACCACTGGGGGAACGGGCACGGGGGTGGATGGGCCATGTGTTGGGGCGGAGAGGGGTTCAACGAGCGGAGGAGGTGTCCGTCACTCCCCGGCACACACACGGTCTCTCCCCCCCACCCTTCGGTTGGGCTCGGCAGGCGGGGCGCGAGCGCGCGTGGGAGCGGGGGAAAAAAATCTTTCTCTCGCCTCCCCTGGTGGCGACGGAGGAGGCAGGGAGGGACAGAGGGACGGCCTCGGTGATTCGGCGATCGGCCGCGCGGGCTGAGGGTGAGGCTGCGGAATCCCGAGCCGCGGATGGGGCGGGAGAGGCAGCGCTGCGGGGACACGACGGGGTTAAGCTGGGTCGACCGCCATTTTGAATGGCAGGGAGGTGAGTCTCCCCACGCCGCAGGGGCCGGCCAAAGAAAACCCCAAACCCTAAGAAGATGAGGGCGAGGAGGGGGACGGGACCGGGAGGAAGGGGTGGAGCGGCCGCGCTCCCGCCGGCGCCCGCGCGCTCTCGAGCTGTGACGGTGAGCGCGCGCGGCGCGGGAGCGGGGCGGGGCCGCGGCTGCGGAGGGACGGCGGCGATTGGCGGCGGGGCCGGGCGCGCGGAGGGGGCGGGGCGGGCGGGGCCGGGCCGGGCGCGCTGCGGCGGAGCGGCGGGGGCGGGGTCGCGGCCCCGCGCCCCTGCGGGCGGCTCGGCCCTGAGGCGGCCGCGTCCCCCCGGCCCCGCTGCTCCCGCTGCCCCTGCTCCTCCGCCTCCTCTGCCCTGCAGGAGAGCTTACTGTGCGGCTTGCAGCGCTCTCGTGCAGGCTTTTATTGAAAGCCGTAAAACAGGCTTGACTTTAGGTTGAGGAGCTGAAAAAAACGTTGATTTTAGGTTTAAGATTCCTGTTGCAGTCTCTTTGTCTGAGAGCTGCGGGTCCGCGGGTAAAAACCCCAAACCATAGCAAATATCCAGAGTTGGCGGTGTGGGAGTTGAGCCGGTTAAAAGGCCAAATGCTCTCACATGCACTCAGAGGGATGCTGCTACATGTGCGTGCAGCACTGGATGATACGAGACATGCACAAATCTATAAAACCTGACAAACGTCCAATATGTAGAACACATGTTTCGCATTTCGCTTACATGTGTTTCGGGTTTAGATTTGAACAAAAGACAGGTCAGGCAGTTGCTACCCTTCATTTTTTCATTGTAATGAACAGGAAGCTTGCCTGTCTACTCAGGGGTAACTGGTTTCCTACTCTTTCTTTGTAAGCTGTTTATTTTCTCTAGCTCACATCTGTTTTCCTCCTTAAACTCATTTTTATGTGACCAGAAAAAGAAAATCCAACTACCTAGTCATCAAGCAATCTTGTGTCACAGAAGTGGTTGAAATAGGGTTGAAATGCAAACTATTTTCATTGTATCTAAAGAATAACTGAGCTACAACTTTAATTTTTGACAGTTGTTTACATTTGCAAAGCTAATATTTGGAAAACCTTTGGAACTGCAAAAATACTGTTATGAATGCTTAGATTTCACAAAGGCTAATAAATCACTAGGAGCTTGCTGGTGGGGCTTGTTAACAAACACCATCTCTAACTATTGTTATTTGAATACATTTTGTACTGGTCCCTCACTACTCCATTTCCTCAGTTTTCCATAGAACTTTGGTAGGGACGGTAACAGTTCTTGTGTTACTCCATTCCATGCTCTGTTTACTCTCTGTTCACATGGTCTTCTTAACTTGCTGAGCATTGTGTCTTCCCCCCACTGTGTATTTCACTGACAGTTTAATGCCTTTGAACCCTGGCAGATGTGGTCTGGTGCCTGCAAGAGCTGAGGGTAGGTCAGCAGTTCTCCTCTTTGCTGGGGAGGAGCAGTCCTGCTGTATTCTGTTGTCATTGCTCAGGCAGGAGAACATGATGGTGGATCTGCCCCTCAGTGGCGTTGGTGAATAAACTGAGACATTTGAGCCACTGGTGGATTCTGGTTTCTCCCGAATGAGGTGGTGTGTGAGATGTAGCACGAGTTCATACCTGGGAGTCCTGCTGAAGAGGAATCAGGCAACTGAAGAGTTGCCTGCAGTAGAATAGTATAGAAAGCTGAAATAACTAACTTCTTAGAAGCATAAAGCAGGATTTGCTAACGCATGTCATGCAGAGTATTCCATTTAAAATGACAACGTTTGTTATGTTGTTTATTAAATCAGGGAGAACCATGCTTTGAAATCAGAAAGAGCAATTGATGCCTAACCTAGAGCCAGTTTCTTGTTCATATGAGTTATTAATTTGATTTCTGAAAATGTTGAATGTTACTCTTGGGAAAAAAAAAAAGAAAGTGGCTTTCCTTTTTGATGTAAATAGTGTAATCCACATGTACATTAAACCTGTGCAGACACTTTTGTGGAACTTGCACGCTTTCTGAGTGGTGCCTTTTCAGTTTCCAGTGGTTTCCTGCAGCTCACTTCTGCTTTCAGTTTTGTCTTGCAGTCAAGTCAGTAGGTTTGTCTGCAGGGTTGCATCAAGGTAAGACTGAGTCAGCACTGTCACAGGAGGTCCCCTGCCCTACTCCTCATTTGAATAGCTGCGCAAGAAACTTGGCTTGGAAACTGAGCCAGGTAAAAGCAGTCCCACTAAGAAATATGGGTTAGTTTTAACCTCCATCAGGTCCTTGATGTGCTTCATTATGTAGGGGTGTGAAAGGCTGTGCTTGCACAGAAGAGGAGGCAGTGCAGGGACTGAGATTGAGCAGCAAGAATAAAGAGAGCACTTCTTCCAGAAAGCTTGGCTTGTGGTAGTTTTAAGTTGCTGAAGTCTGAAAATTGGTTTAACCCTTTCAATAGATGACAGACACAAAGCCTGTTTCTGGATTTCCTACATTTCAATTTGTGTGTCAGTATTTGGTTTTAGTCGTTTTATGTGTTGTTCACTCACATGTGTGTATGCATGTATGATATATAAATTTTCTTGTAGTTTACACTTCATTACCTTAAAATGCTGCTGTCCTAGGGTGTCAGTAATTGTAAAAGGAAATATCCTGGTCAGACAGCACTACCACTCATTTTTTCTCCAAACACTGTGTTCTCTCTCTTAAGGTTTCATGCCGTTTTCTGTTATAAAGCAAGTCACCCCCTTTCTCTGTTCCTCCAGTTGCTAAGCAGCAGCTGTTCTCCCCATTAGCCAGCCAAGTATTTGCATGAAAGTAATCACTCTTGAATATATAACTGGTCCTAATCATGCACAGCTAAACAGCTGTACAATCAAAATTTGAGTATTAATAATATTACTTATCAGCATAACTGATGACTGTCTTTTAAGTCAGAATTTCTCCAAAGAGTAAAATCAATAAAGGTTTGCCCTGTTTTTTTAAACAAAAGACATATCAGTTTTTATTTTGTTTAATGCTTACTGTGTAGCTACTTTAAAAAACTGGTCACAAAATGATATCTGCAGTTCGCAAAAAATTATAAATACAAATATAAGCAGAAACAGAATCATCTAGTGACTATACATGATGGAGGCCCAGGGAAAATCCACTATTTATAGTAGCAGAGTGCAACAAAATGTGCTGATAAGAGTTTAGACTATGACACAAAGGTAAAATTTCCAGCAGTACATCTTAAGTTCAAAACCCACTTAGTCAGCCATGTTTGAGTTCCTATTGATTTCAAGGATGTTCAGTATTTATGAGGTCTGTGATCTGGAATCTTGGAGTGCTCTCTCAGTCAGGGGTTTTATCTAAGCTGTGATTTCAAAATGAGAGCTGAGGGTGGCTCATATTCTCAGGTGCTGTTTTTCCAGGTGACAGAAACACGGTTTCTGCAGGGAGTAAATCTAGACACATGGATGGAGTTATATGTGGTCCATTCAGTTGGTATCCCAGCCTGGACAGTCAGACTGCCTGCATTGCACAGGAAGGTTATTTCCCAGTGTGTCCCCACTGACTGAGTGAATGCTGAAGATCTAAATCTTCACACTGAAATAAATACATGGTGCTATGCTGTATAGTTCTGGCCTGCCAAATGTGTCCTTGCTTTGTCATGTGTGACAGTCCATAGTCTTGTTAGACTCTAAGGCTCCATACACACCCAGGGCAAGAAGTCCTCACATGAGGGTTCTGACAAGCCTTGCTTATGCTCCAGGTAGTTGAGCCCACTAAAGCAGAATTTTAAGCAATACCACACATGCCATCAGACCAGCTGAAAGACAATTACTCTCTGGATGTTATCAGATAAAAATCTATAGACTGTATGTGGACAGCAAGGGATTGAGCTACCTGTGCATACCAAACTGCCTCAGAGTGGCTCTTAGGATGTTGAAATAATTGGTAGGGGTAGCAGTGTTTTGGAAAGAACACTTAAGATCCTAATTAATGAGGTGTATTTGTTTGTTTGTCTGTTTCAATTCTCAGTTACTGGCTACAGGCTAGGCAGTAGGCTCTGAAGTGTAGTCAGTGGCATTACCATCAGTGTCTTGTCACTAGAAACCTGATGGGAAAATGAAACCAGCTCTCAATTATAAAAATATTAGAAGTATCAAAAAAGTCTTTTAGCAAAGACTCTTAATAAACCTGTCAGGGCAAGAACAGTGCCATGTGATTGGAAAGTCACCAGTGTGGTTGAAGGAGAGCCCATGGGCATTGTATGGGACATAGGAAACAAATTATAATATAGGGTGTGCAAAGGCATAGAAATAAAAAAAAAAAAGAGATATATTTTTGGTGTAGTAACATTAGATTCTGTTGGGGTAACTGTAATTTTTAATAAAATAATTATTTGACAAAATTAAGTCAATTTCACAAAATCATCAAGGCTGAAAGAGACCTTCAAGATCAGCTAGTCCAACTGTCATCCAAGCACCACCATAAAAAGATTCAGTATAGTGTCATATGAGAAAAGACAGAAGATGCATAACGTAAAGAATTGCTGATGAGAAGTTCTGATGGATTGTTTTGAGAGAAGGACTATAAAATTGGATGCTGGCTGCAGGTGGAGTCTGCCCATTTAATGTCTTTAGTGCAGTCCTAGTTAGCTTATAACTAAAAGTTGCTAATGACTTTAAATTTGAAGGAGAATAGCATATCAAACAAGATCTGGAACTTTGGAGTTAAGAAAGAAAAAAAATATTTAACACAAAGAACACTCTCAATGTAGAATGATTAGACATAAATTAGAAATGAACTTTCCAAGAAAGTAAGTTTCTATCCAATGGATGAATGGATTTCTTCTCTCAGTGAAAGCAACAGGGCAGAGCATTTCAGTGAATTTTAATATGGAGATTGACGAGGTTATGGAAAAGGTTATATGATGTTTGCTGTTATTGCACACGACTGCACCTGATTATCTAAATTCTAGAAGGACTGCATGTAGATCCCTGAACATTTCAATAATGGGTTCCCCTAATCAATACAGACAATTTAGCCATTAGGATAAATGAGTTCTCATCATCATTGTACTAAATACTTTGTATACCATGAAGATGGTACAGCTTTCTGTTTCAGAAAATCTGGACAGCAGTGTAAAAGGCAACCCTCCTACAACATGCATTGTGTCCTTATGTGTATGTTCCTATCTGTAAGTGAGTTGTATGTACAAACTCACATACATAATCTTTATATGAAAGTACAAATTACCTTTGACCATTTTTGTTTCCTGGGTTGTATTTGCATTTAGCAACTCATGTTTCAAACAGTTTTCATTGAAAGTTATCCTTTTCTTTGTTGTTTTTTTTTTTTAATAATGATTTTTTTTTAATATTTTCAGGTCTCGCTGTTGCCCTGTATCAGAAAAACCTGCCACCGAATGTGCCTACAGGAAAATGCATAAGTATTCAAGAAAATTATATAAATTGAAATGTAAAAATTAATAAAGAATTACATGTGTAACAATGTAGAACTATGCCACTTTTTGAAAAAATTGAGAAAGTGTAGTTAATTGAGAAGCAGCACATGCATCATGTAAGAGGAGTGCCAGTAAACACTTAATTGTAAAGGTGAGGTTTGCTGGCAGAATTCTACATGTCAAGAAGTGATTGAGGTTCCCTTCCATGCTTGGAAAATGACCTATTGTCAAGAGTGAAATAATTATATGATTTTTTAAGGAATTCAGTTTAGTATAACAAGAACACACATTGTTGGGAAGCAGTTAACAGTATAGCACTAAGTGACCTTCAGAGATTGCTTATATGACAGTGAGAATTTCGTAGATTAAATTTGATTAAGATGAACTGATTAAGTCTTAAATAATTGAGGAATAGTGCTAGAGTTGTTGGCATTGCTGAACCAGCATAATTTAAAAACCTTCTGTTTGTTACTTTGTACTAATGACTGTAAAAGTTGGAAGTGGACTCACAAGAGAAAGCAGTGTGTAATGACATATAACATTTGAGCACTAGTATTATTTTGGGAAATGGTATGTTCAACAGATTTACTAGCAAGTAGTGGAGTATACAAGAAAATTGGTTGAGCATTTGAATACCTTTTTGTAAAAAATCAAAGTAATAGGTTTATTTCTACAAGAGAGCTGCCAATCCCTCCATACTCCAAAATTTTTATTCTGCACAATGCAGCTCAGGTAGATGCTTGTAAGAATTTCTTTTAAACAAGAAAGTGAAACATAATTTTTCATATTCTAGTTCTGATGAATAGCTGAAGCATTTAGTTGAAAGTCTCCATTGAGAAATATGTCTGGTGTGAAGACAGTTAGCCCAAATAGTTCAAATAATAAGTAATTAAAAGGATGTCATAATGGAAAATTTTCAAGTGCTATAACTGCCAAAAGCCCTATCATTCTTCTATAACTTGTGTAGCCAAATACACATGAGTATGTGGTTATTATTTGAATTTTTGTTGTTTTAAAATGGGAAATGGGTTTCTGTGAATGAATCACAGAAATGGGGCTGGATGGTAAGGAGTGAAAGCCATTTAATTTTAGATGCTGCATTTTTTTCTGCCATGTAGTCTGACTTATGGGAGGCATTCCTCGTTCATGCATCAGACAAAGTGAAAGAAGCCCCAGCGCAATATGTAGCTCACAAACAGCCATCTGTTATTCAGAAGGAAAGAGGAGTGTTGCTATAAGAGTAAACCTGAAATGTTTTAAGATTAGCTTAGAGATGGCAGAGCTCCATTAAATATTTTGTCCATCTCTGTTGGTCTCTGTCATATACAAGTGTATACATTATACTGAAGTTTCAGAAGCCTGCTATATTGTCTTCTGTTAGGACAATTACCTCTAGTTTAGAAGTCAGTATATGCTTTCTGTGAGTTACCAAATAAGTATGTATATATAACCTTTTATTGCCCTCAAATAATTATTTTTCCTTCCTGGGGTTTGTTCCTTTGAAATAATTTTACTGATCAAACTGAATGTTAACAAAAAAGCATTTTTAACTTTTTACTTGTTTAGCTTAAGCTAAGTAAAGTAACGCTTGTTTAGGCTTGTAGTATTTCCTTCTGATTCTTTCCAGCTCCCAAAGAATTTCTGTTATTTTTATGTGAATTCCATCCAATTTGCATAGATCTTTCTTGTAATATGCCTAGAACACATTTGTGATTTCCACAGTGGTTGTAAAGAGTGTGGATGAAGCATTCGTGTTTTATGTCCAGGCAACTGCATGACCTCCATTTGTAGGGCAGCATTAATTACTTGGGAGTATTGATGTTTGGTCCACCGTGAGGTTTGAAGGACTCTGTTGGCTGCCCACAAATAAAGTGTTGCACAGCCTGCCTAGAGCCATGTTTAGAGAGACCATTACCTTCCTGCTCCAGGATACACTGCTTCCAAGTATGCATCCCAAATCTCACTTAGTCTCTTTGTTGGTACTCTCACAAATCTATTTGTAGTTTCTACTTGCTTGTTATCCTTAGATCCTTTACAAAAATGATGCCTCTGGGGTATTGCCATCCCATTGAATATATTCCAGAATCTGTTCCAGAATATTTCTCTCAGTCTTTTCCATAGCAGTAGCTTGATTTTTCTTGTATTTAATTTAATTTTATAGTTTTCTGGCTGCATTTTAGCCTCACTAATTTATGTTGAAGTATCTCAGTGTCCTCAGAGTTGCCCACGTTGTAGCCTCTTGGGGATTAATGAAGCTGTCAAATAAAACAAGGCCTCACAATGGTTCCTGTGGCACCACAGGTATAGATGAATTACTTATTTTCCTATATTCCAGTTTTATCTTGAGCCCTGTAATAGTCACTGTTTACTTTAAGCTACAGAATTTTTACACAGTCCTTTGGACCTCCCATTCTGCATTGTAACCTATGCAGCACATCCTAAGAGATTTTTGAAGTTTCATTGGAGTACCATATGCTTTCCAAAAATCGAGTTATGTACTATCTAAAGAGTTCCTTTGGACCCTGTATTTTGTTCTGGCTTTTGGGGGAAGTGGAGGTGTTTGTTTTATTGTAAGGTAAATATTGCCTAGTATTCTGCTGTCCTTAAAGGCTAATATTTTCAGGCTTGCTTCATCTGAAATTAAGTTTAATGCAATTTCAGAGGTAAGGCTCTTATCTAGATGCTTAAAAAAACTAATTTTGTGGCTACTGAAGCCTATTTTCAAAAATGTTCATTTACTGAATGCTTTTTGCTAGTGTTCTTTTTTCCCCAGAACTTGCACTATGAGTAACATATTATTATGTTATTTTAATATTGAGATATTATTATTACTATGACAGTGTGCAGACCCCATCAGCACACAGATCTACCTTGACAATTTGAATTTTGCAAATAAAATTAATTTTCATACCAATGTATTGATCGTTTTATGTCTCAAAGCATGAGGGAGGTACCACTGGAAATGCAAAATGGGTTTATAAAGTGCCATGTACTAACTGAAGATAGGACAGATTGAAAGGCAAGACACTGTGATTCTGTTTCCAGATGTTGGGGAGGAGAATCATGTATGCTGTTTATAAACACACATAGTCACGTACAGAAATGGGCCATGTTCTCTCTGGGAGCTGTGCAGTTAAGTGACTGGGACTGGATTCTGTTATAATATGGTGCATGTTTCCTGCTGTTCTTGAATAATCTTGCAGCTGTTTTACTTAGAAAATCAGTGACACTTGTTTTTGTCCAAAAGCAGGAACTTGATGACTTGGCTAATAAGATGAAACAACACTGCCCCCAAAATCTGTGAAGTATCAAATACTATTTCATATTCCAGCCTCGTCACACACGCTACCTCCACCTTCCTTTCCCTGTGCTACTTTGTAAGCTATTTTGTGGAGACAGTATTTTGTCCTGTTTTTCTGAGGACAGGACTGAGGCTTTTGACCTGTTTCATTTTTAATCTCTAATAATTAACTGATGTGTTTGCATTAGAACAGTGGTTTTTTGAAAGAAAAAAAAAAGTGAGTGAAATTACTAATGCACAGGGGGAAATAGGAAATGGTTATGCCATAAAAATAACTTTTAAGAATCTCACATTGTTCAGAGAGGGAAGAGAACCTTCTAAGAAGTGGTCACATTCTTCAGCTCAGCTTTAGAGACATTCTTTACCTTTAAAAGGAAACAGAAGATAATCAGTCAGTAAATCAGATGTAGTTGCAGGCATGTCTGCAAAGCTGTAGCAACAGTCTGAAATAAGGCATTAGGGCAGGACATTTGAAACAAGAACTGTCAGTGCCAAGGTCTCTTGTGCTTTGAGGAAAATGGGTATGTCTTTCATTAAACAATACCTTTTTTCCATACCCTGATTTTTTTTTTTTTCTTGATCATTGTCTAAAGATAGCAGCTATGGTGGCTATTCTGGGCAGATCTTTAGGTACACATTAAAAATTAGACTGCATTTTTGTGCTGTAATGAATAAGCTTTTTAAAGCGTTCTAAGGTTTTTTTAATATCTATTTGTTTAAAGAGGAAATTGGATTTCTTATGAAAAACGTCCACCTTTTCTTAGTTGATGTTGGAGGAAAAAAAACCAAACAAGTTTAAAGACCACATGTTTTAGCTGCCACTTTTTTGTGATCAAGCTTACAGTACCACTAATCTGAGTTTCCCCTCTCCTGCCCCTGCCAAGGTTACTAGTCAGTTCCCTAATTTCTTCTTTTTTTTACTGGCACAGAAATGCTTTTTTTTGAAAGTACTTCAGAAATTACTTCTTTTAAACAAAGGAATCTACAGCATCCATGTTTTTCTATCTTATCATGAGTAGCTTTAATCTTTTATCACAATTTGAAAGTATTACCATTTTTAAAATTAAATAGTTCTGTTTAGAAGTAAATTCCACTCAGATAAAGAGAAAATACAGCAGTAGTTGCCAGTGGGATAAAGTGCATTACCTGGAAACATAAACAGCTTTATTTCTTGTGTTCTGACAGAAAATGAGATGAATGAGCTTGTTATAGGCACAACTTTTCAGTAAATACTCTGATGTTGCTAGCATAATATATACGTTCCTAAGAACCTGAAACTTTTTAAGCTTATTTTAATTTAATCATTTATAAAATTATAACACTGCTACTTCCAAGGTTTAAAAATTCCAAATTATTTCGTATGAACTGTAGCATTAGAGTAGAATTCACAATTTGGATGTTAATTCACTCCTTTGGATCCTTTTTAATGTTACTTGCCATATATTGCAGCTATAGTGGGAAATGGAAAGGGCTGCTGAAACCACTGCATCACCCTGCCTTCCACTGCTGCCCCTGACCACTGTGGGAATGCTGCTTTGGATGGCTCTTGCTCTTATGGTCCCAAACTGCCCCCAGCACGCTGGCCAGGTGACAAGCAGGCAGGTATTCAGGTTTGTTCCTGGGGATCATTTTACTAAATCAGACTTTTAAAATGTGCCAATTTGCCGAATTCAGAAAAAGACCTTTAGGGTTATTCAGTTTCATTGATTGATTTCTTTTCCATGTGCTTCAAATAGAACCACAGAATGGTTTGGCTTGGAAGAGACCGCAGACATCATCTAGTTCCAAACCCTCAGCCAAGGTCAGGGACACCTTCCACTAGACCAGCATGCTCAAACACCCATCCAGCCTGGCCTTGAAATGCATTAATAGCTTTTCATAACATCCAAACAAATGAGTAATAAGGGCCCCTGCCTAAAGGTCCTTTGTCCCTGCATTTATTACTGTGTATGTAAGGTATCTAATTATTGTCCAGTGAAAAAAAACATACAGCAAGCAGGCCTAGGAAATTTAAATTTCCTTATTCTTTTTGTCCTCTAAGTCTTCCGGTCATCAGCAATGATTGGCAAAATCCCAAACTGGAGGTAAGAGATGCTTTACGTGCAGCTACCTCCTGATTGAAGGATTCTCCTCAGAGTGTGCCAGGACTGTGAGACAGGGGAGGTTGGCTTGGTGTCCTTCAAATGGAAAGCCTAGAATCTGGTCTGCTGTTGCCTGTTCAGCTGCTGTTGTATAATGCACTGTCCTAACCACTCTGCTGCTACATAAAAGCGTGCAACAAAGGGATATGTCCCAAAGGAGGGGGAGATAGCCTAAGCCAAAGACTTAGTTCAAGAAAAGCTCATGCAGTGGGTGCAAATTTGTGCCTGAAGACTGACCTAAATTTTGCCAAGGAGAGAGACACACTAAACAGCAATAAATGTCCTGTGACCTGTTGTCTGGGCTACTGTAAATCTGTCTGTGGTTCAAGCTTTTAAGAAGACAGGAGTTGTGGTGCATTGCTGTCAGCAGGCACTGCTGTTGGAGGACTAGACTCTCTAAGTTCCATACATTCACCCATCTCATCAGGCAGGCACCATGGCACCAAGTGGGAATAGCTAGGTTCTGGACAGCATTTGGGATGGCTGCATGAAGGACAGAGTTCTAAAGAATTAGATCAGTAGGTTTAATATCTAATTAGGCCTCTAATCCTACAAACCAGTCACAGTTTTGCATTATTATATGTTTATTGTGTCTTAAATGGAACTACTTATTTGAGTGTAGTTATGGATGTAAATGCATGCAGGATTGGATCTGGGCAATCACATTTTGGCTTATTATTTGTACCATAGCACTGCTGCAAATTGGATATCTCTGATGCTATCCCTTCCCCAGACAGGGTGAAAGGGTATCTGAAACTGAATATGTTCCTGTGAAATGGCTTGCACTCCATTACTGTATCTGTCCAAACCAAACACTTACACGAAGACACATCACAGAAAGCATTTCAGCTGCTAAGAGAGTCATAAGGCATAGATTTTCAATGCAAAAGGTCATGAGGCTGCAGTTTCACTGGGTAATGTGCTGCATTTGCATAGACACATATTCAGACAGTTAATGGTAGTGCAGAATGCTTTAATGATTTTCATTTGCATCAAGCTGTTCTCACCTCTTAGGGACATAATGGATAAATAGAAGAGGCCTTTTGTTTGCTCTTCATAAAAGTTACTAGTGATTAAGTGGTGCTGAGGGAACAGACTCATGTTCTCATTTGAAAAAGAAAACCAAAACCAACAACAAAACTACCCATCAAAGCTGACTTCAAAGTGACCTACTTAATTTTGATTTAAAATGGCACTTGAGTAATTTATTTTAATGTTATGCAGATTTCCTAATTCAAAACAGAGAAATGGTCACTCTTAACTGAAAATGCAGAAATAGTTACGACATCAGTTGCAAAATACTCATAATTTGTTAGGGTACTCTTCATAGTGTTGAATTACAAACAAAGCTATATACACTTAGATCAGATTTTCTTCCAAATGGATTCAGCAGTCACGTTTTTAATGAAAAAATATGTCCAGAATAGTTGTGAGTAATTTGATACTCTTTGCACTATGCTGTGGTGTTTCATAAGAAAATCCATGCCAGAGGCTTGCTAGAGAAAATCTTGTAATGATTCCATAGAGGGTTTCCCTGTGGCAAACTTCTCCACACCCTCCTGGAATATAAAGGTGTACAAGGTTTCAAACCCCTGCAACTCAGTATCAGCTTCTGGGGCTCCTCTGTCATGCACAGCCCTTGAAAAGGGTTTAAAGGAAGTTATTCTAGTCTCTGGCTGTCTTATGTTTTTAGGCATTTTATGAAGGATTCAGGTGCAGTTCAGTCTCTCAGTATAATCTTGAAAAAAATCTGAGTGGCTTTTTGAGAGTAGAACTCTGTTTTAAATACCTTCTTTCTCAGAATAGTCATGCTTAAATTTTTGTTCCCACAATTTGTAGGCACACAAATTGTGATTTCATCACCCCAATTTGCACATTGGTGTCTTGGTATGAGTATTTTTAAATTATATTTGTCCAAATGTGCTAGAGTTCCAACTTTATGTGTTATACTGAGAAGCTCAGCCAAGACATTCCACATCCCAAATACCCAAATTTCAGTTATCTCCACTAAGGGTACAAGGGTGCAATGTTTCTGAGAGCTGCAAGAATGAGCAGGATTTCAAGTACATGGGTCTTTTCAGTTAATGACTTCCAGTTCTTTCAGTTTCTAACCCTCTGCCTTCCAGACGGTGATCTAGAGTACTTCTTGTGGCATTCCAAGCCTGTCATTTAAATCAAGATATGGAACTTGACTTCATGTATTTTGAATATTCTCCATTTTCACAGGATCAGTAAGATATTTGGGGAACACAGAATATGCAAATGCAGACCTGCTGAATACATAATTTTTATGGTCCTTCTGTTTTGTATTGGCTTTGTAATTTGTCCAGTTTTTGACTAAGGGGTAATTAAATTTAGAATGAGAATATATCAGTCCCTCCTTCTCTTAATTGATTTTAATTCTTTACTCCTCCAGTTAATTTTCTTTTAAATCTGCCTTTGTGTTCTCAGTGTGTGATGAAGGGACTGTCAACAGCCTGAATACAGGGGCAGTTGAGGGAGATTTCTGTCTGCAGTCAATCTCCCCACTCACTACAGGAGGAGTGCTGGATATCCTTATATGTACAATAAAACTGGCTGGATTCAGTGACCACTGCCTGACCAGCATAACGATTCCTTAGCAATTTATTGCAGGTTTGGAGAGAAAGGATTCAGGATTGCATGCAAGAGGTCTGTGCGTGCAAGACTATAAGTATCTTGTGTTAGGAATAAAGGACCTGTTGGGAGTTATGTGTAATTTCAGTGTATGGTAAGATGCAGTGCCTTCTCACATGAAAATAGGACCCATTATTGACATTGTGCATGTAGATAAAAGTGTATTTTACATGTATTATCCATGTAGATTTTTTGCATTTTGTGTGTTTATAGCCTCACAGTGGTCTCAATCATCTTAATCTTGGGTTTCAGTTATGCACTTGCATGCAACAAATGGAACTATAACTTACAAAATATAAATGACTGAGAAGATATTCCAGAAGCAAATCCTAGAAGTGAAGGTGAAGCATTTTAGCTGATGCTGACAGAATTGCAGAAATTCCTTGCTATAATGGGAAAACTTTGTTCAAAACCAGGAATGTTCTTATGGTTTTAATTGAGTGGCAGAAAATTACTTCTGTGTGGTCATCCCTGCTAAGAGGTTCTTTAAAACCAACATTTTCCATTTTTCCTTGTTTATTTCATTTTTGGCTAGTAGTTGCCTTCCTGAATTGGATTTATAAACTATGAATCTAAGGAGGATAAAGTGCTTTTTGAAGAATTTGATCCAGATGTCTATTACTGTTTCAATAGATATATTTTAAGTATTTAGGGCAAAGAAGGTTTTTGGAGAATTTGGGGATTTGTTTGGTTTTGGTTATTTGGGTTTGTTGGGATATTTTTGTTGGTGGTTTTTTGTTTGTTTTGGTTTGGGTTTTTGTTTGTTTGTTTTTATTGTTGGCTTTTTTTTTTAATATCCCAGTTAACTTAGAAGCAGCCAGATTCTTGCTGTGTAAAGCTTCAGGAAAGTCTATAGTATTTCAGCAGGGATTCATGTGGCCCTTGGGTTTTTGGACTATATCGTGTTGCAAGCTCCTAAAATAAGAGTGTTTGGAAAGCTACAGGCTTCCCATCTTTTTGTCTGGAAAAGTTATAAAATGGAACAGGCAGGCTTTTCACTGAGCTGCTGAGAATGCAGTTCTGGCTATGCAATCAGGACTAAATAAGGAGTAAGATCTGCACTAAAAATAGAAACAGAGGCTGATCCAACTGCGTGAGTTATAATCCTCACACAGCAAAGGGCTGGTAGGTTCAGCTGAGGACACACAGTTACAGAGAATCAAATAAACTTTATCCTGCCCCTAAAAAACCACCATACCCTAGCTGCTATAACCAGATTTTTACCATTCAGCAGAACTGTTAATCATGCCTGCAAATTATTTAAGATGTTTTTTCAAATATAGATATTTTGTTATTATTATTTTATTAGAAAGAGGATTATATCTGTGACATAGTAAGATAGAAATGTGGGTTGGGTTTATGTAACTGTTTGAGGAACATGGTGGAAAATGACACAGAGAGATTTACTGCACTTTTCCTCTTAGCTGGGTAAATATGTTCTTATCAGTGCTTTGTGCCTTAAGCTAACGTGTCCAGTGACATGACGTGACTCCAGCTGGGCACAGAGAGCTGGTTTGGGTATCTGGCCAGGCCTGGGCTCTTGTCAGAGCCTGTGCAGTTCACAGTGTGTGCTTTGAGGGAACTTACTCTGCTTGTTTCAAGAACAAAGTACAGAACTGTGTACTTTTTAATTTGTGTGTCCTCCCCTCCTCTTTGTTGGTAAAGTAGTTCAGAACATATTCATCTTTTATTTGTGTATTTCCTTTCCACTAACACATACCTCATAAGCTTAAGCCAAACTTGCCCAGGGAGTTCAAATATATCCTTTGATACAGAAGAGATTGCTATTTCTATTTATTGTTAGGAACATTTGGTTATTAAACATTTGGATTAAATGAGCCTAGCCAGCTACAGCTATGTTCTGCTTGCTTTCTTTGCATGTTCCTGCATCTCTCCAGGCAGTCATATGGCAAGCGTGAACAAATTTTCTGTTACTTCAGTCTTAAAAGGCAGAGAATCTGTAACAGACTCTGGTAATTCATCATAGAATTTCAATTATTCTAAATATGATTACATATGAAATTTTTTAAAAAGTAGAAGACACCAAGTCACTCATCTACTGACTAAATGTTTAAAAGTATTTTAATTAATTTTTACTTTTCAATTAGCTGCAGAATTTGTTACTGAAAATACATCCCGTTCATGTACTTTTTGCTTGTTAATCCCAGGAATTGCTCAGTCAAATTGGAAGACAGTGAGTGAAGGAGAAACATCTGGGTCATCTGACACATGCAAAAGCTCACATAGCAGTGGGAGTAAGTGGAAGAACACCAAAGGACAGAGATCATCAAACTTGCACAGGCCAAGAACAAGGCAAATAAAATACATGGTGTCAGTGAGTCACAAACCAATGGCTTGGTTGCATTTTCCTTCCTCAGTGTCCTCCACACCATAACATGAGCTACACTATTCCCTGTTTCCAGGCTCCTATGCCAGTACCCCATCTCCTCTCTTCCACATCCCATACTGAGTGCACAGCTTAGCAGAAGCTGCGAGCAGCTGTCTTGCAGAAAGCTGATCAACACCATCTTGTAGCTGGGGAGGCAGCAGCCTCATTCTCCAGCTGAGTTCAGAGGCCTTTTTTCCTGTTTTGTTGTTGTATTCTCATTATGTATGCTCATATTTGAAGAGCTGTATTTTCTGGGGGGAAAAAGAAGTGTGTGCAGTCCAGGAGGCAGAGAGAAGGGATATTGGGTGATAATTGCTGTAAGTGCTTTACAGTGAAATATGTGTATCATGTTTTAGTCACATTCAAAACTTACACTGATTAATTGTCTCATTTTTTGACATAAACTAAATCTTTATAAGACTACATAAGGTTATGCATTAGTTTAACAATGGGTTACACACACCTAGTTTTCGTGTACTGTTAGCTATTTGAAATAAATAATTTGGTGTAATAAAAGCAATATAAACCTGCAGAGCAGACACAGTAATTTTAGTGACTTTATTAAAAATAAATACTAGTATCAGTTTAATGATTACACTTAAAAAGTCACACCCAATCCAACAAAAAATTGTTTCAATTATGTATGGAAAGAGGGAGATCCTTTTAATAACATATTTTAGGTAACTGAAAGTTGCGCAAAGGGGGAATGGCATTGCTTGAACTCAGTTTCAGCCCACATAGAGGCTTACATGAATGCCATATCCATTTACAATAAGTCTGGTTCTGTGTTAGAAAACAGTGGTGGTGAACAGTGCATTATTACTGAAATGTTACGAGACAACTCCAAAACTACATAGGAACAGGTGTGAGAGTCTCCCTTACCTGCCTCTTCACTAATAATTATGAAATTATTCCATGTTTTTATTACATTCAGAAGTCCTTATATAAGCAGAATGAATGGCTCCAAATTAATTTTTTTTTCTTAAAGAGGATTTGTTTGTTTTTATCAGAGACCTTTCAAAGTACAAGGGGAGGTCACAGCTGTTCACTTCATTCGCATGTAGTCTAATAAAATAAACAACATATGTATAGGTCAGGAGAGTTAGCACTCAGAACATGGGGATTTGTGTATGATTTTGAAAACTGTAAATAACAAATTATGCTTAACCTTTATCATTCTGCCCATCAACCTGATTTGTTAGTAAAGATTTGTGTTAGAATTAAAGTTTTCATATATTACAATGTTGAGAAAAATAAAAACTCCCTCACCAAATGCACGATAGCAAAGTCCACATTTACATCCTCAGTCTTAATTCCAGTTGTCATAAGTCTTACAGATTTACATAATTACTTCATTTGCATAATCACTTAAGACCTAGATTTATGCTCTAATGAAAGCAGACCTGAAACCTTTTTGGAAATAATGCTTAACCACATTTTGTACTGCAAAGATACAGGACTGACCTCAGAAATGGGCATGTTGCCCTTTCCTTAGAGCACCTTGGCATCTGGGCACCTGAGTGAGTTTGGTGGGTTAGTACAGGAGCATCCTAAGTGTCATGAGCAGTCTGCTGGTGGTCCTTGTGCCATAAGACATCTGGAGTGGATAGGGCTTGGGGAGGAGGGGCTATGGATTATATACTGTGTTTGCTCATGGTCCAAAGGACCTTTGGTTCAATTACAGCGTCACACAGCTGTGGTGGTCTCATTTATCCTCAGAGGGGGACTTTTAAACAGTGGGGATTAAAATAACAAACCCCAAATGCATCACTCAGTTTCTTATAAGTCAAGTGGGAAGATTAGCTGGAGAATTCACACATACAAATCAATGTGTCCTTCCCCTTTTTTGAAAGTTTTCTTGTTGAAGGCAGTGAGCTGCAGAAAACATCGATTTAGACATGGTCATGTGGTTGCTTTTGAACCAGGCAGTGAATTTCGCTTTGACTTCCCCAAACCACAGAACCCTTACCTCTCTTTTTACTGTAAAAATTCTGTCAGTTCAGGGAAATTGTGCTTGCTGAAACACTAGAAAGTAGGTAAATATTTCAGTGCAAAATAGGTGGTTGCTCTTCTATTATATGATAGTATAAAGTAATTCCTCATAGGAAATGGATAACTTACAGGATACAGGCTAGGTCTTGACACCATACAAGTCATGGCAGAAAGTTTTTGTCATCTAGTAGTTTTTGGATGGACTGTGTACAGTTAAGTCAGACCCTTAAACCAGTTTCCAGTGGACAAATATCTGAACTAGAAAGATCATCATGATTGTTAGCAATCTTGTATGGCTTCATGTGTGAGAATGTGACATTACACTCTGTGCCAGGAAGAAATTAAATTACGGTATTTGCATAAAATCTTTTTTTGTGTTGTGCTTAGTCTGCAGAGTATCTGCTTGAAAGATTTCAGCAGATACTCCTCCTCCAAACACAGACAGGAAATCAAAGTCAGTTGAAGGCATCTGCTCAGAATAGAGTTGCCCTGAAAGGACATCTTCAAGCACAGGCCAATAAGGCAATGATTTCCATGTTCCAGGGATAGATAGGTGTTTCCTTTTATTCTTTCCTGTCAGTCCTTCCTATTGGCAGATTACTTGGCAAAATCAAGTAAGACTCAGCAAAATTAACCTTTTAAATCAGTACTTGGCAAAAGAGTCCTGCTTTCCCAATATCCTGAAAAGAGTAACTGTGGAACTAATGGATTTCCAGCATTTGGAGCCACCAAACAGAATGGTTTGGTATCTGTACTTCAAGCTGTTCCCTCTCTTAGCCTGCATGCTGGATAGCTGTTAAGAATAGGAAGTGCTGCATTTCACTCATTCTTGCACAGTGGTAAGATCTCATTGAGGCAGTTCTAATTGGCAAAGAAAATGAGATTTTCCTCTTAGACCTGTGAAGTATCTTGAGCACATTTCAGGAATTGCTACATGATGTTTTAAACCATCTTCTGGCTTTGGAGCAGTGGGCAGTCCTGGAAGGCTGAAAGAAGTTGAACTTGCAGGAGTCTATATTCAGTGTCTTTGCCCACCTTACTGAATTCTTGAAGGTTTTTGAAGTGTACATGTAAGGTAGTTCTCCTGCTTCACAGTGGGACCTGTGCCTGGAACCATCAGCTCACATTAGTTCCTATCCTTGACAAAAATTTTATGCCTTTAATGACTTTTGGCCATCACTTCAATGACAAGAGAGATGGAAAAATCAACCTGATCCCTCTTCTGTTCTCTGTGCACTGGATACAGAGCACTTAATGGAATCCTCCAATTTCTGTCAATGATGGTTATGGAGCTCCATCTGAACTAGAGAATTCATCTTTCTGTATTCCTCTGTCACACAGCGTTATTGGAGTCAGTCATCTCTTTGCACTTGAGATGTAACAAGTGCCCTGCTAACTACAAAAAGTGAAGTATTTGAAGATATTCACTTGACTTTTCCTACCTAGTTATTGCAGACTGCACGTCTGTTTTAAGATTGTTATAGCAATTCCAGGTAAAGCGTTAGATCATACTGTGTCAGAGCAGCATCTGTGCTGACAATTTCAGCAAGAAAATTATTTATCTTAGACATCTACAGAGCGTCATCCTGAAGCTCTGTCTTCCCAATTCAACAGATGTTACATAGATTAACAGCTCTTGATGGGTTGCAACATGAAGTATTGTTCCTATTGCAACCCCTCAAGAATCTGAGTTTGCCAGGGAAGGAACTAATGGTTGTTATTGAGCACACTGTGCTGAAAATATGGATATATGCCACATGCAGATAACTGCTAGGAGGAAAACAGAGCATGAGTTACCTACCAGTAATGATGAGTCCTGGATGTGCACATATCCCACACAGCCCCCTTTCTCCTTTTGTTGTACTCCTGCACCCTTGGGATTCTCACACACAAAGGCACACTGAGTGTTCTGTTGTCCAAATTAAAATCTCCAGGTGCCTCAAGGCTTACATGTGCTACATCAACTATGTCAGTCCTTGCAGTCCCTTAAACAAATGTGCAGATATGCATATATACCTCTCATTGAACCCTGGTGCTATATTTTAGCAGTCATTCAATCACAGCAATGAATATCTTTCCTTCAGGTTCTTTGTGCAATGCAAGTAGCAATACCAGACAGCATAAACATGTTCAATCTTACAAAGGATAAAGTAATTTTAAAATGCACACACAAAGCAACAGTAAGAGTACCCAAGCAAACAATATTTGAAATAGAGTGAGTCACTACTTTTAAGATATTTTCCTTGAACTCCAAATTTTGAAACTTATTAACGGAATGTGGCATCAATAAATACCTTGTTCTAAACCTTTGTCTGCACAGCAAGTGCAGTTCTACTGTCATGTATAAAATTTAAGAACACAAGCAAAATTGCCAGCAAACATCACCAGGCAAACAGTGATAAGACAATGGTAAGCCATCATCTCTAAAAGCAAAAATACTGCCAAGAGCACATCACATTTGCTCTCAAAGAATTCTGTACATTTCAAATCACAGCCAAAATACACAGGTAGACATCTGTCTGCAATCTGCTGGATGTGTGTTCTGCCAATTCATCCCTTAAATAATGAGTATTTCTGTGCAATCCTATTGTTGTCATACATTATATAGATTGGCTTAAACTTTTCAGTATCTCATAAACAGCAGTAGTAAACTAACCTGGGGATTAGACAGTGCAAAGCCTATTAATAGGAAAATAAGGATTCGGGAGACTAGACAAAAAAAACCCCAACCAAACAAAAATGTAGAAAAGACTGAAAATGAGAGAAGAGCAGAGGGGAGCAAAATAATAAAATCTTTCCTCAGAGTCAATGCCAGTAAATGTAATATCCTGTTCAAGAAAAAAAGAGTGAAGCACTGATGGAAACAGGAGAGCATGTTCATCCAAATCCATTGTAGGAAAGCAGGACAATTTACCCTCTTTTGTTCTTTACCATGTTTTACTACTAATGTATAAAGTCATGCATTGTAGCTGTTGAGGGAAAGGTATACCTAGAATTTAAAAGCAAGCATATGCCATAAGAAGACTCATGAACCACAGAGATAGAAAATGAGGGTGTTGGTCATTGCTGGAGAATTCAAGGGCCTCCTGAAAGCTGGGAATCAGATTCAGACTTGATTCCCTCCATTTGGTTAAATAAGCACAACTGTTTCCAGGAGGTTTGTTTCCTTGTGAGTCAAACTCCAGTCTTACCTTGGCCCTTTTGTCTCAGTGGAAGATCAGCATGTACATATGAACAGAGAATTATTTTCTTTTCCATAATGATAGAACCCAAATGTTATTTTACCTTTGCCAGCTTTGTGTAGGGTGATGTGCCATCTTGCATATTTATTTTCCTGGAGTGATGCCCAGAAGTATGCTATGTTTTTTCTTGCTCATGTCTCACTAGCTTTATTTATGAGTTGAGTACACCAGGTTTTCAGTCCCTGGGGACAGGCCTACAAAGGAAATCTGTGGACAGTATTTAATACATACAAGTATGAGACCAGTAAAAAGGCAGCTGCTGAATGGCACTCCAAATTGATTCACACTTTCAGACTAGATTGTGGATAAGTTAGCATCCATGATTTAAAGCACAAACACCTTTACCTGTTTTGTCATGTAGGAGGAAGGCTGCTTTATCAAGTGGAAATGACTGAATGTGCAAATTTTTGCTTGGTTTACAGATTTAAAATTCCATTGTTCTCTGATGACTGAGTCTAATAGCAGTATTGTTATTGTTATTGATTCTTACTGATTGCATAGAACCATGTTTTGAAGATACCTTTTTCTTGCTATTAGATACATGGATTCCCTTTGGCTGTAAAATAAATCAAGATAAGGCCCTCTTTCTCACATGGCATCACAACTGATGAGTTCTGAGAGGTGTATTATCCCTTCAGTTATAGCCTGCAATCCTATTAATTGAATAATAGCATGGCCTGGGGAAACTTAATGGCTAGTAAGAGTACATAGGAAAGCTCACATACGTTTTGATGTATGTTTTAAACTGCTGTTGTGTTTCCAGATTGGATGCCTGGAAAAAACACAAACAGTTTTTACCATCCTCTAGGACTTTTTTGAGATGCCATAATTGCTGGACCATTCCTCAAAACAGAACTGATGGACAAGCCAAGGAGCAGGGCATCTACCCCCCAGCAGTGTTGTAATTCATCTGACAAGTCCACTTGATATTCCTGCCTGTGTTCTTCCTCTGGCACATGTTTCCTGCCTAGATCTCTGTGTAGCAGCTGCCCTGGGTGTGATGAGGCTGTTGGCTCATGTAGCACGTTAACACCTTGGCATTGTACTTAAGGATGCTGCTGGACTTGCCTCTGGGGCAGCTCTGGTGTCCGTGCACACTGCCAGCCTGGGGTCTCACCTGCAAGGCTGTCTGTGTGTCTGTGCACATCTGAGGTTTGGCAGCTGGTATTTAGTGAGGGGGTTTAGCAGGGGACGTGGCACTGCTCCTGGGCACGGGAAGCACATGGAGTGGGGAGCACATTCAATGCCAGCCGTAACCAAAACCACTCTCCCAGGTGCTGTGCCAGAGCAGGCTTTCCAGTGATGCTGCACAGGTGATGGTGAGATGGTGATGGCAACTTGTGTGCCAGGCTGGGCACTCTTGCCTTGAGGCAGGCAGGAGGGAAATGCAAGGGCTGTACATCGGATGGAGGTGATGCCTTGTGAAGGCTGACCTAGAAGACAGGCTAGACGGAGTTAAAGAATAGAGTAGGTATTTATTAAAAGGCCTCAGTAGATACACCCTGGGCAGTACAAGAGCCCAACCAGGGCTACACCCAAGATGAACCCAAAATGGTCACAAAATGGATGACCGGTCACGGGGTCTCACACTTTTATAAGTTCTGGTCCATTAGCATACTGGAGTTATTGTCCAGTTACAGCTTTAGCTTATGAAGTCCCACCCTTCTTGTTTTTCTCTCTTCACTCCACTGTTGTTTATGCTCTTGGGCCTGAAATTTGCATCATTTGTCCTTGGCCCCCAGCTAGAGAAGGAATTGTTTTGTCGACCTACTCTGTGAAGAGAGTATCTCACTATCCCCTAATATGAAGCTCAGATCTACACACCAAAGAAGTACAAAATCTGCAAAAATATAAAAGCTAAAACCTGAGGCATCAGAGGAATTAGCACTGCCAGTGTGGTTCCACTCTGTGGCATTGGCAGCTATCAGACCCACTGGTGACAGGCAGGACAGAGCTGCTGAGGTGACCTGCCAGGTGTCAGGTCACCCTTTACCTCTTGTTTCTACTGACACCTGAACTGCCAAAGCAATCCCCTTTAAGGCACTTCACCCAGTGACCCTAAAGAGCTGATTACTCAGTGGGATGATGGAGCAAGGTAGCCTGAGGACAGGCATTACTGTGGACTGGCTTTGCAGCCTCTGCCATCTCAGCTACTGCTCTGTAAAGCCTGGAGCCTGGACTGAGGGAAAACCAGTCAGTAACTAGCTTAAAGGAAAGGGATGCCCTCATTGACCTTTTACTGAATTAAGGCTCCCAGGTAATACCAATTACCTCACTTAAGAGTCCAGCACTTGTCTACCTCTCTTGGTGCTTCCTGACATCTTTACCACACCCAGCTGAAACATTTGCCTGCTCCAGCTGACACCCCAGCCAGGGATATGGCACTGGCCTTGAAGAAGCAGTGCTGTAATTTATGCTGGCTAACAGGACAGGAAGCAGTGCATCCATCCCCTGCTTCATGCCAGAACCAGGATGCCTTTTGCAGAGGTGCTGTAGCTTGTTAGGCACAGACAGCTTGGGAGGGTAAAGAAAAGAGGCTGTGCTGCTGAGAAGGAGAAAAAATGAAGCTGCAAACTGGGGGTGAGGAGAGAGCAGAGCAGATGCTGATGTATTACCTTGGTTCATTGGTCCTACAGGTATTGGCCAGGCCAAAACTGCAAGGGATGCTCTCAACTGTGGCTGCTGTTCTTAAACAAACCAAATTAGCATATGTTACTTGTGAGTTTAAGTTCTTTTTTTAGTTCTTTGGGTTTTTTTTTCCCTATAGAATCATAGAAGGTTTGGGTTGGGAGCAACCTTAAAGATCATCTAGTTCTAACCATAGCCATGTTTGTTTGTATTATTTTGTTTTCTTTAATAACAAAGAAATCATTTAGAAGCATGACTAGACTTTCTTGCAAGTAGTTACATTTAGCTGTAATCTGCCTGGTGACTTGTAGGAGAAAAATTGCACTAGTTTGAACTGGACTGAGTAGCAAGGATACTTTAATCTGGGACAGCAAAGAGAAAATTGTATAACATTGTTATGTGTGTCCTGAGTGGGAGAAGCCAGTGAATTCATGATTTTTTCCATCTTTGTAATCAGTTTGTTATGCAGAGAGCAGTGCCATGGGATTCTGCATTTTTATCTGCTGGGTTTTCCCTGGCAGCATCTGAAGAAGTTCATTATAAGTGTTTATCACATGATGCACTTAATCAAACCACTGAAACTCAGAGAATAAGTCATTCTAATAAGACCCCTCAGAGCTGCCTCATAAGCTACTTACTGCTGTCCCCTTCCTTGGTGAGTGTACAATGAGTTTCCTTGTATCCCAGTCCCTGATACAGGAAGTTCATTATCCCCAGCCCGAATTCAGACGTAAAGAAAGGAAGCAGGGCTTACAAAGAAGTGACAGTGATAATTTGCAAAGGATTTTAGTTAGCTGCTCAAATCCCAGATAGAGTCAGACTGTAAGCTCTTCGTTAGAGCAGCCTTCTGCTATACAGCATTAGGCACAAGGCAGCTGTATCTGCATAGCTGCTTCTAATATTGTAAAATGCAGGCAACACACAAAAGAATTATGAAAAATTCTTCTTTTGATGAGAGGTTTCCTAATGGAAGGGTGGGAGAGAAAAGGGAAATCAGAACTGATAGCATGCTTTTACATCTTGCACATCTACAGCATGATAGTCAGAGCTGATAGCTGGGCTGATGTGAAATGCCTTTGCTAAATCTCCACGTGCACCGAGGGTTGAGGCACTGAGACTGGTCTGACAGCCCTGGAGCTCACAGACGTGCTGCTTGCAACCTGTGCTTGTACCCCATATGTCTGGTAGGATAAATGCCTTTCCCTGTGATGTACCTAAGAAATGTCCTGGTTGTAGGGAGCAGGTAGGCCTAGGACACCTCGTTTTACTGAGCTCTGCCACAAGCAATGTGCCACCAGATTTCCTGGCGTTCGCTGGATTTTCTCACCAATGCTGTTTCACAGACAGTGTCTCATCAAGGCTTGTCTTCTTGCCCTCTGCAGAAGACCAGTTTGGGCATCACCACAGATGTAGGCTTAGACCATACTTGATATAGAAATGCCCTGGAAGTTCTGCCCAAGCACTGCCCTCTCTCCATACAACAGCACTGCTGAACTACACCTCTCATTTCACATCATGTGAAGGCAGCACAGGGCCACATCACATCCAGTGTTGAATTTGTGTAGGGATGCACAGGCTGAGCCTGATTTGAGTCCCTGGATGAACATTTTTTTTTGTAGTGAAAAAAGCTGGGGCCTGGAAAGTTGGGGCCTGGAACATCGGGCTGTTTTAGACAAAGTTACTCAGTAAGACATCAAAACCAGGGAAGTGTGCACAACTGAGAAATATGGGCAACAGAAAAACCATAACCTGGTTTGATGAGGATGATGCTTTTTCCCTCATACAGCTCCATTAAAGCAAGTCACAAAATTCTGTCCCACTGTCTGGGCATTGCTTTGAGGGAGTGGTGAAACCTGTCTCTCCAATGCCAAGTCCATCCAGCCCAGAGCTGAAAATTCAACCTGTTAATTGCTCCTGGGAATAATTAACTCTACCCTGGAGTGAGCAAGGAGTCTTGACTACATCAATCAGTGTTAGGGTCTGAGATGTGCAGTTTGCATTCCTTGTGTTTTGCATGTGCACCTCTATACCTGTCTGTCTTGCCTTGATGCAGCTGTCTCTTGACTGCTGGTATGCTGGTATATCAAATTGTCACCAGTGTGACTGTGTCCTCAGGAGGGACTGTGCTGCTTTAGTAGGTTGGTTTCCAACTACTAAGTTAAAATGGGACACAAAAGCCTGGAGGAAGATACTGGTTTTCTCTCTTTTTCCTCTTCTTTTTAAAAATAGTAAGTGCTAAGTTATTTTACCTCTTAAAAAAAAAAAAAAAAAAAAGGAAGAAAAGAGACCAAAAGAGATGAGTCTATGCTAGCTGATTAACTTTGCTACTGCATTCAATTCTATTACAGTGTAGTTCCCTTCTTCTTTCTCACTTCTTTATTGTACTCTGTCTGTCTTCTCAGGTGCTATTGTGCCTATTTTAAGAGCTCCCCTTCATCTCTCTTTTGGGATAGCCTTACTGCTGGCTTTCTGCTGTTTCAGCTTCTGCACAGCTGGTGTTTCAAGGAAAAAACTGTCTCTTGTAAGGCTGTGAAGAGAATGGACCCATAAAAATCAGTAATTTTTGTATGTACGTGCTTCTTTCATCAGTAAGTCTTCAACAACCTTGCCTAAATGGCCACTTTGCTATTATCTCAGCTTCTTAGCTAAGGAGGCTGCAGAAGAGTGAGTGGGTAACTTTCTGCTGTCTGCAGCAGTACAGTAGTAAAGTGAAGAATAAAAAAAAAAAAAAAAAAAAATCTCTGTTTTCCAAACAATTCTCTGCCCTGTATGTGGGGAAAGCCAGTCCTGAGCATCTGGAACCATTGCTGGTAGGGATATTTTTAGTCTGCTGTGAAGAGGGGTGGTCAGTTGTCCTCTGTATACTGTTGGTTTGGCATTTGGGAGCCACTAGTGCCTTATCAGTGCTGAGGATGGATTTCGGTGTCTCTGTAGAGTCTGTGTGGGGGGAAGTTCTGGGAGGAGGACTGTGGTGGGAGCATCTGGCTGTGTGCATTTGCACATGATTGAGATGCACACAGCACCCACTGAGAACTGATGCTACCAGATACTGATGGACTGGGCTTGGTCAGTGCCAAGCCGGGCTCAATTCCCTCTCCCAGCCTTGGAGTGAAAGATTCTTTAATGCACTCGCTGCTTCTGGGATGTTCAGCTCAATCCCCAGTAGTGTTACCTGTTTAGAAGTCTTTCTCACTGAATTTCTGCCTTTGAAGACTGCAGGGTTTTTAACAGTGGACTGCAGCACCTGCTGCTTGCTGGAAATCCCAAGGCTGGCACAGGAGCAGTGCAGTGCTGAACGTGGCAGTCACAATGCATCACATTCACCAGATTTTCACTGGGTGTAGCTGATGAAAACCAGAACAGACATGCTGTAAGGACTGTCAGCCCAAGTAAAGGAGGTAACTTTGAAGAAGGCCTCCAAGATAGTATTTCCAGAATGTAATTCCTTAGGAAAAAAGTGGAAAATCCAAAGAATGGAGTACAGACAGAATGAGCTCACTGCAGATGCTTGTAATGATTTTTAAAAAATCAATTTTAGTTATTAACTATTTTAGTAGTTTTTTGGGTGGTGGGGTGTTTGTCCAGTGTCTGCCGTTACAGTACCTTCTTCTGCACACCAGAAAATCCACACTTTTGAGGTTCTCTGGAGCTTTTCAACAGTGTGCATTTTCCCATTCTTAGAAGAGTGGTGCAAGTCAGACAGAGAGGGCTTCATCTGCCCAACCATCAAAGTAGGTCCTGGGAAATGTCCTACTCCTTGGCAGGTCCCCCTTCCACAACAGCCAGTCCTGGAGGGATTTAAATGCACTGGGTTCATCCAGGTTTCACCTGAGATTCCCTGGATCTGTCCATTAGCCCTAAGGAGTTGGTGTCTGTAGAGGTTGCTGTGAAATTCCCCTTACCCCAGAGTTAGGTGGGCAAGCAGGCGCTTTCCCCTCACTCTGGAAACTGGAGAAGTCCCTGATACTTTTCAATAAAGAACAAATGTTTTTAAAAACCCTGCCTTTGCTGCTGGTGACATTTTTCCCGTTTGCATGGATCTGTGCAGTGGCATGCAGTGCTCAGAGCCACGATGCAGGGAGTGTGTGTGTTTGTATTTGTTTGGTTGCCTCCACATCAGCGAGCCCTTGAAATGCAGCCCAGCTGGCAGATCTGGTTAGGCTGGGCAACTTAGCTTGAGATGGTTTTTTGTTTGTTTACAAGTGATCTTGGCCACAGACAGGGACACACAGCTGGTGGTCTGTGCACTGTTCCATGATCAGGCTGAGGCTGGGCTCTGAGCCCATGGAGGCTGGAGTGGGGCTAAGCAATTCCATCTTATTCTTGGCCTCATTTGGAGGGGGATTGGACAGGCTGCTACTCTGCTGCCTTCTTCTGTGCTCTGGCATCTCAGGGCCTGGTTTGGCTTTGCCTCTGTGGGCAGCAGCGTCCAGCACTCCTCTGCCATGGCAGTGGAGCCTCTGCTTGCTCAGATGTCCTTCCCTGCAGCCCAGAGAACATCTCTTGCTATGAGCAATAACTTGTAATACAAATACCACATAAACACAGGCATTTCTCTTCTGCACTGGTTGTAATATGCACGTGGGAGAGGTGTGCCTGATGTCTCAGAGAGGGTTTTGCAAGTGACTTTTGTGAGGTGTTCATGTGCCAGTGTGGTGCATGCTGGCTGAGGGGACTGTGTGAGCATCCATTGCTCGAGGAGAAGTGACACACTGGAGCTATGTAGCCATACTGATGTGCTGTGTGCCAGCCTGTGCCTTCTCCTGTCTGCAGAAGACCCATGCTGGGGGCTCTGGGGAGAAGCAGCAGTGCCAGCCCATCAGTACTGCAAAGTGGGTGCTGTGGCAGTGCTTCCCTGCAGCAACATCGTGATAAAAGGTGGTGGAGGAGGAGGCTGACAAAAGCTGTGACCTCCAGGCAGGATCTGTTTCCCAAACACAGGTGAAACATAATCAGATGTGGGCATGGAGGAACCTGTTAAATTAGAGCCAAAGTGTAACAAGGGAGATGTTTGCATTGGAAGATAAGGTGTGCCTGTTCTGCACTGAAGGAGGGAACCCTCTGAGACATGTTTCACTTCATTGCCACAGCAGACCTCTGGCACTGCAAGGCCACAGAGCTCCCAATTCCTCTCTCTCACATCCCCTTCCCTTTTAAGACAAGGGGTGTCTGTCAGCTTTACCAGTGCCTCCATCTGACAACCCAGAGCATCCTAAATGGTGGGAATTGCTCCTTTTCTTTTCTCAGCGAGGAGCTTCCTGACCACACTGCCCAAGTTTGCTGCCCACACTGATGCTGTTATTGAGATGCCCATGTCTTTGCTACCTGCAGCCTGGTCAGTGGCTGGAGATGAGGGAAAGGCTCTCAGCAAGGCACCCTTTGGTGGAGCTGTTTTTATGAGCCAGTTTCATTACCTGCCTTGCTGGTGGCCCCAGAGAGGCTGCAGGGAAGTCCGCTGATTTATTTTCTTAAATGGCATCAAATGATGCCATTTAAGACCCTACCAGGAGCAAATGAGCTCTTAGGGCAGCATTTCTTGTCCTGTGTACAAGGCTTTATTAAATTAACTTTGTACTCGAATCACCCTCTCTGGAGAGGTCCAAATTAACTGTGGGAAAAAATTTTGCAACCCTATTTTTGTCACACAGGTGACTTGCACAACAAAACCTTTACATGCATTAATGTCATCTGAATTTTGGCAAGCCTCCAAAGCAGGCTGTCTCTAAATCCTGTATTTCTATCTTAATGCTGCACTCATCCCAGTGTTAAATATGTAATTCTCTTGCTTTGCTTACTTTCCATGTTAGGGACAATGGATTTCCTTTCCCACACACCCCTTGCAAATTTACAGGTGCTGTGAGAAAAACCCCTGGTGCTGTCGCCATCCAAGTGATGCCCTTTGCCTCTGTGGGCACCTGCAGCTTGGCAGCTCCAGCTGGGCAGCAGCACTGCCAGTCTGCAGGATGGAGCCTTGCATCCTTTCAGCTGCTTCTCTGTTATTTGCACTTAATAACTGACTCAAGAGTTCATCTACAAATATATATTTAGGGCTGCTCTTGGTAAATTTTCCCTCTCTCAGCCACAAAGCACTTGTTTTCTGCAATTTCCTTTTTGTATTGTCCCTTAAATCTAATCCATTCTAACATTAATGCATTAGTTTTGAAACAGCTGGTGTATTCTCAGCCTCTTCTTCCTTACCTGCTGATTATTTCTTTTTTCTTTTTTCCTTTCCTCACCATCCTCTATACTTCTGCTGTTTGCAAAAACCTCTCCTGCCTCTCCCTCTTCACAGCTCCCACCATCTGTCTCTCTACAAATACAAAGCTTTAGGGGAAATGATTCACTAGGCTGCTAGCTCATTACTCACACTCTCCCCATCATGGTTTCTGTCCTTGTAGGATGCTCTAACTAATGTAAAGATCAATGAATCCTGGGAATTGTTATTCCATTAAAAAAAAAAAAAAAAAAAAAGGCCCCAGCAGTTAAATAGATTGGGCTCTTTGTACTTCCCAAACAGCAAAGCTTAGTTTTTCTTCCTCACTCTGCTAGTATTGTTTTGCAGAAAAGGATCGTTCAAACAGAATAGAAATAATCACCGGACCATTTAATGCAACCTTGTGCATCACATGATGCAGGAATTGCTTAATGAAATTCCCTGGCCCAAACCAAGCAAATCTGTGGTAAATCTAGAGCAGATATTTTCAGATGACAGCCAAAATGATGAAAGGAATTCAGTACCCAGCCTCACTAATCATTTTGAATGCTTAACTGCACTCCCTAACACGCTGCTTTGCAAGCAGCTAAACACACAACCTCATTCCCCACATGCTTCTCTCTGCAGACTTGTGCAGGCTGTGAAGCCCAGGAGGCCTCCCAGCCCCCTGCCAGGGCCAGGGTGGCCAGCTGTCCACCTCTGGGAAGGGACCAGAACCTCTCCCTCCTCTGCATGTGGGTTTGGGGTTCGCTCTTTGCTTGGGGAAGTCTTTCCATGAAACTCACAGGCACTTATATCTTTGAGCCCTCCCTATTAAATGTGGCAGAAATTGGCTAAGAGGCTCAGAAGCCAATTGAGACAGACTAATTCATAGTGCTAGAACACTTCAGATAACAGAGGCAGCCATACTGAGTTGGCAGACAATGCCCCAGCATTTCAGAAGACTCACTGAACCTGGAGGCTGGGCTCGATGTTGTAGTGCACTCCAGGTGACCCCAAATGTCAACCCACATCCCACTCCTGTGTTTACTTTGGTGACCATTTAAGATAAATTTCTGTCATGATTTTAGGCTGTCACCACATACTAGAAAATTATTTTCTTAATAGAAAATTTATCACATGAAAAACAGACCTCCCTTCCCCACATGTAAGTAGGTGCCAAGAAGTGCCACTGCCTAACACAGTTTTATTGTGCCCTCTCAGGAAGCTGCTGGCACATCAGGTATTAGCCTGTTTCAGCTCTTTAGCTTCCCTTTTGAAACTGGAGTGGCAAGAGGCACAGAAAATACTACAATAAAAATCATTGGAGTTGACAACACTGAATACACCCTTCTCTTAAATGGCTGCAATTATTTTTGCACAAGTCTGCTGAAGGAAAATCTTAATTTTTTCTCCATAAGCACCAGAAAGCATGTGCTACATCAACACACCATGCTGGCACCACCTCCACGGAAAGCTAATTAAATAATTTGGATACTGTACTAGGAGTATCAACTTCTGGGCTAATTTTCTTTTTAGGCTACCAAACACATGTACTTTTTTATAAAGCTGTGTTTGGGTCATTCCATGACAAATATGAAAGCTGGGGAGGATTGGTATGACTGCTCTAAAGAATAAGGGCTGCAGAATTTTAAGCCAACAGGGTCCACTGTTACCTCAGTAAGATCAAGGCTGTTAAAAAACAAAAAACCCTCACCAAAGTCGTGCTTTTGTGATCTGTTAAAATATGTTTAATTTTAGCAGATGTGATGTTGTTGAGCCATCCTGGTGGCCAGCACCCTGTGGCCCTCCATCTTTGATTACTTTATTGTTCCATACTGCATACTGCAAGTTGTAGGAGTCAATGTTCTTTCTCTTAACAATTGCTGGCTTCCCAAATGCCAATTGTCCTTTGACATGCTCTGTTTTAAATAAGGGCTGAAGAGCAATAGTGAGGCTGAAGGCCTGCCATAAAAAACACTGCAGTGTTCCATGGCATTGGCAGCACACATGTGGGCATGCATTCAGCTCTCCTTGTGGGAACTATTGCTGCAGCAGGCTGGAGGTGTGAGGGACCAAGCTGTAAGGAAAGGGAACTCTGGAGATTCCAGATCTCAAAGTCCTCTAATTGAAGATGACAAGAGCCTGTCTTTATGCAAGACAGGCTAAGGAAAATCTGCCTTACCCAACCCATTTCTCCATTGTCCCCAGCAATAATAGAAGTGGACATGGTATATAAGATTGCCTTACAAAAGGCAAATATATTTAATAGTGTATATACAAACTGATGGTTCAATATTGCTATACAGAGCAGGAATATCTTTAAAGAAACCCTGAGCAAAAAGGAGGATGTAATTTTTATTTTACACTTATTGCAACATTAGTTCTGGTATTTGTTTGCTATAATGACTAATAAAAGGAATATGTTAAAACCAGATGTTAAAATAAAAGTGGGCATTCTTTCCATTTGTAGCTTATTAAAAAAATCTAGAGAAGAGAGTTCTGCCCCATCAGCTTTGGAAATAGATGTTTAACATGGTAGAGAACAAGCTGAGCCTGAGTAACCCAAGACAACCAATTCCTTTAGCAGAAAGAGTGTCTTCTGTCATCAAAAAGAGCCATCTGGAAGAGTGTTGGCTCCCTGCCAGGAACAAGCCTTTAACAACCACTCGTGGTGTGCTTGAAGTTATAATGTTCATAGCGGCACAACCTGGAGTGTTGGTAAAGGTCCTATCGGAGGGGCAACGTATTCCTCCTCCCGCAGCAGCCGCAACAGGATGTTCTTCTTGTTCTTTGGCCAGCTGTAAATGTGAGTGTTCTGCAGCCAGGTAGGCACATGCTCCTGAAAGAAAACACAAGGAAAATAAAAGCTAAATCCCATAAATCCTTCTGAATCTCTACCAGAATCTTTCAGATTCCGTCACACCCTGCCAGGGAAGATTTAATTCTGTCTGTTCTAGGCACTTCCTGTAACAACAAGAAATGTTAATTTGGCTTCAGAATTGTATTTGGGTTCCTAAATAAATGAACTTTGTGTGATCCCACAGCTTGCCTGTCTCTCTTCTGCCATCACGTTGGCTAATTTCACCATGTTTCAAAGGAAGTCTGATGTCAATGACAAGCATCAAAAAGCTTGTGAAAATAAACAGAGGAGAGGAGAGGAGAGGAGAGGAGAGGAGAGGAGAGGAGAGGAGAGGAGAGGAGAGGAGAGGAGAGGAGAGGAGAGGAGAGGAGAGGAGAGGAGAGGAGAGGAGAGGAGAGGAGAGGAGAGGGAGAGGAGAGATTTCAGTGCTCCTAGCAAGGAAAGGCTGCCACCTTAGTAGCTGCTAAAGAATCCATACAGCATGTTCAATATTGGGATGAGGACCAGCAGGGAAAGCCTGGGACACCACAGGAACATTCCACATGCTGGCAGCCCTCTCCCCCTCCCCTTGCACCTTTCTTCACCAAGCACGGTGTGCTCTGACCAGCTGAGCAGAAGGCTGAGGCTGATGCTGAGCTTGAGGAGAGACTAATGCATCTCCAGATTAGCGGGGTCAAACTTCCACCAATCCCTGCATCCTGGAAAAGGTGCAGTTCTTCACAGGGGTTGGCTAATTCCCATTAACATAATGAAGCTGGGTCCACCATGGCACTGGAGAGTGACAGCCAGCTAACGGAGATGAGCCTGCTCAGACCTCATGTTCCCATGTTCCCACAGCCTTGGGAGGTTTCCATATGGACAGACTGGATGTTGGGGTGAAGGGCTACTATAATACCAGTAATTAACAAAGGAACAGACCCTTGATCAAAACCAGTTCATGGTCACCATAAGACAGAGATTTATTTTGGAATTGGAGGCACCAGAACATAGCCAAAATGAGACAGCAGGTAAGCAACGTGAGGAGCCAGGACATCCAGCACTTGGTCCCTGGACCTCTTATTTAGCAGTGTTTTCCCAAGATAGCCCCTGTTAGGAGCAGCACAGTTCCTGTCAAGCTAGTGGAGCTAGCTCCATGAGGGCAGAGCAAAAAGCTGCTGGCATGCACATCTCTGGCACCTCGCCAGGGGATGCCCTGGCATGGGCTGCACACGTCCTGCTGCCAGCACACAGCCTAGCTGCAGTCCAAACCTTTCATTGCCATGATCCTGCTTCTCAAATTGCCTGTCTTTTCCTTGGCCTGTACAGCTGTAGGAACAAGGCTGCATCACTTTCATTGCTCAGGGAGCAGTTTGTGGTACTTGATGCAGCCACTCTGTTAGAGATACAGGATTTATGTATGGGAAGAAGGAGGTGAGTCACACAGGCACCTACAGATTCACCTAGGCTGCTGAACAAGCAGCTTTGTGACTGGCAGAGGTATCTATCAAACCTGACCTTCCTCTTTCTCCAGTGCCTGAGAAAGGATAGGCTCTGGTCAGTGGTCTCCTAAAGTGAAGGTTGTTCTTCCAGATGGACATCTCACTGCACAGGGGTAAGATCCCACAGCATTCCCTTTGGTAGGAGCAAAAATAAGGCTCCTGGCCTCCACCTGCTAGTCTTTTTATTTTGGCATAGGAATGGATTTTAATCTTTGTGAATTTAAATCCTTTGACAAAGCTCTTTGGAATTGGCCAAGAGACTCGTATGTGACTGGGAGAAAGAAAGATAACTATGTTTACATGCACATACATACCATTGTTACATGGAATTTGTTTCTTTACTAAATCTTGTTAAGAGCTATAGAAGGAAATGCAATTAAATATGGCAGGGGTTTTACCAAATGAGCCCTTTCTCTGCCTTTGATAAGAAACTACATTTTTTTGACAAAGGAAATACAGGAGATATAGTCAGTCTAGACTGCAGAAATGCATTTGATAGAGGTCCACGAGGGTAACTCAGTTAAGATGGAAATTAGTGTGAGAAATGTGTAGTAGGTAAGAAATCAGCATGTGGGGAGATATCACGAGAGAGGTGCTATTCATCCAGAGACAAGCTCTGTGCCTTGCTGCCAAAACTGCTCGTGCAGTTTTGTTTAATCCCCTCCATAATGAAGTCAGTGCAAAAAGCACCTGGACATCAATCAGCTCTGGCAATAGTTTTAACTTGAGGGAGGGTGTGTAGGGGTAAAGGGTAGCTCTAGCTGCTGTTTTTACCCAGAGTGAGAAAGGGGCTGTTCCTTGCCACACAACAGCATCTGTCACTGCAGGTGGGAGTAATGGGAAAATTGTTTCTGTCCTTTACATTTTTAAAATCTGGCTGTGTATCTGTGAGCTGAGAGGAAATTCTCTCTATGCCATAGGGAGAGTATTTGATAACTCCACAGTTCAAACTGGTAGGAATAGGGCAGAGTGCATTGGTGTAGAGGACAGGAGGGTTCAGGCTGTGACAGCAGAGCATGGTTTGACATCTCCTGCCATCAGGTGATGACCAAAGCATTAAGCTTCCTCCAGATGAGGAGGACACATTTCTGTGGTTTGTTGTGATGCAAACCTTGAACCAGCAAGACTCATGTTTCCTTTAGCAGTGTAGGACTGGAAGCTGGAAATGCCAGTTCCACCTTAACCGTGTGTTGCGCATTCCTCGCCTCATTATTCAGTTTCCTAATGAACGCTCCTTGGATCACACAGATCTCTTCCTGTTGGAGGTCGACTAATTTTCACATACCAGCAGTGCTTTATGATGTGCTGTGTATGAGATTAACTCATCTAATAGCCCCATCCCCAGATGAAACCTCCAAATCCTAATTTTCTGCTTTTTTCCACTGCCAGCTATGCTAACACTTGAACGTATAAAGGACAGTACAAAAAAGACAAAATTGAAGTAATTTGCCTGCCAACATCATCCAATTGTCCATGTACTTGGCAGTTTTTAGGTACCTCACTTCCTCTGACTGCCTCCAGACTTCATTACTGCAACTTGTTCAGGCTCTGGTGCTCTCCTTCCACCCATGATGTCCCCAGTTACATTATCATTAAGCAGCTAGATGAAGGTAGGTGATGTACCAAAGGATTATGCTGAGAAAGAGACTAAAGCTTAACAGCAGTAGAAAATGCTGATCTGCATAATTTAATGAGAAAGGCACTTCTTGAAAAACTGAAGGGTTATGTGGACTACAGAGGAGGGACAGGAAGGATTCCAGGAGCCTGATGCCTTGATAGAGGCAGCTGGATAAACCAACCCTGGAAATTCCTTACAGACCACTGTCTGAGAGAACTGCTGCTATACACTAAAGAGTCTTCTAGGAAATAAAGTTGAGCCCAAATTAACATAACTTACTGTTCTGTCTCAGAGCCCCAAGACAGCTATAGTGCCTCCTGGAACGCTTTCCTCTGCAACCCTTAAAGTGCCATGTGGCTCTAGACTGTGTGGTCTGTTCACATGGTGGGCACTCAAGTAGCCCCAGGGTCAGGAGCCCTTTTCCCCCATCAAACCCTGGCTGAAAAAATGCTGAGTGCTTCTCTGCCTTTGGCCTGCCCAGTTCCCACCATTGCTGTCTTCCAGGTACTTACTTAAGGTAAGCAGCAGACTGAGATCCTTCAGGAAGCGATCTGAATGACATGAAATACCAGAGGTACTGTTCAACCCACAGGACCTCACGTAATTTACAAACCCAGGGACATATTTTCAAATTTCTGACCTTAAATTTCTGCTTAAATAAAGAACTTCATTACACTAAAATCCACAAGTGTGGTGGGACTGCACAGCTTTGATAAAATTTAAACCATTGATAACATTGTTTAAATTTTGATGATAGAAAATTTGGGCACCCAAAGAAATATAATGTATTTTACTATACTTTTTTTAAATGCAGCTGTACCTAGGGGCAACATGATAGCTAACCAACAGTGCACAAAGCATTTAGTTATGCAAAGTAAACATGGATACAATGCAGGAGATTGGGAAAACTATAACTGAAGACTTTTAATATTTTTGTCTTTGTAAAAATCCAAGAGATTTTCTGAGTGAGGTAGAAGAGATAGGAATCTGTTGCATTACTTATTTCTTATTCTCAAATGAATCTTCCAAACAAGTAAGGAGGGCAGATGAAATTGCAAGTCCTAAAAAATCTTAGTTTGCCTTTGATGGGCCCGTCACAGTTCAAGAAACAGCCTAGTACTTTAGTATTTATTATACTCTTTATTTTTATTTTCTCAACACGCCCTCTTCCAGACCCTCTCTTCACATCAGTCATAAATCCTGCCCATCTCACTGATCAGCATTGCATTTGGACAAATTATAAAAGGGTTAATATAAAAAGCGTGCTTCCTGGATAGATTGCCCCTCTCCATTTAAATTCTTTCAGTGCACAAGGCAATTGGAGTTTTAGCTGTACATTCATAATCAGAAATACATTTATACACTGATTTATGTTGTGGATGAAATGTTTTTTATTTCCATGTACACAAACCTATGAACTTTGGAATACATAAACCTATAAGCTTTGAATATTACTTGCAGGCTGTTAAGAACCAAGAAATTGAGTGTTTTGGTTTTAAGATTCCATCTGCTGCACTGTGATCAAAATAATATGCACTTAATCATGTGGAAAGTATATAAGCATGCATGTATGTTACCTTTTTGGCATTTGGGAAAAGCACAGGGATGAATCTGAAGTTCATACTTCCTTGCTGTATAAATTCAATCTGCATCTAGAACAGAACAAAAAGCCAGTTTTATTGTAATAACACGACAGTTTTTCTCTGCATGCATCTGAACCCTATGTATAAAAACATTCCTTGCTTACTTAAACTGCTCTTCTGTTAAATGAGTTGATCTATTGCTGGTGGACTCGGTGTTGTTTGGTTTGGCCACTTAATCTAATTCTTCATTGCTACAGAAAGGATACAGGAAAGATCTGTCAACATTTCTTGAAAATTCAGTTTCATGGTGTGAAATAATTGTGGGTTTAGCTGCAGGTGCAATCCCATGAAATCCATCTCGAACTGGTGCAGCCTGACTTGACTAACATCCCTGTTTGGCCTACAGATGGGTGAAAGATTTCAGCCAGAGGCCAGGTCTGTGTCTGAGCCAGGGCCCAGCCTGTTCCCCATGGCCCTGGACACAGGCATCCCAGGGCTGGTATGGACAGCAAGGTACTGCTGAGAGCTCAGCTTCTGAGAAACCTGACTGCAGATTCCAGCTGGGGGATCAGATGGGTTACAGGCTGAGAAAGGCAGCTAACTGCAAACCAAGGCAGAAAGGATCAGCTTCATGGCTCTATGGGCTCTTCTGGGCTAAATGTACATCCTGTCACAGGCTGTGGAGATGGGTGTCTGGTCCTCTGGCACCTCTCTGCACTCCCCAAGAGCCCCACATTGCATCTCTGGCCTTTGCTTTGCAATTCCATCCTTCAGTCAGCTCTACTGCTGCCTAAGAAAAGATCTCAGCTCCAGGATGGCTGAAGCAACAGGGGCTGGTTTAGAGGAGGAAGGTCAGGCACTGTTAGATAAGATTGTGCTCAAGGCTGTACAAGGGCTCAAGAAGGTGAAGGAGGGGAAAAACAGCGAACAATAAAGAATATGAAGAAATAAGATGAGCATGTTTAATAGGATTTTTCTTCCTTGAACCTCTTAGCAGATGTTAATGAGCATACAGAGCTGATGAGAGGAAGGATTAATGAATTCCAAAGAGGGGTGTTTAACTATGGGGATCAGGGAAAACAAAGCAAAGAACCTGCCATTTGGAGACAGATTTGTCTTTTGAGAAGAAGAGACAGTCATTGTAAAACAGCAAAAGCATGTCCTTGCTTACCATCCTGTGGATGTATTTAGTATGTAAGCCGTGTTCATCCCTGTCCAGCTGGGATTCAGCCCCTTCCACATCCTGTTTGTATTTTGGACTGATTGCTATGATTATCATCACGGTCTTCTGTTAGGGAGAAAAGCACTTTCATGAAATTGAGAAACGTGGCGTGTTTGGTAGAGGCAGATCGGAAATCTGCCAGTTTGTGTTTTAAGTGATCTTTGTGTTCCTGGCAAACACAAGAGGATCTCATTCATTCTGGCAGGAAATACAGGAGAACTCACACACTCGTTCTCCTCGTTATTTCTCAACAGCTCAATATAGAAAATCTAAATGTCAAGAGATGTATTAGCAGCTACCAGTTGACACTTGGAATCCCTGTCATAAAAAGCTACTTTTTATCAGTGTAGAGTGTCTATGTGCATACACAGAAAACTTTTGTCTTTAAATTCAGACCCAAATGTTTTCCAACAGCTTATGTAGAAGTGCATCTCTTTAGTCATCTACAGCATTTTATACAAAAAGCTGCTAAGACAGTGGTCTGTGGAAGCTACTTCTAGGGCTCTCAGTGGCAGAAATGATGTCTTTTCTTGCTGATCTTAGTGGCAAAGTGTGCAGAGAGGTGGCTGTGTAGAGAGGGGGACTGTTGTGGATGAGCTGGGCAGGTTTAGGGGTACCTGGCAGCTCTGTCATGATGGGCTGAAGGCAATGCTCCTCCACCTTGCTAGGACAGCCCAGATCCTGCCTCTGACCTGTTTAATCCCAGCCCCACACTGAGCTCAGGTTTCCAGAGAGGGGCCATCCTTTATATCTGGGAAACATCTCTCCTCCTTAATGGCAGGCCAGTTGAAATGCAGCAGATGAAAGCTTCCTACTTGTGTGTACCTGGGGCCTGCCTTTCATCCCCAGCACATGAAGCCTGTGTAAGGCTTCCAAATCTTACAGTCTGCCAGGCATGTAATTAACTCTTTCCTTCTGTGCTGTATCAAGAGAATCTGCCCCACCATAGGGTCAAATATGGTAAGGAGCCATTATCCCTTTCACTGGTTCAACATACTCCTGAATTACTTTTGCTTGTGCTTGACATGTGTGTAAGCACTTACAGATGTTGAGGGTTTGCAAGAGACATGTCCAGTTGCACACTTTCCTCTGCTTGTGTCCAAGCAGTCCCTTCCTCCACACACATGTAAGGGTTTTGAAGTTAGAAACTGCCTCTACAGTCAGTGAGGAAAACCAAATTTTCTGGGGTGGGTAGTCAGAAAAAGATCCTCAGGTGGAGGCAGGAGATTGTTCTCTGCACATACTGGTTTCTCTTACTGACTGTGCACAAGTCCCAGAGGAGATCTGCCAGCTTGTATTCTAAGTGCTAATGATGTTTTTGGCAAAAGCAAAGTCACCCTGTCTTCTGGTTTCATTACCTACATTACACACAGTGAGCCCCAGCCTAATTTGTCCTGATGGAAGCCCCAGTAGGCATGATTGCATTTCCATGGCAGAGGTCCCAGGCTGGCTCTGCATGCAGTTGTATCCTGCCTGCATGGACACCTGCAGGAAACCTGTGTAGGGCTGCCTCAGATGGCTGTGTTTCCTTGCTCAGGTGGAGGAGAGTCCAGCACTTCTGTCATCCTGTTCCTGAACCATGGAGATCTGGCCAGAGAGAGTCAGAGACCCAGTGGACACTCAGCAAGGCAAGAATCCAAGGAAGGCAGCCCATGATGGCTCCTGTCCAGTGACAGAATTGCCAGTTTGCACCCAGCTGTGCTGGTATAGTCCAACCACTTGGCTTGATCCTAAAGGAGGTGTGCACTCACTGCTCAGGGGACCTTCAGAGGAAGTTGTTGCTGCTGCAGGGAACAGCACTGGCAGCAAGATAAATCTCTGGTTTACTGCTTAGATAGATACAAAGTGATGAGAGCAAATCTATATATCAACCAAGAGAATACCAATTTCCAGTTTAAATGTAGGATGGTTTATCCAGAAGAAGCCTTCAGCGTTTTAGATACAGGTAAGAGGGATGAACATTAGCCATGACTATGCAGCCTGGGATGAAATACAGGTATCATTGTAACCAAGCACAGCTAAACCCCACTATTTAAGAAGGGGATGGAGGAATAACTTTTCCAATGGCAGCTTCAGGCTGGATGTAACAGGCAGCAATAGAATTCTGCAAGAATGCCACGATTAGCCCTTCATTTCTTAAAGAAAGAGCTCTGGGACCATCAGATACAGATGTGAGAGAGATTTGCCTCTCTCTGCGACACCTCTGCCATTTCTACAGGGGCAGGGAAGACAACAGTAGGGTCTTGTATTTTCATTCTGTCCCTGCTGTGTATTAGAATAATTCAACCATTTTCCTCAGGTTACCTCTGCTATAAACAAGGTTAAATTGCCCTTACATACATCACCTAGGTAGCGCTCCATCCACTTAATGATGTCAATACCTCGTACCGTGTCCTCAAAGATATCAATCTGCAAGAGAATGAAAGTCTGTAGTGAGCATCCCTTCACCTTTCCTCCCCATTTTAGAGCACTGATAGAGCACCTACTCCTTTATTTGTTTATGACAAGCATTTCCAATTTCCTTAGGAAAAAAAAATGTGAACATGCACGTCTCCCCTTTCCATGCAGTCTGAATCAAGCTGGACAGGCAGCAGGCAGAGAGGGGCTGCTGCAGGCACATCCTTGGGCTCTCAGCTGGCCCTTTGGCTGGCTGCCCTGCCAGTGCCCAGCTCCCAGGCATTTTTTACTGGACAGAACAAGGTGCTGCCCACCTTCTCCATCTGTATAGCTGCAAATGCCTGCTATTTTCTGACTGCAAGGGTCTACTGAGTGGGAAGCTTTAGCTTCATATTGAACTAAATATTCAGGGTGTGTGGTGGGAAGTCAGCCAGGTCACTGATAACCGGGTGCAGTTACCCAGACTTCAGTGACAGACTTCACAGGACTGAATATGACCAACCCTGCTGGCTTCTCTGCACAGCCAGTAAACCCAGGAACCAGCAATCAGTGACTGTGACCAATGGAGTAATTATTAACTTCTCCAAGTTTTTGAGATAAGAGTCATGATCTGCTCTCATGTCTCAAGTCTTTCTTTTTCCCTTTCTGAATGCAGAGAGCCCACTTGTTTCCCTGCTTTGGGGCCATTTTGCTGTATTTGTTACTCTGCAACAGGCTCCAAGTGTTGCCTGTCCAGCAAAGGTGCTATTAATGAGCCTTCTACTCTGTAAAGCTATGGTGCCCAGAAGCTTCCTTATGAATTGGTCATAGTACAGAACTGCTGGAGAGAAGTATAATTGCAGTCTCTGTAAAAAAATCTTTGATTCATGAAAATAAATAAGCATGTGCAAAGCTCCCCACTGAGTCTCATTCAGTTTAATGATAGCCACTTGCTTAAATGCTTTCCTGAATTGGAGCCAAAGACTGAAGGTTGAGGGGTCAGGTAGCATATGCTCTTGAAATAAGAAAATATGAATCAAGATTTTGATGAACACTGAATCCTAGAGCCTCTGTGGGCCTCTAAGATGAAGCAAACTCATGAGAAATTCAGTAAAAATCAGAATGGCTTATGGGATTAGAGAGTATGACACAGACCTTTTCAGGCCAATGATTTTCAGAATCCCTTTTAAAAGTATAACAAAGCAAAATCACTTTTAAAGGGATAACAAAGCAAACAAAACCAAGAGATAGGCTGTTTCATTAAGTTGTGTGAATTTTAGAATCTACTTCTAGTTCTTTTTTAGCAGAAAGTTACTCACATCTATATAGAAGAATCAATGATATAACAGCATTGGAGAAAATAAAAGGTAGGATGGGAAGAACATAAAATTGACCTTTTGTAATCCTGATATTACAGATCACATATGAGACAATATTAATGGAATAGCTCACAAAACCTCATATTAATTGCCCATCTGGTGTCATTAAGTGAAATTTTCCAGGATCATTATAAAAGCATATTTCAAAGCACAAAATTCAGTTAAAAGAAGAACAAACAAAGAGGCAGATCATTTAAGTTACAGCTTGCAAAACCGAGGCTAGTTCATCCTATCTGTATCTTCTTTAGCCTACAAAATGTGATGATAACCAGAAAAACATTTAAATGGACAGTGTATTGCTGCTGCTTTTTTAAAAAAAACCTCTTCCCTGGTTGAAAGCCATTTTTTTTTCGGGAAGGAATACTTACAGCAGTTTGAAATCCATTTACAGACAGGAAGTTCACAAATTTCATAACCTCCACTGCCGTATCCACCGAGTAGGTTATAAAGACCTTGCCTGGGAGAGAGAGTCTGTATGAATACATAACACATTTAAATACACCATTCAGGGGGTGAGACTGTCACAGCCCTCCTTTAAATACACCATACAGAGGGTGAGACTGTCACAGCCCTCCTTCTCCACCACGCTGCAGGTTCTGCCCACTTAGGTCTCTTTGGATTGTTTACAAAATGGATGTGGGATAGTGCAGTGGCTCAGTGTTGAAACCACCCCCCCTGTCACAAAGCCCTGCTCTAGATTTGAGCTCCTCCTGCCTTACTGGCAAGCTGTAGAGGATATATCCCTCTGCTGCTCCCCCTGCCCTGTGGCCAGAGCTGCTTTCTCCCATGCTTGGTCATACCTGAGCCTGGGCTCTCACCCACAGCTGGAGTTACCTGCACTGGCTGCAGCCAGCACAGCTTTCCCCAGACCCACTGATATGACAGAGCTGGAGGGGCCCTTATGCATGTCACACTGCCTGTCCTTGGAGCAGCACTAACACCCTGTGCAGGCAGGGTGCATGGCTGGTGACAGCAATGCCCTTGCCCTTGTGGGAGGGGTTTTCATGGCTTTGCATCAAGGTAAAGCAGCTGGCTGATCTAATCCAGCTGTGCATCTACCACAGATGACCCTGTTTTACCCAGTAATTCCTCCATCTAGGACACACTAACTGATAAAGTAGGGTTTATCCAAGAGTGGCATCTGGTATCATCACTCACTCCCCTGCAGGCCAGAGAGGTGTGACTCTCTGGATTTGAAAGGTGATATGCAGAATGAAGAATAAAGGAAAAATCAAAACCTCAGGAGAGCTGTGGAGGGTTCTTAGCAATGGTACATCTCAGGTACTAGTCAGACTGGCGTTCAGTAATAAGCTATTTTTCTGAAACCTAACTTTCCCCTAGGAGTTGGAAGGTGAATGCATCTGTGGTGCTGGTGGCAATAGAAGCATGTCAGTCAGAGCCCGTGCTGCCTTCAGCATGTCCCAGAGTCCTCTCCAAACTCACCAGTTCGGGGAGAAACTGAGGTCAGGGTTCAACATATTTGTCTGGTTTGGGACAGGCAGAAACACTTTATCCCTCAGGCTTTGTTTGTTTTTAGTCTTTTACTGTAAGCTCCAGCCCCTTCTGCCTCAAAGGGACATCCTGTTTAGCAAGGAGTCATGAAAACAATCTGAATTTACTTTTTGTAAACAAAATAACAAGCAATTAATGACCACTCTGTTTTCAGGATTCAAGGGGGTAATTCCATCCCACCAAACACAGACACTCACACCCAAGAGATGTGGTGACACTTGGTATTTTCTTTTCTTGTTGTCTTAGTGTCATTTCCCCTGCCTTCTCCTCCCCCCCTTCACCACTCTGGAGCTCTCCCACCTACAGCTGTTGGGCCATGCTGTAAAATCTTGCACAGAACAAATTTGCTAACCACTTACGCAACTCCTCCGGCAGATTGCTGGTTCTCAGAGTTCCCCTGGCTGCAGGGTTACTGAGAGGTCTTGGGACAGCAGCTGGAGATGGAAAATTGTCAGAAGGACAACCACATGCTTCATCTGGTCCACAGGCCTTGGGGGGCAGCTGACCATTGGGTGGCTGGTTGTATAGCTGGTTTCTACAAAGAAAAGCAATGGAGGATTTGGAAAATACTTATTTTTAGGCAAAATTCAGAATTTCTTCTCCTGTTAATAACACACTGAGAACTTTATCTGCATATTAGCTATGAAAAGTTCTTGCAGAAATGCTTGGCTCAGCACATCTGCTTAGTTACCACAGTGTCTTTGGAATGGATACCTTGGTGACAGGCCATCACAAGAAGCAGTTTATCAGAGAAACATTAATCACAGGAAGTAAGGCACATCATAGCTGAAAGCTGTTCAGTTTGCAATTAGCAGAAGCAAAGGCTGTTTCTGAGTGAGAAATAATGGCATGTCATGGAAGTTGTTATGCACATATGGGAGCGGGGTGGCCCTTGGGTAATGTCTTCCCATGATCTAAAGAACCTTTCATGGCACCTCAGATGCTCTCATGGTGTCCTGTGCAGTGCAAGAGGCTCAGAGAAAGCTGGAGACTGGGAAAATGGGTCTACAAGGGCACTCCAGCTCCAGCTCCACCTCTGGAGGGCCTCCAGCCTTGGACAAAGCCAGTGTTTTGCCAAAGGGAACAAAGTTAATTTCTTGTCCAGCAATGGCAGACCCAAGCAAGAGTTTCTCATGTCAGGGACTGGCATTCCAGACCTGCAATAACCTTGCCTAATGTCTTCTCCATTGTAGCAAACAGACAGAGAGGGAGGATTTTAGGAAGCTTAGCAGTTCTTGTCCTACACTTTGGCTTCAGATTTTAAGTCAACGGGAAGGTGAATCTATAGAGATTTTTATGCGAGGTGTGCTTGCAATCTGCTGGGTTGAATCTGCTGGATGAGTTTTAGGTTTCTCTGAGAGCTTTTCCCCACAGAGCCATGATGCTTAGTCAATCAAGACCACTCTCTTTTTTTCCTTAGCCTTCCTTAAATGAATGATGACAGGCTGGTCGCAGCATGTTTTCTGTTGTCACATTAAGATTTGGTTTATTCATTTCGGTGCAGATGTTTTCTGTTACAAAATACTCTATAGGCAAACATTACCAGCATAGAACTGCTGTTCCTGGAGTCAGCCTGCAAGCAGCAGCCACACAGCCACAGGACAGACCCAGACTATTCTGGATCTCTTTCAGCAAAAGAAAGTACTAACAAAAGCAACACATGCCTCATCAACGGCCACAAAAAACACTACCTGGTGGCTAAGTTACAGATCTTCCCAAAACTCCACCTTATTTAACATATGTGCCAAAAATCAGGAGTTTGGTATTGAATTTTACTACTGCAAAGAATACCCACCATCTCCCAATATTTTTACATTTTCATACAAACCCTTCAGTGCAATTCTGTCTGCTGCAGGCACTCCCTGATCCTGCTGTCACTTTTCTGTTACAGTCCTAAATTTTTTCAAAGGCCAGAGCAGAATGATATTTCAACTGACTGCCCTCTTTTGTCCTGCCCATTCTCACAGTTCCCTGCCAAGACCATGTCACGTAAGTGGACATTTTCAAGCACAGATGCCTGCAAGTTTAACACCTCTACAAGTATTGTGGCACTTGAATAAAAACAGTCTGATTTCAGATATTCTCAAAACCTGAAGCTTCAATTTGTTTTTAGATAGCTGAGTCTGAAGGAACCCCTGCATGAATAGGATTTCCCATCTGCTAATGAGATACTTATAAGAATTGAAGGCCTGGTAATTAATATCTGAAAATATATTAGTCAAAAAGCCCTGGATGAAAAGTGCCAGACATTTTGCTATTAAAAATCATAGAAAAAGCTGCAAACTGCAGTGCAGAGATATATCAGCAACTGATGAGATTTCCTCCCTTTTTCTCTGCACCACAGAAGATGTAAGAAGGAAGGCACTGGAAGCCAGTGATTGAGTTGTCCCAGGCTGGTACAGTGTAAAGCTGAACACCCAGCAAGCCACCAAACTGACCTTTGCCCGTGAGCAGGAGAGCTCTAAGGTTTCAACGGAGATATTTTTCAACCCCTCATCCATTTAACCTTCAAGCATTTATCTTCCTTAAGGCATGCATTTCAGGGTGTGCTCTGACAACCTATCAGGTATCCAGCTTTGAAGTCCTTTAGGAAAGGGTCAGGCCCCCATTGGGTGTAAAACAGCAAATAAAGAAAACAACCCAGCATCTCACAGTACAAGGATTCAGAATTACTGGTTGAAAACCCACAAAAGCAGATCAGAGGAACTTGCACTCCCCACAGCCCCACCCCCCCAGGCATACTCACGGGAATGGAGGAGGACCAGGGGAGGAGCACGTCCTCTGGGGTGGTCGGTCTCCAGTGCCTTTGGGAGCACGGAGGTTTGAGTAATTGGGGATGACTTGCTGGGCCGGGCGGATAACTCGCATGCAAGGTCCAGGAACAGGAGGAAGTGGTTGCGATGGCTCAGCAAAATGTTGGTAAGGAGCTCTGCCATCTGGGAGGGTGAGAAAATAAAGGCAGCAACTATCATTTCAGCCAACACATTTTTGCCTCAGTTTGTGTTTATTCCTTTCCAGGCATGTCTCAGGAAACTGAGCAGTTTGGAGGCATTTGCAGGTATCTCGCTCTGAAAGGAGCCAGATGAAGGAATGTTTTGGAGTCTGAAGCTTGCTATTTCCCATCCACATACGGCAGGGTTCAGATCCCTGCTCGGGGCTGGGCTGTTGGGACAGCTGACAATTAAACATTCAGAGCTGCCTTGTCCCTGTTCTTACTGTGCTTCAGTGTTTTTTGTTGGTTTTTTTCTTTTTTTTTATTTCATTTTGGCAATGACTTGTGAAAATGAATCATCCCAAAGTTCTCGTGAAAGCAGATGCAAAATCCTGGAACAAATCAGTTTGCAACACTAAGGCTAAACAGACTGTGATTATTGTAAATGAAAAGAGGAAAAATAATTGCTTAGTTTGTTACTTCACCCTGTGTGAATTTTCTGTCAAAGTGACGTTTTAAGGACTTGCTGCTGCTCCCGTTGCCATCCGAGAGGCTGCAGGGGAAGCCCAAAGTGATAATTTTGCTCAAGTAATTCTGAAAACCTTTACTGTTGCTAGCCACACATAATACTGATTAATAACTATTGTACAGTGGAACTGTTGGCATAAACTGAAAGAGAAAGCAATGTAAGCTGTTTGTTTCCCAATTGGGGAAAAGGAATTTTTTTTCCTCTCAGTCTTTCTGCTTGTGGTTTTCATTAGGCAGCAGCTCTGTGCACTTCCAAGCTGCTGTGTGCAGATCAAAGTCCAGCCTGGCAGGGCTTATTAGCACTGCATGATTATGGTGTTATGAGCTGTCTCTAAAAGCTGCAGTACTCAAATGCTCTTTTCCCCCAAAACTGGTTTCTAAAATCCTTTTAGCTATTTTTGGGTCATGCCTTCCTTTCCCTAGCAGCCATGAGGACCATCTATCTTTTTTTTTTTTTTTAAGAAAGAAAACAAAGCTTTAATGGAATACTCCAATTCCAGGAGCCAACACTAAAGGAAAAAAACCCTCCAACCAACCCCATAATTACACAGATTCCTGATGATTGTGAGTCAGCAACATTGTATTTGTTGAGATTGTTTCAGGAGATTTTCCCACCCCCCTCTTAACTATTTGCAACAGGACAGGGTGAAAGGGACTGGGAGAACCATACTGCAAGTCAATATGGTTTCCTCCTGGATCCCTCATGACCAGCTCTAGGGAAAGTGACAGGGATTTGGGACACTGGGTTTGGTTTGGAGGCTTTAAGGCCAATGTTTCACCAGTTTCCTTTAGATCTGACTGCTGCTACAGTGTATTGGATGCAGCCACAGTTCAAAGCACAGCGTGGCCAGCCGTGTGTGCACACACACCCCCACATCCCTGAAAGACTGAAATTATGGCCCCCGGCACACGGCATTGCTGTGAACATTTCTCTGACTTCAAGAAGCAGTTTTGTTGTTGTATCTCAAATAGCAGGTGCCCCAGCCAGCTTAGAGCCTCCAGGCACAGTTGCTATTCCCCAGGGGAGGTGCAGAGCTTTGTTGTGGGTTGCCACTGCCCAACAATTATCCGAGACTCACGGAGCTGTCAGGAGGTGATTTACGCTGCAGCAGGCATGTGAGAAACGGGAGTACAGTTGCCAGCTTCTTGGTCCTGACCAAATCTGCTCCAGCCATCTGAGTTTACTTTACTCTTTTTGCCCTCTGGATATGGCTGGAATGGTAGTGATTTTTCTGAAGAAAGCCTTTTAGAGTTTCTGCTTTCAAACAAAATGTCCTCATCCAGTAAATGTCCTACTTCTCACGATGCCTGCTTGTGGAGGAGGTAAACTGAGGTAAATAGTGAGGGGTGCTGTGCAACCAGCTCTTTGCTTAGAGCTGAACTGAAAGGAGAAGGTAGGAAAGGAAAACCAGAGGACATTTTCCAAATGTTAAGCTGTAGATGTTGTTGAAAGCCCATCTGTAGCCCCTTCCCCTTTGCAGAGTTGCAAAATCAGAGCTGGAAACCGAGTTTCTGAAACCCTTCTCTTTCATATACCTAATTATAGCACATAGCTGAAATGACAAAACTCCTTAAACAGATGCAATATAAATGCTGTGGAGTCAAAAAAAGGTTAAAAAAAAAAAAGGTTTATCAGAACAGGCCTACAGCTTTTTATTACAAAGCCAGCCCAAAACAGGTCAGGGTCTCATGAGCCTAATGTAATATAAATTATATTAAAACAATGATATTGCTGTTGAATGTTCAAAGCTCACTTCATAACAGATAAAAATCTCAGAGACTGAAAAGGAATACTAATTAATAGCAGGCTGCAAACTGCACTGTAGTCTCCCAGAGCCAGAACGCCCATATTGAGGGAGTCACATCAGTGCTCAGCAACACAATCACCAGCAGCTGAGAGGGCTCCATTTTAAGTAATGAGCTTTCATTTCAGCTGACAACAGAAAAAAAATTAGGATGATGGATGTCACGCTCTTTTCACATAGAAATAAAACACATGGGTGAGTCTGGTCATAGTGCTGGGAGATACTATTTATGGAGATCAAGGGTAACCTCCCATCCTGATCCTGGCAGGAAATTCTCAACTTTGGGGATCCAAGGGGGAGCAGGGAAATCTATGAAAACAACAGGAATTGAGTGGTTATAGGAGGCTGCTGAATGACTGATGCAAGGAGGAAGGAAATGACTAGAATATGAAATAACAGCAGGGAGAGGCTGTGCATGCTCAGCGTGACCGACAAAGGCTGGTTTCTAAGCAAAATCATTCGCCTGCACTCGATGAGTAACCGCGACCTCTTTAACTTAAGAGGTTCAGAGGTTTTGCAGCACAGAGTCCAGCCACATAACCCAAAAATCTGAAACTGTAAAATGGACTGCAATTAGATGTTTAAAGAGCTTAATAATTGCATGCTGTGCTGGAAACACGCCCTTGGTGAACGATGGCTGAGACAGAGCCAGAGAACCTCCTGTGGGGCGAGAGGTGCTACTCACATGGGCCTGGCGGGGGCTGCTGTGCCGGGCAGCCGTGCCTGAGGCAGCCGAGGGCCTGCGAGGGCGTGTTGGGATGGGGCAGGTGGTGGCACACAGGGCACTGCTGGTGCTCAGGTCCCAAAAACTCTCTGGAGATCAGTGGTCCTGGGAGGTCCTGGGGGTTCAGCACAGACACCAGCGGTAACGGGGGCTCCAGGTGCCTGATGCCCATGACGTCGTGGGACTGGGAGTTGTACCCGGTATCTACAGTCCCCAGCTCTGCCAGGAGTCTGTTTCCTGAGGGTTGCTGTGACTGTGAACTCCCTTGGCTGCTCTCCTCCAGTGAGTCCTCAGGAACATCAGACAAGATCTGCTTTGATTTACTGGACTTGTGCCTGGTGTCAGCTGAAAGCTGCGATCTTGGCTGCATGCCTGGCTTGTCCATAGCTATAGAATGTGTCTTCGAGGGAAATACTCCTGATACTGATTCACCAGGGGAACAGGAGCGTCCACCTCCATCAGGATCAGTATATTTTGACCACAAGCTGCTGTCTGGCTCCACGGATGGTGCTGAATGATGATGTGCTTGTGCTCTGCAAAGGCTAGAGGGATGGGCCTGAGGTGTTCGAGCAACATGTGAGCTCTGGGCCTCCTCATCCTCCATATCCTCTCCAGAAGGCTGCAACGCCTTTTCCAAGACATGTTCAGGTAACTGGGACCACGATAGGGATTCATCTACTTCGACTGGTATGCTTCGACCCACGAATGTGCCTGAAAAATTGAGAGAAGTATCACTGGAGATGGACAGCCACACAGTCAAATCATGTCATCCATATCCTTCACTGACTGTGAGCGGGAATACTGAAGAGCAATATGTATTCTTTATAATCTTTAATGCTTTTTAAAAAGATGGTAGAAAACAGCAAGAAAGGTCTGGCTGACTTTTGGCAAAACAAGAAAGTAGAGGGTTAGCTGGAGTGAAGCTAGTAGGGAGTTATAATTTGGACTAACCTGACACAGAGGCCATTTCCAAAGTTTTTCGTTGAACCGGAAGTGAGTCAGCTGCCTTACTGCAAGGCCAGGATTTTTCAGCAAACTGGAAAACAAGAAAAGGACTCTTGTGAACATGGTACTGTTTCACATGGGCAAGAATCCTAAAATAACTCTATCTCAGATGCTGGAAAAGAAATAGCAGTTTAAGTTTTGGAAATTGTGTTGCGCAAATCAAATGTTTTTATGGGATTTCTGAAACCTCCTGTTCCCGCTGACACTGGAGGGGGACAAAAGCAGATGAACTGTCTCTCAGAAGTAATTCTGGTACCTGACAGTAGATCACACTTAGGTCTGGAGGTTTGGTTTAGGCATAATTCAGGCAACACAACCACTTGCAATTATTTTACTCCTGACCTTCTAATAACAGCTGATGCGTCGGATCTAGACTTTATGACACACCTAGCTGAGTAATTTCAACTCGAAATCTTGTTTCCAAGTGCTGCTGCTTAATTTATTGTACCATTTCTTCCACTCTACCATCACATGACTCTCATTATTTTGAATTGTTGAAAATTAAAAGATAATTTAGAGAGATTAGTTATTGGTTGGATTTTTTTCCTCTTTCCTTCAGAACTGACTTGGGCCTAAAACAAAATTATCACTTCCTTTTGGGACTGCCATCCCAGTAAATTTGATCTGGCCAAGTGACTCCTGATGATGGACACCTCTGCTTCACCCCAAGTATAGGATGACAGCAGCAGTGATGGGTGAATGCTGAGCAGGAAGTGCAGCTACCTTCATCCTCTTACAGGGTGCAGCTCAGCTTCCTCCCAGCAAATTCTCTTCTTTACCATGGAGTATAGAAAAACACGCTTGGTGCTCATCATTTCCCCAGCCATTCACCTTATATCAGACTGAAGAAGTTAAAATCCCAAGTAGGAGAGTTATCAGAGGAGAGGGAGTTAAGCACTCAAGCAATGGGAATGACAACATTTGGTGAAAGAATCTGGCCTGAAAGCCTGGTATAAAAAGTCAAAATCACAATGTATTTGAAGAACTTTTAGAGATCCAAGGGTTTCTCCCAACTTCGGTCACAATGTTTTGAACAAAAAAGTCAAATGAACAACAAATTTACATGATCACTCTATAAAAAAGAGTTGAACAGGATCACAGAGAGGTACCAAGCAGTTTCCCAGCCTTTACCCTGGCTTCCACAGTGATTCTGTAAAAGCAAATGTTCTGCCCCATGTTTACAGGGCAAGGTTGAGGCTTTTCATTTTTGCTGATCAGATCAAATGATACGTACTTCCCCCTGAAAGTACCTCTGGCACAGAAAATTCTGGGTGTAACATTTGCCGGGAAGTAGGATATAAACTGTGCTTTGCTGCTGGGCTGCAATGTAAACATTCCTCCTCTATGTAACTTAAACCCCATCTGTGCAGAAGATTTGCCATATATTCATAGATAGCCTATGTTATATTAAGCACATCCACAGGGAGAGTTATCCTGGGATAATTACAGTGGGATAATTACACTGGTGAATTTTCCCATGTAGGCAAGTCCTCAGAGCAGCGATTAGCTGCACGAGCACAGCACACACGCTGCTGCTGCTGCTGCTGCTGCTCTGACAGCTGCAGCCCCTGCACGAGCGAGCTGGGTCTGGTGCCAAAGCAGCACCCGGCTGGAAAGGCTGACAGTCAGCTCACCACCATCTCACCTCTCCCTGAGATTTGCACCCCTTTTCCTCTACACCGGGTCACAAACATCAGCCAAGCCCGCTGAGTCCTGGTTTTCCAACAGGCATAACTGAGGTGACGGGAAAGAGAAAACCTGGAGCTCTCACACCGGTGTCAGGAACTTGATGCTGTGCAGGGGTGGCCAAGTGTCCTTTGCCTGGGACCTTTGGTCACAGTCAGTTTAAATGATGACTGCCCTGGGGTGGTGACTCACCAGGGCAGCACAGCACAGTCAGATTTACACCAGCCAGGCTGTAAAGCTGCTGAGTGGTCCCCTGACACAGAAGCACCTGGGAAGGAGAGGTGTCAAATGCCCTGCAAAGCATCTGTCTTCTGCTTACCTCAACAGTTTTGTAAACCTGACCCTTGGATCAGCTGGCCTTGAAGTGCCTGCTCAGACATGCTTCAACGTGAGGATATCTCTGTAGGTTTGGTCATAAAGTGAATGACTGCACTCCAGCAGCACAAATCACACTGCAATCTCTTATTCCCTCTCTGAGCATCTCCAGTTAACTGGTTCCTTGTGCAAAATTCACCCTGGTGTTCACAAAGCACAACTCAGCTGAGCACTGGGGTACAGCTCCACCTCGCAGGCCACATGCATTGTCTGATCATGCCTCTATTCAATATAATCCTTACCAAACATACAAACTTGACCCTTCAGAAACAAATTTGCAATGCTTCATGCACCAAGATGCTGTTTTGATGGTCTCTGAAGTACCTGGGTGAAAATACTAGAAAACACTTTGAATTCGGATCCTCTATATTCACTAGCCTTCAGTTTAGCACCATGCCAAGAAGAACAGATTTCTGTGGAGAAACTGAAATCTCAATCCAGAGCTCAATGAAGTAAATGGAAATCTTTCTATTGACTTCTGTAGGTTTTGGATTGGGTGTCAGATGAGAGTTAAAAGTCACTAAATTCCTTTGGAGGCTACAACCTCCAAAGTTCTTGGTCTTTTTTTTTTTTAGTTCCATTGCTAACATCAGACTATCTATGAAATGAACTGCATGAATCTAATGAAAGGGACAACATGGGCGAGAAAACTTCAGGTTTGCTTTCCTAAAGTTTGTTATTTAATGTATTTAATCTGCCTTTTGGAGAAGGGATATTAGGATTCTAATAAACTGTTATCACAAATCATCAGCCACTAAACTCTTCAAACATCTTGCTTCAGAATATTTCAAAAATGTCTTTACTATTAGTTTAAACTCTGAATGGATAAATGCCTCTTTATCTCCCTAATCAACTTAATATTTTAAAGGCAGCCTTATTTCCTTCCTGTGTAACATGACCTCAAAAAATTACTCCAAATACCTGAGTGAAATAATTTGGTCAGAGAGAAGACACAACTAATTTGATAGCTTATATTTTTACCTGCAAAAAATTCTAGGTTTTTTAGATAGGTTTTTGCTTAGACCATGCTGCGGGGTGTAAGCAAAAGCTGAGCTTTGACACCCACGCACAGCCCCTGCTCTCACAGGATCAAGGTAGGAGGCACCAAGGGGATGAGGGCTTTGGCATTAAAAAAGTAGGAAAAGTGACTTCATCCTCCTCCTCCTCCTCCCTCAGTAGCCCTGGCTGGAGAGAGAAGCTGTTACAACAGCAGAGCTCTGTCTGTAGCAATGGCCCCTGGGATAAATTAACCCCAGGACATGCTGAACATCTTTTAAGCAATGCTGGCAGTGGCATGTGGATGGGAATTCCCAAGAGAAATCCCCACACTGCTGGAAATATAACAGATTATTTAAAAAACATCCTCCTCCAAAAGCAGTACTTCAGGGTGCTGTTTTTGCTCAGCTGAAGATTCTTGGCTTTTGGAAAAAGACCCAAAAGAGCCCATTATCCCTGTATTTTATGATGCCTTGTGCTGCTGAGTTTCATTTTGCTTCCTTTGACTTTTCTAGTTAGCTTATCCTGCCAATACAGTTAGGCATAGGGCAGAAAAATTACCTGCTTGGTCTCCTGTGTTGAAGAAGTAGAGGAAAGGAATGCTTCAGCATACTGAAATACCCTCAGAAACCTGTAGCCTGATCCCTTCTCTGGCACAGAGGCTGCTGCAGAGCAGAGATCATGCCCAACCTCATTTGGAAAGACACTGCAGTTCCAAGTCAGTTCATGATATTGCCAGAAAACGTCAAGAATTTAATATCCCCCCTGCACCTCTGACTATTCAGGAGATTACTGATAACCAGCTGGAGCCACTGCATGTATTTCTGCTTGTAATAAAGTAAGGAGGCCCTTCCTAGAGGGACAGAGCCTGGACTGCTCCCAAAAATGTCAAGGGAACTCCTTAAACCACTCTTTTTCCTTCCTCTCCTTATACACCCAGTTCTGCAATGTGCATTAATTCAGCAAATAACCTTTGTGGGTGGGTGCTCAGTGATTAAAGCTCCTGAGAAGAACCCCCCTTCCAGCTTCCTGGGGAGGCTTCCCACACCCAGAGAGCTTCTTCCTCTGCTTCTGCCAGGGAGAGAGGGGACGCCACCCAGAAATCCTGCTTACATCCAGCTGCTGCTGGCCATGGCCATTCCTGGAAACCTGCAGGGAGAGCATAAATGAAGGGGAGCAAATTCTTCTGCAGCACGGCCTGAGCACCCAAGTTTGAAGCAATGGCCAAAGTCCCCTAAAAATCCTCCCACAGAGGCAAGGGGACAAGGGGAAGGGTGTTGGGCTTAGCTCATCTGTGCTGTTTTCTTGCAGCTGATTGCAAAATCCATCAGGTATTTATTTCATCTGTTTTCCAGCAGGAAGACTTGTCAGGATGCACTGTCCCAAAACACACACACTAACCATCTATCTGCTTTTGATTAGAAACCTTCTGTCATGAAATGAGAGAGACTGCAACATGAGCATGGTTGTGCTCTCTGCTACTTCTGGAGAGGGGGAAAATATTTTTGCTCTTTTGATCAAAGTTTTATTTGTCTACCCTGTTAAAACAGAAACCATTAGGATGAGAAAGAAACCTCACCTTCCTTGGTGCACAAGACACAAGGACAAGGTTTTTTATTTGCCAGTCACAGCATTTCTGAAATGGCATGGGTAGAGATTAGGGCAAAGCTGAGATCACAAGGGGTGGGGACAGACAGGTATTTCTTGATTTCCAAACAATTCCTGTGTACTTTGGCCGAATCCCTTGAGCTCCCTGGTGCTGCTGATATTCATCTGCAGCATGGGAGTAAGTGGATGCAGAATCTGCACGCTGCTGTGAGGATGCACATGCTGAGATCCCAAGGAATGCTGTTGCCATGGGGTGAGATGAATGTATGTGTGCAAGAACACTTGCTCTAAGTGCTGCTCTCTCTACAGAAACACTAAACACAACTTTCCTCAAAAAATCCCAGAGGGAAATCCTTACAGGAGGAGCAAGTGCAAATGTGGGAACTGGTCTGGGTCTACAACTTAAATAAGCACTGCCAAGGAAATCCAAGCTTCAGAGTTTTGCACTTGACTGTGATAATTTCGGCTGCTGTCATCACGGACGCTGACCCTCTCCCTTGGGTACCCTCCACAGCAAAGACCAAGACAACATGTCACATTCCTACCCCAGACTTTTAGCTCTCTAGGACAGGTAATGCTTATTTTTATGACTTCTGGAAAAATTAGAAAAAGAATAAGGAAACAATGTTCCTCTGGCTATATGGTTGCTCTCGTGTATTTTCTGAAGCCATGGCAGGAAAACCTACATGTGCCAGAAGAACACACCTCAAATCATGTCTGCATGGCAAACATCACATTCTCTTTTGCAGCACTAATGCTGCTTCACTGGACAATCCATGGTGCAAAGGCTAGAGCAGAGCTGATATTTTTTTGCCTTTTTAGTGTAGACATCAATATATGTGTTGAAGGAATGCTGGGCAGTATGCAGTAAGAAACTAGTGTCACCCTCTAGCAAGATCCAAACAGGCATCTCAGATATAGGCAGTTTTCTAAACTTTGTGAAATATGAAAACATCTACAATTATCTTCAGTATCCTTAAAAATGTGATTGTTTTCCAGAGGCTACTTCCTACCCATTTCTGGTGCTGATAAAACTCTCACAGGCACTTAAGAACCCCAAGTCTGGGATGTTCCATAGCGCTGGAACATCCAAAACTCCTGTCAGAAAACTGGGGCTGACTCAGTGGGGTGGGATGAGGGGATTACTCTGAGAAGCCTCAATTTCTTCAGTACAGCTTCATGCCTTACACTGAAGGCTCTGGTTCCCGAAGAGCCCCTGGTATTTCACAGGGCTGATGTCTCTCCCACCCCCAGGCTGCTCTGCAGCACGGTGCGGGGGCGGCGGGAGGCTGAGGGAAGCCTGCGGGACCTGACGTGTCTCCCTCAGCTGGTGTGAGAACAGCCTCGCTCGCTTGCAGTCGTGAAACGTGCAGAAATGTGTGTATCCTTCAGACATGTACCCTCTGCCACACTTCAAAAGCCACTGCTGGGGGTGGGGGGCACTGACAGACACTGCACATGCCTTGCTTCCTGCCTTAGGAAAACAGAAAGAAAACTCAACTCCGTTGGTAAATAGAAAAATACAGCATGCTTCCATACACTGCCAGCACTCTGCAAGGGCAAGGCCAGCTTCAGAGGCTGATGGCATTGCAGGCAGCAGCCACCCATGCCCCTCACACCCCTGTCTCTGGAATCGCCCACCATGGGTGTCACAGCAACATCTGGTCATGGTGGGGCACTGGTGTGGCCAGTCCAGGCCTTGACCCACCCAGGGCTTGCAGGAAATGGGAATTTCTGGTCTCAGGGCCGCTGGTGGTGGTTGAGGACCAGTAGGCCCAGATGTGCCAATCTCAGCGCCCAGCCAGTGCTAACCCTACAAAACCTGTATCCTGAAACTGGGTGAAATGGGAGCAGGTTTTATATGGGAGCAGGTTTTATATGGCTGATTTTATCCTAACAAAAATACCACCACCTTGCTTCCACGTGTTTCTGTGCCAAGGGTATAGAGAGGACGAGAGAAAAACGATGTGTGATTCTGTTTCCTTCACACCTTGCAGCCACCTCTCCCTCACAGACGGGGACGGGAAGGAAAAAGGAGAAGGAGAGGGAAAGGGAGAGGGAAAGGGCCATCGGCCAACACACCACCTTGAGCCTGCCGAGCCGGGCAGGGCGGGATCGGGATCAGGCCCGGCCGCCAGTCATTGCCAGGCAACTACGTAAATAGGCAGGACAACATTTCGACACCAGGCGTGTCCGTCCCCAGCGTTTACCCCAAACCCCTCCTGATTAAAAAAAAAATAAATAAAAGAACAAGAACCAGCAAACAAAACAAACTGCAGCGAAATGGCTGAAACATGTTGCAACCATCTGTGAGAGTCGGGCTCTCATGACCCGAGAGAGGGGGGAGAAAGCGAGCGAGACAGCGATTTGAGGGGGGAAAAGAAGCCCCAGCGAGAGCCCGGCGCGGGTTAGCAGCTGAGGGCAGGCGGGGGCCGAAAGAGGCGGCACCTCCGGCACTTCTTACCTTGCGGGCGAGGGAGCTTCGCGCTGGGCTGCCCCGGGAGAGCGAGAGGGCTGCGCGCCTCCCGCGCTCCCCGCCGCGCCCGGGGCTCCTTCCTCAGCCGGCCGGGCGGCTTTCCCTCCTTTTACGACACCCTGCCTGCCTGTCTGCCAGCCTCTCCCAGGTGAGCGGCAGAACTGGCTCTGCAGCAGGAAGTGGAAGAGCACGCAGGGCTCGGCGCGGCGGGAGAGCCTCTGTGGGGGAGTGACACTTGGAGGGAGGCTCAGGGCTCCCCGGCCCTGCTCCGTGCGGCTCGCCGGGAAGCCGGGCGGCCTCTGCCTGAGCGCCGCGGAGAAATAACTCAGGGGGAACCCCGGTGTGGTTCCTAAACGGTGTGCCTCGTCGGGAAAGTCATCCCTTGCTTTCGGCCCTCGGCCTCCTACTGTCGGTGCCAAATGTTAAATCAGCTGTGATTCAGACTACTGAAGACAATCACATGATGCGTGTAAGAACTATATAAAGAACAACAAAAAAAGGATTTCTCGACTGGTTCTTTCTTTTAGGTTAGATTTCTAGACACTTCCAAGTTTCTACACTCTCAAGGAGCAGAAACGGTTTTCCTACCAGCTGAAACTTCCTCATTCTCTCAGCTCCTGAGAGCCGAGCAGCTCCGGAGATGCCGGGTGAGCCGCCCCTGGAGAGCCGCTCCGGCCGCTTTATCCCAGCCCTCAGCACTGTCCTGACCCTCCAGTCAGCGCATCCCCCTGCCGATCTCCAGCCGCATTTTCTCAGTTTAACCCTAGAAGGAGGTTCGCTTAGCTAGCTGCAGCCTGGCCACGGCTCCTCATCCTCTAGGTGACCGTGGGCGGACACCACTCGCTGCCTCAATGCCTGACCGCTCTGCCTGGGCACACAGGGACATCGAAACCATCCCCCGAGCTCCGAGCTCTGCCAGTGCCACTGCTGCTCCTTCCTGTGCCCTCCCTGTGACACTGGCGGCGGAGGAAGGAGCCGCATGCCCAGCATTCCTCTCCCCAGGAAGGGCTCTCTCTGCATGCCCACCACTCTGCCAGCCCCTCTTTCTGCTCCAAAGGCAAAGCTGTGACCCAGGCAATTAACTCCTCTCATTAGGGAATGACTGCCCACATTTTTGGAGGGAAACCTCAAACAGCTGGGAGCAGCATGTGCCCCCAGCTGAGCACCAAGTGTGATTGTATTGATGGCAATGCAGTGATGCCCTGCAGCCTGGGCTTACCTTCCCCTTGAGAAAGCCTACATCAGCCTGGCCTGGAATTGGCCATCCTGACCCCCTCCTTCCCTGCTTTCTCCCTCCTGTGCCAAGGCAAAGGCCAGCAGGACACCAGGGCTCCCTTTTGGAGCATCCTGAAGTTGTCCTTGACTGCTGCCAGACTTCCTGGACAATCCCTGCTGGTCCCAGCCTAACCCAGTTGTGATAAGCACTAGATGCTTGCAGCTGGAGTGGCTGCATTATAACCACAGTGATTTGAGTCAGCTGAAGGTTTAATCCCTCTGGCCTGGCCTCCGCTGCACAGCTGTTTTGCACCCTGGCAGCCGGCAATTTCATCGAGGCTGCCTGAGCCCCGACTTGCAGCACACTGGATTTGGGTGCCTGCATCTCCTGCCAGTTCTCCCACCAGCTTCCAGCTCGGGAGCAGTGATGGCTCCACTGCCACCTGTGTGGTACAGGGGGTGAGGGCTGCAAGGGGCCCATGGCCACACAAGAGCCAAGATCAGGACCTTGGTGAATGTCAACAGGATGGAGGCAGGGAGGGAGAGTTGCTCTGAGGAGTGCCTGACCTTCCTGGGATGTATGTGAGGGATGTGTGTAGGGTTTGCTGTGCAATGGCCAACTCCTCAGGGAATGCAGGCAGCATGGGGACTCGGCAGGCAGAGTGTCCCCTGGAATGTTTCATCAATATCCACATTTGTGGGGTTTCCTTGTAAAAGGCTGTGCTGTGCACCATCAAGCACCTCCCTTCACCGACAATGGGTATGGACAGTTCTCTGTTCTCCTCTGGTCAAAGCTTGGACGCTGCTCTGTAACATCCAGCAAACAACAGTGTCCACCTGCCACTGCTGTAGGCAGCTGCCAGTTGGCCAGGAGAGGAAGGTTCTGGCTGTGAGATCTGTCCCTTGTGTGAGTACTTCCAGGTCCAGAAATGTAGAGACCTAATGGTGTCTGCAGATGTGGCCAAAGAACTAGGCTCTGTCCCCTCTTTAGCTTGCCAAGCCCCAGAAAGCAGCAGATATTTGGAGCAGTTTCCTCTCACTTGAGCTTTATGTACTTTATTAACAGCCTGACAAAGAGAGGAAAAATAGCTTGAAAGTCACACTCTGCTGACTCTGTTAACAGCACTGTCTGCTGAGTGGGTTTCAAAGGTCCAGCCCAAACCTAAGTACCCTCCCACAAAGCTGTAGAAACTGTTGTCAATTAACTCATTTTTGGATTACGAAACTTGGACAACAGATACCCAAGTTTATTTCAGCATTTCAAAAACCTCCCTCATCCCCAAAACTGAAGCCATCATAATTGCCTTCAGAAGGCCTCTTTTATATATTTGAAATCTTCCTACCCTACTGACTTCACTCACTGAAAGCCAGATAAAACTCTGAACTCTCTGAAGTTAGTATCTTGTCTGTACATTATTTACAAGCAGAGCCTGATGAGTCATATTGGGCCTGTCATAGAAAGGACAGATGCAAGTGCAGGATGGTTTTCTTTGGCAAGGCAAGTAACACGGACCTTTTTTTTTTCTAAAAAGGTTCCTAATCCTGCAGGAGTTGTAATATTTCTTTTTTCATTAGTAAGAACGTGTTAGTATTGAGTGCCCCTTCTCATATTTCCTACCACATCTCTGTATTTGGAGAAATAAATCATGAATCTTTTTGCTTCCAGATGATTAACTGTTTAAATAAAGTGCTGTCATGTTGCTCCTCTTTTAACATTGGTGCTGTGAATTAACCTGGAGACATTGCAGTGAGCCTTTAACCCCCTCTGCCTCAGCACAATGCACATGATGGCCTCACTCTGGTTCTCTGCACGTGGCTTGTCCCTTGCTCCTTTTGCACTGTGAGGAAAACCGGGGCTTTCTTCCATGTCTTGCTGTTTACATTGCTAGGCACATGCCTGCAAAAATATTTCCCACTTACTTTATTTTAAGGGTCTTGCTTTGGCATTTTTCAGTCGCACCCTGGAGAGACACCTGAAAGGAAGGAAAACAGTACCTGGATGTTAGCTTGTGCAATGCATGTAATTAAACCCTGCATAATGACAAAAACCTCTCCTGCTATTTGTTAAGATTTTCCCCACAGCATTATGAATCCTCTTAATTAAGAGCAGAAGCTAAGTAATACCTATTTTATTCCCTCTTGCGTCCAATTAGTCACCCATTGATCATTACCCACTCAACATTTGACAATTAACAGAGCCCCCATACTCTGCAGGATGGGGATGTGTAGTCCTTCAGAAATGACACGTCCAGAATAACGTGATGGGAGCTGTGTGGATGAGTAGTGGTGCAAGAGGTGGGGGAAGGGGAGGAAAAGGCCACCCAAGTGGAACAAAAGACATGTAACATATGCAAATGTTCAATATGTGGTATGTGTTTTATACACTGGATGTATATGAGGTCATAGACAAAGCTCAGCTGGCGGCTGCACTGCTTTTGGGAGGCATGGGAATTTGAGGGAACACTTGAGCTCTCGTGTGATCAAACATACCTAGTCCTCTCTCTTTAAGGCACAAAGCTGTTCCTCATGTGGCTCGTTGCCTTTGCTTTTTTAGGAGGGCAGGATTTAGCATCTGGTTCTCCACTGTCAACGGGACTATGGGCTGTAGCAACACAGCCCTGGCCAAGTCACCCCAAGACCTGTCAGCAGCTCCACACAGCTGTGCCTGAGCTGCTGCCAGCAGAGCGTGGCAGCCCTGGGTGTCCAAGGCGCTCCAGGGAAGCTGCAGGCCCCTTGTGCATTGCCACTCCCTCCTGGGAAGTGTGTCCCAGGAACATGATGGCCCAGGCCCTGCGTGGTAGCAGGAGCGGTGTGCTGGGACCCCTGAGCCCTTTCCCAACACCAGGGACCCTTCCTATATGAGTAACATTTTCTAGCTGGGGAATTCCAGCAGCCTGTGGGACTTAGAGGCAGCCCAGAGCCTGAACTGCAGCAGTGAATAAAGCACAGGGAATGCCAGGGCTCACAGACAAGCCTGAGGCATGAGGCTGAGCCCCAACAGCCACAAAGCAGCCCTGCATTCTTTTTTCTTTTTCCAGATTAGAATTCATCCATTCCATTCCAGGGCTCAGGAATTTGTGTGAAGCTGTTACAATAGGTAGCTGAGCAAGGCTCTGGGTGCAGTTCAGCAACAAATGCTGATGCACAAAAAAGCAAACCAGAGCCCTTGGCAAGCTCTAGCCTGGCTGTAGGGCAAGAAGGATAATCTCATTTCTTTACTCTTTGCCCTTTTAGCTATTCACAGAGCTTAATGCTGAGTTATTCTCAACAATGAGCCAAACAATCAAACTTCCATCTGGCCTGGTCAGGCAGAACCAACACTTGCCTCGCAGTCACAGGCCACACCAATCCTGTGTTTTTTTCCCCCCATCTTGAACATACAGTATTTTCCTCTATGCTGTAACAGAGAAGATATTTACATTTGGAAGCAGAAACCGCAGTTCACGCTCCTCAGCCTGCTCTAATCTCATCACCCAAATCCCTGGGCACAAGGAAGCACAGGCGCTGTGAGCACAGCTGCTGCTGCAAACACAGCTGCTGCTGCTGCAGCCTTTGCTCTGCCTCTCCAGCACACCATGCAGTGCCTACCAGCAATGACCTGCTTTTCCTGGGAGGGCAGTTCTCCCTGCACTCCTGCACATCCCACCGCAGGCTCCAAACTGCAGCCATGCCCTTGGGAGAAATGTTTTCTCTCCTTGACTTTAAGGTAGCTGCAGGCTGCTCTTTGCAGTAGCCAGAGGCCCACAGCATCTCTGGGCTGTAGCACAGTGCTTGCTGCTACCACCTCTCCTGGTTTGGGAATAAGGATTGTAAGAGATCATGTAATGGGAACCAGCAGGAAAAAAAAAACAAAAACAAAAACAAAAAACAAAAAGGAAAACAAGAAGAAAAAAAGAGCAGCTCTTTTGTTGTTAACAACATTTTGTCCTCTAATCTACTCATGTCCCGGTTTTACATCTTTTAGCTGTTCAGCTGCAAGGGAGGAATACAAGGAGATAGATTGATGTTTGTGTAGATGTTTTTATGTGTGAATTTCCTTTTGAGTTACAGATAACTGTACACACACACATAAGAACAGGCTCTGTATTAAAAGTCAACAGAAAATATCTCACAGACTTAAGGGAAGCCAGCATTTCCTCTCTAACATTCAAAATGTACCTCAGCAGCCTGGTTTTAGCTGTCACAAGTTCTGAGAAATTTAGAAGCACTGAGAGGGAGACACTAGCACCCTACTCATGCAGCAATCCCAACAAGGGGCCTGTTTTCCTTTTCTGCAGAAAGCACACGGGTTCTGGTTTGGTCTGTGCAGGAAAATCTGAAACTAAAGTGCCCCTTTCTTCAGTTAAGACGGCAGGGAATGCTGCTCCAGTTGACAGGAGTCCCCTCAGTGATAAAATATCCCTGTGTATGAGTCACAGGAAATTATAATCACTGCTTTCCAAGACTGCAGAACACAATGAGATTTCTGAGCTACAAACAGACTTCAATTATTCTTGAAAGACAGACAGACCCTCAAACTGACACAACTGGAGAAAATAAATATCCTTTTGTCTGCACTGCTGGTGGTAATTTCCCATTAGACAGGAAAGGGCTCCTTTGATGAATGAATATTGTCTACACTTCAGAAGAGGAGCTACTGTATATCTCCTAATAGCTCTTGCATGCTTGGGCTCAGCCTTGTGTGAGGCCCTTAAACCCCTTGGGTGCAATATGGTAGCGTTCATTAGCACGCTGCATTTTTTATTGCAGCACTTGAGAAAAGGATGGTGCATGTTAGCATAAATTGGAGCAACTTTCCTCACTCACCTTGAAGTTATGAGGCAAGATTGAGATATTTAGCAATCTGCCTTCTTGGGCTGCAGGTAGGCCTTTCCAGTCTAGAGGCTTCAGGAGAAACACTCACACTGGAGACAGATTTTCCATTTGTGATTATTCTTGTAATTTTAGCAGTTAATCACTCTTCTGTTTTGTATTTACTTTGTTTTTCTACAGTGGTAATTAAATCAAAACCAGAGTGTCACCCAGAACTACATTGAGCACTGTTTACAAAAGCCAAAGACTATCATGTTAGTGTCTTTTGTCTTTTTCAAAGACCACCAAGTCTCACATAATTGCCTTCTCACAGAAATATAATAACCATACTAACCATCCCTTTTGCAGCAGTGTCCCATTTCCACCTGTCACTTTTCCTGAGACAGGTCTTGGATTAAACTTGGCTTAGAGAAGCCCGTGTCTCCCCAGAGAGTCCTTTCTGCTGCTGGTAGATCTCCTAGAAGACCTCTTCTGGAAATCAGCCACCACACCATGGATCGGTTGGGAATCAGGTGGGCTGTGAGGGAAGCATTTGGCCAATTGTTTTTAGCTGGGTGGAATTTTTTTAGTCTTACATTTAAAAATTATTGGAAGGAACAGAAGATTCTTAATCTCACAAATTATACTTTTAGAGTCACCACATAACTACTTGTGGTGTATACGCAGTGCTTAAGAAAAGGCTTTTATTAATTTATAGCAAAAAAACCTAACAACCTTGTTTAAATTTTTTGCTAATGTTTTTATTTGAGAGATTAAAAAACCCAAACAACAAAACTCCCAACATTAAGAAAAAGAAGCAGAAGAGCTACCGATGAGAGATGGTCTGGATTTGCCACTCAACAGTGGCACCAGTCTGCACACAAGCCAGCTGCAGGCAGAGATCCGGCAGAGACCAACGTGGTTCTCAGAGACCGAATGCAATACAAGAAACAGCAAACCCAAGAGTCAGAAACAAAGGCCATAAAACCCCAACAACGCCCCATCTGAGTCTTACTTCCAATGAGAAACATAGGCAAACTAACGTTTTAGGCTCGTCCCGCATTGCAGATGGAAACTGCGCTTAAGTTTGTGGCATGGCAAAGGCTGCTAAGGAACTTGGCAGCGCGGCCACGCTTCGCCACCGGGCTCTGGGCTGAGGAGGTGACATTTTGGCTTCGCCAGCCCGCTGAGTTACTATGGAGTCCTCAGTTTCATGGATGGTATTTTAAGGCAGGGGGGTAGCTGTGGGAAAAAAAAGAGGGCCACGACTTGCCTTGTAAGTATAAGAGGAAGCTAGAAGTCCAACAAGGATCATGGCCTCTTCAGTACTCCACAGCTACAGGTACAGCAACATTGAGTAGATAATGTACATAACATTACTTATAGACTCTACATGTAAAACGTTAACCAATTTATCATGGAAATCTGGTAACAAGCAACATTGCCGTATAAATTCACACTTTGAGAAAGGCTAAGTGTGGAAGCCTCCTTTGCAAGAGGATTTTCAGTCAGTTTTGTATAGAAAATATTAAAACGATGACAATTTGTTCTCTGAATCTCAATTGATTATTGGGTTAGTTTTCACAAATGAAGAAAGGTTCTCTTTAGAAAATGTGTGAATCTTCAGAGTATGAATTCACAATCTAAGTACTAAATAATTAAAGAAAAAAAAAGTTTCAACTGTCAGGAAGTCTTAGTTGGCCACAATCTTTTAAAGCAGTAACAGCAATACAAGACATAGAAAAGCTTTTCCTGCAACACTTTTAAATGTAAAAGTATTCATGTTAAATGCAACAGAACTAATAAAGAACAAACTGCTGTAGAAGAGAGAAAGGAGAGACTAGCTATGCATTCAGCCATCTTCCTTACAGTTGAACTCCAGCTATTTCAAAACATATTGACTTCATAATTTGGAAAATGATGTCCCATAGGTAATTGGTCTGTATACTCCTATGAAATGTGATGCCCCAAATGGCATGACACCCTTTCTTGAAAAGTTTTTAATCTCATGTCCACCATTAGCTCCACAGTTTAAACAAAAAAACAACTATCCAAATGTAAAATGCTCTTTTGTTTTTTAATTACTAAATTAAGAAAGTTAAACAGTTTTAAAATGTAAACTTGTGAATAAACCGTAACAAAATGTAATTAAGACTTTAAAATTTGCAACTCAGTATTAAAAACTCAATAGAAATAGAAAGGAATTTTTTTTTGTGTTTTTTGGTTAAACGTAAGTAATTCAAGGCTGGTACAGACAACTGAAAAAGTAATACTTTGTTCTGTGCATCCCCCATGAAATGTAAAGAAGTGCATAGTAATTCCACTGGAGAACTTGCAGACACAGAGAAAGTAATTTCATTAGCAGTACAGGACACTCAACACACTTATTTTACAATGGAAAAATGTTACACATAAAACAGAAAAATCCTAGTTGCATGACCAACAGTTTAGCAGGGGGACATGGCTAAAATGCTATTATTTTAAGACCATCTGAATGTGGTTACACTGCTTAATAAATTTTTTTGAAACAATTCAGTATACATGTTTTGATACAAGAAGTCCTTGCAGTTTCAATTTTCCAGTTCAAACGGTGATGGTGTAGTTTTCTTGCTTTAAATATGTTCGTTTTAATTTCAAGAACAAATCATCACACACTTGTCAAACGTTGGAAACATTACTGTAAATACAGCACGTGATTCCTGAAAGAGCAAAGTTACAACCATCTACAGGTACATAATCATAAACAAAAAGTGCAATCCAATTTAAAAAAATCATGCTTGGCAAAAGCCAAAAATTAGATCACTGGCTTTCAGAATCCCACCAGTGTTTTCATGTCTGCAGTAAAATTATCGCTTTTTGGGTACAGCTGCAGCAGGAGTCATTCAATTCCAAATGAGCCTCCTCTGCAATAGCACCCATATACTGTATGTACAGGTATGTATATATATTATATATATTTTATATATAAAAAAGCAAAAACCCAAACACCTGTCCTGATTTTTTTATTTGTTAAAACATGAAAAAAAAAATGTTTTAGACAAAGAGGCCACTTCTGGAAAATAATACTTTTAGTTGAATCAGGAGAAGACTAGTTAAAATCACATAGGTTTTGCATTTTAAAAAAAGGAAAGCACTAGGATCAGTTATTGGCACTGAGTTACTATTTACAATGAACAGAGGTTTTGCAGTTTACATAACATCAATACAATGCAGTTTTGGAGTCTTTGATTAAGAAAAAACAAGTGTTTTTCTCCTTTTCATCCAGGACATTCAGATTATTAGGACAAGTGGTCGTAGGCAAGGGCTGTGGAAGTTCCCAGCTGCAGCCCCTCCTGTGCACTGCAGTGCTGGAAGATGTTGCACTCTGGAGAAGCCGATCACAGAGTTGGAAGGTAGAGAGCAGGTGGGACAGGGCTGAGAAATTCCTGGTAATTCATGACAGTGTCTGGAAACCAAGGATTTACAGGTTGTCACCAGGCTGGTACTGGGGTTCTGTTGCAGTGAAGTAGTCTTCAAGAAAACCCTGTAAATATTCAAAAGTTGGACGCTCCTCTGGGTCTTTTTTCCAGCAGTGAATCATAAGCTCATGCAAGGAGATGGGACAGTCCTGAGGACACGGCATCCGATAACCTCGTTCTACTTGCTCCAAGACTTCCCGGTTATTCATGCCTGTGAAGGGCAGGCAAAGCCACAGTGAATTACAGGAAAATTAACCAAGTACAACTATATCTACAACACATGTGGTTTGCTCACTCATACTAATTTCTTTTGGTTAAGACAAGTAAAACACGACCACACTGATGTCCTATTTCAGCTCTTCAAACACTGCAAGGCAACCTGGATTATTTTCTTTCTCAGTAGAGGGTTTTTAGGATCAAGTGATGAGCAGAACACTGGTCCCATGGTTACCCTCTTAGCTTACTCACAATGGGCAGGATTTGGTGTTTTCCTTCTCTGACAGCAGGAACTGTGAAATGTACTATGTCATGTGCTTAAGGAAAACAAATGCATTGCAAAAAAAGTGGAAATTTCAAAATTCTAGAAATTAGGATGAATTTCTGAAACCCTCACCCTGAGCGTGGGCCTTTGTGAAAACATTCTGTGAGGTCATGCTGCAGGGACTTCCAAGACAAACTGTGCTACTCCTGGCTCCCAGGGTTGTCCAGCAGACTGCCTTCAGTGTCAGCCCAGGAGCTCACTGCTGCTGACCTGCACTCCCTCCCTCTGTGTGGGTTAGTACAGTTTCTATCATAGTCGACTGCTCCCAAACTAAAACACAGCAAAGCCGCTCACAAGACAAGCCAAATGCCAAGCAAAACATCTCCACTAAAGAACCACAGCTCTCCCTCTCTCACTCAGAAGAAAAAAGTAAAAGTCGATTACCTTCACAGAATCATAGAAACATTTAGGTTGGAAAAGACCCTTCAGATCACTGAGTCCAATTGTTAACCTAACACTGCCAAGTCCACCACTGAGCCATGTCCTTACAGACTTTTAAATACCTCCAAGGATGGTGACTCATCTTGCTTGACTCTGAGAGTAAGGCCAGGCTCTTTGCTACTTTTTCTTTTCTTTGTAACCCCTTGATTCCTCTGCTGAAAAGCTGAAGTGCTTTTCACCACGCATTAACTGCAAGTCACTCTAAGCTTTAGTTCACACCTCTCTCCCAGTACTCTCTTTTTAACTGTACCAGAGGTAACAATGGCACCACAAGCATGCAGATGTGTTTCAGAACAAGCCTGCACACTGACTGCGGGCTTTGTGCTTGCCCTGCCCCAGTCCCCTGCTGAAAAATATCTGCAGAACTCATTCTCCTGACTTAGCAGGTCCTGCCAAGCAGCTCTGCAGGAGAACCAGCAGGGACACTTCAGTTTCTCCATGACTGAATCTAGAAACCAACACCCTGATGTTGCACTTTGTGTTAGCTTATCCTCTTCCTGGCTTCCTTGACACTGTCCTTTCCGGGGAAACCTCCACTTTGTTCTTGGAGGATGTTCTTTTGAGGAGTCTTGTCCCTCCTCCAGAAACCAAAACCTCGTATTTTTTGTAAACGTAATTGTGAGGAATGATTCAATCACCTTCTTCAATACAGATTCATTTATCCACTCTACACTTTGACTTGTAGAAATGTCTGGTTTTGGTTAGGATAGAGTTAACTTTCTTCCTAGTAGCTGGTACAGTGTTGTGTTTTGATTTAGTATGAGAATAATGTTGGTAACACACTGATGTTTTAGTTTCTGATAAGTAGAGTTCATCCTACGTCAAGGACTTTTCAGTTTCTCATGCTCTGCCAGTGAGGAGGTGCACAAGAAGCTGGGAGAAACTGTATTGTGCATAATTTGTTTTTCTTGGCTAATATGCCTCTCTTTTTTCATTTCCAATAAAATTATTATTATATTTTACTTTATTTCAGTTAATAAACTGTTATTATCTCAACCTCTTGGATATCAGCAGGAGGATATTACCCTGTCAAGATAAACAGAAAAAGTTTTACCTTTTTTTCTGCTTCTCCTCCCCATCCCACCTTTGGGGGGCCTGGGAGTGGGCAGTGGGAGTGAGCAAGTGTCTGTGTGGTATTTAAATTACCGGCTGGGATTAAGCCATGACAGGGAACAAAATCCTAACATTACATAGCATTTAGGCCAGTAACTTAGCTGTAACCTTGGATGTGGTCTTTGGTCTGTATCCTCATGTCCTGGCTGTGTTTAATTATTAAGGATGCTTAGAAAAAACGATCTGTATCATTCAGCCTTTCCTGACCATCCACCTCTAGATTCTCATTTCACGTTAGGATTACAAAACCCCTCTTCCTCTTATCTTGTCAGGGTAATTTCCTCCTACTGATATCCATTTGCAGTGTCTGGGCAGGGATCATATTCCTATCCTGTCACTGTAAGCAGCCCTGGCATGGTTTCCTCACATGTTCTTTGTATTTATATTTAGGCTCTCAATTATCCATGTTGTGGTCACAGCGTGGTTCTGCTTTGCTTACTGCAGCACCTCCCATTTTCAAACACGAGCAGTACTTGGTTTAGTTTCATATGTGGGTTTTACTGCAAGCCAAGGGAAAGGAAAAGTAGGGCACTGTTTCTTTTGCTGCCTGTTGTGCACTGAGGAGCCTCTCCAGAAAACTGTCTCATACTCTTACAGGCCTCTCCTTAACGCTCCCTTTCACAGGGAAAATTGCAAAAAGAAAGGTTAGATTACTGATTTACAGTATTCCCTAACCTGCAGACCAACACTTCAACACTGGTTTCTTGTGTTTAATTTATCAGATGCATCTACCCACCATATTTTTGTTGTTAGGTATTTATAAACTAGAAGCAAATGCTTTGAGTGGCTCCTAAAGTGGACCATAGTTATAGAGGACTAGCCCTGATGAAAACAGAGTAATAAATAACAAGCCTCTGCAGACATCAGATTCTGCACAGAGTTAAGGTTCTCCTGTATTATTGACTCCACACTGATATTGTTAGGTCACAGAGGCTCACAACAAACCAGAACACACTGAAAAAATATTTGGATATTCCTCACTATCCAGCAGGAACATTTCCAGAGATATTTTACTTTTTCATTAGACTACAAAATACTACTGGTCTGTTAGGCACCACAAACCCAAGGCAGCATCAACCCAAACTTTCTGGCCTTGCTGTTTTCAAGACACTACAAGAAAAAAAAAATGCACATTTTCTTTACGTTGTGTTCTCAATATTACTTTTATAAATTTGTGTTTTGAACAAAAATCTGCACCTTTTTTGTCCTTGTCTTTGAATCAGCTGAATTACCTGGTGTTTTGGGGTGAGAACTTCTGCTGTGCTTTGCTTCCCTTACATATTAAAGGCTGTGAAAATAATTGTTATCGGTAACTCATCTGTTTGTATGTAAATAACCACTAACAAACTGCATTCTTTGCTTTTATTTTGGCAGTACATCCTTAAGTACAACAGGGAGGGAAGCAACAGCAGCAGAAAAGCTCCTTCCCAACTGATTTGTTGTTGTAAGATATCAAATGTTTGGTATTTTTATCCAGTGCTTTACTTGGTGCTGCAAAGAACACTCTGAAACCTGATAACGAACTGTGTGCTGGAAGAAAAGCCCTGAGGAGACAGAAGGGGGAGGAAAAACATAAACAGCTCTTCACTTCCCTTTGTTTAACAAAAAGGTAGAAAAAAGAACATGAAAGAGACATTGCTGTCTGAAATCATAGTCATTTTTTGTCCCTGGAAAGTGAGTCAAGCCAGGTTTTTTCATCACAGTTTAATCCAGGAAAATGCCCTTCTTTTCTTTTCTCCTTTCTCCTTTCCCCTTTCCCTTCCCCCCAGTAAACCCCAGTTATGAAACTAAAGCAAGTAATCCTCATGTTCCTCACTGGAATTCATACATCCAGCAACGGCTGAAGTACCTAGGATTTGCTGAAGAAATTCTGTTAGTTTTGACATGAACTGCTAATTTAAAAACAGAGTTTCAAAGACTTTTATATCTAAATCAATTGGATGACTAGTCAGACTTATACAAATAGCAGTGCTTCAGGTATACATTTTACTTCTTAAATGGCCTATTTATGTTTACAAACCTATTCTATAGACTTACTTATCTCATCCTGCAAGTTTAGTGTTTCTCTTTTGATAGCTGGAGTCTGTCATATCTTCACTTCTAACATCATAGAGAGAATATCTGAGCAGTCTGTACAACTCCTCTCTCCTAATGAATACCCTGGAGTTTCAACTCTTAATAAATAATAAATTACATTCTGCTTGCAGTGTGCTTTCAGACCCCTTAAAAGTTTATCCTAAAATCCTTAAATCTGTGAAATAAAATACTCAGCAATATTCTTTTGTTGGGTACAGCTCTTCCACCTGGGTTGGGGCAACACCTGGTATCAATCCAGGCTGGGGGACGAATAGAGCAAGAGCAGCCCTGCTGAGAAGGACCAGGGGGTGTTGGTGGATGAGGGGCTGGACATGAGCTGGCAGCACCTGCAGCCCAGGAAGCCAAAAGTGCCCTGGGCTGCATCCAAAGCAGATTGGCCAGCAGGGCAAGGGAGGGAATTCTGCCCCTCTGCTCTGCTCTGGTGAGACTCCACCCAGAGCTCTGCATCCAGCTCTGGGTTCCCAGCACAGGAAGGACATGGACCTGTTGGAGCTAATCCAGAAAAGGGCCCTGAAATGAGAAATGGCTGAAAAAAAATCGAGATTGTTCAGCCTGGAGAAGAGAAGTCTCTGGGGAAACCTTACTGTGGCCTTTCAGTACTTGAAGGGGGCCTGTTAGCAGAGCCTGTTGGGATAGGACAAGGGGTAATGGTTTTAAACTGAAGGAGACTAAATTTGGACTAGTTATAAGAAAGAAAGGTTTTTTACAATGAGGGTGGTAAAACACTGGAGCAGGTTGCCCAGAGTGGTCATGGATCATGGATGTCCCATCCCTGGGAACATTCAGGTTCAGGCTGGACAGGGCTCTGAGTAACCTGAGATACCCCTGCTTATGGTAGGACTGGACTGGATGACCTTTAAGAGGTCCCTTCTCACCCAGACTATTCTATCATTGTAGAATTCTATGAAAAACCAGCTTGTACTCATGATGTTTCAAGAATTATGATTTGGCCAAGAAGAAAATATCCAATTCCCAAAAGATGGCTTTTCCATTAGCTTTTTATTCCCTGCAAAGACCAAAAATCAAATAACCTTCCACCATCCAGCTTTATTAGTGAAACCTTCAATAATCTCAGGATGCCACAGGATATGGCCACTCTAATGCTCAGTACAATAAAAATCTACTGCCCATATAGACTGGGGACAGAAATGCAATACTGCTTGGCTTTTCCTAGAAAAGTTGTAGGAACTTTAAGTTACAGTGACACAAAAAAAGATGTGGAGTTGAAGAAAACACTGGAAAGTACTTTGGTGTGCTCTTAGGAGCTTGATTAGATGGAGCAGAGCAGATGTGCAAATAGCATGGATCTGGGCAATGCTGCTCTTCCAGAAGACAGGAAACATTACTGTAACTAGGGAGTGTCCCTGCATGCAAACTAATGAGCTATACAGATCACTCTGGGACTTGTGAACTCCAGTGAGGAGAGCGATTGTTTTAGGCTGTTTTACTCTTGCTTTCTTCTCTTAGACTGCAGTGGGTTGACCCTGGCTGGGTGCCAAGCACCCACCAAAGCCTCTCTCTCACTCCACAGCTGGACAGGGAAGAGAAAATATAACAAAATTATATTTGTTATAACTTCATGAGTTGAGATAAGGACTGGGATAGATCACTCGCCAAATAGTGTCATGGGCAAAACAGGCTAGAACTAGAGATATCCATTGAATTTATTGCTAACAAAATCAGAGCAGGATAACGAGAAGGAAAATAAGGCCTTAGAAACAGCTCTAGCTCCTCCCTCAGTGGTGCAGGGAGACAGGGAATGGCTCTTATGGTCAGCTCATCACTGGTTGTTTCTCGTGCAGCTCAGGGAGAGAAGAGTCCTTCCCCTGCTCCTGCATGGAGTCCTTCCATGGGAGACAGTTCTCCATGAACTCCTTCAGCACGGGTCCACCCCATGGGCAACAGCCCTCCCCAGACTGCTGCAGTGGGTCACTCTTCCATGGTCTTTCAAGGGCAGGCTGCTCCAGCAGGGGCTCCTCTCTCCACGGGCCTCCACAAGGTCACAGCCTCTTCTCAGGCACCCCCACCCTCCCACTGTGATAGCCTGGCCATGCAAACCCAATACTCAGACTGGGAATGATGCTCCTTCCAGACCCAATGCATGCTTTCAGACCAGTGATCAAACTACTGCAGTGCACAGAAGGGAACAGCAAAGCTGCTCCTAAGGGAAGACAACCTCTGAATGCTGTTCTTACTGAGTACAATGCAAACCAAGTTATTTCTGGGGAAAAGGAGGAACAAGTTTTAAAACTCTGGAAGTCATGCCACTTCACTTAGAAATTAAAGCCTGAAAACCCCCAACATCTCTTCATCCTCAAAGCTAGACTATCAATATCTGTTTTTTGCTTTGGCTTTATTTTCTAAAATAAGTTATTTCCTTGGTATAACAGATGAATAGATGCAACCTTGAGCTACAGCATTTGTGAGCAGAGCTTCCTTGCTTACAAATAAACCCACCTGACCTTATCTATCCTCTGTGGTGAGTACACCTCTTTCTTAACCTCTTATTTACCATCCCTGATGCTGTTACACACACCCACCTGCCTGTGCTGGCTCTCTGTTATGTACTTGGCCCCAGGTTGGGTAGCACATGCTCTCTGGCACTCGTGGCCCAGCTTCCCCCAGGGATGAGGAGGCTGAATCCAGCTGCCCAAAGGCTGCAGGGCTGCTTGGAGCCCAGGCTAAGAGACCTGCCTGGCCAGAGGCAGCAATGTGAGTAGCACCATAGCTGTCACACTAGAGTGAAAATGAAAATGCTCTTGGCGTGACAACTGCAGCAGAAATTACAAGGGGCAAGGTCAGAGGTACTTGTTTGGTACTTGTTTGGTATGGCTGATATTTCTCCCTTTCCCAAAGGCAGCATGTTAAAAACCCACAGATTCTCCAGCTACTGCTAGGGAAGGGCATTTGTCAAAGAGAAAAGAAACTGATACTGAAAAAGATCCACTGAGCAGACTGTTTCTTGAGCTTGGCTCCTCCTCTGGCCCAGTCTATTTTACATTTCTCCACTGTAACACTGGAAATAGAGACTCTGTGTGAAAGTTGCTTAATTGAATTGGTTGCCTTGTGAAAAGGATAAAAAAGCATAAATTAGTTATCATAGTGGCTCATTATGATCACTGATAGAGAAACAGGCTTGGTTGAAGTATGAACATGAGGACACCTTCCAAAAAGTTGGTCTTGCTTGTGGGAGCTATAGAGTTTGGGGCAAGGCTTTATTGTGAACTCTAGACTGAACTTTATCTCCACCAGCAAAACCTTTACAGCTCATACATCTCACCAGAGCACCAGCCTCTCTTCCAAAATGGGGCATCAGGACAGGAACTGGTTGAAATCTGTAGGACAAAGAATGCCAAATTCTGTGCCACCCAGTCTGTTTCCCGGCTGTAAACTGCCTGCCCTCCCCCTCTGTCCTACTCATTGTGCTTCTCCCTCCTTCTACACAAGCTTAAAACAATGCCTGGTTCCAGACATGGGAAGGCACGAGGTTTGGTGTCCTGCAGGCATGGGTACCACCCCAGGACTGGGATGTGTGCTGTAAATCATCTCCCCAGGCACTAAGAGCTTGTCAAGCAAGAGGGCAATCCCTTTGTCTGAGGGCTTGAGGGCTTCTCTCCACTTCTCCCAGCCTGCTACAAGCTGTAAGCAGGAACAACAGGACAACATGTCCACAACTATTTCAGAAACTGGATATTACAGCAGACAGACAGCTCCATGACCCTCTCTGTTTCAAAGCTGACACTTTTCAGTGTCACATCTTGGGTACCAAAGTGCTGGCAGTGCCAACAGACTGCATTCTCTCACCTATGGGTTGTCCACTTGGGTGAAGAGGGCTGAGTCTTGCCTCTCAGGGTGACAGAAATCCTATTTTTCCTCCTTGTGCAAGCCATGCCATAATGACAAGAAAAGCCCTGTGGGTCCATCTGAACCCTACTGCCTATCTCAGACAGGGATGGGTATTCACAAAACTTTGTACTTCACAAGATCCTTCCTCTTCCCAGTGTGAAACAGGAGATTGATAGTCCTTTCTATGTCAGGGGAAAAGAGAGCCTTTTCTAAGGAGCTCAGGAGGCCTTTGTCACTTTGGGAAGTCCAAGCTCTCTTTTCAATCCACTTGCAAAGACAGATCCTCCTGAGAAGGCCCCAATTCCCCTCCACTGCTGCCTCAGCCTATAAAAACTTTCCCATTGAGGGTCTGGGAAGTGAGACTGGACCGAAATCTGTAAACACTTTGGATACTCAAATGTAAGATCCATGCTGCCCTTATGTAAAACTGGCAGAGAGGAGTGATGGTGACCATGAGAATTGTTAAGACCTCCTAGAAGAGCAACAGGGGAGTCCTGGTGGGAAGGAATGGTCCTGGCCTAGAGCCCGGGTAGGGTGTAACCAGGCAGGACACGACTGGCCAAAAAATTGCTGACTTAGTGAAATGTAACACACAAAAAATTGCTTCCAGCTACTTGGTGTCTTCCTAGTGCAGGTGGAGGAGAGTGAGCCAGAAGAACTTTTGGCATGTGAGGGCTTTATGTAGTGAGGGATGAAGGGGTAGGATGGTGCTGAAAGAGCAGAGATCCCACTGGTTCTCTTTGATGTGCTCAAGCTGCCATGTAATAAAACTGTCCAGAATTTCAGGACACAGCCCATGCCTGAGATTACTGTCATGGCTCCTACAAGAAGTTATATATTGCAGGCACTTAAATGCACATCCTGTGGACTCTTTCTCCTTTGGTGGGGGAAAGAAACATTTATGAAGTGCAGACATCCTCTGCAGCCATGGCCAACCCTGTGTTCAGCTACAGACTTGTGAGTAAACATAGGGTTTAAATGGTTGTTTTTGCATGGAATGGTATTTTCACCTTAACTCTGCCCTGGCTGGTGAGAGCCTCTGTGCACCCACTCTGCTGGCAGTGACTAGAGAATTCCTGCAGCCCAGTCAGGGACACTGCCCACCCTCTGGGAGCAACACTGAACCAACTAAAGTTTATACCTCTTTTTTATCTCTTTGACCTTTGCACAGCATGCAATGTCTGCTTAAACCTTCAATAAACCTGCAGAAATCATACACACCACTACCAGGAATCCTTATGGCAGGAAGACTTTTGTGCTGACTGGTGACAGAGCTGCTCTGACTGGAGCCAACACCGACATGGGGAAGTGCTGGGCAGAGGGACTCATCCATTCCACAGAAACATGCCATTATATTTTCTGCTACCTCATTCAGTTGTCACAGCCACACCTTTGCTAAGCTGCTCCCTGTTAAGGATTCCAGAGTTCACTGCTGATCATGAGATGCCCTCCAGTCCCCATATTCTCTCCTCAAATTTCAGCTACTGGCTGCTAGGTGCTAGCAAACTTGAAATTCCTGGTAAAAGTCTGGAAGATTAGTTTTGCTGAGTTCAGTCTTCTTCTGAAGTAGTGTGAGACACCACAGGGTAAACTGAACTCCACCTTGATGCTTCTCCTGCTCAATTTGATGTATGGATCTGACTGCTTGATCACAGCACAGATTGGAAAACTGAAACTGCTCTAGGGCATTTTCCATTAAATCAGCTGCAGTGCACAGAGCCAGACTGTTGAGTATTTAGATTTTTTTTTTTAAATAAAAGGACTAAAAAGGCAGCTAGAGGCATCTTGAAATACGGGGCATCCCCTGTTAATATCTGTGCTGATGAGAAAAAGAAGGGATTAAATTATTTTCCATGTAATGCATGGCTTTCACCTCACCCCTTTCCTCTTCACCTGAATGCCCACAATCTTCAGGGGGGCAACAAGAATAAAAAGCTCTTTCTGCATAGGCAGATCCAATCACTCCCTCCTACAAATCTTAATCCATTGGACACTTGGCAGGGTTTCAACAAAGAGCCATGGGGCCTCCAGTTCCCCCATGCAGAGAATCTGGCCCTGCTGTGACCCTGCCATGAGCTCTGGTCTGCACATTACACAAGTATTTTCTTCCCTTTCCATCCATCTCAAAAGCAAGGATTAAAATTTAAGAGTTTATGAAAAAGAGATTTGATAGTACCAGACATTCAGACAGTCATCAAACCTTGCAGTGAACCAGTCTGACAGAATAAACGGAGTGAGGCCTCTGTGGGAGTTTAACTATAGGTATCTTAAAGTAAATGCAATGCTGTGGAGAGCTATTTGCTCCAGAATGTAATAATTTTACACCATTTTCATTAGTTGTCTAGAAATTATATTAATTGAATTGAGCACAGTTAAAACAGTAGAAATGAGTACATTGAATTGTCCCCTTGTCATTTTTATCATGACCATGGCAAAGCAGCTTTGAGTCAGAAATGTTTTCAAGTATACACAGAATTTAAACATTATAGCCATTCTCCTTTGAGCTCAGTGAATATAAAACAACATTGCAGCTTAAACATATGGCCCATTCTCACTCCTTTTCCCAGGTGAAGCAGGACATTTTTCTTACCTGGGTATGGCACTCTCCCTTTTGTTACCAGCTCTGTCAGCAGGATCCCAAAGGACCACACGTCTGACTTTATTGTGAACCTTCCGTACAGCGCCGCTTCTGGTGCAGTCCATTTAATGGGGAACTTTGCACCTAAAGAGAGAATACATGAGTCTTAACCACAACAGAGACAGAACCAAAGCACCAGCTCACAGGTGACTCTTGGGTTCTGCAACACGTGCAGGTGGAAGGAGCTGCAGACAAATGTTACCCAACAGCTCCACAGAGTACAGTCAGAGAGGACAGGGGGCAGAATGTGTAGGGCATCAGGAAAGACTAAGCAGGGAGAGGGTCAGCTTGTCCCACATCACAAGAGAAGAATAAGATGTTTTAACACAAGTTTGAAGTTTTATAAAATGAAAAAAAAAAAAACCACCCCAGTTTTAAAAACAAATAAGCTCATCCATTCCACACAGTTTTAAAAACAAATAAGCTCATCCATTCCACAGATATAATAGAAATACCTTCTCCCAGAGTGTTTTAAGTATTTGCAAATCAAATACAGTTACTACATAGAAGCAGAACTGAGATATACTGGATATGTACCTCCCAGTTTGCCTGCTCAACCTGAGCAAAATGCAAACAAACAAACATGGTGAAAGCAAAAATTCAAAGCAAATCCAATATTTCATTAGAAACACACAAGGACTTTAAAATAATACTGCCATTTGAGTTGCTTGGAGTGCTTGATGTCAAGGCACGACTTTGGCCTGTGATTTATAACTTGACAGTGTACTTTAAGCTCCTGGCACTGCAAAGCCTGTAGTGCCTTAAATGCGTGCAGCCCTAATGTGCTCATCCATCATCAGAGCTTGCAGGAGCCAGTTGCAGTAAGGATAGTGAGATAACAAACCTTTAAACACTGATTTATTTGCTTTTCCAATCACTGACTGTTTTCTTAGGAAAAATATTTTCAGTATGACTTTAAAGAAAAGTCTTGTGGTAATAATTAACACACAGTATGTACAAAAAATATGCAGACATTTCCCTGGTGCCTTGTATTAACATACAGGCAAAAGAGTTGCATTGCTTACTGCTGATCCCTAGTGACAAACACTCTTGAGTTTGGAAACAGACTGACTTTGACTTCACATCACCCTCTCATAAAAGCTTCCTCTGCTTTCAGGAGGAGTGTGAAAGTGTAACAACGTGGACAAATCACTCTCAGGGAGTGAACCTATGGCACTGTTTAGAGTTCCCTGCCAGCATTGTTCCACCATCACATCCAGGGCTCAATGTCCTGTATCTTCTGCCACACACCCGAGTCTGATGTGACTTAGAGTAAAAAGTACACATGGTAATCCTCATCTCCCTTCTTAGTAAAACTTCAATGTGCTAAAATTTTTTCTGCTCTACATGTAAATGGTCCTAAGAGAGACTAGTACTCTAGTACAAATACATTTTTTTTCCTAGGGAGTATTGAAGTTGATCAAATAAGTCCTGCTAAAAAACTGGAAAATGTCCTGCTAAAGGATGAAAAAGATGCAAGAGAAAGTTTCAGATACCTAATGCCTGAAGTCAGGAACTTAAGACTAGTTAAGCATCAGCACATCACTGGCTAGATTTGCCAAGGTGCTGGAGGATTTTGGATGCCTGTTCACTTTTTAAAACCTGTCTCTTATGTATTTTCATTGGTTGACAGGTAGGCAGAACTAAAATTTGGGTGCTTGGCTCAGTCTCAACCTCCTTCACTTACACTTCTTTGTGTGACCAACCTTAGCTTACAAGACCCAAAATTTGCAGAACCATTTTTTCCTTTTGCCTTGGCTGTGCTGTGTGAGTCCTTTGCAGCAGAAGCTGCCATCACTTGAGCCTCTCTCCTGGAATCTGGCCCTGCTCCAGCAGCACCAGCAGCCACATGGGCTTGGCAACTGCTGCTCCAGCTGCCAGGAGGTCCTGGGGCCGTACAGCCCATGCCAATCCCTGGAAAAACTGCAAGCTGCATGTGGTCAGGCTGCCCAGGCCAGCAGGGCATGCCTTTAGATGGGCTGTGCAGGCAGCCCTGGATGGGAGGGCCAATGTTCCTCTGCTCTCTCCTACGTGCAGCCCAGATAGTACACACACCCCGTGCCAGCTGGATGAAGGAACAGCTCCAGGCTGGCCAGGAGCCTGAAGCCTTGGACCTTGGCTGGTGCTGGGTGAGATGGACATGTAGGGGGGTTTGATTGTTCACACGTTGCACACATTTTATTCCACAATTTTCTTTTTCTTTAATCAGCTGTGTTTGTCTGAGAAACTTAGAGAAATCTGCTCAATTCCCTTTTGCTTCAAACTCAGATCCAAAGGTAGCAACCACCTACAACTCATCTTTGGAGGAAGGAAATCTCTTCAGACTCTTTTGTGGCCAACTCCCCCAGTATTTTTGTCTTCCTCAACCTACTGCCAGTGTATCACTGGGAGATGCGTATGTGGCATGTTGTCAAACCACAGGAAAATGAGAAGCAAGGTAAGACCCCAAGAAGGGGGATCAATTCCAGGACATCCCTTTTCCTGAGAGCTAGAGCAGTACCATCCTCACTGGGGTGTGATGAGCACTGCTGGAAAGATGAATGGTCTGTGCTGAGGATTTTCCAACGACAGGACAGCTATTCATTACTCCTCTATGCTGCCCCTGCTGTGGATGATTCTCTGGCTAAAGCAACTAATACAAAAAATCACGTTCTGCAGTTTGTGCAGCATTTCCTGATAGATGACAGATTTGGAGTGCTAGATGGGGAGGGGAAAAATGCAACCTTGGCAGAGAGCTTGCTAGCAGAGCCCTGCCTCATGGTTTTCGGGCCCTGCAACACATGTTGGAGGCTGGATGGTTCAAGAGAGTCTGCAGTCCAGAATGGCAGAGCTGTCAGTGAAGGGAGAGCAGAGACCAGGGGGAACCACCAGGCTGGTCACCTGCAGGTACAGCACATGCCCTGCCCTCACATAAAGAGATCACACACAGCTTGTGTGAATGGCAGTGTGTGTGTTTGTCTGACAGGGATCCTCCAAAGTGCTGCCCCTCATTCAATGCCTGGAACTGGAAACAGACACAGTGCACTGCTGTGAAAGCACAAAAATTCCCAAATGTGTTGAGCACTGCCCTGAAGCCTCCTGCTTGCTGTAGCTCCATGGAGTGCTAGCACAGGCCAGATGCTCTGTGTGGCTCCTGATGGACACACAGTTCCTGTGCTTAACTCTCTTCCCAACACACTGATTAAAACCCCCAATGCCTCTCTCTGCCCAGGCCTCAGAAGCTTATTAAACAAACTGACTTTGTGCTGCAAACAAATTACAGCATCAGGTAAAAAGTGTATTACTGACAAGCATGTTAATAAATCTGATAAGCCAAATCACCCCAGCTGACAAGGCAGCCCATCTCCTGCTCTGAAGGCAGATTTTGTATCAGTGGGGGAGGGATTTCTCTCTTTTTGTTGCTGGAACATGTTTTATTACAAACTAGCACATGAGTAACCCCATGCATGGACACAAACAGCAGATTGCATTCATCAGGTCAGGATGACCTGTCTTTGCCCCAAAACAGGGTACTAATCTGCAGCTTTTATCTCAGTCCCCTTTTTTTTTTTTTTTTTTTTTTTTTTTTTTTTTTTTTTTTTTTTTTTCAAATGTTACAGCCCGGGGAAAGCCTTTTTTGGGTTTCTGCACTGGCTCAGTCCTATTCTTGGGACCTCTGCCCAGGCATTCACACAGGTTATCTCCCAGGAGGATTTCCCTGGGAAAATCAATCCATGGTCCTGTTTTAATTCTTTGCTGGCTTTAAGCGGGTCATGTGATGAGAAGGAGCAGAGGGGGCTGGGATGATTGAGTGACCCTGAGATCCAACTCTCAGCATGGTTTCCTCTGAGGCAAGCGAAAATCCCTCAGAGCTTTGGTCTCTTTTCAGATCTAAATCTTGATGAAGTAGAAACCTCTGAAATTCATGCCCCAGAGCCACTGCCAGCTTGATAATGATCCTGTTTCTGGAAATGTTACAAAGCTGCTACCTCTTGTACCTTAAAACCAAACCCAGTGGAGGACTCCGAGCTCTGTGACCCAAAACCTCGGGGCCCGCTCGGGTTAGCCATCAGGGAATGCAGTGTGGCATTGGATTGCTTCTGGGGCTGGAAAGGGAAAGCTGTAAAAGGTAAAAACGGAGTGCTGAAGCAAGCATGAAACAGGAAACGAGTCAGCCCCGGCAGGCGATGATGAGCGCCGTGTGGGAGGGACCGCGCAATCACGCTTTTTGTGCTCTGAGAGCGAACGAACGTGGAATGACAAGCCTGGCAAACACCAGCCATGAGGAGCAGGCTGGGCAGGCGGACCCTCCCAGGGAGCGGCTCTGAGCTCCCCTCTGGCTCTCTCCGGCGGCCCCCATTCCTTTCCCCTCCTTTCCCTCGCCCTTCCCCTGGCCCCGGCCGCAATCCTTCCCTCCCCGGGCAGGCAGAAGGCGCCTCTGCAGGAGCGGATCCCCACGGACCCGCTGGCTGAGAACCGGGAGCCCTCTCTGTTCTCTGTTCTCGCAGGTAAAGAGCGAGAACAAAGCCCTGGATGCTCCAGCCTGCACTGCAGTCACAAACAAACCAGCTCTGATTAGCTGGTGAACAAGTCTGCAAAGAGCCTGGAAGGGGAGGGGGGAAAATCCCTGCCTGGCTCTAGGAAATCAAACTAAGAAGCATCACTTGAAATCCCTGCCTATTTCTAGGAAATCAAACTTAAGAAGCATCACTTGTTTTTAAGCAGGGCAGGAAGGAGTTACTTCTAAGTGTTAAGGAGGCAAAAATGATCTGTGAGTTTACAAACACGTACTAGAGCTCCCAAAATAGCTCTGACTCGTCTGGAAGGCATCAGAAAGATCCTTATTGTTTCATGTGTGCTTAGAGTGGCACTACTGCAAGTGTTGCTGGTGTGTGCAGTAGAAACATGGCCTGGAAAACAACTCTGCACTTTTTATTTATTGAGAAAAATTTAAATTTGTATCAGCTGCTGCTGCTTAGAATAGTAACAACTCTAACCCAGTGACTCTGTGGAGCACTGGCACTCTCCACAAAAATGCCATGTCCTCGGCCAGAACTCCACATAACTGTGAACCCTATCAGTGCAAGGATAGCAGAACTTCGTGGGAAATCCTTTGCTGGGAGTGATGGCAAGTTTCTCTTTGTCCTGTAGGATACCAGGAGTTTTAAGTCTTGCCTTACAGGGCTGACACAAGCATCATCACCAATGGAAGGGAGCAACACTCCATGCCTGACGCTGTGTGTGGGGAAGATGTTGCAACAGCAACAGCCAAAAGAAGCAATGGGACAGGCTGCAATACAGTCCCCCAGTGTAGCCTTTGAAATGGGTGTCACCCCAAACAGGCATGTTTTTCCCCTTTGATTACTCACTTCCTCTAAAAGCAAGAGGAGCCAAATGCTCATTACAAGCCAAGAACTTTTTTTTTTGTATTATTTAATGGCAGTGTATGGCTGCTAGTCGCACACTTTAAATCATTAGTGGCATGACCATCTCTTTCCTTCCTGACAATTGTTGAGAAATGGCAGTGCAGACAACGAGCTGCTTTTTATTTATCTCTCATAAATCAGGAGCAGTCAGGCCTCCTTTGTTCAAACCCAAAAGAAAATAAACCGGGCAGTAAAACATTACCACCAGGCTAAGTAATACCCACACAGGTTCAGGAATCCTGCACTCTGGCCTGCTGGGGCTCAAAGCATCCCCATCTGTTTCCTTTCAAAATATTTAATCAGAGACAAAAGTGACAGTGGGGGAAGGGAGCAGGAGATCAAGCGAAGCTGGAGAAAACCACCTCTTCCCCACGCCAACAACGAGCTCTGTACTAACACACTTGAGCCAAAAGAAGGATGGCTGCTGAGAAGAGTGACCAGAGACTTTAATCTTCAGATTTTGCAAGGAAAAACATTTCCTTTCTCCCACAGGAGCTGCCAGTCTGGAGCGCTCCCTGTTCCCCTCCCCTCTGCTGGCCAAGCTTTCCTCCTGTGTCAAAATTCCCACTGAAGCAGTAGTCAGCTAGATAAACAGAGCAGTCCCCAGATGCATCCCCTTGGAGGCTGAAGTAATAGGTCATGGGAAACAAGCAGAGGCAACCATTTCCTCCTGATACTGTGGTCTCCAACAAGCATTGCTCAAACTGAAGCTTAACTAAACAAGCCAGAGCTGAATTCCAGTTGGAAAAAAAAAATCCATTGGTGCATTAGAAACCATTTTTCTCTTGCAATAAATCAAAGGTCTTAACTCACCCTGGCTTGGAAGCCAGGTTAATTGGAATGAAATGTAAATTGAGTGCGTGCTACTTGGTTAAAAAAGAGCACCCCTTCCTACTCCATAAGAAAGGGACAAAAAATACTAATGAAAGTAGGAAAACCTTTCTACTTGATACCTGTGGTTACAGCACTTTGGGTCTCTCTTTTAATGAATTCTGTAGCTCTGAAGGATTTCAGCCTGATTTGGAGGTCAGGGGAAGGAATTATTGTCCGTTGCCCTCAAGCATGGGAAGGATGGATGACTTTTCCACACTGGCACAAGGAGATGAAGCCAGGCAAACATGACTCAGATCTCCAGATCATCAGCAATGCATTTTAAAAGCCAAACTAATTCTCCCTTCCCAGACACTTTTTCCTCAATACAAGTGATTTCTGCCATGAAAAAAGGACAGGAGACACCCACAATGCTCCCTCTCCCTGCCAGGCCTGGTGTTACACTTTTCCAAAAGTTTCTCCACCCCAAATCAAGTGATTTTTATTTAAAATTTAAAAATATAAACTTCTCCTCCATATCAGTCAGGTAGGTTTTCACAGCTTTTTTAACATGTGAAGGGAGCAAAACTATTCTGAGAGATTTAAACTGGGAGGCAAACAGGTCATCATAGGATTTCCTAGGGATCAGGAGCCTGCAGAGATTTGGCCAGAAGTAGGTCACATATTTGTCTATGAAAACAAATAATTAGTCATGTAAAACTACACATTGGGTGGTTTCCAAAGGGAACAAAAGACATGGCAGCAAACCAGGCAGAAGTGGAGATAATATAGGACACTGTTTCAAAGCCATTTTGCAGACTGCATCTGCCTGCCTTGTTCAGGGAAAACTCTTCTTGTTTTACACAGGGGAACAGCAAGCAGGCAGCTTTCTGTCTGCCAGAGCCTCTCCAGACACTCTTATTGCTCCAGAGAGAATGACACAAGACTATTTTTTTCTAGCAAGAAGCATTCCCACCCTCAGGCTGAAATCAATAGTAGTTAAGGCTCTGCATTAGTATCTGTCAGGGGTTCCTCAAGGACCTCACTGTCTGACTGTGAAGCAGGCACCTTTCAGGGTGGATGCAGCCTGTGCTCCACACCCTGTGACTGGGTACTGCCCACAGCAGTTCAGGGGGCTGAGAACAGCTTGAGAGCTGCTGCTGCTCCCAGGGCAGGGCAAGGCATGCTGGAAACTCTCTGGCTCCTTCTGTCAGCACTTAGAGAAAAAGTTACAGAAAGAGGTTAGCTGTTTCCTCAGAATTAATGGCAGGGTCCATGCTGAAACAGGGACTTTGCTCAAGAGAAGAAACTCACAAGAGGAAACCCACAAAGAGAGTTCTTGGTGATGTACAACGGGGTTTAATGGGATCCTCCCTGGCTTTGGCACTGAAAGGATGGAGTTGTGTTTACCAACACATATTGAGCAAGCATGACCAAAGTACTGCCAGCAGAAAGAGAACAAAACTGTAGCTCTCCAGCTTGGACCAACATCTGACAACTAAGCATGACTTGTAAAGAATAACTGAAAAGAGCCTGTGACATGGCTCAGTTTGAACACACATGCTTTTTAGAAAAAGCTGCAAAACTGTTTGACACATTTCTATAGTGTATCAGTGGTGTCTGTGACCAGCACCCTGTGTTGCACTGGAAGATGTCATTTCTATTAAAACAACAGGAAAGGAAAGGAAAGAAGAAAGGAAAAGGAAAAGGAAAAGGAAAAGGAAAAGGAAAAGGAAAAGGAAAGGAAAGGAAAGGAAAGGAAAGGAAAGGAAAGGAAAGGAAAGGAAAGGAAAGGAAAGGAAAGGAAAGGAAAGGAAAGGAAAGGAAAGGAAAGGAAAGGAAAGGAAAGGAAAGGAAAGGAAAGGAAAGGAAAGGAAAGGAAAGGAAAGGAAAGGAAAGGAAAAGGAAAGGAAAGGAAAAGGAAAGGGAGTGCTTAGAGAAGCAGCTCCACTGCACAGAGGCACAACTCTTTGACCTGTTTGAAATAAAGTAAGAATAGTACAGGAGTGATAATAGTGGTTAGTAAATACTAGAAGGCACACTACAAAAGAAATACCCTACATACACTTCTCTGGATCACCACATTCAGACTCTCATAACCAGCAAGTAAAATATGCTCTTTGCTATGGCACCATGAAGATCCTGTCTTTGCTGTCATTTCCAGCTGTGTTCTCACTTGTCACCTTTGTTTCATTTTGGTTTTCAAAGAAAATACAACAAAATAAGACATTCTCTTTAGGACATGCATTCAGAAGTAAACTTCTGATTAAGAGTTAATATGAGTTGAAGATTTACTGCAAGCAGCTCCGAAGCACAGGAGAAAGAGTTTTCAAAACCACATTCTACTCTTTCCCTGCCACAAGAATGACACTCAGTGCTGCATTTACCTTGTCTGGCTGTATATTCATTGTCTTCAATCAGTCTTGCCAATCCAAAGTCGGCAATCTTGCATATGAGGCCGTTGCCCACCAGGATGTTGGCAGAGCGCAGATCCCTGTGTATGTAATTCATCCGCTCGATGTACGCCATGCCCGCGGCCACCTGAGCAGCAGGAGACACAAGCCATGCATTTAAAACAAACTCAGTCCATACATGGGCTACAAAACACCCACACCTCAGTGCTCAGAGCTGTGCAGACAGACCTGGGCCGCCATGTCCACCAAGTTTGGTAACTTCAAGGCTCTTCCTTCTCCATCCTTGAGGAAATCTAGCAAACTCCCTGTAAATGCAGAGTTGACACAATAGAGAGATGTTAGGAAGACAACTCATCAGAATGGAGGTGCAGCAATATGTGCAATATTAAAGACAGCAATGTTTCAACTTCAAGGGACAGTTTCAGAAAACCCCATGATATCTCCAAATTCTCCTACTGTACTTGCTTCACTCTTGAAGCTGGCTTGCAGAAGAACATGCAACTAGTAAAACGAGAGTTGCAGTGAAAGGAAACAGGATTGTTTTAATTTTTCCTGACCATTATTGAGAAAGTTGATCTTTCCTAACTTTTCCAGTGCTCTTTTAAAACTACATAGCTGCTGCTCTCTAAAGGCCTCAGCTAACTGCAAAGCAGCAGCTCAGTTCCAACCCACACAAATCATGGAAGAAGTCAGATCCTAGCTCAACGTGCTCCAAAGGAAAGGTCAGCCCAGAGCCTGGTGAGCCCAAGGGGGATAGCATTAGCAAATGCTATTTCTCCTTAGAAATCAGTGGTGCTCCTCCTCTAGGTAATCCAGAACTAAATACAGCATGAATCATTAATTTTAGAAGACAAAGAAGAGATGAAATGAAAGCAACTTCAGCAAAAGTTATAAGAGTATCACTTTCCTGTGCTAGGGAAAACAAGAAAGTACCCTGTTGCCTTAAAGAAAGAGCCTAGGATGTATAGATTCTGTCCTAATCTTGTATCTGAACAGAGAAGTGTAGCAGTCTCCTTTAAATAAGGTCAGAGAATTGGTTTAAAAAATAAAGGAAAAAGAGAGATGATTAAGCGTTTCTCCCTTGATAAATTGTCAGCCTCAAGCTCAGATCCAAAGATGTAAAATGTTACAGTACAAACCAGTAAAGTAAGCCAAAATAAACCCCATACTTCAGAAGGGTTTTGAAAAGTCTTTATTTTTAAAGGGAAAAAGCATATGCTTGTCACTGAGACATATGATTAAAGTGTGAGTTAGTCAGGGCTTGGATGCCTCTGAGGAGGGAGGTGGGCAAGCACCTGCCAGGAAAATAAAAGTCAACTCCAAATAGACTGAAAGAATGCACTTAAAATTTCAGAGTGTATCCTCCAATGTACAATGAAACTTCCCTGTGAGAACTTATGTTTCCTATTTGGTTCACTTGCTTTTCCAAAACAAGCAGATTTTTTGCTCTGCTCTAAGCACCCTGCTGGAGATCTGATGGAGCAAAAAGTTTTCTTTTTCTCATTTTACTACACTGTTACCAGCTAAATAGCTTAAGGAAGAGACAAGGGGGAAGGGGAAAGTGAGGGAAAGAATAATATGTGCAAATCATGTATTAAGTTGATAATGGGGTGGACTGAAAGTGAAGTGTGATCTGAGAATGAGGTGCAGTGACAAGATTCAGGATTGGCTAAACAAGGAAACAGAAATCCTGGGCCAACAAGTAAAACACTGAAAGAAGATGTCCTAAAGAACTCTCTGATGCCAGGAAAAGCTAGGATCTTGGGAAGCAGCATGTGATATCATCAAACCTAGAATATGCAAATCACTTGTCAGGGAAGTCTGAATGCTGGTGCAGTTGGAATCACTTAGCCTGCACCAACTTCTCTTTCCCCCAGCTAGTACAGATTTTCTTTGTGCATCAGGTCCCAGTTCATAGTGGAATTCCTAATTCTTCTGAAGCCAGAGGTGGCTCTAGTTTCCTGTTCCCTCTCTCCTTCCTTGCATGCACCCTGTTGCACCTCCCTCTGTATCCCCAAGGAGAAACAATAAAGAAAAAATATTATCAAGGCTAGCAGCTCTGGCTTCACCTTTACTCATGTACTCTGTGACAATATAGATAGGCTCTTCAGATACCACAGCATAAAGTTGGACCAATTTGTCATGTTTTAGCTTCTTCATGATTTGGGCTTCCTCTAAGAAGGATTCTGGAGACATGGTGCCAGGCTTCAGGGTCTTGATAGCCACTTTAGTATTTCCATTCCACGTACCTACAAGCACAGACACTTAGTTAGATTAAATATCTTCTGCTCCTTTTTCTGCCTGATGCCTAATGTAAGCAAGGAAAAAAATAGCAAGGACATTTAATATAAATTTTTAAAAAAAAAGTTTGGTATCCCATGTTGCCTTATCATTATATTCCTCCCACACCTCCTTCATATTTTAGTCTTTTTCTGTTACACTGAAAAATAATACTCCTATTGGCACTGGGGCACAACTGCTGTTGTCCTACTCAGACAGTGTTTCCAGTGATCTCCACAGAAACCTTCTCTGAGTAAGAAACTTGGGACTGCTGAAACCCATCTTCGTGTATTCCCTTGCTAACAAGTAATTGGTCCAGACAACAACACAGCTCCAGTCACAGATTTGGACAACAAAACTGGTTAAACCAGAATTTCTCATTTGCAACACATTTTAACATTTTGGTTTTGTTCTGAGTCAGATTAAAAAAAACAAAAAAACAAAAACAAAAAACAAAAACAAAACAAAAAAAACCCCAACAAAAAACTTCCTGAGAAACAAATCCTGAATTGATTTCAATTTAGAAACACAGGTGTGTTTCCAAACTGAAATGTGTCTTTTTCCTTCCCCTCCTTATCCCCAGGGGCTGCTGACAGAAAATGAGGTGTTCCTGTCCACTTCAGTTTGCTCTTTAATCATGGTCAGCACTGAAACAGACAAGTTGCAGCATTTTTCACCCATCAGCTACCAAGCTTTCTGGAACATCCAAAAGCCTGCACAAGAACCTGGAGACAAGTGGGGAAGGCTGACTCAGGGCATCATGCAAAAGGTGGGGCTTCACTTGGATATTAGAAAGGGGGAGGAGGACTGGAAAGAAAGAAAACCCAGAAGACCTATTAATGTAAACAGTGGGGACTTTTTTGGTTTTGTTTTGTTTTGGGTTTTTTTTTTTTTGTGGGAAGTAAAAGGAGGGACAATTAAAATGGGCAGAAATACCCCTTTCCTACTGCCTTCTGGTTGTCCTTTGCCCAGACCAGCCAGAACCCTGCTCCAGAGTCAGGGCTGACATGGCTCTGAATGTGATCTGTAGATAGGGAGCTGCTGTGTGATAAAGCAGAACAACACTAAATTACTTCAGGAATTAATCACATTAAAAACTACTCCTCTGCACTTAAACACGAGGACAGCAGAAAGCTCACAAAGTACACAAAGGCTGTGTCATGAAAAAAGGTAACATGTAAAATAACCCCATTTGTCTTTGTTAAAAGTATGCGAACAATAACAGGGCTCAGCTGCTTCATGGGAATTGCTTAGGCCAAAATAACTTTATCATGAGCTTTTGCAACCTGCCAGAATATAAATGAGCCATAAAATGGGTCTTTTTTTGTGCAAATGCTCAGGTCCCAGGTCTACCTTGCCTGGCTGAGGATAGCAGAAGAGCAGTGGAGAAGCTGCTGCTCCTGTGCTGCTCCTCACTTTTAAAGGGCAATCCCAAATGTCTAGCAGGGCTTGAGGCACATATTAGTCAAAAGTGTGCAGTGCAAGTTGGTTTTTATGATGCCTTTATTCCCTTCTGCCAGTTCGGTGCCAGCTGTCACTGAACTGACAGCTCACTGTACTGTCAGTGGAGTAATGCCTCGAGTGACCACCTCTGCCACCCCAGCACGCTTCAGAAGGACTCCTGAAGCCCTCATTTCTCTCAGTCCTTCAAACCAGAGCTGAAGCAGGACTTTGCTCTAGTGGCACTCCTGTGTAACCTGGGAAGGATGTGGTTTTGCCTCTAATTTCAAGCAGGGTGGCCAAAATCTTTTCAGATGGGTGACAGGGAGCGTGTTTTGTCTGGAGTCACTGAGGCTGCAGACTGCAGTGTGCCATCAGTCACGGCCACTTTGCAGAGGTACCACAAATTATATGAACCGGGAATAAAAACAGAGTTTCATGGGCACCAGACTGGCATTCATAAAATAGGATCCCACCTTGTGTGTTAACAGGATTAATGGTGTACTATCTGTTTAAATAAAAATTCCAGGACTTGTTCTATTACTAGTGTTTTCAGCAAGTCTGTTTTTAAATATTTTATTAATTTCTCCAGTTTAAAAAAGAAAATAAACCAAAAATGTTGACTTATCCTCTCAGCCCTGATTCCAGTTTAAATTCTTAAATTTTCTTTTTCTGTTTTAGTATATTTTTCTAATAGAAAAGCAGCATAGACTTCCCTCTGAATTCCTCCCATATGTAGCTAGTTACTACTTAATGTGTTTTTTATTAATTGTTACTGTGTTAATCTATTCCAATTTGGTAATGCTTCAGGGCTATTAACATATTTTTTACTATACATAAGAAACAGAATTTGATAATTGTAATCATAATTTTTGCATTTCTGACAGCTGCTTGGTACTGGTACTTGGCACTTTATTTCTCATAGCTGACTTTATTTATTTATTTATTTATTACATTTGTTCCTTTAACTTGCTGAATCAGTTTAAGGTCTACAGCACACAGAGTTGACCACTAAGTATGAACATAAACTGGAAACTTGTGCATGCATTCAAGATGGAGAATGAGAAGGAGAAACTGCAATTATCTGGAAATGTGAACAGAAATATAGGCAACTTTCTTTGCATCAGGTCAACTGCAATTCTGTGAGATTCTATAAATTTCCATATTTCTAGTCTATAAATTCTGTAAATCTCACAGACTTGCTGCTGGGCTCCCTGCTGGAGCACCCACTGGTTGTTTTGGCTGTACATATTTTTGTGTCACTGCAACAAAAGGAGTGGTCAAACTGCCTCCTCAAATTTTTGTGAAGAAACAACACATAGTGATTCTTTATTTGAATTGATAATTTTAGAGTCTATACAGAACACAATTTGGCATAGAAATTGAGCCACATCTCATGGAATGGCCACTATATTGTGTTTTAATGCTATGGCCATACTAAGATTTATGTATATTGTAAATTGCTGTTGTTTTATACTCATTAAAAGAATGAGGCCCATGATGGGTAAGTTCAGCTGGCAAGTGTGCAGAAAACAATGTCAGTGGATTTGGAAAAGGTCAATATTTCTGGACTTCAAAGTGGGGGCTCAGCTGGGCCTGGCAAGTTTTGCCTCTGTTGTCCCTGCTCTCTATATTGAATTACTGGGCTCTGCTGCAGACACAAATTGCAAACAGGATTGAAGAAGTGGATGCATGGGAAAGCTAGCTTGACAATATCAGCTTGCTGATATTTGCCATTATTTTTAAGCTGGGAGAGTGGATGGAATCATTTTCAGGGTCTGATTCCATCAGTGCTACAACACACAAGGAAAGAAAAATGTCTACTTACCAGATTAATTTCTGGTTAGCCATTCTGCCTTACAGGTTTAGCATCATTCCTATCTTAATACCTAGCAATTGTGTAGTCACCCAAATAAACCCAAGGCAATTAATGAATTTTAATGCCCTAACCTCTCATACCACTGTGTGCAAATGAATGGAAGCTTCCCCATGGATTACTGTATTTATGTTTGACTGTTTCAGGCAATAGAAACTAACATTTCCCACTATTCTGATCTTTTAGCCTTAAGATCTAGACTTGAAATGTTTATTTCTGCCAAGAGGGCCTTAAAAGATCCATCCAAAGCAAAATATATTCTCTGCCTTACCACGCCACACTTCAGCGAAACACCCCTGACCAAGCTTCTGTTCCAGAAATAATGAATCACGTGCAACTTCCCATGCATCTTTAGCCAATCCAACAGTTTGTGGGGTATAATTCGTAGCAATCACAGTTAAGTTAAAACACAAACCATCAGCTTTCTCTATAGGAGAGGAAATTAATAAAAAAAACACACTTATAATCCAAAATTATGCATGCATTGAGAAAGATGGAAGGTGAGGGTCTCTCAGTGCTGCAATAAAGTTCATTTGCAAACACTGGTTTTTGGATGCTGATGATAAGGACTTCTTTTGTTAGCTTGCAGAAAAAGGCTCCTTGGTACAGCTAAGAGATTACTACGCGAGCCTTGATTTATTATTAAGACAGTGGTAATTTGTCAAAATCAAGACCTTCCAAGGAAACATGGATTTTCAGTTTTCTTTTGCCATCAATTATAGTGAAAGTTGAAGATTAAAGAATTTCAAAGTCAAAGACATGATTCCAAAGACATTTTTCCTAACAGTTTGAGCTTTACTAATTTTTTTTCTTGTGGGCCACAATGTCCTCCTACATTTTCACCTTCCATCTTGTAATCCCCACACAGCGAGCTATTTTAGAGTAATTATTTTGCTCCATACCCATCCATACTTCCCCAAACTGCCCATTTCCCAGTCTCTTGATCAACTGTAGGGATTCTCGTGGAATTTCCCAGACATCTTTGGTTTTGACAGACAGATCAGTAAGCCTTGGCATTCCTTTATGACAGGGGACTACTAAGCGGCAGCAAAGACCTGCAGCTCTCTCTGATGGAGCCAGAAGTGAAGCCAACAGCAAAGGAGAGGAAAGAAAAAAAAGTGTGACATGAAACAAATACAGTAAGCAAAAAAACAATGCTACTCACAACAGCTGTTAGTTGCATACCACAAAGCATCCTGGAAGATTAGGAATTGAACATTGAAACATATTCATTTGAGACAGAACAGGAAATATTTTAGTCTCTGCACAGCCTGAAATGGAAGGTGACCACCACTGCTTTCTCTTGCAGACTCAGGATTTCCCTCCTCCCACAATGCTGCATTAAGATAACCTCTTGAGTGACTGGTTTACTATGGTACAGTATATCTTTTTAAAAATAATCTGTCAGTTACAAGCTGAATTGTTTCTGAACTGAGTAAAAGAAACACAGAGAAGATTAATGACTTATTTTTCTGAAAAATTGCAGCCATGAAAATTTGGTGGACTTTTTGTCACCTGGGAAAAGATATTTTCCATATTTTGCTCTGTGAAAAAGTGTCTTTGTAGGTGTCATGCAAGTCTGACATTCTTTCTAGAGCAAACCTTCATTAGCATATGCAGTACCATGCCTCCAGAGCTACCCTGCCTGGATCCTACTGATTATGCCTCTGTATTGCACAGAAATGGCTGCTTCCAGGTCTTTTTGTTTCTGCATCTGTGCATGGAAAATATGCCACCCAAATAAGATGACCACAGGAAACTAAAATTTGACATATACCAACCGGTACATTGAGGTGGTAAATTATCTTCCTTATATGTGAGTTTTTGTATCTCATTTAGCTTGAAGTAGAGTCACCAGAAACAACTAGAAATTCTCCCTGGCAGCACACACCCATCAGGAATTGGGTGGAGAAGACAGCCAGATGTCTAGTATGAATAGCATAAGAATGCAGCAGACAGAATACAAAGAATACAGAAAAAATGCCCGCAGAGAAGCTGATTTCCCAAGTAAAAATTATGAAAAGTTTTTGAGCAGCAAGCATTTGGGGTAATCTGTTAATAATATTATGGAAAGCTAAAGAAAAGGGAAAAACCCCAAAGGGCAAATAATTCAAAACACAAATTTCTGCTTAAAAACTGACCATGCTGAGAAGCATGGCAATCTGTGTAAGAATCAGTTGTCCTATGCAGAGGTTCGAGGGGCTTTGAAGTTGCATTTGTTGTACACCAATTGCCAGTGACAACAGGACGTACTTTTGGGTGGAACAGTGCATGTCACACTTTATTCACATAATAAATAAAGTTTGGTGGGTGGACACAAATAGTGTGCATAAAGAAACATGCATATTGCCTTATTTATTTAACATAATCTAGATGCACATAGAATAAAAATTCAGTGGGAAAATATATTTAATGTATCTAATACATGCAGAACTTTTGGCCATTGTTTTAGGTGACTGAATTCCACAATGCAATTCCTACTTGCTTCATTGGCAATAGTCTGCTGCAAAATGGCACATCTTAGCACTCACTTATTCACAGGGAATTCATGCTTGGAGATGTGCAAGTCAAATTTGGTAATTCTGTTTGCTCAGAAATAGGGAGAGCTGACAAAACCTTTAGCACAGTGAAGTGTTAGGTTTTAAAAGCTCTGCTGCTGTATCCCATGAACAGCACTCAAAGACATTTATAACTCTAATGGGAAAGGGATAACAGAAGATGCATTACAACAAGCTAGTCATAGATCAAATGACTCTTTAGGGCATCTTACACATACATCAGCTCAGCAGCAAACACTTTTGTTTTAAAATACTTCAGAGTGCCATGTATTATCTGAAAAATTACCTGAGTAATGCTGAACCAGCTGCTGAAGAGTTTCAAATTGTGCCCGAGTTGTGATATAATATCCACCATTGTCAAGTTTACGAATCTTATAATGTTTGACATGATCTCCTTTCATATCATCCCAGTCTCGAATAGACAGGGAATAGGCACCTGTTCCAAGTAAAGGAAAAAGAAAAAATTGTAATTAGCTCTTAGTCACAAAGATTTGGGTTTTCTGGTAAATTGCTACAAAGTGAAAGAGAAATTGCTTCCAAAAAGCTCACTGTATCTTGAAAAAGAACAACTTAATCTAACACCATGAGGTAAGCATCAGAGAAATCCTGGGATGTTCACACCGTGTCCCTTTCACAATGTTCTAGAAAGGTACTGGGACTTCTGTGTAAATGAAAACTCACATTTTAACATTTAATGCTCCAGGCTGTTAAATTGACTTTTCCTATTCTAAGTGTCAGGTTACGCTGCAAATACTGTCCTTTATGTAAATGCCAGTGGGTGGTAAATATCAAGGTTTTGAGGACAGGAAGCTCTGGAGATAATGACTTTATATGTGGGTAGTGTTGTTACCGGGATGGATCCCAAACTTCTTTATAAACAACCAAATAAGCATATTTTGTACACCACAGTCTTTGGATGGTAATACTACACCAAGACTGAGCACCAGTAGATCTGCAAGAACTTCACATTTAACTTCCCAAATCCATGTGGGGCTTTAGAGCTTACTAGTAGGATTCAGATGCCCTAGCACAGGGATTAAGTGCCATGTGAGATGCCTCAGGACACGCTGCTTGGCAGTTTTCCCACAGGCTGTCACATTTTTCCAGCCATGTGGATGCCCTGCAGACATTTGAAATGGCTCTGGACGCTCAGGGCCATGTGAGCCTCAGTTGATGGGCTGGATTTAGTTTCAGGTGCAGTGGTGGCAGTCACTGGTGGGCTGGGGGTTTGATTTATACATCCATGCATAAGCCCCTGGTGCTACGAGGGTGGCTGAATGCCAGCCCAGTTTCCATGCGAGTCATGGCACTGTGGTGTAATGCCAGTGTGGGCACTTGGTGTTTGCAGTCAGGGGCAGCTGAACAGAGCCTCAGCTTCCTGCTGGCTGCAGAAACAGCTCAGGCACCTCCGTGGGGACCTGCACCTTCAGGTGACTCACTCTGGAGGACAGTCCTGTTTTACAGCCTGTGACACACGTGTTGTTTGTAAAAAACCCACTTTTTTACAGTGTAACGCAGCATCTGAACAAAAACACGGCCCTTTTCAAAGGTAGCAAAGAAAACAAGTTCTCTCTCATGGCTCAGACAAATACTGTATTTACTCAAGGGAATTTAGGTATTAAAAGGAGAAGAGGAAACTGTCAGCTGCAGAGAGCTCAGGGAGGCCCTCCTTCTGGAGCCTCTGCTGCTTTCACTGGTAACCATGTCAGCTAAGGGCAGAAAAGGAAAACCACCAGCAAACAGTTTTGTGTAACATGAAAGGTGGTCCCAGTGTAAGATGTCTTTCTTGGATGTATCCTCAGGAAGAAGCCTCCTTGACCACATTAACCAACAACAGGTTACACTGGTGGGTGGCTGATCCCTGAGGGAGATGCAGTGCGTAAAACCTCTCCAAGGACTTCTCAAATTCCCTGTTGTTTGTCCCCTATATAGGAGGAAAAGAGCCAACACTTAAAACAGATGATTCTGGTTTATTTGAATGGGAGGCACCCTTAAAGGAGTGTCAGGGGTTGTTTTATGTATTTTTTTTTAAATTTTATTTTAGTTTCATGTATTTATTTTGGTGGGGTTGGAGCTAGATAATCTTTAAGGTTCCTTCCAACTCCAGCCTTGCTGTGATTCTCTGATTTCTAAGTGTAGACAAATACTGTTTGTTTAGGACAATTTTCTGAAGAGGCTCTCCCCGAGTCAGTACATTTGTCTCAACTAGGAGTTCAAAGCTTTTTGGTGATTTGCAAGCACATCTTGTGCATGCTTTGTACCACCACTCTGGGCTGTGCATTGTCAGCCTCCTCTCAGAATTCTCCAGGCAGTCTTCTCCACCTCTGCATTTTTGAGTTTTGATCCACTGGCAGCAGCTGTATTTTCTTTAGTCACGCTCCCTGCCTATCTGCTCACTATTTTAGATTCTTTAGGGAAATGTAAACAATCTGTGGTTCCAGGTCTGCAATCAGAGCTGTGTGGGTGGCCCTCAGTGGACCCCTGTTGACCTCAGATCAAGTTGCAGGACTGGAGCTTTAGCTCAAACCTGGACATAAACAAGAACCAAGATATATTTCATTATTCATTTATTTAGGCTGTTGGTTATCTGTACTATTCATTATTCTCTGATGATAAATTTAAATACAAGAGATAGAAGTAATAAAAATTTGGGATAGAAATACGACATTACAATATATCATGCTAATGATTTTTTTAAAAAAGCCAAACAACTAAAACCAGACAGTCTTGAAAGGTGGAGATTGAAACCAGGTGAAGGATTATGCAGACAAGAGCTGATGAAGCACCTGGGTAGTCAGGCATTGAAAAAATGAAAAGCCAGCTCCATATGATTTATTTTGAAAGTAAGAAGAGAAGGCAACCATGATCAAGGGAAGTTAAATTCATGCTGAAATCACCCATGATGATACTTCTAACAGGATCCTGATTAATTTTATTTTTGTTATTATTTAAAGCAGAAGGGACAATTCTAGGTCATAAAACAATTCCTGCCTTAAGCCCACAATGGCTGGTTGGGATAGGGCATTTTGAGAAGACTTACGGCAGAACACACCACTTGAGCCCACATAATTGATTTTTTTCTCTCCCTTAAACAACAAGCTCTCTGTTTTCTTCTAACAACATACTTGAACACCCCAAGAATGAGAAGGGAAATAGGCATTTTTGACAATAAAACATACAAGTCTGCTTTTTTCCTATAGCTTTGATTCAAACTCTGCTTGAAGATGTAGAAAGCCTTAAGTTTGAATGCAGAGAAATGTAACTTGCTGCTGTAAGTCCATCCATGATGGATTTCTACATTTTTCCAATGCATTTGTGTCTCACAAGAAATTAGAAGAACCCCTGACTTGGCTAAGTAAACAGCTCTGCAAAACATATCCCCTATCACTGTATAAAACCTGGGGAAGCCAGACTAAACTGATAATGTGGTTTACAGAAACAGTGTTGTGTTTGTTTTTAGGATCCATGGCTGCATATATGAGTGAGTTTTTAAACTTGGCACAGAGTGGGATGAAGTCCTGCTCCTCACACACATCAGAGCAACTGTTGGTGAAAAAAAACAGGTGGAAGCTATTTGCAGAAAAAGAGCAAGTTTGAGCCTGTCTTGCTCCTGGTGACAATGCCTCACTGCTATGGGAAGCTGTGGGGTGACAAGAAACTGTCTGCCTGGAACAACAGCAAGTCTATTCAGATTTTGCATCAAAAACAGTTTTCAGAATTATACGCAGCCAAGGAAGAATCTAGTGACTTCAGGAGGCAATGATGCAAAGCTTACAATTTTAGATGATTGAATGCAGCATCTGAAGATAGGTCAGGGAGAGAGGAGTGCAAATACTGCTTCTCTTCTTTAAACTCCTTCACTAGCCGTGACATTTTGCACACTAAGCCTGGCTGATAGTGTGCTCTGATCAAAGCACTGACAAGTCGGTGCTTTAATTATGTGAACCATCATTAGACTACAGAACTTGTATGGAATTAATTCTAGTGACTTATGCCTCCCACAGCTTTTGTTCTGGATTGTTGGTTAATTGAGAAATGGCCAGGTTTGTTTTTGGTTAGTTGCAAGTTTTCTGCTCAACAGTTGTATGAATTAGAAAGATCTTTTCATACATGTGAAGCTTTTGAAGAAGATGTTGACAGGCCCTGTGAGCAAAACGTAAAAGCAAAAATAGCACCCGCCGAGAAAACTGGAACTCCTCCAATATTTTTAAAGGGAAGGAGGAAAATACACCCTTCCACTTGACTTCAGCAGAATGGATACAGCTGAATACTTTATGAATATATTTATTAGAAGTATATTCAAGTCTTTTCCCTCTTAATATGTGAATTTAAAACTGCTGCATAATTTTTTTTCTCCTTTTTTTTGTTCCCCCCAAGGATCCAGCATTTCAAAGGATCACACCATGCGGCTTGCACTGCAGATACCATGGGTTGAGTGTGAGTTGTACTTTGGTTGTTCTCTACTTTGAACGCTCACCCTAAGACCTAGGATATCCAGACATCCAATTGCCTAACACAAATACATGCAAAAATGATACTTAATCTCTGCCTGCCTTCATACCACTGACAACAGTATTTCACACACTCAGCACAGTTTTTCCCATGTGACCTTCCCATTCCCAGTCAGAATGCCCATCCTACCTTTGGTAGTTTCGCTTTCCCGGATCAAGAAGGTACCTCTGGGGTTTCCAAACGACAGCAGCTGCCTCTCGGCATCCTTTCGGCCCAGCTTGCCAAAGTACCACCTTAGGGAAATACCAGAAATAGTAAGGCAAAATGTGATGTGGCAACACTAAATAGTGTCACAAAGCCCAGACACAGAGAGGATTTTGTGTGGAAACTGTGCTTACTCAGATACAGTTCATCATTTTTGTCACACTGTGTCTCTTTTGTCATGCTGGAAAGCCAATGTGGCTGGAAAGCCAATGTGACAAACCACACAGTAGATGTTCCCTGTGCTGGGCAGCAGCTCTTTGCATTGAGCCTGTAATCAGCAGGTGCTGAGAATGTTTGGTGTCCTCCAACAAAGGCCAGACTTGGACAAAGAGAGGCCAAGATGTGGTGGGTGGAGGGTATACACAAGGAAAAGGGCAGAAAACTGTTGCTGCCAAAGAGCAGTATTTGTACAGATGTTGCTATAAATATTTTACTTGTATAGTGATTTACTAGTACTCAATATTTTTGTTGCAGCACAGCTATAAAATCTCAGTAGAAGGACGAGATTCAACCTTGATGAGATTCTATATGAAGCTTTCTAAGGCTTTTACAGCCTTTTTTCCTTCCTGCAGCAACGTTTTTGTGTTGTTTCCCAATCAACCAAGGACAACCTGGAGTACAGACTCCAGGAGTACCTGCTCAGCTCTATAAGTTCCTCCACTGTATCTTTTATACTGGAAATAATGTGAATACACACATCACTCCTTTTCATGGCATAGATGGGCTCTCATTAGAGCTTTGTGTATGCATTGTGGGCATCCTACCTATCCTAGGATTTGTATTTGTTGATACAATGTGTCCTCTTTAATGGACAGTTTGCACACTAATTGACTCAAAATATTTTTACAAGTCAGTTCAGGAAAAGCAAGGACACCTTTTGGTTAAAGCTTGAAATTAGCTGACAGTTGAAAAAAGGAAGCAGACCTGTGTTCCTTTAGGTTTTCTTCCTTTGTTTTGACATTGAAAAAGCACTGAGCTCGTGCTTCTTTTGTTACTAATTACCTAATTATTTATCGGTGCAGTTAAGAACTGAAATAAATATAACGTAAGTCATTTGAAAAATCGCTGCAATCAATCAAAACCAACTCCTCACACCTCCTTCTAACACTGCACTAATGGGTCTTTAGAACAGAAAAAGAAAACATACTCCTCTGCTTGGATGGAATCGACTGGAGCCACATAATTACTGGGAATGTAACCAGTTTCTCCTGTTGTCAAGGAACGGGCCTCCCACCAGTCTCCTTCCCTGTGGAAACAGAGGTGAGAGGAGAAGTGAGAGCAGGACACAGCTGTACAGACAATGATGTGGCTTTGTCTTCAGTTCTCGGTCTCAAGGTTGTTATTGTTCCTTATGTATAAAATTCTTTCTCCTGCCCTGCCGAGGTCCATCCAGCAGGACAGTCCAGGCACTCTGCCTGCCTCCAGGCCTGTTATGTCTTTATACTAAAAATTACATATACAATGTTTACAATTACTTTCCAATACCTATCACCTATGTTAGACAGTGAGCTTCTACTGTAAACCAAGCCAAAAGTGCCAACATCACAGCAGAAGATGGTGACCAAGAAGAACAGGACACACCCAGATCCCTCCATCTTGCCCCCCTCAATCCCCATTCTAAAAATCCCAAAAATCTACAATTTCACCTTGTGATAAATTCACTATCATTCTACTTTGTTGTAGCTTGCAGATCTTCATCTAAGGTTGGTAACTTGCTCCATGGGTCATAATCAAAACCACAGGCATTTTGGGCTCTGTGCCAGGGCCTCTGAGCCCCCTGGCAGGGGTCTTGGCTGCTCAGGACAGCCAGAGGGATGTCCTGGGTCCTGCCAACTTTGCTAACAGCACCCAGAACTGCATGGCTGTAAGAAACCACAGTCACTCATCTCTTTGTCACCGGTGTGCTTCTGAGAGAGCTGTTTGCATCTAAACCCAAAAAAAGTACATATTTCTTTACATCTGGAATTATTGCAGCAGTGATTAGCACTGTAGCCTTTCAGATGCAGCATAATAGCATGAAGAAGCAGAAGAGCCCAGTGTAATCAGGTTTGGTGAGGGCTGAATTTGGACTAGAATATTTAAAAGTGTATCCATAGCAATTATTCTAATACAGACCCTTGAAAAAGCTTACAGGAAAATTGCCAAATTGAACGCTGTGTTCTGCTTTTGGCTGGGAATGAGTTAATTTTCCTCAAAGTAGCTGCTGTGGGACTGTGTTTTGGATTTGTGCTGGACACAGCGCTGCTGGCTGATAACACAGGGATGTTTTCATTCCTGCTGAGCAGCATTCCCACAGTGTCAAGGCCTTTCCAGCCTCCCCCCGGAGCAGAGAGGGGCTGAGCAGGGCTCTGTGTCAGGGGACACAGCTGGGACAGCTGACCACAAGGTATTCCATTACATATGGCAGCACGCTCAGCACGTAAAGCTGGGCAAGAAGAAGGACAAGGGGGGAATGTTTGGAGTGATGGCCTTTACCGTCCCAAGGCATGGCTGGGCATGATGGAAGCCTGCTTTGCTGGGGATGGCTGAACACCTGCCTGCCTATGGGAAGCCATGAATGAATTCCTTATTTTGCTTGGCTTCCGTGCATGACTTTTGCTTTACCTGTTAAACTGCCTTTATCTCAACCCATGAGTTTTCTCACTTTTCCCCTTCTGATTCTCTCCCTGATCCTACCATGGGAGAAGTGAAGCCCCCCATGGGGGCTGTGTGGGGCTCAGTTGTTCTCCGAGGTTAAACCACAACACAGTGTCACATTCACTGCTGATTTTAAACTTCTATGAGCACAATTATCTGAAACCCAAAGATATCAAAAAGCCATCTATCAATGTGGCATTTTAGATGGCCCTTAAGGATCACACTTCATTGTCTAGATTCCCTCTGCTGGCCACCTGGAGGAGGTAGCACAGGACTAGGCTGCATTTTCAAATATTTGCAAAAAGCTTCACATTTAAATGAGAAGAGGTTCATGCAGGACTATCTTAAGGCAGCATTCTGTAGGCTTAGCATGAATTTTTGTCTTACACTGGTGCAGACAGTGGGACATGCTACTGCCTTTCAGAAAATGCACATTGCTGCAGCTGTGCAGCTTTAAGAGAAGTTTATTTCTCAGCTTTCTGCAGGATGCAGTGGCTTGGGATTTACCAATTTCTATTTCATTCTCAGCACCAGTGAGAATGAAATAGAAATTGGTGAATTCACCAGTGTTTAACTCTTACCACTACTACTAAGCATTCTCTTTTCTATTTCTGGACTGCTTAGAAACTCTTTCTCAGTTCCCCTCTCTGTAAAGCAGAGACTTGTTCACTAAATAAAACACTATTATCAAACATGACTGGAGAATTCAGCCTCTTCTGGAAGCAAACAATTGCAGAAAACACACTGTCTAAGCTATTACTGGAAAGAAAGGTTGTGTCAAGGTGAATTCTTTAAATGTTCAACTTCACTTTATTTAACAGTTTAAAGGAGCACGAACTCTATGGAAAACAACCAGAAACCAGCTGTGATTAGTCGAAAAGGAGACTTTCCAATTTTACAGTTCAAGAAACATGAAGTGCAAATAGCTTTTGCAGAGGTTGACACTGTTTTAATACACCCTGTGTGCATTAGTATGTCAGGCAAATGGCCCTTTTTGTTTGTGTCTCTGGTGGTGCCAGTGAAGTGCAAACCCTTCCCCCAGATGCTGCTGTAGAATATTTCTGAGGCATTATGCCACACTGAGCTTGATAAATTGTACCGTTCCATCTCCTCCTTACTGTGCAGAGAGTCCACTAGATGGAGGTATTTTGTCGTATCTAGGGAGGAAAAAAGCACTCCTGTGGATGCTCCCAACGTCAGGAACAACCCCCTCTGCTTTGACAGAGAAGCTTAAATCTCTCAAAGCACTGCCAGAGGAGGAGGAATGCAGGCTTTTTTCACAGCTCTTAATTTCAGACCTGCAGCTGAGGTAGGAGGCAGCTAGTCAATGGGGCCAGACAGGGAGTGGTGGTGGTGGGAATGCTGGGGATGCCCAGTGTTCCAAAGCCCCACATTCAGGCTCTGATATGAACCACTCTGCAGGTGCCTCTTTCACCCAGACTGCCTTTAGTAAAATTTCTGGGTTCAAATCACAGGGATACCCCCTGAATGTAATTTCAGGTGTTGTGCTGAATGTTTACTCCAAAGCACAAATCAAATTTTGGTTTTTGAAAGCTAAAGCGAAATCCAAATCCAAACCTCTCCAAAAATTCCAGACCAACTACTTTTTTTGCACATATTGGCAAGCAGCATTGGCAGGTGCTCTTAAAAATGGGCTTATTTAATGTAATTCCTGATGCAAGTGAAGAGAGGAAGCATTCTTACAGAAAAGCAGCTTTCTGGAGATTCCCAGTCTGGCTGTCACTACTCCAGGGGTGCGGTTAGGGCCATGTTTATAAGCAAATAGACCTAACTACAATGGGAGCTGAGCTTCTATGATCCTACAGGAAAATAAATGAATGGTTGGTCTTTTTTCCTTACTTAGAAACCCTTCTTCCAGGCCATAATTACCTGCATCAAAATGCATATACTGCAGCCACTGACATGAAGGGGAATCTCTCTGTCTCACCAGCTCCAAGGATGACAGCTCTGTAAGTCCTGGTGAGCACCACCAGATTCCACCAACTGGCATGGACAAGGTATTTATAATGTGTGGAACTTCTTGTTCCAGGTTATGGCATAGTTTGTGCAAGGTTAGGAAAGCACAAGGCAATGTGAACAAAAATGGATCATAGGTTTAAAAAGGGTTTGTTTCCAACCTCTAATTTAGAAGCAGAAAGGTTTTAAACTGCTGCTCCCTCTACAAATTGTAACTGAAGTTTCTGTGCTTTCATCTACATCAAAGCTCTTTGGCTCATGAAATATTCCACAGAATTACCTGATTTTTAAAAGAACTTCAGTGCACATTGAGCCAATTCCAACCCTTCAGTGGCTATATTAAAATTAACAGGAGCTGCACCAGGGGTGAATTCACCTCATTGTCACAAATTATAAAAAAAAAGAGAGGACCAATACCACAAAGCCTTTAGAAAGTGACATACTTGGTTGTTAAGCCATTTTTACCTCTACATGATGGCAGTAGTGAACATAACACAGAGCCTGCCACTTTATGCTCTTAGCCAAGAATTACAAGATGTTCAGATATAGGTCAGTAGCACAGTGAGTTTTAGAAGTTATTTTTAAATCGCTAAGGGATTTTTTTTTTTCTATGGGCAGTTGATAAAATTAATTTTAAGTTGATGATTTCCAGGATGGAAATCTGGTTTTCATGTCAGATGCAGCAGAATCTAAGAAGTTCTGACTCCATCACCTATCTTTAAAAGGACAAAAATGCTTTTAAACTTGGAACATACATATTTTGTGAATCATCTTTTAGCTCACTTCTGTGTAGGGATACTTGCAGCAGATTGGAAAAAGTGTTAGTACATGCCTTGCAGAACCTCTGTAGCTACTGATAAAGTAGAAAGCTGGTAGTCTCAGTTCTGAATGTGGGGTTACTGTAAAAGGTAAGTAGTAAATCACACAATCTAACACTTTTTTTAAAGTAAAGCTGCATGTGGTTGAAGTGTTTTTTCCCCAACAATACAGCACTTTGCAAAAGTGCACTAAATGCAACGATGAGAAAGTAAGCATAGAGTAAATCCCCTCCATACTTGAATATCCAACATCAGATTTTACTAATAGCATAAGCAAATGTTATTGTAAACATTGTAAGTTTGAAACTATTAAAAAGTAGATTTCCAAGCCTATAACTTACGAGCTGTTAAGTATCTGGAATTTTTCTCCTTTGTGAAAACTCAAGTCATCTTCTGTTCTTGCTTCATAGTCATAAAGCGCCACAAAAAGAGTTACACCTAAAGAAAAAGATAAGTGGGTTATACTCCATCACAAAAGACAGGAGGGAAAGGAACCTCAAGAGATGCTGTGGATAAGCCACAGGTGAGGTGCTCCAGTTGCTGAGGAGCAAACCAAACTGAACCCTCCAACTTTTGAATGACTCTCATTTCTCTGGTCTTAGGCAGCCAGTGGGCACTCCACCTCCTTCACTCTGCACAGTCACAGCATCCCAGGCAGGCAAAGGGGGTTGAAGAGACAGTTTAGACATAGCCATGCCAAGTATTTAACTACTGGAGGTGGCTCAGCCCACACTTTACACTCCCTGGTAGAGGGATGAGGCAGTTAGCCAAATGTGGCATGTACACATAATTTCTCAGCCCCAAGTGAACCTGCAAATTAGCAAAGAACCCAGGTCCACCCTACTTCATCTCTTCACACTATTTAATGAAATAACTGTTCCTAAAAGCAACATGCTGAGACAGTCAGGCCTCTGCTGTAGACACATGACTAGGAGCACTAAAATAAGATGTTCAAGCTCACCTGTTCCTCCTCTTGTACGCAGCGTCCCTGTATGAGAGGAGGAGTTGACTCCACCAAACACAGTCAGTCCTTGGCCTCCTGTGGCATGGAAGTTGTTGTAGTTTGGGATTGAAGTCACACCAAAGCTGGGATAGTGCTGAGGAGTAGGATCTGTCCCATAGCGGTAGCCTGAGCTTTGAGTTAAACTGCCATCCCTCTCGTCAGTCAGTTTTGTTGCTTCTTTATCCTTACATTGCACACAGCCCATTATCTAAAATCCTACGAGAGGAAGGAAAGGACAGGTGTTCATATGTTGATGCTCACCAGATGTCCTCCAAACACACATATGATGAGGCTCAAATTAAGTTCATCGCTCAAAAGTTAAGTACTTTGGAAAAAAGCCCTGCAGTGGTTTTAAGACAAACAGCAACATGTTGGGAAAAAGTTCACACAAAATCTTCCCCTCAGGAGTTTTCCATCAAGGCCTGGGGAAGGGGATCCTGCCTGCTCTTAGGGCAGTGGCAGATCTTTGCCCTGACAGGCAACATTTTGCACAGAGGGACCAAGAGGATGAAACCCATCTTGCTCACCCTCTGCCAGGAGATGCAACTGGCAGGCAAAGGACTCAGCCAAAAAAGTGCAGCTGGAGGTGTTCAAGACTGCCCTCGGAACACAGAATCAGGCACTTAGCTTGTGGCTCATATTTGACCTTGCCAACTACACAGGAGTGGACTTCACCTGAGGACAAAACCCTTCTTCCATTGCTGGAGCTCTGCATGGCAGGCAGAAAAAAAGCCACAGTGAGCCAAGAATTATTACAGCAGGAAAGTAGGAGGGAGATATCAGAGGGCACAGCTGAGAAAAAAAAAAAAAAAAAAAAGGAAGTTCCTTTTCAAGCAATACCAAATTGAAGGCTAAAACCACTGGTAGCAGAAGGTGGGGCTGGCAAAGGCACATGTTAAGAAACCAGAGAAAGTCCCAGAAGAATTAACACATCAAGTGCAGAGCAACTCCAAGTACAGATTCTGCACAGGATGAAACTGAGAGGGTTTCAAAAATTACAGCTTCAAAAAGGTTGCTCCAAGTTTTTTAATTCTTGTAACCTCTTGCTCAGCACCCTCATGGGGCACTACCAGCCTCGGTTAAACTCTTTTTATTTCAGAGAGTTTATTTTAGCCTCTCTCTGCATGGAGAGAAACAGAGGGTGATTCACCACAGCTCAGAAGCAGTCCTGTAAGGTTAGTCCTGTAACCTGGTGTTGCCTTTCATCTGTAGCTCTAACTTTCTCTAATCCATGTGGTGCTGTGACTGAACTCTTTCCTATTGCCCAAGTTGAACCTGGACTAAAAACCTGAGTTTCTGGAGTTAGGTGGGATGAACCTGGGCAATCAGATACTTGTCTGGATGCCTCCTTGGTCTGAACCAGTACAGTGACTCTTAGATGCAACCTGGCACACAAACAACATACTCTGAACAGTGGTGTTGGAAGAGAAACGGCAGAAAAAACCCTAAAAAAATTGCTTAATAGACATACTTTTTTCAGAATATATAAATAGACAGGGAGAAAATGCAGAGAACAAAAAAAAAATATAGTGAAGTACTATTTTTTTTTTTGCCCCACATTTCTTTTCACATTTCAGACCAATATCTGTCACTTTGGGTAAATAAAAAGTCTATGCTTTTTAAATTTTTGTAATTTTTCTGTAGCTGCCAGGCTGGCTATTTTCTATACCTTACCCCAACATCAACACAGGAAATTGGTTTTGACAAACTCATGGGATTTAGAAAAAGAATGTTTCACCAGTGCTAATGCTTGAAAAATTATGCAGCAGCTCCCTGTTTTTCTGTGACAGTGCACAGTCTGGATACCTGCTTCCCACATCTCACCTGCCTAATTAAAAAGAAAAACACTTCTGCTGAACGGTATTTTCTACAGTTTGCAGATACTTCCAGTTATTCTACAAGTCAGTTCAGAAAAACAAGCATCATTTTGCTTGCCCAATGTGACACCCATCCACAAGAAGGACCAGAAGGAGGATCTGGGAAAATACAGGCCTGTCAGTCTGCCCTTGGTGCCCAGGAAGGTTATGGAAAGCTCACTGTGAGTGCAATCACAAGGCACACACAGGATCAGACCCAGCCAGACTGGGTCTAGGACAGGACACAGCCCTCAGTGCCATGGCCTAGTTAACAAGGTAGTGATCAGTCAAAGGCTGGATGCTATGATCTCAGAGGTTTTTTTAACCTAAATGATTCTGTTTTGCTGTAATTTTATCTTTATTTATTTCCTGGAGTTGTATTGCCTGCAGTTAGCATGGGTCTACACTCTCTTGCTCTTAGCCTGACTTAAAACTGCCCTTTTTGCATTTCTTCATTCCCTTCAAGACACCACATCCACTCAGCAGGGCTCCCTCACCAAAATGTTTAAGTCTTTTGGGGAGAACAGAAAAATGGACTCCTGACTCTTCACTTGCTGCATGGGTGGCACGAGCTGGGATCCCCCAAGAAACTAAAGCAACAACTGGTTGAGGGAAAGGGGTTTGCAGCCTGGTGGCTGCCAAACACACTGCTGCTGTTACTGCTGCAGCAGCCATGCTGACCTCCCTCCTCTGCTCGCCCTGGAAGCTGGGCTGGAGCTGGAGGTGCAGAGTGTTGTGCATCCCCAGGACCAGCAGTGGCACCAGGTGAGCCACAGGGACCACGAGAGGTGCAGAGGTGTCCTGGCCAGCTTTGTATCAGCTGAGAAAAACTGCATGTGGAACCAGGACTACTGCTTTTACCATTTCAACAGCAGGACAGTCTGGCTCTGGAGAGCCTTTGTCTGGAGATGTCACTCAGAACTGAGGCTTTCCTGGCTCCTCTCAGAGCCTCTGTGAGCACTGCCAGGGAGTGAAGCAGGACCACACGGAAGGCAAGAGCCCTGTGGAGGGATGGCTCATCTCCCTGCAGAGCCCCGAAGACTTTGGGCAGGAGGGATGAGTCTGGGATTCACTGCTGGGACCCTGCTACACCTCTGTGAAAGCTGTGATGTGCAGAGAGCAAAACATGGGCAGGAGCCAACACTGTGTGGGAGACACCCCCAGAGAAGGTGGAGGAGAGGTGTGCTGACCACCTGAGCAGGGAAGGGTAAGCCATTAAATCAGCCTGCCTAAAAGCTGCCACATGGGCTTATTCACCTCAAAGCAACTAAGTGATATGCAGGGTTTGCTGTTTCAAGAAGAATTTCACAGCCTTTTTGTTGGCTTGCAGACTTACATCCCTGTGAAACTCTATCACCTCCTCCCTTTCCCCTCCCAGCTCTGTTTTTTTCTCCTCTTATTTTTTCCCATGTGCTTTCATGAAGAAAGTAGAGAAAAAAAATTAAAGAAAAAAGAGATAGGAAACATGAAATCTGTGAGACCAGTGGGAGGGAAAGTGGTTTTCTTGTTGCTCATTCACAAACGTTCAGCTGAGCAGGGAAAAAAAATCCCCACTGAAATCTGGGAAAATTTCATGTATATATTTACAACTGCTGACAAGACAACCCTACATATTTCATTTACACGCTGATAAGGAGAAAGCTGAAATGATAAATCAACTGCAAAAAGAAAAATTGCTACAAGTATTTATCCTGGAAAAAGTGAATAAACAAGGGGATGGTATACATATGTACTGGTAGTTTAAAAAAATGGTTTAGGTTTATATTACTAGGAGTTATGTACAGAGAACCAGTGAATTATGAATGTCTTGGTTTTTGCTTGCTTTATCCTTTCACTGGCAATAGCAGCACACAGGGAAGGAGAATTTGATGCAAAGTGAACGACTGACAAAATGGGCTTTTTCTTTCTCTTGTCCCCTCCCACTGTCACAGTGTCTAGACAATCCAAGTATAAAAACTGCTTGATTGCAGCCTCTTGTAAAATGTGACAGAGGGTGTTACATGCACACATCTTTTCAAGCCAAGTCCCTGAAAGTTGTCTGTTCTTGGCTCAAAGACACAGCATCGTGGGGAGCTGGCTAAATGTGAGAGAATACATGTATGAGTGTACATGCCTAAAGTGATTTCAGCTTGCTCAGGGGTTTCATAGACAATAAATATCACCTCCATTCAGCACTGGCCTTTGTGTCAATGAATGGAATCCAAAAACTAATCTCCTTCAGTATCACAGAGCAGGATTTTAATATCCAAAAGCTTCATCTCCCTGCATGTCAGCATTTGGAGCTGTGGAAGGCTGGAATTTATTCAGCCAGCTCTGAGATCACCAAACAAAATCTGGAGCTGTTTAACACTAAACTCTCTAGAGATGAGCACACAATGTTGCTCATCCAACATGCTGTGCATCTTAGAGTAAGGGAACAAGTTTTTAATCCAATTCCACTAGGAAAGGCAGAATTTCTCAGATGTGTGAGCTACGGGTTGCACAGCATTATCATAGTCTGACACTAGTAATGTTAAAAGGTATGTAACTGGCCTAATTAAAATGAACTTTTCTAATGCAAGTAAATTGAATTTGGTTATTTTGAAGTTGTGTTTTTGTGGGCCATGTAAAACGTGTTTTTATGAAAACATAAACCCCCCTATTTTCATGGGTTTTGAGACTTCCTTAGAGACAAATGAAAATGAACATTATATTATTTGTTTCCTTTCTTGCCCTTATTACATTTCTTGGACTTCAGCATTAACACTGCAAGCAATACAACCTGTGTCTAACCAGAAGAGTAGTTTCCACCCACATTGTGGAAACATTTGTTGACAAGGATATAAAATTCATTATATCACTATTAATCATTTATATAGTCAGAGCACCCTAATCACTTTTAGGTAGGATACAGATGAAGGCTAAGGAGATGTATTAACATTATTATTATTATTATTATTATTATTATTATTATTATTATTATTATTATTATTATTATTATTATTATTATTACTACTGTAAATCAGCCTCCTTTGGTTTTTCTTTTTGTTCTTGATACAAAATGGAAGCCAAAACTGAAACACCCAACAAAGCTAGACACCATCCACACCATTAACAAAAACAAAAGCCATCCTCTGCTAGCTAATCAAAACCTAGGAAAAGTCCAAGAGCAGGAGGAAAATTCCTTTTTTTATACTTCTATTTTAAAAGTAAAAGCTCCACCATGTGATATCTGAAAAGCCAAAAGTACTGATTAACCTTTGCTTCTGCAGTAGTAAGCATATGGATGGGGGGAAGAGTGGTGTAAATCCACTCCTTCCGAGCATCAGAAGTTTTCTCATAAGCTTTCGCAACTCACAGCTGAAAGTCTGAATTATGGTACATCTTCAGAACCTTCTTTTTTTGGAGTTGTAAGAGAAAATAGGTCCTAAGAGTGTTTGAGAGAGAAGTACAGAGAGATGCAGGGAAAAGCCTGTCTACCCTGCACCCTTCGATCCATGCTGGGGCCCCTCTCCTCCAACCCCTTGCACACGAAAGGGAACTGGCACAGGAGAGGGCTCCAGCCTGCTGAAGAGATGGAGAGCAGGTTCAGACCCTGCAGGGTGCATTCTCTTCCCTCCTGGACTTCCCTGGAATGAAATCTGATAGCATATTTTTAAGATAACTTCTCTTGGTAAAAAACATGAAAGGGAGAGGCTGGATGACTGGTAACTGGCAACTGCCTTCTTCTGACCAAGTTTTACAAATCTTGTCTGGAAAGCATCAGCAGGGAAGCTGAGTTAAGAAATAGTTGTGTTAAAAGGAAACCAGAAGCACAGAATCCTTGGCTTTTATTCAGTCTCTGTGGTGAACAGGCATGAATCAAACTAAGGGTTGCATCCAGCATGGCTGTGAAAAATGAAATCTCTAAGGGCCATCTTCTTGGTGCTTTATGTTTTGCTGAAAGCACCACAAAACTATCAGTCTGTGACATCAAATAACCCAAATTTTATGAGCTACTGTAGGATTTAATATTCAAAATGCCACACTCTGAGTTACCGTGAAGGTTCAAGGAGGACAGAAAAGGCTTTCCAAGAATAAGAACTCCAAGAATTTTTAAAAGAGACTTTAAAAATGACTGTGGAATGCCTCCTGCAGGCTGTATATGGGAATAATCAACACAGAAATTTACCCCAAAGTTGAAATGTCTTACTTTCCATGCCCTATTAGCAGCTCCTAGAGAGAAACTGATGGATTGGGTATTTTGAAACACAACTCTGAGACACATTAAACTCCCAATTTTCAGAAAAGTTTCACTCACCCACTCTGACCATTACAAGTCACTAGGAAGGCATTCCAAGTTGGGCAACAAATAGGCACCTTAAACCAGTCTTATGTAGGTCAGTAATTCTCATGCTGTCTGCTTGCTGACCTCTCTTTGACTTCTATCTATGCTGATGGGAGCATTTTGGATTTCCAGAATTAATACTGTGTCCGTTTCAAGCCAACTCAAATGAAACAGATGGAATAAAACAGCAGCACTTATTGCATTATTTTTTTGTTTTTATCTAGTAACTCTGGGACATTTTAGAGGACTGCCTACATTCCAGCTTTGCCAGGGATTCCCCAATTTTAAGGTCAGAGAGATACAAATTTAAAATTAAAACTCCTGGGTGTTATTCATTATTCCCCGGGCTTGTGGGCTGCAGGTTACTATATATACATATAATTTTTACACTAAGGTCTGATCCAGAAAGAATATATTTTTACTGCATCGTGATAGATTCAGTTCAGCTTTGAATAAAGCTGGAGATTTGTGTAGAATTCTTGCAAATCTACATGTGCACCACACTTGTCATGATGCATTAAAAAAATGTAAATCAGAGAAGACACAGTACTACCACTGGATGTCCTCTGACTGTTAAAGACATGCAGAAAATCTCACATACACAAAGTCATGTTCCTGAACAAAAAGTCAGAAACACCAGGGCAAAACTTCAAGTATGTTTCAAAACAGCACTCAAAAATTCCTGGGCTGCATAATTTGATTTTTAAGGAAGACCTTTAATGCTTCACTCCCAGACCCTGCTTTAGTGGTCTGAGCAGAAAAAAACTCAGCAGTTCAATTGTTTATGTGCAGCAGTCAAAAGTCAGGCTGCTGCCCAGTGTCCACGGCCATCCATGGCTGGAAGAGCAGTCTCAGCTGAGCTCCTGCTGCCATACTGCCCTGGTTCAAAGCAAATGCCTTTTACAGTGCTGGAGTGCTCTCACTATTGTTTCTTGTCAGCTCGCAGTTGCTTTGGAAGCCCTCTACAATGGTGGCAGAAGGGGTTCAGGAAAGGGAGCAGCTCCAGCTCCAGCTGCTGTGGAAGAGCAGACCTTGGGAGGAGCTTTGAAGTGCCACATTCTGCCCTGCTGTTCCTCCCCATGACTGGAGACACAGCCCTGGAAACAACAGCTTCCTGACACCACAGACAAGGTTTAAGTTGTAACACATGCCTGCAAAGCCTGGCCCTGTGCTTGCCTTCCCTCTTTTCCCCTTTGGGACAGGAACTGAAAAAACATACAGTTATGAAAAATGCAGGTCTGGGCTTCACCTTGCCCGTTTAATTCCATCCAGCCGTGAGGGTCAGCACCAGGGAAGAGGAGGTGCGTGTGGAAGGGCTTCACGGAGCTACACCCAGAGCCTTGGCCTCTGCCAGAGGCTGTGAGCACAGCTGTCCATGGGACAGGGCGAGTGGTTACCCAGGGCCAGGAAGGAAGAGCGATGAATGTCTTGGTCCCCCTCTGGCAAGAGATTTACTACAACCCAGACAATCTGTTTATTATCCATCTAGCTATATGATCTATTTATTACAAGTCAGAGAGGAAAAAGGAAGTCAGTGTTCCAGCTGGGCAGGAGGAGCAATAACCACGTCCATGTGTTCTTTGAGGGTCAGTGGTGGTGGTGGGGCTGGCTGGCAGCTGTCTGGTGGGGACGTCACCTGGCAAGGCCACAGGAAGCTGCATTACCACAGTGCTGTTTGAGCAGCCCTAATCAAAAGCTCGCCAGTGCAAGAAGAGAAGGTAAACCCTCCAAGCTGCCCATGAAAGGACAAGTCTCCACCCTTTTGGTTTTGTTCAGCTTCTTTGCCAGCCAAGTCTGTGAATGTCAGGGCCTCATATTTTTCAAAAACCAGTGAATTCTCTTCCACTCCCTGTGATACATCCCTTTCAGCAAAACCAGAACAAAACACAAGAAGCAATTAAAGGCTCATGCTGGAATCTCTTAAAGTTACAGTAACTGAGTTATGCCTTGTACTGTCTCAGGGCTTTTATTATTTTGAAAAAAAGATGCCCTAGAAAAATGCAGTAGTTCTGAGGAAGGGTTCTTCTGTGGTTTTGCTTTTTTTTTCTTTTCCCACTAGCCTCCAAATTTCACCTGTAATATTAAAGAAAAAGTCTTATGTGTAACTAACTTCAGAGGGAAGGCCTGCAGGTTTTACTCTCATGAACTGAACAGCAAGTCAGACTCAAAACTGCACATAGGATTTTTTTAATGCTTAAAATGTGTTAAAAGAATCTTTGAAATTAAGAAGTAATGGCAGCAGCTACATACAGTAAATACACTGCTTACTTTAGAGTTAACCCCCACAAAGGACAGATCTATCCCTGGTTCTGAGAGAAAACCATGTAAATTCAATGGTGTGATTTCAAGCTCCATTCCTCCTTCATCAGGCTGCTTGTGGCAGCTCTATTCATGAGCAGAGAGAAGTGGGGGTGGATAGCCTGCATAAGCATTTGGAGCTAATGCACCTAAATTTTGAAGTGCCTTCTAAGTGTGTAAATTAGAAAACCTATAGCAAGAGAACAACTGCTGCAAATGCCAGAATAATTTTGTCTTGGAAAGAGAAAAAATAAAACAGTGTCTCCACTGATTTTCTCTTTCTTTTTTCCCATTAGGAGAACAGAAAAATGATTGCAGGTTGATTCACACTGTTCTGATTTTTTTCTCTCAATTCTTATTTTTAGATTCTACCCAGGATTAATGGGTGTTCATCAGACCCACAGGATGGGAGCAGTGCAGAGCAGAGTGCCAAATGTGAATCAGGATGGGCAGGGAAGGAAGGGGAGAAAGGGGAAGGACACAGTAAAGAAGTTCTGCCTGTTTGCCACTGCGGACTATGAAAGAGGCATAGAGAAAGATTTTTCTCTCAAAAAACCCCCTCACTGCTCCTCCCCATCCCCCTTCCCTCATGCAGGAATGAAATGAATCCCTTCTCTGCCTTGTCTGATTTCTGTGTTGTGATTGGAGAACTTGGAGGATGTGACAGCAAGAAAAGGGGAGCAAGCTGAGTCTCAAATCAGGAGACTTTGAAACCCTTGCAGACACCATTCCCTCCTAAAGGGGCTCTCATTTCTTCTAGGTTGCTACTGCTAACATTTTAATAGAGTTATTTTTTAAATCCCTTATTTTTCCAGTTACACTGGGGGAACAATACATGAGCAAACGTTTGCCAGCCCACAAGAAACCCCCAGCTTTCTCACCATCACTGTAGCTGGCTTCATCTACAACATCAAAGATGCTGACAGGCGGCGTCCCCAGATTGGGTGGCAACCACACTGTGATAAAGGCAGTGAGTGCTGAAAGTACTGAGTAATGGGGACACACAGAAACCCCGCCTGTGCTCACACCCCCACAGAAAAGGTCTCTAGTGAGACCTGTTCTCTCAAACCCAGCTGTTGCCACCGTGGTTCAGTGTATAACAGCAGCTGACTGCTAGATGACATCTTAGGTAAGTTTACTGTGTCTGGATGGGGTTCAGTTTCTCCACAGCATCCCAAACCCTGCTGTGTGTGCTTCAGCCTTGTGAGCAGAACAATGTTGATAACTCAGCCATGTTTGCTGAGCACTGCTCACAAAGCATCAAGACCTTCTTTGTTTCTCACTCTGCCCCGGCAGCAAGTAGGCAGGGGGAGGTTTGGGAAGGGACAGAGCTAGGAAAGCTGAACCCAACTGACCAAAGGTGTATTCTACACCCTCAGTGTGTGTGGAAGAGTCCACAGAGGTTTCTCTATTTGTATGTATTTAAAACAAAAAGGCAAAACTGGGTGGTAATCTGGAGCAGACAGGGAGAGTTTCACTGAAAATGACTGCTCTGTGATACACCTTGTGAAATACACAACTCCTGACAATTCAGGAGATCTGGAGATCTTGTCTGGAGTTCTTCCCTGTTTCTTATCACAAAGAGACAAAAAGCTGAAGGCCACTGAAATTAACAAGTGTGCTGTCCCCACAGCATAGGGGACACATGTCAGATTTGTGGATTGTGTTGAAAAGGGAAAAGGACCTCTTGATAGGGAACAAATTGACACTCTAAGCCAGGCTGGGAGGGTCAGGTCAAATAAGCAACCACAAACACATTCAGCACAAACCGGATATCGAGGAGAACATCAACCAAAGCAAAGGCTGTGAGAAGCTGACCCTTTCCAGTTGCTTATATGCTAATTACAGGATTCTGAAAAAAAATGGATAAACCCTCTGCCTATGCAAAATAGTACTCTTGAAAAATAATAGCTATATTTAGACTATTATATTATTAACAGAAACAGCTGTAGCCAATTTAAAAAATCCAAATGGAAGAGGGTGGTGCCAGGCCATATGTGTCACAAATGACATCTGAGTGACTGACAACTAGGAAATAAATAATCTTGGAGAGTTACAGGGATGATGAGCTTCTTCAACACTGACATACAAGAAGTACAGAATCCCTTCTTGAGTTACTCTGGAGACCTTATGTCACTAGCACTAACACAGGCCTGTCCTTTCCAAAGGGCTACAAATGACAAGTTACTAACCCCTAAATTCAAAAAAGGACTGGCCTTCCTAACCTTGTGAAATTAAGCTCTTGCCAATGAGTCATCTGCAACACTGGCCTCACAGCACCAAAGGGGACAGGAGCAGCTCACAGCACCATCACCACAAGGTGGAGAGCTGAGCTCCACCACACAAGAGCTCAACCCCACGGCGGTCACAGCTGAACTGCCTGTGAGTCACACGCGGGTTAGCACGGGAGCCAGAGCATCCCTGCTCTGACTTTTTCAGTAGAAATAGTCACAAACCAGAAGTCACTGGTTGTTTAGACTGAAAAAGACCAACACTTCCTGTGCAAATAGTTAACATTGTCTGCAATCAAAACCAGACCAGAGTTTTATGCAATATGTGACCGTATGCTCTTTATAGATACATAAATGAAAATCTAGTGGCATGCTTTCTGAGAAGCAATTTCACAAAACTAGAGCAAATGGGAGTCAAATCAGGCTGAAGGCAGAACATACAGAAAGTTGCTGACATCTGCAAGCAGTTTAAGACATTTCCTAAATGCCTACACTGTTACAACCATGGAAATTGGCTAGATAAAAATAACACACAACGAGAAAAACCCAACAGCTGGGTTTATCAGGGAAGTGAAAAAACATATAAAATGTTATATAGAAAACTAGCACATGAAAGGGGAAAGAGGAAGAGATAATAAGTAGCAAAAAAAGCTAAAATAAAGATTATATACAGGAATCAAGAAGATACTAGAAAAAAAAGGCAGCACATAAAATCAGAAATACATTTTAAATTTTTTAAAGCAGATTATGAAAGATGAATCCCGAACAATAAAAAATGTACAAACGTTCATTACAATGTGACAGCAGCAGAAGTTATTCAGTAAATGTTTCCGATTAGCACACAGGTAAAAGGCTGGATGATCTGTTTATGATGATGATAATGAAATAGCTTCCCACCACAGCAGCCCCTAGAGAGGGGATGTTAAGCAGTAGATAAACGATTCTGGGTGATTCAGATTAGTTGCTACAAATAAACTTGTCTCAGAAGGTTTACAGAGGCAGCCTTGGAGCTGCTACTGCATCTAAAGCAGTTCTTGGCCTTTGGGGAAGGACCAAGGACAGGCAGAAGGCTCATACTGGGCTACTATTTGAGAAGGGTAGAAAGTAATTACAGGCCACTTGGATGAGTCTCCAATATTTTGCAGAGCATAGAACAACCAGCATTGGTCTCAATTAATAACTTTTTTCAAAGCTCTGTAATTAAAGTCAATTAACTTGGCTTTAAGGAAAATAGATCCTGTCAAACTAATTTGATGCAATTTCTTGCAAAAATTACAAGTACACTTATAAAGGCAGCATCATTAACAGTATTACAAACCTAAGTCATTTGACTAGTTCTGTAGAATATCTTTATGAATGCTTTGAAGCCTACATGGAATGTCTCCATCTGTACAGGGAGAACAGGACTCCATTGGTGGAGAGCACCGTATAAGATCAGGCTAAAACCTTGAACCTATTTTATACTGAAGTCACTTTTGAGTCCACAGTCATATCAGAAGCATTAAAAAGCTGCTAAATTAAGGAAACCAAAGTGGAACTGTAAATTGGAAACTATTTATTAGCAAACAAATGGGTTCCTGTTGGATTCCACAGGCATTGGTGATCATCCCTTTACTATTTAATAGCCTTACCAGTGACCTGGATTAAAGTTAAGTCATTGTGGTTAGTCATGAGACTAGAAATGGTAGAAAACAAACCACAAAAGAACAAGCCTGACAGAGAGCAACTGGGGTCTGTAGAAAAATGGCAGAAACCAGTTTAGGTGTTAATATGGCCAAGTACAAAATCCCCTTATGAGAATGAAGAATCCAGGCCATACTTACAGGATGAGAGGGAGAGAGAGGACTCTATCCTCCGAAGCACAGACTGAATGTGAGACCAGGGGTCCTGGGAAGTAATCAGCTCGACATGAATTCCCCTCGCAAGGCTGTGGCCAAAAGGGCTAATGCGAGCCTCAGCTGTACAAACAAATGAAAATCAAAAGATGAGTAGGTAGGTTACGGTGACGCTGTGTTTGGTTCTTGTTCCTCTGCTCCGTGAATAACGTATCAGGTTCTGCCGCTCCATTTTACTGTTGGAAAAACTGGCAGAGTGTTCAGGGAGGAGAAATTAAATAACTGGAAACACTGGGCTACAGAAGGCTTCGCTATAAACAAAAATCTTAGAGAGAATTTTGTTATTTTGTTCATGGTATAGCAGTATTTTTACACTGAATAAATTTGATAACAGCAGGCTCTGATCTAGCAAAGGTAGAAATTACATCAGGACTGGAAATTATTCCAATCCAGGCTGTGAACAGGCAAGTTTGTTCTGCTTGTTCAGCAATGGTGTGTTATAGCAAATTAACCAGTAATTAACCCTTTGCACCACAGGTTATGAGGTACTGCCCACCTCTGCAAAGCTGAGAAAGCATATACGCGCTTGATTCAAGAAGGACGCGTGCCCACACGGCTTGGGTTAACTGCTACAAAGCAGGAGCTCCTGCAGGTGAGCTGAGCGGCCACTGCACCACACTGTGCTCTGTGCTGCCACCAAGAAACATTCCTTCTCCTCTCAGGGTATTAATCCTGGCAGCCTTCCTGCTCACAGCTTACAAAACACCTCTGGAGAAACCCCAGGCTTTGGGGGATGAGGTGCCGCTTAAGTAGGGATGATGCCCAACCATCCACCTTCTGCAGGAAGCCTCAATTCCCAGGACCTGGCTGTGTACAAAACCTCACTGTACAAAGCTCCTCACACTGAGATGCCAAGGAAACCACTTTTAGGAAACAGCTAGGTGTTGCTACGACTCTGCCATTGAGAAAGCACCGGTGACTCCTTGTTTCAGCAATTCACTTCATCTGCTGCGTGCCACTGGGACCTTGTCCTGGGGATCTGGCTGGGATCTCATCCCAGCAGCACCCGGTCACAGACGGTGACCTCAGAGAATCATGCTGTGGAAAAGAGTCCTCCATCCCTCACTGGTATTTCCTCTCCCAAATTCACCCTTTTAGCATGAACTAGTGGACTAGCTACCTTCTTCGTGGAAATCCTTTATGCAGAATGAATGGATATGAACACTACTCCTGCAGGAACCTCCCAGGTCACTCAGAGCATCTACCTGTCTCCTCCTTCCCTTTCTGCATGCTGAGGGAACTGGGTGCTGCCAAGAAAGCTTTTAGCTATCTGTCCCAAGGCTGGGGTTGGGCATTTGGGTTCCTGAGGACCATGTGTTCAGCTGTGGGGCCCTGGTGACTGAATTTGCTTCATCTCACAGCCTGCCAATATTTAAATTTGGTGTTTTTTAAGGAGGCAGCACAAGCTTTTGTGCATGCTGTCTGTCTTAACCTGGGCCTTTGGCCAGAAAGTATTAATCCTATCAATGTGCAGGAGTGGGAAGGCTGGAAGTGTTTGATTTGTGCCAGTTGCTGGCATCATCTCCTTTTAAGCTTCTGGAATGAACCCATTTATGACTGAATGCTGCAGTGTAAATTCTGCAAATAAAACAGATAAAATAATCTCAATTACTTGAACTTGGGACTAGTTCACATATGCCACTCCAGAGATTTAGAAGGCGTTATTTCATACAAACATCTAATTAAATTTAATTGCGGTTCTACAGTTATTTTTATGTTAAACAGGTGGAAAAAATGTGTTTTTCAAACTTTTGGTTATGCTCAGTAAGTGATGCCTGCTAAAACACAGCATGCACAGCATAGTAAAATCTTGGTCATATGTCACAAACATAAAAGAAAGATCCTGTCTTCAGTAAACACATAGTACAAAGCTTCTGCAGAGTGAATCACAGCAAGAAAGATTGTAAAAATTTTAGGGAGGAAAAAGGCCTGTCCAAGTGTGGTGTGTATGTACGTGTATGTGTACGTGCATTCACACACACCCCACTGCTTCAGCTCTGCCATATCCAGCATTCCTACCAACAGTTCCTGTCAACAGTCAGCTCAAAACTCTGACTGGCAACTCCTTAGACACTAACAGAGCAGAAGTTCAGGGAAAGCTGATCGAGGACAAGGTTTCAGAGCTACTAATAAAACATGAATCAGAGCCTGCAAAAGTACAGTTTGAATTGTGCATTTGTGCATCTTTATACTTCCTGTCCTCCTGGATACATTTTTCCCCCTCTCCCTCTGGCACAACCCCAGCTACATCCTACAGCATGAGGATGTCCTGTTAAGCACACATGCAACTGTGTTTTTAAATGTTGTAAAGGCTTCTGTCAAAAGATGTACCAAGGATCACATAGGCCAGACTCCAGAAATAGAATTTTACAGATGAAGTAACTGTGATAATCTTCCTAACTATAAACATTAAAAACTACATAGAAGTAAAGAGCTTTAATACATGGATTTAAAAAAAAAAATCTTTTTTTGAAATATTGCAAAATAGATCAGATGCAAGGCTTTTCCTTTTATTCTAGACACACAGACACAGAATTAAATAGGGGAATGTGAAAGTAACCATCCCATCTGCCTTTGTAATTCACCCAGACTAGACACAGAAATGCTATGGAATTTAATGCAATGAACCCCAGAAGTGTCACTTTCACAAATCTCAAGAGGCATCATTGACCTGAGGCTGGCTGCAGTTTCTGCCCCAATTCCAGTTTAATGTATTCCAGTCTGACCCTCGAGCGACAGTGCTGCTGGAGAACACGCTAAGGAACAAATGCAGGCAATTGCTTTGACATAATTCTTTTGGACGCAGGCAGATCGAATGTGCTGATGTCAACAGAGACCAGAAAAGAGTTTTATCCAATCTCCTTTCCTCACTGAAGAAAACAATGAGAGGAAACAAAGCACAACCCAAACCCCAGCCAAACAACATGCCCACCTCCCAGCAGCAATACTGATACATGCTAAGAAAGGGAGAACCAAGGAAAACATTCCTAAACTAGCATTTGTATGCATACACAGCATTTCATTCATAGCTTAAATTTACACAACTTGTGTATATCATTGGCTCTCTGCACATAACATGCATGAAACATCTGTCCTATAGGAAGTATTAATTTAAAACCCCAGGAACAGCTTAATGGCTGTTCAAACAGTCTTTTGTGACCACAGTATATTCAAAAGAGTTCCTAACATAGCTCCCTCTACTTAATGTAAAGTACTCTTCTTCCCTTTCTCACATACTTCTAAAATTTGGACGTGCTCTCAATATAATTGTCAGGACTACACCTTCCTGCCTTGCCACTCACTTAAATATCCAAGCTCTAGCACGCTCTGGGGCTGCATAGTTTGAAGTCAGAGAACGTTGAGACAACACTAACTTTTTTCTGCCCAGGGACAACAAGAAGAGAAGCTGGGGATATTTTTTCCATAAGAAAGGTGAATTATGGTAGGAAACCAGATCAAGGATTCTACAATGTCTATCCTGAGAATAAAAGACCAAGCTAAAGATTTTCTTCTCCCCCTAGTGATGCTGCTCCTGAAATGACTTCTGTAAAAAGAGGAAGACCCACACATCAATGATACAGTTTTTCAGAACTCACCAGGGAAAATACCAAGGTTGAACGTGGCTGGTCCCTCAACTTTATACAATAAAAAAAAAAACCAAAAAAGAAGATCTCAAGCTCATTTCCTCCTCTCCCTTTTACTGCCTCTCCTAAGAACAGCTTCTAGCTCTGCTATTTAGTTTTTCTTTTCTCCCAGTCCTCCAGCTCCTCCCCCATCAGTCCATACAGAAAGATTGCCTGCAATGGTTTAACACAAAAAACAGATGAGATACTTAAGGCTTCCCCTTTCTGTGTGCCTGGAGTGTTTCCAGGAAGAGAAAGTCTTGTGAGGATTCTCACTTTGCTCTTCTGCAGCTACTTGTGTGGGTCACTCTACCACAATAAAAGCCTGCGTCTGTTACCTGACCACGACTGAGAGACAGATGAAGAATACCATTTTTAATGGTAACTTTCCATAGAAAGTGTGGTCTGAGAGAAGACCCGTGGTCTGAGAGAAGACCCGTCATGTGCAAGAGTCACTGATGCTGCTTGATGTGGAACATTAAACCACTCCTACACAAAGTAGCAGCAGACTTTTGTCCTTTGTCTACCGCCCTTTATGTGACCTGCCCCCAGAATGTGGCCACAAGCTGCGGTCCACAGCTTGGCGGAGCATCAGAAGCCGCAGAATCTTTTACTCTGTGCAGGGACCTGCAGCAGCATCACAAGGCTCAGGCAATAAGGACTTTAAGGTCACCAATCATCAGGAATTATATACAATTTAGTTATAAAATCATGGAGTGGTTTGGGTTGGAAGGGACCTTAAAGACCATCTTGTTCCAGCAACCCCACCCATCCTTGCCTTGAACACTTCCAGGGATGGCGCATCCACAATTTCTCTGGGCAACCTGTTCCAATGCCTCACAACCCTCACAGGGAAGAATTTCTTCCTCATATCTCATCTAAGCCTACCTTGTTCAAGATCTTTATTAATGGCATAGGCAGTGAGATTGAGTGCACTCTCAGCAAGCTTGGGGATGACACTGAGCTGAGTGGTGCCACTGACACACGGAAGGGAAGGGATGTCATCCAGAGGGACCTTGACAGGTTTGACAGGTGGGACTGTGCAAACCTTGTGAAATTCAACTAGGCCAAGTGCAAGGTCCTGCACCTGGGTCAGGGCAATCACCAGCATCTGTACAGACTGGGGGATGAAGGAACTGAAAGAAGCCCAGTGGAGAAGTACTTGGGGGGGCAGGTGGATGAAAAATTGGACATGAGCTGGCAACATGGGACTCCAGCCCAGAAAACCAGCTAGATCCTGGGCTGCAACAAAAGCCGTGTGGCCAGCAGGTCAAAGGAGGTGATTCTGTCCTTTTACTCTGCTCTTGTAATATCCCACCAGGAGTTCTGCATCCAGCTCTGGGATCCACAGCACCAGACCTTGGACTTGTTGGAACAGGTCCAAAGGAGGGCCATAAAGATGATTATAGGGATGGAACACCTCAGCTATGTGTAGACAGGCTGAGAGACTTGGGGTTGTTCAGCATGGAGAAGAGTCCAGGAAGACCTTAGTCTCAAAGGAAGCTTACAAGAAACACGAAGAGGAACTCTTTACCAGGACCTGTAGTGACTTTTAAAAAAAATTCAGTTTTCAACTGAAAAAGGGTAGATTTAAACTGAATATGGGAAGAAATGTCTTACAGTGAGGAAGGTGAGACACTGGAACAGACTGCCTGTATAAGTCAGAAGGTGTCCTGTTGCTGGAAATGTTTAATGTCAGGTTGGATGGGGCTTTGAGTAACATGGTCTAGTGGCAGGTGTCCCTGTCCTGGGCAAGAGTGTTGGAGTAGGTGAACTTTAAATGTTCTTCCAATGCAAACAATTCTGTGATTGGTGATTCTATTACTGAACTGGATTCTTACCTCTGTGATTCCTATCACAAAACACAGCTGGTGCAGTTCTTGCAGCTGGGACTTAATGGTGCTGTGAGAGAACGTGTGAAATATGGGTACAAACCCACACTACTGCAGACAGAGATAAAGGAAGCAGGATCAAGGCACATGAAGAGGGGATTAAGATACTCACATGGTTCTGTCTAAATGCACATATGATACAAAACAAAAAGCAAGAACCAAATGCACTCATACCTTTACACTGCCATTTGTGTGAAGAGTCAGTCTATTATTTCTTCCACACTGTAGAGCTGTGCTTGTTAGGACAACCACAGCATGTAGTGGTTATGTAGTTCACACTCACTATCTTTTCAGAGCATGAGAGATCCAATCATCTGCAGCCTTCCAATACTTCCTTCTAAACCTGCTCCTCTGACTCCAGTTTTCAGTGACAGCAGATTATTTGTTGTTTGTGTACTGCAGGCTGTTGCAATATTTTTACAACAGGAAATGCGTGTTCCATACATAAGAAGACTACACTTACAAGAAATAATGCAGGAAAGTGATCTAATTTCTCTTCTGCTTCCTTCCTTCTGCAGTGTGCTGCATTGAGATGTTTGTTCCAATACACAGATACCAGTTCAAGGCCAAGATTTTATTTACCCTGATTGTACAAAACAAGCCAGCACTTAAACTGCAACTCAAACACCTTGAGCTATTGTGCTCCATTCATGTTCATCTAAATGATTGAGGTAAGCAGGCTAAAATTTCTCTTTTCAAGGTTATTAAGCCTGTCTTATCCATGGCTGGATATTTTTATGTCAGTGCTATAGATTTAAAACTCCTGTGAATAAAGAACACTTTCCAAAGTTGCAAACAGCAGAAAGAAGAGGAAGTGTCAATTTGAAGTGAACCTCAGTACTGCAGACTGCAAGAAAATGTCCATTGTGCTGCATTTAGGGAAAAGAACACAACATTTCACTAAGCGCTGCACCTACCCATGGATGTTGCTCAGCTACCACTGCTGAACAAAGACATCTGAGTAACTGCTACACTTCACTTCTCTGCTTTTGGAAAACCAGTTTTTAATTTAGGAAGTCTGAGGTAGCCTTTTAAGAGAAAACTTTAAAGCATTCTCCTATTTATTACTGGGACTGACAATACATGTATATAAAAAATTATAAATTATGTATATAATAAATTATAAATTGCCACATGCTACTGCCTCCAGTCTGCAAGCTAAAAGCTGGCAAGAGACTCTATACTGCTACAGGGCCAAATCTGTATCAGGCAAGTTGTTGAATTTGGTAAGTTATGAACACCAGCAAATTCACAAGCTGACCAGTCAGTGCTGACTGCTCAATGCCAAAGTTCTTGGAAAGGCATAAACAGATGGGTCAGGAAAGGACAGAACTCTGAATAGCTGTAAAAATAACATCTCAGTTCATTTGTTCTCTATCTCTCATGCTGAAAACCATCACACCATTAAAACTCCCCACTGTATCCTGCATTTTTTGTGCGCTAAGAGGACAAACTTTCATATTTACATGTTAGAGAGGTATTTAAAACACAAATGAAATCCAGGGATACTTCCAAAAGTTATGTTTGTTTTGTACATGATGTCAGTAGTGTATTCTCCTGGCGAGGCAATACTGTCTCTGAAATGCAGATTTCCCTACGCCTGGGTGGAGCCTCTGCCTTTTGTTTGCATTTGGGCACTTAATCATCTTCCCCGAAGATGAAGCATGAAAAATGAGGCTCCATGTTTCCTTCTGTATATATATTTTTCAGATGCCAGGAGCATAAATATAAGCAAAAGAAAAGGGTCCCCAGCCTTGTCAGCTTCCCAGAACTATATTTTGTATGCTGGTGCTTTTGTTTTCCTGTAAGTTCAGCACTGCTGTGATGGCAGCACCCTGGATTCCCCCTGCCCCCAACGAGTGATACATATTAGTACATCTGTTTTCTCTGTAAAGTCTTTCTGCATTCTTTGCAGGGCACAGGAAGGATGTGGGCTCCTTTTCACATTCAAATGAGGCAAATTAGCCTTTGCCTGGCTCCTTCAGTATAATGCTTATTTTACATTTAAGCGTGAGAAAAAGGGTGGAAATAAACCCCAATACATTAGGTGGGTTGCATATTCCTTTTTGGTGCAAGCCTCACTGAGCCTTGTTTTGTGAGCTGCTTTCCACAGGACACGATTTCAGGATGATAGTTTAATTAGTTCAACAGTGTAATTATGTAAAATGACCAAATAGTCTGCACAAAGAAATAGCTGCACAGACACATTAAACATGAGAAAAAGCTGAAAATGCCAACCTGGATCAGCAGGGTTCAGGCAATCCAGAGCTGACCAGCTTGAAAGCAGCACTGCAGGAGAAAATTTGAGTGTTCCAGGGGAAACTAAGCTGAACACAATCCAACAATGCTCCCTTATGGCATGACAAAGGTGGCCATCAGCTTCCTGGCTTGCAGCAGAAAAAGCACTTCCAGCAGGTCGAGAAATATGATCCTTCCCCTGTATTTCAGCACTGGTAAGGCATGACTAGAGTGCTGGATTCAATTTAGGGATCCTTGAAAATTTGGGTTCCCTTGTACAGAAGAGATATGAACTTATTTGAGCAGATCCAGTAAAAGGGCCACAAAGACAGTTAAGATTTTAGACCATCCATCCTATAAGGAAAGGCTGAGAGAGCTGGGACTCTTCAGCCTGGAGAAGAGGAGGCTCTTTTAATGTGTGTAAATACCTCATGGAAGGCAGTAAATGAGACGAGGCAAGACCTTGCAGTGGTTTCCAGTAACTGGTGATGGACACAAAGTACAGGAAATGCTGTTTAAACATGAAAAAAAACCCTCTTGTACTGTGAGGGTGCTGAACACTGGCACAGGTGTTCAGCACAGAGAGGCTGTGGAGTCTCCATTGCTGGAGATATCCTAACCCTATCTGGATATGACTCTGAGACACCAACTTTTAAATTGGCCCTGGTTTGAGCAGAGGGTTGGAGTAGATGATTTCCAGACACCCTTCTGAACTGCAGCAGTTTGGGATTCTGCCAGGTCATGTGAGGACCTGCTGCACTTACAAAAATCCTCCTCTCGCTCCTTTTACAAGACAGAGACAAAGGCAACAATTCAGTAAAGTAACAAAAGCGTAGTACACACTTTGCAGAGAAAATGTGTGGTTCAGATTCCCTCTTTTTTATGTCCTGTGCTCCAATCCAAGTGGTAAAGCTAAGAGATGGAATGCAAGGAAAAACCAAACAACTGCTTGGTAAACTGTGCTTTACCCCAGACAGTTAGCTCTAGGGGGAAGTTCAGCGCACTCTTTGCACTATAGCAACTTCTTGCACACTTAATGCATCCTGTGCACACCCTACATCCAGAGAACAGAGAATGAAGTAGTCAGGTGCTGTAAATTTACACTCAGCTTTCTGATGGAAATCTCATCAGGCAAGAAGCCCTTAGCTCAGTGACAGCTGTGTGCCAGGTCTGACAGGTTTTACTGAGAGACCTGAAGAAGCTTTGACACACCTGCTAACACATGAAGTGCTTTATCCATCTTGGTCGCCATCCTCACCCACAGTTCTGGGATGCACCAATCTTACAGCAAGGACGCAATGGGCTGTGTCCTTGGTCCAGAGGCTTGCAAGAGCCATGCTCCAAGTCCCTGCTCTGCTCACAGACTACCCCTGGAAATAAGTTACTTGCTGTTGTTCTTGGTTTTCCCCCAGTTCTGACCTGAGTCACGTACAAAGCACTTTTCCCTCAGCCGGTGTAAGCAGAGACCCGCCATGGTCTTCCACCCTCTCTGTAAGAGCCCTGAAGCCTCCTCTGACACAGAGCTGCAAGAGTTCCTACACCCTCAGAGCTGACACTGGTTTTTCAGACACCTGGCTGCACAAAGAACACAACCAGCTGCTGTTCTCACACACCTCTCTCAGCTCCAAAGTCAAATCCATCCAAACTGATCAGTCTTGCAGCACCACTGTGTGTCAGCCTGAACTTCCCTTCACCTTCCATCTCCCTGCCTAAAATAGTAGCACAAAGTTCCAAATCAGAGACCTAGAGTAAAAGATAATCCAGTCTAGATTTAGATCCAGACTCCCTCCACAGCCTGAGCAGTCTCAGGCTCTAGCTACCCTCAAGCAAGAGAGCTGCTCAATTGGACACTGATGCCTTTAACACTGGTTTACTTTGAAGTGTTGTGCCAAAGAGGTAAGTGGAGAGCCCTGAATAATTCAGAAAGATCTCAAACCCAGTGCAAATGAAAATATACTTTAGGCATCCTAGGAACAGTCAGTTTCTCTCTACTGAGGCATCCACAGGACTTTTAATCCATAATTTCCATTTTAGCCTGTTAAAATAATGAGATTTATTATTCCTGTCACATGTCCTTTCTGAAGATGCTGGGAGGGTGTGGGAGAGGTAAGAGAGAAAATTAGTTATCAGTCACCACTTGCCAAGAGTAGATAGATAAAGCACTCCAAAGTTATACATTAATGTATAAATTACTCAAGGGAGTTTCATTTATTCCTTTCCTCCTAGCTTATATTTTTTTCTTCCTGTCCTGCAGCCCTTGCTCCCACTGCTCTCAGTAACCACTTGCCTGCAGAGGACAAGTTGGACAGTAGCAAACAATTCTGGATTTCCCCCCCTTTCATCATGAGAGTTCATTTGGACTCTCTTTCCCAGACCTCAGAGCATGCCTGCCTGATTCCTCGGAGCAGAACAGAGAATGAGAATAGAGTTAATCTTTAGCAATGTGATAAAAATCACTCTCTCACACAGACAACTGGAGAGGGATTTCAACAGAACTGTTGTGCCAAGCACCTGATAGCAAAACCCGAAACTGCTGCCAACCCACACCTTCCTGCTCACAGACACAGCCCGCTCAGTCTCTCCCCAGCACTCCCACCTCTCTACTAAAATCTAAGTCACCACTGAGCAAAGCCTCTCACCAAAATGAGAGGCCACTCTTTCTATAACAAAGACACAAGTGTGGCTGCATTACAGGTGGGGTCAACTCATCTCTCTTTCCATTTTTTTATAATTGAAAAAATATTTGTGAAAATCACATTAAGCAACCAGATTGGAGAGATGGCATAGGAGGACAGACACAGGGACATTTCATGGCTTTGGTGCACTCTAAAAGGCCACCAATGAGCAGGCAGGTGAGCTGAGCAGCTGGGAAGGGAGGGGAGGAGAGGCAGCAGGAGATGTGGAAAGGGCTACCAGCAGCTTGCTCTCCCAAAGCCAGAGTGCCAGCTGGCAGCTACGTGTTGCTGGTTGCGTGTGGGCTGTGAGTATAACAGAGGAGATGAGCCTTTAGGGGAGGAGCTGTCTGATAAATCATTAATGAATGAAAATACGAAGTAATCAGTCTGCCTGGGAGGCAGAATCATCTAATGATGAGGATGATGGCCTAGGAAGCAGGAGATGAGGTTCCTATCTCACCCACAAGACTGCTGGCACACAAGCTCCTTTTGCTGTGAGTAAGAAGATACAGCCACTTCCTTACACTGAAGGGCTTCTCTCTTAAAATCAACACACAAACCCCACAATCTAGGTGATAATAAAATTTACAGTATCCTTTGTGGAAACTGCACCCCCAACTTCTCTTTTGTCACAGGCAGTGCACAAAAACCAATATTCCTTCTCAGAGACATCTTCACCAAACCAGATTTTTTTTCAAAGCAATACCAAAACCTAGCATGACCTTTCAGCAGCACCAGTGGCATTTAATTTTAAATCGATTAACTACACACACAGTACTAATTACCCATGGGTGAGGTTTCTTTCTTTTTAGCACTCAGACTACTTGCTGGAAATGTAATGGTACGTCTCTGTGTGAGCAGGGACACTCTGCTTTATCTGTGCTCTCTGAAACAGAGAGGAAAACGCTTGAGAAATGATGTTTAAAGGGTTATTTGTGTTTATGGGGATGGCTGCAGGGGCACCAGACACATGCAGTCAGAAAGTGATGAGGTTGGTAGGGGAAGGGGCAGGAGGTTAGCACAGTTTCTTTTGCACAAAGACCTAGCAGAACATGTCATGCTGCACAAAATCAATACAGCCCTTGCATGAAAAAGAAATTGTCAGGTTTGTACAGTTCTCAGGCTTATGTGGAAAGACAAGAGACTCACAAAGGTGAGTCTTGATTTTATGAAATTTCTGCTCTCTTTCCTCTGTCTTAAGGTCCCTGAACATTCAAGGGTATTGTTTTAAAAGTGTTATTCCAACACAAACACCAAAGAGACACATGGCACAAATTGAAACCATCTAATGTTGGCACATTTGAGGGATAAGAGGTGCAAGGGCTTAATCTTCCAATGTACTTAAAACACGATTTTCCAGAGTGAATGATGCACAGACTGCCGCAGAAGCCATAAATAGAAGGCACATATGGCCATGACAGAGACTATGTTTATAGAAACTCAAACAAGCACCTGAGGAGATCTGTGGTTTTTAGCTACATACCTATTTGTGGCACTGAAGTCCAGTTTAATTGTTCTGCCAAACGTTGCTGAGCCACAGCAAGTTTATTACAGTTTATGGAAGAACCTGCTCAGGCAATTTTACAAGGAAATTGCCTGTACCTAATCTAATTGCTAAGAAGTAGCTAAAATTACATTAGTCCTGGAAAAAATAAGAAAGAAACAGGAAGCTCCAAAAGGTTCAAGAAGCATCACAAGGCTGTTCCTGTAAATCACAGCATTGCAGATTTGAGGATGAGATCCCTGGAGAGGCTCCCAGTCACAGTCAGACACTGCTTTTCACCCAGAACAAACATAACACAGGTGAGATGACTTACAGCACATAAAAGTATGATTTCTCACATACTTAATCCTTTTTCTGCTTACTGAATACATTTACATAATAAGTGGGGTTTGGAAATTACCCACTGATGAGAAAATACAGATTTAAATGATCTGCAGTTCCAGTTTCTTCTATTTGCAAGCTTTAGCAGTCCTTGCAAAAGATTTAACTGGGCTCCATTGAAGAATCCTATTTCTCAAGATTCTGTTAAACCGTAAGATAAGCAACACCTATAAAATTTAATAAATGGATTAGGATGGCTTAGATGTTTCCAGACTCTGGCAGAGTACTAACATGCAATGTCAGAAGGAATTATTTCTGTAAATTAAAGTTTAATTGGAGGTGTTGGACATGTCAAGCAAGCCACAGTCAAGCTTGTTAACACAGGAAATGTGTCATTACCTGCCACATAATCACAGAAGTACCTCTGGAGAGTTACTTACTAGTTTATGCCTTGCCAAACTAACCAAGAACAGATTTCTGACAGCACCTACTTTGACACTTTGCATCAGCCACCACGATTTCAACTGGCATACAGCCTGTTGTTTTGTTCATGTGTTCTGGGTTAAAAATAAAAGAAAAAAGAAAGAAAAATATATTTAAAAACTAGCTCCCTTCACACTCCCCCACTCCACTGACACAGAGGAGCCTAGAACAGACAACCTTGACTCAAACTGGTTAAATACAAGAAAGGGCAAGTTGTGAGCAGACAAAGCAAGCTCCAAGGGCATTTTTCTCAGACTTTCACAGTTTTCTGGTACTTCAACCATCTCTGACTTGCAGAGCATATTAAATTTGCTGCTTTCACTGTCCACTATCATTAGAGAGCTGTCCATCAAAAACCATATTTCTCTGAGAGCTGGTTAAAAACCTGAAGAAAATATACAACTAATTGCCAGCTGTGCCTAGGGTGTCTTCTTCCTCCACTCTAGTACAGGTAAATGGTTTTATATTTTGAATTGTTCATTTACTTTTTGTTGTTGTTGTTTTGTTTGTTTTTCTTTTACTTTCTTGTGTTAAATAGTTAAGGACAGTTCTTGTCTGGGTGACAAGTAAAAGCATCTCCAACTCAGTGGAGCCTAAAGCCATACCATAAAGCTCCTGGAATTTATCCCAGACATAAGAGATTCAAAAGAGCATAGGAAGCCATTGAATACATTAATGAGTAGCTTCAAAAAAAAGAAAAATATTCTGGGCAAAAAAAAAAAAAATAGCCTGAGAATTGCTGGTTACAGTGGAAGCAGAACAGTGTTGGTAACTTGACACAAAAATTCTCCACACAGCAGCACTCTTACAGCTCCTCCTGAAGCAGGATGGTGGCCTGGAATGGGACTGGACTCTCATAGTATTGAGCAAGAGTTTTCTTAGAGAAGAAGAGGTGGTCAAAAGTGACAGCTTAGGAATTTTTTATTTCTTTAATCAGAAGCACAACCAGGGAAATATTTAATACAGTAATAGAAATTATTGATGCTAACAGAAATACTTCATACAGCAATTAGAGGAATACAAATGACTTTCAGTGCTGTCTCAAATACACGCCTCAAAACAAACTCCATAATTTTCTTTTGATTTCTGCAAACTTAGAAGTGATATAAAAGGGGTCTTGCAACACCAGAGTAACAGGTCTGTTTCAAAATTTAAAATTCAGGTCTCACATACATTCACCCAGATCACACATGCAGAAAAGTAGAGATAAAAGCAGGCGCAAGTTAAGGGACCTAAACTGGATGGTAAAGCAAACTCACAAACCCAATATGAACATGAGCTCTTCCCAAAGACCACTGGCTGTGCACAGCAAGCAGCTCCAGTGCTTCCCCCCTCTGCCTGGAATCAGAGCTCCTTCTTCAGAGCTCTTCCCAACATCCATGCACCTTCTGAAGTGTTTTCAAGCTGGGCTGCTTTTAGCCTGCTATGTAATACACAGTCCCCTTGCACAGTGCTGCAAGATGTGTTAGATGTCTGGATAAGAGCACACCACATGTACAGGGTGACACACACACATGGAAGGCACATGCTGCACTAACACAGAAATGGTGAGTATGTTAGTACCAACAGGTGAGAATTCTGTTTTACACTAGCAGTGCAGCTTGTGTCTTCAGCATGCTCTTATTTCCTTGGGGTGAGGGAAAGGCTGTTGCAAACTGCCTCGTAGCTCAACACAGGCTTTCCTTCTGCTTTGTCAGCTTTGATTAGTGCTCTCTCTCTGTCATCTGAAACACTTGGCTTATAAACAGTCTAACCTAAAAAAGAAAATGAAGGCATATACTGTAGTTTACAACTGTGCCTGAAAATCCCCCAACACTATCTAATGACATACAGGAAAGCCAGTGGTTAAACCCAAACTAAGCCTCCCGGTGTAATTACAGTCAGTTAGAGGGCAAAACTTAAGAGAAAAAATATTTAAAAAAGCAAACGGAATGATCTTGGGCTTCCACAAAGGCATTTAGCAGATACCAAAATGGTCATAATGGGTATCTCCAAAATAGGACAGTGGATATTGCATTGTCGTCCCTGCCAAAAAAATATGCCCCTTCACTTGTATACAAATTTGTTTCCCTGGGTTTTGACACATTTGGCATGATGACCATGGTAGAAAACAAAGAGAAGTCTACAGCATCTATCAGCTGTCAGTCTCTGCTTTCTGTATGTCTAAGCATGTATTTTGAGATGCCTTGTTCTATAGATAGAGCAGAATTTCCTGTAACAGATCTTTCATCAACCTCTGTCTGACAAGAATAAAGACATGTAGTGGCCTAAATATTTCTCATCAAAGGATGTAAATGGAAGGAAATAGGGGGAAAGGGGATTATGTTTGATAGTAAATGGCATGCAGAGAGACACTAATTCCCTAATATTGAGGAATTAGAAGAGGAGGAAAAATGGACAAAAACTCTTAAGTGTCACGCACAGGCAACAAATATAATGGAAAATGAGGACTTCCCCAGACTGATGATTCTGTCCAATTAGAGCTAACCAGACTCAGCACCCCTCAGAAACAGATGCTGGTGACTGATGAAATCACTAGCTTAAAGCATACTGTACTTCAATTTGGTGTAAGTTTCCACTGAAGAAAAAGACAAACTTTTAACGTTTGATAAGCAGCAAAACAGGACAGGAGAAGACCCAAACCCCTGTTTCCATAGTGTACAATTGAAGTTTTGTTCACATAGAGTCTTCTTTCTATGTAGCATCTTAACTGCATGAATGGGAATGTCTGTTAACCAGGGATCAAAGCAGTTAACATTTCAGATCCCATTTAACACCTAGGTCTATTTTTAACTAATAATTTCACAAAGAATCTAAAGTATCTTGTGCTATTTTTATCCTTCTGCCTGTAAAGTCACTACCTTTAGCTATGATTTAGCATAAAACAAAATAGAAGGTAAGAAATGCAGTTCAACTCAGTAACAGCACAAAACTTATGCCAGTAAATCAATGCTGTCTGAAATCATAGAATCACAGAATCACACAGGCTGCAAATCACTTAGTTTGGAAAAGACCTCTGAGATTGTTGAGTCAAGCCTATGACCAAGAACCATCACGGTCAGCTAGACCATGGCACTAAGTGTGCCATGTGTGTCCTTAAACACCACCAGAGACTGTGACTCCAGCCCATTCCCATGCTCAGTCACACTTTCTGTGAAGAAATTCTTCCTAATGTCCAACCTAAAGCTCCCTTGGTGCAGCTTAAGGCTGTGTCCTCTCATCCTATGGCTGGTTGCCTGGAAGAAGAGTCTGACCCCCACCTGGCTACAACCTCCTTTAGGGTGGTTTCAGAGAGTGATAGGGTCCCCCCTGAGCCTCCTGTTCTCAAGGCTGAACAACCCCAGCTCCTTTGGCTGCCCCACAAGTGTTCCACACCTTACTGTCACTGTCCTCAACCCTACACAGTCTGAAAGCTCCCTAATTCACAAAGCCTCCTCTCCTTCCCTGTCCCTTCTGAAGAGTTTGTAGCCATCCATTACAGCACTCCAGTCATGCAAGCCATCCCACCACGCTCCCATCATGGCAGCATTGTCACAGCATTCCTGGAAGGTTGTTACAGGATTCAACACCCCCTTGTCGGATTAGAAAGACCAGTGCTCAGCACTCAGCATAGCATTCACAACCCTAGCAGAATGAGACAGTAGATTTTGTATTTTTCACTACTACCACTGCATGACACGATCAAGGATGTGCACAATATTCAAAGCTTTTCAAGCTTTTGCCAGAGGGAAAATCTCAAAGCAGACTTCTCCCTGCCTTCTAATACTAAACAGGCTGGGCAGCAATGACATTTACACAGTTGAATCTTTTATTATGTTTTCTTCTTAAAAACAATAGCAGCAATATGACTTTCTATATTAGGTAGACTCCTATAGGTGGGTGCTGAACAGGTATAAAGGTCACCAGGACAAAATGCTATTTATGAGAAGGTTGTATAAACCTCTGAGGTTTTCAGAGCTAACACGAACACAAAGTTGTCAGGAATTTAAGCTCACTGGATATTTTCTAAAAATCACCACCAGTGGGTTGCCTGATAAAATGTCTTGGGAAGAGCTGACTATTCCAGACCAGTGGAGGCTGCAGAGGACCCCTTGGAGCACAGGAATGTTGTTGCCCATTGCTAGCAGGGCAGAATGATGTGGTACACTCCCTAACAGAGCTTTCCACCTCAGCTAATGGAGTGTGACACCTCAAGCAGCAATCTCCCCCATCACTGAGCACTGGCCTTCAGGATCCACCCATCTTAATTTTTATTTTGGCATGGGTATTGGGATACAGCACTGCAGGCATTCTCAAGACACGCATTAATGCATCATCTTTACACTGCTTTCTGTTCTTGATTTTTCTGGATTGCATCCAAGGCTTTCTTTTATCTTTGAGCTTAGCAGAATGATAATATAAATAACTCAATGTCCAAAAATATTCAGCTTTAGTAATCTGCAATGAGATCTCTCCTCCTCTTCATGATCCTTTATATGCAGTTTCATTACATTTGTGTCAGATGAGCATTTAAATGAGAGGCAGATGTAATGAGAGATGAAGAACTAGATCAGTGTGCTTATGCTAAGAGGTGGAAACAGACACACTTGTACCTGGAGATCCATGCCAAACTCTTATTGAAGAGATCACTTGCCTATGTGCAATGTATTTAGTGCCCAACATAAAGCTTCACAAATAGCACAGAGAAATCTCCTAAGCAAATCCCATAGTAATTAAATCCTGATACCACAGCACCCTGTATCACACACACATGCATTCTGTCCTCCACTTAGTTTCAGCAACCTCCACTGAACCTGGCTGATAAAATAGTCTCCCAAATGACTGTAAAATCTATTAAATTCATGAAGTATTGATGAGGCAGAATTAATGCTGAGAAAATTACTTTAACCATCTCCCTCCTCCTGTATTTCATAAAAGAAATAGAGAAGAAAAGCAGTGCTGTGGCTGGGACTGCAAAATACAGCACATTTAGGTCAGGAAAATCTACATCTGCCCACATGCCTTATACTCTACCTATAGATCTATTTGTCATCACAACACTTATTCCTTTAGTAAGAGTAATATCCACAGAAATGGCCTTATCTGATGCCCAGAGATCACGTTCTCCTTTCTTTTTATTCCCAGATATGATCTATGTCTTGCACACAGCATTATGCAGGCTCTCTCTACAGTGTTCCTCACTCCCTACACTGCAGGGCTCATTAGCTGTGGGTTGAGAGCATTACCTACACTAAGACCCTGTTGCTGCCTGATTATAAACTTGGCACAAACAGACCCAAGTTTGGCAATATTTTCCATGCTGGGTGTCTGCTGGAAGGCTGTTTTTCCCCCTTGCTTTGTTGCTGTTTTGGATTTTAGGCATGATGTCAGCCAAAATTTTTCAAGCTAATTCTGAAGCAAGGCATGGGAAACTGGAGTGATTTATTCATGTGAAAAGCTTCTGGTCTCTCCTTGAACAGCTCGAGAGGTTTTGTGATTTGGACCATAAACTTGCAAAGTGTCAAGGCAAAATCTTTGTGTTTTGATCTCTGCAAAAAACTCCCAAACATGACTAAATTACTAACCTCTGGAAAAACTAAACCTTAATTTGCATGAGCTCACTAAGGAGGTGATGCTTCCTAGCAACTAATTTCCCTGGAGATCCCACCTACAATGCTCCAGGATCCCACGACCAGCTGGGTGGCACCTGCCTGCTTGAAGCTGCAGTTTTGCTGTGAGTGATCAGAGCTGGCCATGAGACAGAGCTGCAAGGCTGCTCCACAGCTAATTCTGAGCTCCTGAAGGGTGGCACGGCCCTGTATAGGTGTTTGCATCCAGCTCTCTGCAGGAGAGGAAGGGGAACATAAGGTGTGAAACATGCCTGAGTGATGGAACAAGAGCTTTTGTATCAACTGCACCAAGGCACATACAGAACAGAGCAACACTGATGTAACACCCCCTAATGCAACATCTGAATTTTCAAAATGTAATGTTTTTCTTTTAACAGAGCAACTGGAAGGCTTATTATCTAGATTAAAAAAAAAAAAAAAAACCAAAAAAACAAACACAACCAATTTAGCACTTGCTAAACCCTATAATGGATACTCAAGCTGCTGCAACGTCGTGACCCACTGCAAACATCTTTGCCATTGAGCCAGCCAAGAGGGCTGGGAAATGCAGCTCTCTTGTGTGAAGTGCTCTGTTCCATCTGCTGTTTTACCTGTCTTTCCCTATATCTTCTCCAGTGGCTATAGCAGGACAGACATCCACATAGAAGGCCCAGAGATCAACTCTCTTTTGCTGAGTAATTCCAACAATTGGATCACCTCAAACTTTGTGCAGGGAAGGGCTGGGGGAGATGGGACAAAAAGCTATATTAAATGAATTACCAGTGAAATGTATGAAAATGACAGAGTCTGAGACACAGAGATCTCTTCTGCAGGAGACTGGAGCGTAACCTTGCTGTGTAGGGTTATCTGATTTAATAAAATGAACACAAGTGTAACAATGCTTCACAGAGAGCAGACTAAATCCAATCTGGTTGGGACTGGACACATGCAGTTCTGGACAGGGGGAAAATCACATTCCTCAGAAATCTTATGGACCAGATTTAACATTTACTACACCCAGCAGCATCAGCATTCACATCTTCTGAATGGATTTGACAGGAGGAAGAGAAACAGACTACAACTGAAGGAATTACAAGCATAGCATAGCAAATCTTTGTAAGCCTCAAATACATCAAAATGTTCAAGCATTTCCCACACTTTCCTTCCTAAGGAGAAAGATAATCTTCAGCGCATAGGAAGGGATAATGAAGATAAGCAACAGAAGAACACTACTCAGGCACATCAGTGCCCAAATGAATGACTTCAGAAAACTAAAAGCTGCTAGAAATAGGACCAAAATGCACCAGGTCAGCCCTAATTACAGAGAACAGCTAATGACTCAAGCAAATCCTCTTGTGGGTATGGTAGAATACAGGTAATAAAGCCCCAGCAGCTTATTTTTGTAGTGAGAGCACAGATAATACATAGTTGCTCTATAACACTTTCTGTCAGAAACCTGACAGGTGTGAAGAATTACCAAGAGAAGTTCAATAGCATTTTTGATAGACATCAGGGGTATAAATAATTGTACCATACAAATTGGACACCCAGGAATGCACAGGGCATCACAGCCTTTCTAAAGGCAAACAAATTTACTACATATAAAGATGGTTTTATATAATTTCTTATATAAATATATAAAATTTGGTTTTAGGCAATTTCTTAAAATCAAAGCAGCCATTACATGCTAATTTTTTTTTAATAAAGAGAGAAGAAAAATCTGACTCTTCTAACAGGGGGGAAGAAAACCCAAAATAGCAGATAACTGTATTAGCAGAAATCCAAATTTTCCTTGATATATCTATCTTGAGCTACTCATATAAAAACTGAATCCATTGTTTAAGATGTGCAGTTGCTTCTAGTCTACAGAGAAGTGTGCAAATAGAAGCAAAGCTTCTCAGATTTCAGTTGAAACATCAAAAAGCCCTCAAACTGGGAAGGTATCCCTGTCTAAATTCAGAGGGAAAAGAGCCACGGACTCCCAGGCTCTGAGATACACATTCAACATCAAAGCCTGTGTTTGAAGCATTCACAGCTTTTCTAGGAAGAGCAATTCTATAGAAAATGGATGAATGCTCACCTGCACACCTGGTGCAGAAAGATGCAGGTCAGGTTTATGGTACAGCACTCCCTCAGTTCACTTCACAGCTTCATCCTCCCCTGATCGTGATGGCTGTAACCAGGGACAGCACCCCAAACTGTACAGTGTAAGTCATGCACAGAAATACAAAAAATGTTATGAAAGGCAAGAGTTTCAAGGATAGTGTGGACTGGCAAAGAGCACTGTGACTGTGGGAAATAATACAAGAGAGATCACCCCAAGGTTTTCTGTCCTACATCAGTCAGGCTTCTTGTGACCCCTTGTGATGTGGAAGGGTGGCTGCTCCGTGACACGCCATGGTCAACCTACAGAGCCACACGAATATCTGCTCTGGCAACCACGAGGCTGCTTCACAGAAATCCCATCAAATGAAGGGTCTTCTCACTGTCATCAGCTCAGCTGAGGGAGTTTTAAATTCAGCCAAGATTCCCCTCCCAGCATTCAAGTATATGTCTCTAATCAGCTCTTAAATCCATTATGAGTTTTTGATCTAGAGGCTGCATGACCTTTTCTAGGACTTTGATAGAAGATGAACAAATAACTGCTGAGCCTCTGAGCTATGTCAAGATAAATTCAAAACGTCCTCTTCATGTCCAGTACTTCTTGGATTCAGTAGGTTAGGGACAGAGGCTGGGCAAAACTGTTTCTTTGTCATTACATTTTCTGCAATTATTTTTAAACTCCCTGGGAATTTGTAATGCCATAGGCAAACATATAGTAGGGTAAGAGATATTTCAGAGATCCTCACATATGAGAAAATCAAGGTCCCTGATTATTCTACCTCAAAATAAGATATTGCCAACAGTTTGAAGTGGGAAGCATGAAAAGAACAGCTGTGAAAACAAAGAAAATTTGCACTCTGTTTATGTATCTTAATGGCTGCAGGAAAACAAATTTTAGAGCAAAATCCTGGAGCACAAACCCAGCTCCAGACTGGCTTGAAAAAAATTCCTGGATGTTTACAACCCAGCAGTGAGAAGTGCTTCTTTTCATTGATTTACATCACTATAAGCAAGTGAGGAAAGCTAGCAGTTTTCAATTTGTCAGCTAATCCTTTTCCACATTTCAAAATTCAACCAAGTCAAGCAGCCATGCTCTTTGAGTCTGAACATCAACTATAGGTTGAGAAACATTGCCCAAGTAGAGCCTCTGTGAACCAGATTGTCATTGGGTTTTTGTCCCTCCTAGCAAGTTTACTGCATCTGCATGACACCAATTTCCATGGAGCCATGTGAAGCAACTTTCCTGATTTTGAGATCTCCTTCAAGAGTTCCCTCTCACAGGCAGAGAAGATGCAGAGTTTGCACTGACAGACAGCAAACAACAACAAGGAGCAAGAGGAAAGCACCTTTTTCACTCTGAGGATGGTCAGACATAATGCCCAGATGCCCAGGAAGGGCTGTAAAGTTTCCAGCCAGCTGAATTTTGAAAATCAAGGCCCTGAGCAACCTGACCTAATAGGAGCTGTTTCAAGTGGGAGTTTGGACAAGACAACAGTTTGTACGAGTTTCTTGGCAGATTCGTGGCAGTTTTTTCCAACCAGGATTATTCCATGATTCTAAGAAGCATGCTTCTGTCACTTTCTCCTTGCTGCTCCTGAACTGTGATCTCTTATTAAGGTGAGCCATGGAGACCAGGCTGATCTTAACGAGCATCTTTGAATGGAAATTAGAACAGAACCATCCAGCTCCAGGTCTGTTGATAAACTTTTTTTTCTTTGGTGTTGCATAGCATCACTATTTCCAAATAGTTCTCTTTCAACCTGTGAACTTTGTCATAATCCACAAAAACCTGTAAGGAAGAACACTGGATAACTTTTAGGATCAAGTATCAGTACTGCCACCAAAAAGAAAACTAGATACGGATCCTACCCTCTTTTGTAGTAAAGTCACAAAGTTTTGTGGAAGTCACCACAAAATCTCATGGACTAATCAACTCATGCTCTGATCTGTGGCTCATCTGTGACCCTACAACCAAATTCTAGTTAAAAAATTGTTTTTATTTCTCATAGGGATATAGATGCAAACTTACAACACACACAATTGTCAGAAAAGCTGATTAGAGGAGAGAAAATAATTTAAAAGAATGAGCTGCAGTATGGTTTACCCAGGTACAATTGGGCAGGACTTTTCATGTGTTTGGCCAGCTTCTTTGTGGATTTCTGGGCTTCTCTATCCTTTTTTCCTGTCTCTTAAAGTAAATGTTCTGCAGAGGGGTAAGTGATCTACATTTAAACATCTGCTAGCTAATCCAGATCTTTCTATATGATGTAACAACATCTAGGGGTTTTTAAATGGCAGAAAAGAACAAGTGTTCTCACAGAGCCAGTCTTTAATTTTCAGTTTTCTACCCTGCAGGCTATCTGACTCTTAAGTCTTCTGCCAGTGGAGAGTAAGCCAGTTTTTGTCTGCAATCTGCACATTCTGCCTGGAGAAAAAGCACCAGCCCAACACCCTGCTTGGCCAAGGGAAAGCAGGGAAAGCAGGGACACAGTCTTCTGCTGACATGTTTCTTTTCCCAAGGGTGACTGATTGGTACTACCCAGAACTGTGTATATTGATGGTCTCCTAGGGGGAAAAGCAAGATGAGCCCACTAACTGCTCCAGATCTGCAGCATTCATTTTTTGCAGGTTTGAAGGGCTTTCTCTGAATCACTTCCCTCTAGTTGGGACATGCCACTAATTACCTCCTGCTCTTCTCCCTCTCCTCCTACTTCAGAGTGGTGCAGCTCAGCAGCACAGACACATGGTGTGTAATATTTCCAGAGCACTGAGGGAAGTCTGTTGGAGGCTGATGCCTCTGGAAGTGTTGCATACAATACGGTCAGACAAGCAGCAAAGCTTGTCATCTGGTATGGAAAGGAGGAATAGGAAAACTGGTATAACACACATTAACTGTCTCCTTATCTCTCAGACATAAGCAAATCATCCCAGTTCCACATGGCAAGGGTGTCAGTCAGACATTCTGGGAAGAGATGGAAAGATTGTAGAGGGACTGGACACCCCCATCACTTTGGGAAATACATACTCCCTCTGCATTACCTTTCTCCTGGTCTTTTACACAGCTAGCATGCTTTTTTTTTTGCACCCCTTGTTTTTTAATTAGGCCTTTTTATTTCTTCTACTCCAGGTTTTAGCTCAACCACTCTTCAACAGAATGGAACAGCTACAAACACAATAAGCAGATGCCACTGGAGCAAATGAAAACACATTCCTTGCCCTGAGGCCCAGCATGCTGTTCTCTGTCAATGCTTCTCATACTGTGAGTCTCTGTACCAGAGAAAGAACACATATAATCAACTATATCTCTTTATTTTCCAGAGCTAAAAAAAAATAATAAAAGAAAAATTAAAACTGAAGAAAGCTAAAACAACCTTTCTGAAATTTTTGTTGAAAACCAAAATTAATCAAGACAGCACCACTTACCACAATTTCCCCCCCGAAGAGAGCAAGTTTACATTCACCACATTTCCTCACAAATGGCTTGAAAACATGCCCTGTAAAATAAAGAGAAGGAGAAAAATAATAAGTGACTGGAACACCACAAATTATATGACACTTTCTTCTCTCTCTACTAACATTTATCACCAACTTCCACCATTTTTCCTGGTTTAGGGAAGGAGGCAATTAGATCTGAACCTTCACAACTAATTATTGAATTCCACTAGTATTATGCAAAATATTAAAATAATTGCAGGACTCCCTCAGACTGCTCAGACACATCACTGTCACCGACATGATGGCTATCCAGACTTCAGGGAGACAAGGTCAACAACAAGAAACATACAGCAGCACACAGCAAGTGTGCCAATTATTTCAGATCCAACCCTAAAAAAATTGGTCAACCCAGTATCTCTAAGTCATTTTGTTTTAACAAACTGGTTTTGGAATTGGATGCACGTAGGTTCATGACAGCCCCTTGTTTGAAAACAACACAAAGGGAAAAAAGGGGTTGTGCCACACTTCATTTTTAGACTGTATTAATTACTTGGCATTCTCTAGGAGAACAAAGAGGGAGAAGGAGGAAGCCAACACAATATCCAGCTTGACACACACTAGGGCCCGTTTGAAGAAGATGGAGAGCAAAAGTGACAAATGCCATCATTTTGCCGACCCTGAGTAAATTTCAAATGACAGCTAAGCTTCATTTTCCCTTAAGGCGAAATCTTTGAAAGAATAACTCATGGAGCACAGACTAACAATGATGTTAAAACGTTTAGTTTGTAAACTCCTAGAAGAGGGAGGAGGCAAGGATTCTGCTGGTGCTCAGGGTTGGGAGGGGTAACTGTGCAGCAAATGGAGAAGAACATCACTTTCAGGTGAAGCCACACCAGTGAAGCCAGACTAAATCTGAACTGCTTCTAAGTGCCATTCTCCCCCAAGTACGTGGCTGAACTTTTCGCCAGAGAGGTATCTGTGAAATTACTGCTGGAGGAGTAACTTCACACCTATACACAGATGACTTGGAGCCCTGCACTACTGATCATGAAAACCTGCCTCAGCTGCAGAAACAGCAACTCTTGTGCCAGCACCTCTCCTGAAAGACGCTGTAGGCATAAACAGGAAACAAAAGGGGAATGGCTTCTTAAATCAAGTTATTTTTACTGGTCATCATTACATAAAAAGCAGTTACGAAATTAGAATTTCTATTAAGGAATAACCAAATAAATATTCCTCTAAAACATGGAAACTGAATCACATTGCTCTAAGTCCTGATTAGCAAGCAGGCATTTGATATTATAAAGCTCAGACTTCATTTGAGCAGAGGGATCAGGGTGGGGAGAAAAGAAAAAAAATTACAAATCAGAGGAGGCTGTTGTGAGAGATTTTTGAGACAGATATTTTCTAACAGAAAAGCAAAAATGTAAGCATCGTCTCTGCTTGCTTTCCTTGCTTAGCAATTGAGAAAAAGAGTGGGTATATCAAGGAATAAAGAAAAAAAATGAACACCCCCTCCTCTCCCATCACCTTTTGTACAGCTTGGCAGAGTTTATGAAAACACTGAAAAAAAAAAGTGGGTCTTAACTGCTTTGCTCAAACTCAGGGAAGGTGGTTATTATTCCAGCACCATCTATTTCCCTCCCTAGCTTCCAGGCATTTGGCCTGGAAAGAAAACATCAAGTCAAGAAACTCTACTTCTGCCTCCGAACTAATTGGATAAAATCTGCATGCAGAAAAGTTAGAAGCTTAAGTAATGAGCCAGGTCCAAAACAATCCAATGGCACCTCAACTCAGGATTAGCTCATTATTTTCTTCTACACCATGAGACTGATTTAAAATTTTCCTTAGAGGAGTGACAAATAAGGGAACTCTGTACTTCATGCTGCTTGTCCCAGGAATGCTTGAAAGACAAGGGCTGGCACCACTGCCAAAAGGGGCTGAACTCCCCCCAGCACTGGTGTGGAGCTTCTGGATGCAGCCCTGGCAGCGCTCCCTTCCTCTCTCACCCCAGCACAACTGCCTGTGCAGCAACCAGGACTAAACCAAACTGGGGAAATTCTTCAGACAAGCTTGTGAGTGACTGAACAGAATAGAATAAAAAATTAAAATAAAGTAAAATAAAATAAAATAAAATAAAATAAAATAAAATAAAGCCTGTGCTGACTCTAGGTTAAAAGGGAGGAAAAGATGGAAAGGACGGACCAAGAGTACAGCTCCACTTGTAACATGTAACATTCCCACGTTACAGCATGCTGCTGCTTTAATACACGCCAAGGGAGCCTGGCCCAAGCCTTTCACTGAGACCACCTATGACCAAAACTAGCAAGAAGGCTAGGGAAAGAGGTGTCTTGTTAAATCTAAGGCAGCCACACAATTTGCCATCTCTCTAGCCTTGCAGGATTTTCACAACTGTAGGGATGGCAGATAGAAAGCTTGGGGAAGCCTTTTGCTTGATTTTAGATGATGAAAAATGTGCTGTATCTCTTCGGCTACAAAGGAGAAGAGAGGCTTGGAGGCGGAACAGGGAGGGAGAAGGGAAGGGAAGTATTTTGCTGCATAATTGAGGGTGAGGGCAGGACATAGCATGCAGAGTAAACCAAAGATTATTCACTCTTTATTTGTGTTCAGTCTGGGGGCCCATACAGAATTCAATTTCAGTCTTAATGATTTTCATTCTACCCAAGAATGTAGGGGAAATATTCCTTTTTCTTGAAGGCTTGGATCATGATACATATCTCCAAATTTTAATGAGCACTTTTTAGAAAAGCTCTGCTCACTTTGGAGAGTACAGCACAGGAGATGCAAAATAAATTAATACAGGCCTCAAGGCACACCAGTTACAATTAGTATAACAAATAGAAGAGGAAACAAACAGTTTGTCCAACCAGTGTCCAAATGAAAGCATCTCCTCCTACATGGTAAGACACAGAAAATCCTTAGCACACCAATGGACACGAAAAGTTGTGCTGAATCTCAGAGCGACATGATTTGAAACATTAAAGAAAAGCAAAACACTTCTGGGGGACAATCAGAGTTATTATCTGCCAGGACCAGCCTTTTCCTGCAGGCAGGACAAGCTTCCACAAATTGCCACCTTTCACCAAAAACCCGTATCCCCCTCCTAGTGTTACATATATATCAGCAGTGTAGCTATGTAGCTTGTGGAAAAGTCACTTTCTTTTTGTAAAGAAGTATTTTGTGAAACAATGTGGCAAGCAGCATAACTAGACATCATTTGCGTGTTCGCTTTCATGACATTGTCTGCTACATGAGACAACCTCTATTTTTCCTCATCAGCTTTCAGATGTGTTTTTGTCAGTTCATACTGGGATCAGAATTAAGTTTATTACTACTGACAAAAGAGAAATCACTGAAAGCAGACATGGTAAATGCTTTTTTCTCAACCCTCCACTCCCAAATCCATCAGCACTCACCAACTTCAAAGGTCTTTGAATCAAATGCATTGTGAATAATCCTAGATGGGAACCCACAAAACTCCTGATTGTTCATTGAAGCAAAATCTGTTCAGTGACAATTTACTCACCATTGAAAACAGATAATAACATGACTGAAAGCATAAAAACAGCCACACACAGAGGGTGCTGGCCTGGTACATGTTGCAGTTCATACGAGTTTCACCCAGCTGGAGGAAGTGGCTGGTTGAAGTCATAAGTGGTCTTACATACTTTTCAAATGCCAGTAGATGCAATTGAGTTTATGGCACTCAAACACAGAAGAAAATCTACATAATTATGAACATCTGTCAGTTTTCTATTAGCAACATGCTTCTGCTGCTGTTTTTTCAAACCTCAAGTAGAAGCAGGCATTCCTGGTGCTGGGGCTGCTATTTTACTTGGCAAAAACTAGGAAGATTAAGTTTTTCATGCTGAACAGTTTACAAAGGAACATGTCTGGATCAGGATGTGTAACCAGTAAATGAGCTGGATCCACTTTGAAAAGAAAGTGTTGGTTAGTCTCTTCAGAGTAATAGCCTGCTTTTTTTTATCTGTTTCAATGTCAGTCATGCTTATGTTACACTACATCATACCACACAGATTTGGGGCCATGAATTGGTCCAAAAAGTTCTTTTCAGTAGTAGGTTACTAGGACTCTGCTCTAGCAATATCAAGCTACTCTTTACGGACTGCTTGAAGATTCTGTCACCCAGGACTCTGCTGACACTGGCTGTTTGAACAAATCTATGGAAGCACACACGTTCAGTTTTTAATAGAGCACATGCAGCATATTCCACCTATTCCCATCACCTAAGATTTGGAACCTTACTAAAACCAAAAACCAACTAACCAAAAAAACCTCCAACTGACCGAAACCAAGAAATCCCTTCTAGAAGCAACACTGAACAGAAGGAGAAAACCAATATCCTACATGCTGAATTCACACAGCCAGTTTATAAAGGAACTGCACATCTTAACTTACATAAAGTAATCCTTTACTGTGCAATGCCAGATTACATATAAAGAGCCCTTATCCTGTGAACATCTGAAAGCTTTCCAACAATAAAACATTTAAAGTTTAAGGGAAGCTTATAGGCTTGTTCTTACACAGAGACAAAAGCCTCCCTGTTAGCCTGAAACCATCCCTTTTCTAAGTGAGGTCCCAGATAGCTGGCACATGATGTGAAAAAGCCTTGTCATCAACAGGCTTGGGGAGAGAGAGCTGAGGGCAGAAAGAGAAAGCTCCCAACAAAATCTGCTCTTGCAACAAGTCCAGACACACCCCTGGACAACAGCAAAGGAAAAAAACACCAACCACCAACACTATTAGAAAACTTAGACTAAGACAATACTATTCTAGTGGTTTGTCCTCCCACGCAACAGTGCCAAAACTTGGAAAGAGGACAGGAGCTATGGGAGAGGCACTCTGCATTTTTTCATGTCAAAATCACTGGGTTCCTAAAAGAGTTACTGGAAAGCTTCCGCACATGCAGGATGTAAATAAGGATCACTAGGTCCCTCTGTTAAAGGAGTCCAAAAGTAGTTTAATAGTTTCAAAACAAGAATGTTTGTCTGCACCATTAAACTTGTTCCTGTCTAAAAACACGTCTGCCCTTTCCATTTGGAGCAGAAGGAACTCAGATGCCAAGTCACCACTGCAGTGGCAACAAGTCTTAAGAAACAGGAAACGTGGGAAGAAAACACCAGGAAAACAGAGGTTTTGCTCAAACTTTTTCTGATTTAATAAAATGGAGCTGTGAAGAGAAAGAAATCCACAAACTGTGCTAAAGATCAAAAGCTGAGCTGCTATATTGACTCACCTTTAGCAGACGTGCTACTGTCAGCTGTTGCCCATGTTCTGTGGCTCCCAGCCCTGCCCAAGCTGCTTGCTCTCCTTCACCCTGGGCTGTGCCCCTCACCCAGGCAGTTCCAGCCCTTCAATACTGCCAGCTCAGTATCAGTGATATCAGTACCTTCTGCCTTTCTCTACTTTCAAACTGGATAAACTAAATAAAATCTTCACCCACAACTCCTTTTCCATGCATCAGCTTGGCTTTGTAATGGCAGAGCTGAAAGCATAAAGCTGGGATCTGGAAATGCAGCACCATCCAACAGCAACTCCTGCCTGGAAAGCGCCAGCAGAGGCAGAGAGGGTGGATGTGTACACTGACCCAGCAGAGGCAGATGCAAAGAATCAAAAGATGCCAACAGCTTTAAGAAACCCTCTGTGGGACAGCCGGTGGTTATGGTGAGCAAGTGGAGAATGGCACAGTGAAGCCACCGGTGACAGAAAGGCCATGGCACTTGAGGCCCACTCTTAAATCCTGCCCTTTGAAAGTGTTCTGAGAAGAACCCAAACCCTGTGGCACCCCTGGTCATCCACACTGCTGGGGAGAGAGGCAAGAGTGCAGCTAGCTGTGTGTGAGCTGAAAGGCAGCCCATGCTGAGCACAGCTCAGCCTGCCCTGGAACTCCTGTCCCTGCGTCAGGAGGCCGTGGGCAGCCATAGGGGAAGCTATTAGCAAGCTCAATACTGAGCAGGCACTCAGACTGAGAGTGCCACATATGAGGGGCATGTGATTGCAGCAACACACTTCAGTTCTCAAAATAGTAGAAAAAAGAACTTCATTAATTATGGGAAGAGCACTTGCATTTCACTTTGCAGAAAAACGAGAAGTACTATGCCCCAAACAATTTTTTAAAAAATGAATGAATGGAGATCATAGTCCTAAAAATAGACTGAACTCTCTATCCCTCTGAGCTGGCTCCTAGAAATGCTGCTGGGGATCTCTGGGGCTGAGGGAAGGCACAGGCAGACAGTGATGTGGGGACATGGTGGCTACAGCCAGTGCTGCGTCACTCTCCCAGACCCCCAGCCTGCTCATCCCTACCTGCCCAGTATCCCACTGGCATCAGTGAAACACTTCTATGGCCAGAAATAGGTGCTCACATCACTATAAAAGTTAAAAAATACAGCAGGGGAAAAAACCCCATGCATAATTCAAGGTTTCAGAAGCCTTTGTTTTAATAATTGATTTTCCAGTTTGTTTTAGAGAAGAAAATGCCTTCCTTCTAAAGATACAGGATTGACACAGAAGGACCTTTAGCAGAAACTGGCTAAACAGTGTATTTACAAACCTCCTGCAGAAGCAGTAAAGGCCATTTAGAAGTGCAATTACAGTGTAAAGCAAATGTAGATTTTGTATACAAAATTTTGCTTTTATAAGAAATTGTTATTATAAACAAATTTCCCCTTCCCCTTATGAGAGAATCTTAGTTATACAATAAATATTTTTGTGCTTTGATCAGTGTGCATGGTTTTAATTAAGGACATTTCTTCCATGACATACAATAAACACATACACAGAGAATATATATAGAATATATATGCTGGTGTTGCAATATTACAGTACCCATAATGTCAGTCATTCCCATTATGGAAGAAATCATTAAGAATACACACATGGGAACACACAGACTCAAAGTCCTGGCAAATTTACTTCAAGGCTTTAAAGGTTAAAAGAATTCAGCACAAGTATCTCTTAGGACAAATTGGGTGTGTTTACTGAGGACTTCTTGTAGTTCAGCCAATACATGGATTTAGCTAATTTTAAATGAGCCAAATGATACTTATATCTTGTACATGCAATACTTTAATGGCTTGATCGCTTCCTATTGTGGTTTCACAACTGCTGCAATTCCAAATTGTCCCAGAGTGAAAAGAAAGCATGGGGGGGCAGGCAAGGTGAGCCTTTGCAGAAGATACCCCACCTACATGTGCCACACTTCCCGATGTGCAACACAAAAATGTTGAAAAGAGGCTGATATTCTGCAAGAATGGGCTATTTGTAAACCTATTTCTGTATCAAAGAAGGCCTGTGATGTGAAAAGTAAACAGTGTAAGAAAAGAATATAGCAACACGATTAGAATACAAACAATGAGAATGCTGCACTGTAAACTAATTATTAACTACAACAAGCTGAAAATAAACTGTTTCCTTTTTGCCATGTTCACTTTAATCTTCTGAGAGGCAGGAAGGGGGAAGACAGGAGGAGGCAGCGGTTTCAGACGTGTGGAGCTTATCAAATCCCAGATCGGATGATTAGAGCACAGCTAAAAAGAAAACATCCTCTCTCCCCACCTCTCTCCCTCCCCAGAAAGGAAGCACAGCCTTTAGGACCAATCTGCAGTGTTTGTTTGCTGCTCTTTAAGGGATTACTCTGGAGAACATTTTTCTTAAGCTGTTCTTATCTCTTTCTGGAAGTTTCAAAACAAACAAGAGTACTGGAAATAGAAGAACAAAAAAACTTGACTTTCTGGTTTATTTTTTTAAATAGTGAGACAAGTAAAGAAAACAAATAAGGTCCTTCATTGTCACATAAGACAAAACGGAAGGGAATATAACCTTGAAATCTGAGAAGCATTGCAAAACCCAGGAAAAAAATCACCAATGGGCTGAGGATGGGGATGAGTGAAAAAAAAAAAAAAAAAAAAAAAAAAAGAGGGCTGTCCCTCATGCTACTTCACTTATTATTTATTTACTTACTTTAATGATGAGACTTTATGTTGCTGGGTTCTATATTCAGGAAATAACATGAATAAATACATACATAAATAAAAGGAACAACCACAAAATTTACTGTATTTTGACAATTTACCTTCAAAAAACACCTTAAACAACTATCCCTGCTCTTCAGTGGCTTCCAAAAAAGACTCTCCCATAGTGCAAACAGGAAATTAAATTCTCAGGACAACACACTAGAACTATGAATGAAAAGATTTTGCACTGATGTAATGCTTCAGCCTCAAGCTCTAGATCAAATCTTTATTCTTTCACACTGCCCTTAAAGACAACAGGTTTTCCCTCAGAAAGCAAGTGTCCCAGTGTGAACCAGAAAAACACAAGGCTCATGTAATTCCAGGATTGTGCTACATTAATATAAACCTCTTTGCAGTGCAGAAGCTGCACAAAAGCATTTATTTTGTTGAAATATTCTAAGGATTTAAAATGTCATCACTATTCAGTACAACCTCCCTATTTTTTTTGTCTTTTGTTTTTCAAGATTAAGCGAACGCCTGATCAGTGGAACTAATGCAAGTGAATTTCCAGCTCATCTGGACGTGTGATGCTAACTTTACAATGAGAGTCCTTCCCACACTGCATCCCAGTGCTCCTGGCTCTCCCACAGCCCCAGATGCCTGGTGGGCAGTTGCATTCACTGCACAAGCCCTGCTGCAGCCACTGCTGAGCTGCTCCAGGGGTCTGCAGCTCCCTGCTCCTGCTGCCAGCACGCCCAGCCCACGTCCCTGCAGCAGCTAATGCCTGGAGAAAGGGCAGGGCAGGCAAATGCTGCCCTGAAGGCCCCTCCCTGGCTGGAGGCAGCCTGCAAACTTATAAAGAGGAGGACTGGTGTACAAACACACTGAGTTACAGCCTAGCCCCCACTTCCTCAGGAAACTGGGCTGAAATATCTGGTTTTTCTCTTGCTATGCCCACATCTTACACCACCAATATGCAGACGCAGCTTTAAAAAAAAAAAAAAAAAAAAAAAAAAAGAGTAGCACAGACATAAGGCTTAAGGGCCTATATCCTCATACAGCATCTGGATTTCTGTCTCAGACATGTTTCAGAAGTGTCATTGATTTCCTGTTTAATATTCATGCTTTATTGCTGCACAAAGCCAGCCTCGGCTCAAAGAGCGATACATTACTCTCCTACCCTCCAAGAAGATCCTTAATGAGGATATTCTGGTTTCTTGATGTTCAGAGGCCTTCTGTTGGTGTCAGCAGAAGATCAGAACACAGGGCACATGGACAAGGAGAAGTCAGCTCTGCCTGTTAAAACAGCTACAGGAGCAAAAGGGACCTTGAATGACCATCCAGGCAGCTTCCCTGCTCAAGGCAGAACAACTACACTTATGTTATTATTTTTATCAGGCCACCTGACCTGGCTGGGGGAAAAAAGATGTGTTTTGAGGCTCACAGTTCCCTGCTGAGCCTGAAGCCTCTCCCCTGCATCGCCCTGGTCCAGCCCTCAGACACGCCAGTTGGTCTGGTAAGATCCCTGCCTGCAAACCCTGCCTTCCTTGCATTGCCATGGTTACAACCATGCTGCTATTACCGGGCATGTTGAGCCTATTTTTAAAAGCCTGCAGTGACAGGAGATGCTGGTTAAGGCCTTAATCTCAATAAGGTCTAAAATTACAATGAGTGCTTACTACTTGTGCAAGCTGAAGATGGGCGGTGAGCTGCTCTGCATTGCCTGCATCCCAGACAAAAAGAGAACATTTCAAAGGAGAGACATAAAGGACAAGAAGAAAGTAGTCCTGCTGATATTAACCGGATGGGCTAGGTCAGCAGAAAATCTGTAGTGACATGTCAGAAAGCAGCTCGTGCACTGGAGGAGACAGGCATCACAGGAGGCTGGAGGAGAAAGATGCCCTCTTGGAGCTGGCTGACAGATGGGAATAGAGAGGAAGGGAGGTCTTTGGTGATAAAGATAGGCATCTTGTGCTGAATGATGAAATCAGTTTAGGAGTGTGTAGGGAAGGTTACACTGCTAAAAAATGAGGAAATGGGACAAATTTCTTTAGTGAAGACATTCTGGACAGATGGAATTACAATCTGAAGGCGCCAGAGAAAATGATGTTGCAGTAATTCAAGACAACAAATGAGTACTTAGATGTGAATTTCAGCTGTGTGGAGTGGATAGCACAGGGCATTTATAAAGACACTGTATGCAAGAAGAATCGGCTGATCGCAGAGCAAAGACACAGGGAACTAAGAGATGGACAGCTTTTGGCCTGGCTGAGGGACACTGATGTTGTCCATGGCAACAGCAGTGTGAGATAATGTGGAAAGCTGCAGGTGGAGGAAGGAAGAGAGGTATCAATGGATATCTGTTTAGTCATGCTGAATGAGACTTGGTGGCTTGGTATCCACAAAGAAGTGTAAAAGGACTGATAGAGGTTATAGCTTGGATGAGGGAAGAGAAAACTAGTTTTATGTTCCAGTCTCAACAACCTTATATACCTATGTATCTATGACTGGTGATTTTATATGTGTGGGGTGTGTGTGTGTGTGTGTGTGTGTGTGTAAATACATATTTGTATAAACACATTTGCATACATACATGTAACAAAGGAATCAGAGATAAAGCTGTAGTCAGAATAGGAGAAGAGAAAGAACACAGCTCTGTACTCCCTGATAGAAAACAGAAGTGGAAAAAGGCCTTTCTCCTTTTTCTTTTTTCGTAGCATTGGTAACAAAGCATGTAGTAGCAAAATTCTTGCCCGCTAACCCCCTGGAAAGTTTAAGCAGTCAAAAAAAAAAAATTAGCACCAGGACTGCATCATGCAGCTCAACAAATCTTCCACATTCGGAGGGCAGGTGTCCCATGCACCCACACTGCCACACACCTCAGAGGATGTGTGAACAGCTACTGGCTCTGTCAGCAGTGGCTTATCTGATACAACACCCCTTACAGCACGGGAGAGGCGTATTTTGGTCTAGTGATGGATGCGTGTGTAGCCATGTGTCAAATCTGCCAGCATGCTGAGTGCTGGGAACAAATGGCACTTTGAGAGCAGCGCATCTGGGTCACTGCCTGCTCTCGCTGTGCCTGTGAGGGCTGTGGGGAAGAACAGCGCAGCAGAGAGAAGCAGGCTGCGGATTTAAGGAGCTGTGCTGGCAGGTAATATCTAGGCCACTGTTTGTAAACAGGATACCCTCACCCTGGAACAACAGAAGTGGCTTTTTGGTACTGTAAGGGTAAGACTTTTGCCCCCCTATGTGATGAGGTGACACTGGTTTGTTTTCTTCCTACTCTCAGTTTTGCAGGTATAACCAGAATAATAAACCCACATTCAATGTCCCTCCCATCTTGAGTAAAATAGACTGCAAATCACTGAGAAATTACACACAGAAAGTACTCACAGGCTCTGCTTTTTAGTGCTGTAACTAGCTTGGACTCACGCATTTAGGAAATGTCACATTTGATTTTGACCTAGAATCAAGTTCACTCCGCCTGGCTGAAGCACAAGACGCCCCATTCATGCCTGGAGCGCAGCCTCCAGCTGCAGAATGTGGGTTACCAGCAGCAGGAGACATCTGAGAAGGAGCATTCAGAGCAGCACGTGTGCCACTTTCAGCCCTGAACGCATTCGATTATGAACTCCACAAAATGCATGAATGGTACAGGCTGACAGTACAATCCCTGGAAGTATATATCCATAACAATCCTATGGAAAAAACAAGGATGCACGCCTGAGAGCAACAAAGAGAGGAGACCTTTTTTTCCTCTTTCTTTGGAATATGCAAGCCAGCTAATTAATTTCCCCTCCAAAAAACCATTTGCACAATCTGGGAGCTGCTGCAAGGGCCAGTTGTGAAGATTTCAACAATAAACACCATCATCGGCAGCTAATCAATAGTCATATTTTAAATCTAAACTGTACATGATAAAAACATCCGGTTCCTTTTCCTCGCATATACTTTTACATCAAATGACAAATTGTCCATAGAATTTGGGATCACAACAGTCCCACAAAGCCATTGGCACTGCAGCTGAGCAGTCTGTGCAGGAATGCTACTGGCATGTCAAGACACCCTGCTCACCACACATTGCAGTTTTCACCTTGGACAACGACCAGTGTACTTGGTCTGCTTCCTCTCCCCATGCTACACATGCTTGCTGCACTTCTCCACTGCTTGCTGCACATCCAGCCCACCCTCACAGACAGAGAGCTACAAGTACTTTGAAACACCTCATGCATGCAAGGGTACCAAAAAAGGGATCTGCATTTCACCTTGCCATACACGTGTATGGGGAGTGAAAACAGCGCTCTCTACAACCAGATGGATGCATTTAAAAGAAGAGGACAAAAAGTAATGGTTCCTCATAAACACGTGTGTTCTATCAACTGCCTGAACACCAAAGCATTTCCCTTTTCCGGACAGACACCTCTGGGTCACATCTTTCAGCTCTCTGAAAATTTCAACAGCTCATTGGATTCCATTTCATGTAAAGAGGGGGAAGGGATGTGGACTGAGCACCAGATAGTCAAATGCAGAAATGGATTTAAATGGAAACTGAAATTCATCTCCCAAGAAGAGGGCTTCCAGTACCAGGACTATGTAAAAGGAAGAAAATAAGAAGGTGCAGAGTGACAGATGCATACCATACAGCTGGGACCATTTATGTCCGTAGAGTTTTCACTGCATGAGCAGTAAGAGAAGACATTCTCCTCCTAGGCAAGTTCTTTCTCACTCCAGGATTCACAGTGGAGCAATTACAAGCTTCCTAAAAGCCCTGCAAAGCTTTCAAGGCTTGCAGTAGCTACAGCTTCTGACCCAGACTCACTGTAAGCATCAGTAGAGAGCAGAGCAGTAGAAAACATTGCAGCCTGGGTGAATAAATAAAAACTTGCTGTGTGTGAACTTCAGCAAGTCCTGCCCTACTTGCCTTTAAAATGTCCATTGGTCCTTTTGGTATTAGTGATGTAAAAAATTAAGACTGTAACAGGCCTGTTTAGGAAGGCTGGCTCCTTTATCAACAGAACTTGCAGTGCTGCCCTGCAAGTGTCAGGCTTACCTCTCATTTTATGGGGGGAAGCACCAGCACGTACAAAGTAACAAGGGTATACAAAGCATTTTGTAGGCTTGGAATAAAACCCTGATTGTAGGATTCACAGAAAAGAATTTATGTTAACAGAGCAAGCTATTTATAGCATCTTGCCATAGAAATGAACTGTCTCTTGGTTCCTGTCCTCGTGAAACGCAGCTTTTTAGCCAGAGAAACCCTCTCTTTACTCTAAAAGCGTGGGTGAAGGGGGGCATGGGGAAAGGGAAGCTCTCTGACATACACCCTGCTGGCTCCAGTTATACTGGAGATAGGGTCTTCCTGTGCAGTGGCACAAAAGGGACTGATGGCCTGAGCCCAGAGCAGTCCCAGCACCCTTCCCCAGCCCCCTCAGCCTTGCAGTGACAGAGCTGCCTGTGCCGTGGCTATTGCTCACAGCTCTGAGCTGTGCCTTCCTTGCCCATGGACACACAGGATCAAGCGGGATTGCTCTTTCCAGGTTCCTCAAGCCCTGAATGTTTAATTACAGGCTCTTAGGCAGCGTTAATCCAAGTATACCTAAGGAAGATTACAGTTCCTTGAAAGAGCACAGGGAAAAACCAAGAGGGACAGAACCCGGTCTCTCCCCAGCCAGCCCTTCAGAACATCTCAAATCAGAGCAATATGTACATATTTCTTACACTTTCTGAAATGAAGGTATACATACCTTAATTCTGATCACACACAGCCAGCCAGCTAGAAACTCACATTCCTGTGAGTTTCACAAACCTCATCACATTAGCAAAATCATTACATGAAGTCTCACCTATTTGTTACAAATGACCCAAATCCACAGTCTGCTTACTACGCAAGCTTAATTAATTATTTCTGCCAGTTTGCTCAGACAAGAAGCTGAGAAAACTGCAGGCCCAAGACTGCACCCTCAGCAAGTTTGCTGGCACCAGGTTGTGGTGCAGTCAACATGCTGGAGGGAAGGAGTGTCATCCAGAGGGACCTTAGGAGGTTTGGGAGGTGGAACTGTGCAAATCTCATGACATTCTACAAGGCCAAGTGCAATGAAAGTCAGGACAGTCTCAAACACAAATACAGGCCTGATGGAAAACTGATTGAGAGCAGCCCTGAGGAGAAGGACCTGGGGATGTTGGTGGATGAGAAGCTAAACATGATCCAGCAACGTGTGCTCAGAGCCCAGAGAGCCAGCTCTGTCCTGGGCTGCATCCAAAGCACGGCCAGGCAGGAGATTCTGTCCCTCTGCTCTTGTGAGACGTGCCTGGAATGCTGCATCCAGCTCTGGGGCCCCAGACCTTCTGCAGGGAGTCCAGAGGAGCCCATGAAGATGATCAGAGGGTTGGAGCATCTCTCTTTTGTATGCAGGCTGAGGGAGCTGGGGTTGTTCAGCTTGGAGAAGAGAAGGCTCCAGGGAGACCTTATTCACCTCCCAGTACCAACAAGGAGGCTGCAAGAGAGCTGGAGAGGGACTTTCTACAAAGGAATATAGTGACAGGACAAGGGGGAATGGCTTTAAACTGAGAGTAGGTTTAAATGAGATATAAGGAAGAAATTCTTTACTCAGAGGTGGTGAGACACTGGGACAGGTTGCCCAGAGAAGCTGTGGGTGCCACATCCCAGGAAGTGTTGCAGGCCAAGTTGGATGTGGCTCTGAGCAATCTGGTCTTGTGGAAGGTGTCCCTGCCCTTGACAGAGTGGATGGAGCTAAATGATCTTTAAGGTCTCTTCCAACCATTCTATGATTTTATTAAAAAAACAACAACAAAAAAAAATTTGGAAAAAAAGCAAAATTAAGCAGATTTGTGTTTCAAAGCACAAAAATAGTAGATTAATAAATCAGAAACTAAAACATGCACACGCAGACAAATCCCTAATTTCTTTTAAGTACTTACATAAATAAGATGCAATTGATTTCTATATCCCTATCAGTAAGGGTTCTGTTGTTGAGCTTTTATATCTCAAGATCAGTGCTATCTGGCCAATAAACTAGACCCTGGTGTTCAGAGATTACAGTTTAAACTGACTTAGAAAAGAGAAAATAATGAAAAAAGCCTTTTTAACCTACAAAAAGTTTTTATATTTTGGCAAAAAGCATTATTTCAGACTAAAATAACCTCACTTTTCCCAGTTGGGACTCTACATATCCTCAGTACCCCCTGCCCTTTGCAAACTTTAGAGAGAACACAGGCTCTCACTGTATTTTTGTCACTAAGTCTCATCCATCAACAACTCTGCAATAAAACATCTCATAGATGGTTCCCTCACACTGCTTCCTTTCAGTATCTCATGCTGACAACACTCTTAGTTGGTTTATAAAAAGGCATATCTTAAATCAAATTATTGTACCAATAATCTTAAATTAGACTAATGGGAACTCTGAACTGAAAATAAATCTCTAAAAGCTATAGGGTATACATATATCATGAGACTTTATTAAACTATAAATCTGTTGATTACAATCTTATTTTGTGAAGACAGAATTATCTTAAGCCAATTTGTTGCTGAACATAATAGCATTTGGTGTCTATAATGAAAATTAGATTATATCAGGCCAAGTTTGTTTATAATTTTAGATCAACAGAATTAGACACAGTGAAGTGTTCACACAGATGAAATAATGAAATGCAATATGTTTTCCTTTCATTTCCACTCCCATTTGGTACTCCCTGAGTACTTGCTGCACAGTACCAGAAATTTTGTTTGAAAAGAGAAAATTCTCCTTCTGCATTTCACAAAGAGTTTGATTAAGCTGATACACAACATCACTTATTGAAAAGGTGAACCTCCAAAATAAATCAGAAGTGCTGATCAAGATAAACCCTGAGCTGTCCCTATCTCTTAGATGCAGAGGCTGTTCTGATGCAATTCTCCATTTACCTCAGTTCACCTGATTTTCCTGTTGGCTACACTGCACTGATCACTGAATCTTTGAGACACAAGGGGTTACTATCAATCACCCCAAAATGTTTTAGTTTAAATTATGGAACAGTGATGGGTGAGCAACACAGGAGAGCACGTGTGAGCAGGAACTTCTGAGGCTGGCTGTGTCACCCCAGAAGTCCTGTCTTGAACCACAGCCTGGAGGGAAAAGCAGAGTGCACACAAAGTTTTTACATCCTTGCACTCAACAGAAGTAGAAAGGTACACCTAAAATATAAGCTTAAATGTAAGTGATATTTTCTTGTGCTGACAACTCAGAGTCCTTCAGACTTACAGATCACTGATTCAGAGACTTTGCACCAGCTTGTTTATTGATGACTGACCAAATCACAAACCTCTGCATGAAAAACATTGTGCAAGCTTCTACATGGTCATTTCACCACCCTCATCACAGTCATCACCACCCTTCACAGGAAGATCTGGGTGCTACGGTTGTGTTCATATCATCTCTAGATCTTGGTCATGGCGGCACTCAGCTTCCATTGGGAGGAAATCAATGAAATTTGGTCTGCCTCAAGCCATGTTTTTTACATGTGGGCTGTTTGGGAGGATTGTGAGGACATGAAGTGATGGTGGTGTGCAGCCAAAGTTGTCTTTAAGCTTTTGCTCTGCCCTGCCCAGCCCTTCCACGATGATTCAGTTTCTTTGCAGTGGCTGGAAATCAACTGCAAAATAAGAAAGTTTTCCTTCTAGCAACTGGTATTTTTAATTCTTTCTGTCCAGTGTCAAGGAAGGAGAGAGAACGGAAGGGAAAGGAGATCCCACATACTTCAGTTATTTATTTAGATTTGCTGCAAATATTCAGAGGTCTCAATTGTCCTGTTACCCGGCCGGTAAATAGCAGTGGTGACGCACTCCAAGAAAGTATCCCCCATCGAACAACCAAAATAACTTCTGCCAGCACCAACTGTCACATGTCAAAACTCCACGCTATTCTTGGAGCAGATGCAGGCTTGGGAATTTTTCTTTCTTTCTTTTTTTTTAAAGCGAAGTAATTTCAAACCAGTCCAACCAACACATGCGATGTGTGTGATGGCTTTGGCAGCCGCTAATTTTCTAAATGATAATTACTGGCAGTTTATCAGCTTTAACACTTTGAGACAGGCAGTTTGACAGTGTTAGCGGACGCTGCTGAACCAAAATACAGTTCCCACGGGCTCTCTCACACACTTTTTCCTTCTTGCTGGTTGAAGAATTTCAAGTGCTCAGCTATGATCTGGCAAATCCTTACCCTGCACTAGTTCTCAGAGCACTGCCAGCGGGGCTCTATTAAATCTCCACAGCATACACCATTAAAAAAAACCCAAAACTTTTACAATGTATTAATTGTACCCTCTCTGACACATGACTGCAAATAGCTCTGGCAAACAACTGTACGTCGATGAATAAAAAGTTTGTTTGACCAAAGAGGAATTGGAGTTGCTTGGCACTGAAGATGAAAACAGCAAAGCACCAGCTGACACATCTCACGCAGACTGTCCTATCAGGTCTCCTGTACTTATCCTTATATATAACACAGAGCAAAACTTTGCTTGAAGCTCTGGATTTAAAGACCAAGATTCCTGGGCAAACTGAAGTATTAGCCTCTTCAGACTCTGAATTTATCTTATTAGCCCTCTGCCAGTCTAGTGACTTCACAAATGAACTTTTACAAGTTCTATTTTTTCCTCTAGCAGAGGTAAAATTTTTCTTAAACACACACACACACATTACTGGAATACTAGCAAGGAAAAAAAAGATAAATTTTATATTTTTTTAAAATCCTGAAAGCTGATCTTCCATGTTGTATTAGAAAGCTGTAATTCTATACTTTAGACTCGGGTAAGTTGAGGATGTTAAGTCACAGGTACTAAATCTCTGGAACGTCAGAGTGCCATGCCCACTTTCAGCCAAACCTTCAATGCTCCTGATGTGTTTTGCTTCTGTGAAGCACACTTCATGCCATTAAGTGTCTGCACAATGCAAACAGTCATCAGCTATGTTGGCCTTTTCCTCTTTTATATACCCTCTGTCCTACAGAATTTCTAATGATAATCTCTCTGGGCCAACAATTTGAAAGGCTTAGCCACAGAGAAGAAATGTGCTTTACGTCGTCATTCTGCATCCAGAACTCACCACTCTCACCGACAGGGATTTTATGGAGTAGGATCTTCACAAGTGCAAGGTGAGATGCTTTACATCAAAAGAATCAACATCACTAAGGACTCCTAGTGTGACAGCTCTGCACTGTTCTTCTCATCCTTCTAATTTTCAATGGGAAAATTCTCACTCATTTCTGTAGGAGCATGCTCCTTCTGACAGGAAAAAAAACCAGAATGCATGAACAACTGCTTCCTACTGTCTGTAAAATGTAAGTTCCTTTTCAGGCAGCATCAGCATCCACCACAAATGTTGCATTCCCAAAATCACAAGTATTCTCCCTATCACAAATTACGACACCTTAGTGAAAATATATTGCAGGACTTTGGAAAGATGAAAGGGACAAATAAACCATTTAACCTTTTGGCTTGAAAAACCTCAGACAGGAACAGGAACCTTTCATTTAAACTTTACACTTCCATAGTGGCCTGAATCCCAAGGCAAAGCAAACATCTGAAAGAGAAAGAGCCCAAAACCCTGAACATAAGCAAACCCCTGAATATATTGGAAAAGTAAACCCAGGTGCTTCTCCTTCACTCCCTCGCTGCCAGGGAGCTGTTGCCCACCTTTGAAGCCAGAGAGCACCCCTTGCATGCCCATACCCAGCTGGGGAATACCCCCTTGCCCATCAGGACCCCTGCTCAGAGCATGGCTGATGCATGAGGTGAAAGCAGAACCTGTGGCCCCATGCACACACAGGGACTGCAGACAGGCAGCCCAGCCTCAGCCTCTTATTTCCACCTGAGAGTTCCCTTCAGATGGCAGAGACTCACTTTGGAGGGTGCTTAGAAAAAGTATGCAAAGCATCATCTTTGCCTAGCTACAAAAGTCCAAACTGTGGGAGGCAGGTTGATAGCAGAAGGAACCTCAGAAAAAAATCTTAAACTGTGGAGAAAGTAGTGAGTGGTGAACACCTGCTTCCTTCTGCCCAATAGTGGTGGAAGGAAGTCCTTTACAGAAGATGAAAGAAATGTAATTTCAATGCACCTCAATGCCAGGTGATGCTGCTCAGTTACTGGAAGAACTTTTCAGGACAGTGAAGAAGGTGTGGAGTGGGTATGGGGAAGAAGTTATCCCCACAAAAAAATCCCCCACCAACACTCCTCCCTGACACAAGCAGCTTGGCACTAATAGCATCTACTCTTCAATCTGCACAATGCCCTCCTGGTGGGGAGCAGGGCAGGGTGGCACCACTCACAGCAGGTGTGAAAACCAGAAGATCAAAAATGTACAGGGGTTCAAGTTCTGGAAACACCAAAGGGAGTCTCTACTTTGGGAGATGGGAAGGACTTTCTACAGAGCCCCTCCATCCACTGCTGCACACCTCACAGCCAAGTCCCCAACAGCGGTGCCTTAGGCTATCTGTGTGCACACCCCCTGAGCAGTCGTGAGGCAGAACCTCACCCAGACTCTGGTCAGGCAGCATGGGAAGACAGAGCCCCACAGGCTTGTGTAAGAGCTGTGATGAGCAATTGTCTGAAGATAAAGCATCATCTGCTTCATGCCACCATTTCCTTCCAGCTAAGTACTTATTCCTGCTATGAAGCCACTACTTAGTTCTTCAGAAGAGCAAGTGATTTCTGAGGAGGAAGCATCTGACACATCCCTCTGGACTACATCCCTCTGGAGGGGTGAATGCTGATGCAGGCTGTGTCAGCAGCAAGTCCCCTGTGCAAACACAGTGCTAGCAGTGGCTTCTCACCTTATTTCTCTGCAGAGGCAGGTGACTGCACAGGGGTTTTACAGGAAGCCTGTGTTGGTATGGAGGCAGACCCTGGTTTCACTTTCTGTTCCGTTCTCTGAGCTTCTGGACAATACCTAGGGAGAACTTCACATCGGGGTAGTAAAAAGCAGTCTAACAATTTTGTTGCTTCCCTTTAACTTATGCACTCTTCTCTATCATCTCCTTTCACATGGAAAGATGGTTAGTATCTTTCTCAGCTGTGACAAATTGCGATGATCATAGTGACTGTTAAAAGATTTAGGGAAGAATCCCAAAAACGGTATTTGCGAAACTGGCTTCCAAATTCTATTCAATGTAAGTTTAAATCCTTAAGGATCACCTTGACTTTAGTTTTACAACTTTAACAAAATAGCCAACAACATTTTGATTAATCACCTGTTCCTTCAACTTTGTGTTTTTATTTCCATGAAGAAGAACGTGGCAAAATAACTAGAACATGCTTGTTATTTAAATAAAGTAAGAAAAAGTCTGTGGTGTGCACAAGCAACTGAGCATGAAGAATTTAAAATACTTTGCATTGATATTTCTGAATGCAATCTGCATTAGAATCACCCACCCAAACAGCTAAACACGACTGCAAGCAGCCATTAGATACATGCCTGCATGTAAAACACAAACTTTCTTTAATTGTAACCTGATTTACATGGGTGACCACACAACTCTCAGATTGTGAAACATCTGTGTCAGTCTGATTTCTCTTTCCCTTTAAGCTTATCTCTTGTCTGTAGCTGTGCTTTGTCACGTGAGCTTGGTAGAGGAAGGTAAATTGGTAACAGCAATGTAGCAGCAAGGTCAGTGATGCATTTGTCTCTGTGGTCAGCCTCCATGCTTCTCAATGCACCCAAAAGAACATCCTCTGGCTTCACCAAGGTCAGCAGAGCTTGCAAAGCAAAGTCAGGTCATACCTGAATAGGCTTCTGCAACCAGTGTGGATGGCAACTCACTTAAACAATCCCCCACCCATTTTAAGGTGGGAAGTTTAGGTGCCAGAGACAGGAACTGCAAGTATCAGTGAACTTTCTGAGAAAGAAAACAAAAGTTTCCCTCCAGGCAAGTGTAAGGACCTTGACAAACTGACCAACATTTCTTCAGGAGAAAAAGGGAGCAGTGAGGAATAAAACCCAGTCCCCTCAGAGGCTCTGTGGTATCTGAGATGCCTACTGCCAATTTCCCCAGCAGGGCGTTCACAGAGGAGAAAGAGGGAGAACAGCCCAGGGCTCACCAAGGACACCGGCAACTTCAGCAAAAGAATGCTCTCTTACCTGTAATTCAGTAAGTTGGGCCAGATAGCTCATAAAAGAAAAGACCTTCCAGTTTCAAAAGCTTTACTGTAGTGCTGTTTCATGGGAGATTTGTATTGACACCAAAATACCCCTGCACCTAAGCATCTTATTGTTCCTAAAAGAAAATTGTTCCAAAAAGAAGAATCACCCATTGAGTATCCAAAGAATCTACTGGTGCAGCTCCCAAAACCAAGACTGGAAAAGGGCAAATAATTAAGGATTTCACACATGGCCTTTCCCTCATCTGTACATGAGATAATAAAAGCTCAAGGTTTCAGTGTGCAGAATTAAAAATACAACAACCCTAAAACTATTCACTCTATATATCCTGGGGGAACAGCACTTGCACAATTTAAAATTGCTGGTCTGATGATTCTTCAAAAGCTCAAATGGAAAAACGATGAGTATCTCCTAATAAAATCCCACATTAAAAGTAGGACTCTACTCCAAGCTAGGAAAGTATACTCAGTCTACAAAGCACTCCAAGGACTATGCAAATAAGGAGTTGAACATTATACAAAACAGTTCTAAAAGACTAAAATAAGTAGGCTTCTTAAATGACAATTACTATTTTAAAAGTGATTAGTTATCCTAGGCATACAACTTGGCATTTGAATGAGGTTGAATTTTTCTAGGCAGTTTCCTCAAATAGTCCCAAAAAAGCACAAGTCACTTTGTGACAACACCACCTTTGGGCACCCCAGAAACAGTTAAGAGATTAAAATAATCCACATCCTTATTTCTTAGAAAGCCTGGACGGGGAGACTTGGAGAAGAATGAAATCTTAAACGCCCATCTGAACATCCCATGAGACACACGTTAGTACAGTCAGGGTAAGAACCTAATTAGCTCTCAGATTAATCACACACTGCACATGTCCCTACCAATGCCCAAGCTGGCAAGCCTTGCCATGCAGATCTCAAGGATGGGACAGTGATGCAGGGTACTTCACACCAAACAACCCTCTCCCTTCACACCTGAGCAGGAGATTCTTGAACAGCACTGTGAAAAGCACAGCCGTGAAGAAGGAAAGCCATAGACATGAAGCAATTACTCCTTCTTCCTCAAAGCCACATGATTCTTGAGATAGCTGCTTATTGCACCATCACTTATAAGCTCCTACACAGGAGGTCATGGCAGCTACCTCCCTTCACACTTACTAGTGAGAACCGCTCCACAGAAACAGGTAATCTTTATTATTTATTCACCAGTTTCCTTTTACAGTTGAAAAAGCAGTAGGTGGTAGGAAAAATCAGATCTGCAGTCCTGCCTGCATGACTGTCTACAGACAGCCCTGTCTGCAAACAGTTGCCTCATTCTCCTTAGCAATTATTTTCTAGTAGGAAATTAGGAAGCTGCTCTCATTTCCACCATCTCTTGCTTTGCAGTTGCTCCAGGAGAAGACAGCTATATAATTAACTTAGATATTGACCATGTGCCATGAGATCAGAGCTTTCATTCCAGCGCTTCCTCTGCACCTCTACCCACGTCCACGCCCAGCAGGACACGCAGCTGCCGTGACTGCTCCCCAGGCAGTGGGGCAGGATGCAGGGAGGATGGCAGCTCTGCAGAGAGGAGCTCTGACATCTTCTCACTCTCTCCAGTGCAGCAAGCACCAGAGATGGCTGCAGCGACGGAACACCCGTGCATGGATGGAACACCTGGGCATGGTTTGCACAGCAGCGAGCACCAGAGATGGCAGCAGAGATGGAATACCCGTGCAAGGCTGGCACAGCAGTGAGCACCAGAGATGGCAGCAGTGACGGAACACCCGTGCATGGATGGAACACCTGTGCATGGCTGGCACAGCAGTGAGCACCAGAGATGGCAGCAGTGATGGAACACCCGTGCATGGATGGAACACCCATGCATGGCTGGCACAGCAGCGAGCACCAGAGATGGAATACCTGTGCATGGTTGGCACAGCAGCGAGCACCACAGATGGCAGCAGAGATGGAATACCCGTGCATGGTTGGCACAGCAGCGAGCACCAGAGATGGCAGCAGTGACAGAACATCCGTGCATGGTTGGCACAGCAGTGAGCACCAGAGATGGCAGCAGTGGTGGAACACCCGTGCATGGTTGGCACAGCAGCGAGCACCACAGATGGCAGCAGTGGTGGAACACCCGTGCATGGCTGGCACAGCAGTGAGCACCAGAGATGGCAGCAGTGATGGAATACCCATGCATGGTTTGCACAGCAGTGAGCACCAGAGATGGCAGCAGAACACCCACACGTGGTTTGCACAGAGGACATTACAACACAGGTCTGCTTCAGGGCTTTCTGCAGGAAGTGAGTGATCTGCAACTGGAAAGTCACATGCCTGCATCTGAAATAGTGCCAATGGGCAGCCAAGGGGCAATTCTGCACAAGCAGCACTGCAGGGCAAGGAGACAGGTTAGTGCTGGGAAGGGGTGACACAGTGACACCTCAGAGATCAGCTTCTCACTGGAGCACAGGACGCTTACAGCAAGTGCCACCACACAGGAAGGAGCATTAAGCACAAGGCACTAGTACCCAGAATATTACTATTTCAACACACCAGTTGGACTTCACAGGACCAAACACACTGATGGCAGCTGCAGCTTATCAGTTAATATAGGCCCATGAAAAATCATGTTCACTACCAGTTCTACTAAATTACATATTCTTATTTTCAGGTAGAGACAAGATCTGTCACATCTCTGTGTCCACCATTTGCCTAGGAAGTACCACAGGATACTAATCAACTACACATTCACCAGAAGTTGGTTAATTATTAAGAGACTCACATAATACAAGCAGCAGTCATTTATTTTCAAGTTGGAAAATACATAAGGAATCTTCTTATTTTGATGCTTTTGTTTGTTGGTTTGTTGTTGATTCATTTTTTTTAAACGTACTCTGATTATCAGATACTAATCTCTGAGTCTCCACAAAACTTTTATTGTACTTAAGAGCAGATGAATAAATGGAAAAGGGCATCATGATTGCATTTTTTAAGGAAAGAATGTATTAGAATGTGTCATTGTCAAAGCAAAGAACAGTGGCAAAACTGGAATGGCTTTATAGTTGAAACAGTGTGTGATGAACTGGCTGCAGCCCCCATTCTCCATCCCCCTTGCACTGCTGGGGCAAGGAGGTAGAAAAAACTGGGAGTAAAGTTAAGCCTGGAAAGAAGGAAGAGTTGGGAGAGGGTATGATTTAGCTTTATTGCTCATTACACTACTCTCATTTGATTGGTAACATTAAACTAACTTTCCCTATTTTGGTTGTGATAGTACCTATCACAAGTGATCTCGCCCTGTCCTTATGTTGCCCCATGGATGTTTCATTATATTCTTTGTCCCCTGCGCAGCTGAGGAGTGATACAGTGGCTTGGTGGGTACCTGGCATCCAGCCAGGATCAACCCACCACTGCTCATAATTCATCAATAACATTAGATCTGTCAGAAAGAGGTACAGAGCTGTGATTCTGCATGGTTTATCTAATTGAAAGAATTAGGTCTCTGAAGTATTGCTTTCATTGAAAAGACCTTCCTGACTTGGCAATCCAAGGTATTTGGAGGCCGTCAGTAATTCAAACACACAAACCAGGCCATTTCCTTCCTTATACCAGCTGTCCAAAAGGCTTTGTGAAAGGGATACTCACTTTTTCCAAAAACATCCAACAATATAGAGCAGACACACAGAAATACAGATATTTTGTACAGGGTGCAAGCACGAGAGGAAAACAGGAAGGTTAAGAAGATGAAAGTAGACAGATTTGAGAGAGCCCTCCAAAGAAGCCAGTTTTGGGTTGCATTACAGCAGCACAGTAAAGCCTCACCTGAGATGATGTTTTTGCCAGTTTTCCTAGATAACAGATATTAAAAATAATAATTTAAAAAATCAGATTAATTCAGCAGGTGAAGGGGAAGTAGCACTCCCCAGGCCTCAGACCCACTGAATTCACAACCTCAATTCAGCCAGGATGGAGGCAGCACATCCCTTTGCTCCTTGGCTCACATGAGAGAGATGCAGAAGCAAGAGTCACACTCGCTGAGCCAAAATGAGGGGACTCAGGTGGCTGCCTCAGGAGTGATGCTTTGGGCTTCAGAATAGTTACATCAGCCACCTCTGATGCCACTTAGGATCCCTTAGGTGATGTAACTTATTTATGGGCTCTTAAGTGAGATTAGAAGTCATGGGGGAAAGGACATAGATACTTCTCAAAACTGACATGATTTGGAGGTTTCTTAGTGAAAATTGCCTCACCATCACTCTGCCAAATTAACCAGAAAAGGAATTAAAAGCACTAACCAGTGCAGTTGATGGAATTAAAAATCAAGACTTGCCTGGTTCTCAGGCTTTAGAGTCTTAATTTAAACAACTTCAGGCAGAATATTTTGTGCATCTCTCCTAGGAGCCATGATAATTAAGTCAGTGACTATAGGAAAGCAGATGATGAAATCTTTATGTATTATGTATGCACACACAGAGGAATTTCTTGGAAAAAAATCTCAAATTCTGAACCAACAAATATGAGAAATTGTGCTAAAAGGTACAGGAGAAGTTGATCTCGACCAAGGTAACATCTATTTGTCTTGATCCATAAGCAAAGAAAGGGATGTTCAATGGAGCAGATGCTTCTGACAGAATTGCTCCCTGGGATGTCCAATGGGGCTCACCCAGAGAGAAGCTGTGGCTGGAGGAAGCACAAGCTCTGCAGCTGCTTCGTGGTGCTGCATTCTCCTGCTGGATAGGGACCAGGGGTGGCAGGGCCAGCAGGCAGGCAGGCATGGCATCCCAGTCCCAGATGCACCTACTGCAGTGCTGAGCATCCTGGAGCTCGCGATGGGGAGCAGGACAGGGATCCTGCTGTGGAAAGAACCTCAGACATGGAAGCTGGTGAGCCAGAGACCTAACCAGTTAACACCAATATTCACCAGTGTGCAGAGAACAAGCTGTAAACCAGGTACACAATCTGATCACCTTATGGACAGGACCTGTAGCTCAGCACAAAAATTACTGCTTCAGGTTGGCTACTAGCAGCTTTCAATCTATGGTCATCAGCTTATCCCTCTCCTGATACCAACCTTTTCCAAAGTGCTAATGCGGAAAACCAAAAAATATTCCCAGGGTATTATGCAACTTTTGTGCTTGTGCAAAGCTCTTCCTTTGGCCATCAAAGATGCCTATCAGGTTATTAACTTTGTTTTTCAGGCTACATAAAATACCTTAACATTCAAACTGATAGATCTTCTCCATACAGCTTTAGTTTGGTGCATGAACAAAGTGAAAAGGCTCCTATTTGACAAGCACTGCCTTGCCAAGCTCGCACACAAATCAAACCATAGCAAGAATGGCTCGCACACAAATCAAACCATAGCAAGAATGACTAATGAATAAATCTCAAAAAAAAAAAAAAGGAGGTAAAAGGATGTTTACAGATTTCCACAGAGATGTGGTCTATTATGAAGCTATAACTTCCTATGTATTGAGTGTTTACTAGAAAGGCTCAGTATTAAGATAAAGTCTTTTGTGGACAGGAAATGATCCAAGAAAAATTATACAGATACATCAATTCACCATCAAAATGGGAGGAAACACTTTAAATGCTAAATAACTAAAAAGCTTACATGGTACTAGAATACTATGTAAAATTAGGAGCAAAGATTTATCTTAGACATGCACTTCCTCAAAACTTTATATGAGATTTTATCCAGCCCTCTTTTACTTGATCAGATGGCTTTGGATTCCAAGGGCAGTTTGACAGATTAACAACTGTAGGATTAGACATGTTTAATTAAACACAAAACCACATTGTATGATAGGTATATTTGAAAAGCCTGTTCAGATTAAGTATGATTGATATCTACAGATACATCTGCACGTTAAAAAAATCCCACACTTACGTGACCAGAGAATTTGTAGGAAATAATCTCCAGAAATATTTCAACCCTAGGCTCACACCTAAGGTCTACTTTCTTCACTTGTATAATTTCATGAAGTTGCTTTATTACAGACAACAGATAACAGAAAACACTGAGCTTGGGGAAAAAAAGATGTAATCCATCAAGATCCTATATTTAAAATTTCAATATCTGTTTCATGAATTACAGCCTAATCTACATTTTTTGACTGCAGAATGATATGTTACATGTGGCAATTTTAATCTAAATTCCACAGGAAAGGCACTTCCCATCTGCAGCTGCGCTCTGGGTGCACACCCAAAGGCTCCATTCAGAGCCTGCTGCTCAGCAGCCAGCAGTAGCACTGCACATGTAGCCACGCCACCAGCAAACACAAAGAGCTGCTAACTAGTTCATGATAAAGAAAAACCAGCGCATGAAAGGGACTGAAAACGGTTCCATGCAGCCAATGGCACCCTGCTTTTAGAGAAGTACTTTGAAAGAATGCCACAGAAGGGCCTTTCTGCCAAAGAACTGCACTGCCAATGACTGGTTCAATCCCACTGATTAGGGTCTTTCCATTAACTTCAGCAAGTTCCCTAGCACTCTCCAGATTTTTGTTATTAAAATAGGCTGACAAACAATCTAGGCTCGGCTTACAGCTGAGGCTGGCAGCTTTTCACCCTGCACTGTAAGAGCCTTCACCAAATCCCCCTCCCAGGAGAGTTTACAGCCCCCAGTGCCGTGAAGAAAGCTCCATGTATCGGTGCTTCTGAACTGGAGATGGAATCACAGAACAGTCAGGGTTGGAAGGGGCCTCTGGAGATGATCTAGCCCACCCACCTTACCAAGGCAGGGTCACCTGGAGCAAATGACATGGGAATGTCTCCAGACCTTGCTGGGCAGCCTGTTCCAGGGCCACCCTCAGTGTAAAGAAGCTCTTCCTCATGCTGAAGTGGAGCTTCTTGCATTTTAGTTTATGGCCATTACATATGAGGCAGTTGTTAACGGTACTTTTATTTTTGGCTCCTATGGTATGTTCATATAAACATACATTCATCATATGAACAAGCAGCATATATTTTGGCCCAATTGCAAAACTGAAAAATAATTTTTCATTAGTGATCATTTGATAGGGCATCAGAATATTTTGGGGAAGGAAAAAAAAAAAAAAAAAAAAAAAAAAAAAAAAGGAGGAGGTTAATTCTTGCTTTATCACTCCAGAGCTAAGTGTTTTTTAGTTTTTGGCTTCTTCTTTACCACAACAAAGCTGGGACTTCTCTATGCTTTCACGAAGACACACGTCAGCTTGACACATTAACAAGGAATTAAATTTGTGGTACCTCTTTATATTGAGAAAAGTAATTAAAAATAATATAAAATTAGGGTTTCATTTTACATTACCGACACTGTGAAACACAAAAACTAAACCAAGCCAAGGATCTAGCTACTTTTGTGTTGTCATTATATGGCAAATGTTTCATATTATTGTCCCCTTACTGCTAGAGTTTTGTACCTCCTGGATGTTTCTCATAGGCAGCTCCTCCAGGCACTGACTCTTCCTTGTCCTCACAGCAGCCACTGACTCCAGTTCCCACCAACCCACTCTTTTATAACACTCTTCTTATTATAGGCTACAGCTGTGGCCTGTAAAAGGCCTGCTCCTAACCTTTAAAAATGAACCCAGCTGCAACTCTTTAGGGGGTAAGATTACTTTCTATACTACCTTTATTTACATATATTCTATCCCCTTACACTTTTGGGTTATTTTAAAGTAGTCTCAAAGATACATGGCACCAGAAAACAATGGCAGCTCAAGTGAATGATTAAATCCTGAATCTGCATACTGTAAATGATGACAGATGAAGGTTTATCTAGGAACTTCAAATGTCATGGCCATTTGGAATGGAACTAAACACATATACAAAGGCAACTGCAGTCTTTACCCAGATCAATCAGGAAACATTGTTTTCTATGAGGGAAGGCAATGGCCTCCTTCAAAGCAGCCCTCTGTCCTAAAATGCAGATTGCACTAACATGACTACAAGGTAAGTGTTTCATACAAACTTCTGTGTAGATGGAGACACAATCTGTGTAGCTCAAATTGCATGAACCTTGGGCCAGAAGTCCCGTGTTCTGGTCCCAAATGCTATGTAGTAGCTTGTGGTGGCTTGTGAACTTCTGGTGGAGGGTGTGTATTGAGTGTTAGCTATCCACAAGCACATTTTTATTCTGCGTTATAACTGCAGGAAAGCCCAGAGTTACTCCAGACAAAGGGCTGAGAATTTTTACAGCAGTTGCTGCTCAGAAACCCACAAGCTGCAACACACCCCACCTTATTCCACACTTGTTTTCTCTTAACACCTCATTTCTCTTAAGTAGCTGCTGCTCCCCACACTCATTTAATAGGCGCAATACTAAATAAAGATCGTGCTCAAATTACCTTTAAAAACTTTTTGCAAGCAATTTTTTTCTTGCATGCATGAACTGATGGCAAATATCTTCTAAGTTAATTTCCCTGTTGGAAGCAACCAAAAGGATGAAACTGTACTCATTAGAATACACAGAAAGAAAGCAATAATCCAAAGCTCCATGCATGCTGATCAGAAAACTCTGAATTGCTCTTCATCTCACTGGTCAAATTTAGAAAGGAAATTATATTGACTCACTAGAACTCAGATCACCAACCAACCATTTAAAAGTACTTGAAAAATTGAATTTAAGAGTCATACAGAAGATATTTAAACTAAAAAGGGAAACTGAAATTTAAAAAAAGATGAAAATCCCAAATGTTTTAATTAAATAGCTGAAGTGTTAATTTCCAGAATAAAACAGAAAAACAGCTGGAAGCATTAATAAACATACAACTAATTTAAAATTTACATGTCAACAGCACAAACACAATTTCCAGTGCAGTTCTCCCCCAAAAAGAAACAAATCAAATCCATCCACTAAAAACCCTGCTGTACACAACATTTTTTGTACTTGTAAAACATGATTGCTTAAGCCCTACAAAAATGGGGCATGTTGTCAAAGGAAATGTCTCTGAAGTGCACCAGAATCACAGAATATGCTGAGTTGGAAAGGATCCACAAGGATCATCATGTCCAAGTTGTGGCATTTCACATGCAAGCAGCCCCAGCTTAGGTCACGGAAGGTCAAGGTTGCATTCTCAGGCTTAGAGAGAAGACTTGAAAAAACAAACAAAAACAGTGAACTGCTAGAGGTCAGACTCAGTTAAGAGAAACCCTTCTGGCCTGTGCAGTGAAATCTCATCAGCCTCCCAGAAGACATTATTATACCTCCATTGACCAGTGAAGAAGCAAACAAATTTAAATTCAATTTGGTCAAATCTAGCTCTGATTAGTGCTGCTGAAACACACACAATAAATTGCCAAATTGCTTCAGTAGCCAAGATGACTCTGGCTCTCTTACAGCTGTCAGTGACAGATGTAGTGAAAGCAGAGACCTTCAGCAAACACTTGAGTTTGGTGGAAAATCATTGTTTCCCTTCTATCAGAGCCACACAGCCTTGGTCTGAAGAGATTCACAGGAGGACAGAAGAAGCTGATGCTGACACAGAGGTGCTGACTGGAAAGAATACTGGAAGTTGAGCTCCCCATCTTGCTGCCCACTATCCTAATGTGAACCACTAGACAAAAAAGGCGAAACCCAACAGAGAAGACAACAATTACTGGAGTTAAGCTTTTCATTTTGTATTCCAGGACTTGAGAGTCCTGAGGAATCTCAAAAAAGTACAGATTGATGAGACCAGGATGATGAGCAAAGCCTTACAAGAAAACTGGGGCAAGGATTGGGGAGCACTTTCTCCATCTGGCTCCACTAGAGAGCCACATCTCTCATTCACAAACTAGTCAGTGTTTCACAAGCCTTTCCTTCACAACTGAGTTCCATCTCTTGAGTCCACCCAGCTACTCCAGGCTCCACCAGCAGTTTGCACCTTGCACAGAGCAACATGAGCTTCTCCTCTGCACCAATACGCCAATGCAAGCTCCCTACACTGTACAACCACAAATGTTGGCTCCTCCACCCAGCTGGCTTTGCAAGTTATGAGATTTAAGGCTACCAACAGAAGAGAAGCAGCAGGGGCTCGTTCACCCATCTGTTCTAACGTGGCTGCCTTGTTCGCTCAGGGCTGTCACGTCACAGGAGCGCAGGCTTTCTCCTCCATTCCAGCTTGTCACACCTTCTGCACAGGACAAAGACGAGGAGAAACCTTTTGTGTGGCTCTGGCCACACGCCCCAGCACCTGCTGAGCCAAGCCATAACCGCTTGCCTCATTTTAACAGGGTGAAAATCAAAGAGCCAAGCCCAAGGCAAAAGCCTTAGAGCACCGAGGAGTGCATTAGCAAGCACATCACTAGAATCTCCCCAACCATTAGAAGTGTCAGGACACTGATTTAATTTATGCACCACACATACTACAAATCTGTGTGAAGAAAAATTCTAAAGTAAGCTGCCTGAGGCAACATAGTTATTGTAATGCTGTTTTCTGTATTATAACCCATAATGATACCCATTTATAAAGTCTTCTGTTCCAAAAGTTTTAAGTGGTAGCTTTACACAAAATTTTCTTTCAGAAAGGGGAAGTCTAGCAGTTCTGACCTGATTTTGCCATTTATGTGACGGCTGCAACACTGAATATCCTGATGAAAGGAATCTCTGCTGAAGCCTATACTCTCTCATTTCTTCTTCTTAGAGAAGAAGCACTTCATTCTGCAGCACTTCAGAGAGCTCCAAGACATCGCTGTGTCTCTGCCCTATGAGACACAGCACAGATACTGCTGCTTCTTGGGATTTCTAAAATAATTAAAGGCACAAGACAACAAAGGAAGCATGGAAGAAAGAAAAACGTGAAGGAGGCAACACAAGCCTCCTGCAAGCATATACATGCACACTCAAGTCTGTTAAAAGGTGTACGTTTTCCCATGTGATATGTTATCTTTTCTAGCTGGCTAATTTGACACAATTACCTCAGAACAGTTATTCCAAGAAATGTGGCTGAAATTTATCCATTTTATTACAAATTTGCTACATTTCAATATACTCCCAGAATTTAAATCTTCCTATGCATTTTTAAATGTGATAGAGATATTGTCTGATTTATTTAAAAATAACAACTGTGTCTTTCCTGAAAATTTGACAGGATTTAAGTTTACAACCACTGTTTTAGCTGTTCATGATTAGTGCCAGTTCAGAAGCTTCTCAGAGTTGCATTAAGGAAAACGCTACCAAACAAAAAACCAGCAGCAGCGAACCTAACCAGATAAAAAAGGAAGGGAAGGCAGATTACTTCACTGTAGGAGGGGCTGCCGTGACTTCCTGGAAGTCTAAAAGCGCCTGTGTTCCCTGTGCAGGAGCCAAAGAGGGCTCAGACGGAGAGGACTCACCCACCCAGCCATCCCAGCAGGAGATTAGGAAGTGCCCTCAGCCCCACACACACAGATGTGCTGGAGGAACAGTCACACAGCCACATTTCCACAGCATGGAAATGAAGCATCACACAGCCCCCTCTTGTCGTGCCTTTCTGAATTCCATGGATGACAAACACACCCGATTAGGCTGAGGTTGCTTTTCCCCCAGTGTCCCAGCTCTCTGCAAGGAGGCGAGCTCCAGGACCTCTGCACACTCCTTGTTACCCAGGTCCTGGGGAGCTGCAGCCAGGCAAAGGCATCTCAGACAATGAAACACTGAAAGGGAAAGCCACAAACAGCCTTCTTTCCCCCATGGCACACTTAGAAGACCAGAAAACCACTTCTTACAGGAATTGCCTTAATTTCCTGTAAGAAAGCTGAGAGAAGTATGACAGATGACTGTCACCACCTCCCAGTCTGCGCCCCCAAAGCACGGCTACTTCTTGAGAACTTAAGCAATGACAAAGAGAAAGCAACAGTGGTAGTTAGGCTGGAGACAGAATAAATTCCTGCAAATACACCACACTAATGATTAAATATATTAACATAAACATGTATTACTTATGGATGAAATACATAACTTATCACCACTATGGTCCAGAGCATTCGCAGTTTCCAAAGTGAGGGAAATGCTCGTGGAGCACAAGTAGTTCATCATTTTATCAACAGCTCTCAAACCCCCAAAAATACTTCTTAACTACAACCAGAAAAATTACAGACCACAGCCATGTTTGCCTTGTGATTACTTGAAAGCTAAATAAATCTTCTCTTTGAAGTGGAAACAAAGTTTTTGAAGGTTTTACTGAGTTTTTGGCCACAGATTTTATATATAAAAGCACCGATTTAAAACTTATTATATCCCAACCAGGATAATTTTTGGAAACACTCTGCTTACTTCTTGGATGGGTTTATGTTTGATTTAATCACAGTAATTCTGCAGCTCTCATAATACTGAGAATTAGTCAGGAAAACAAAGAAAATCACAGATATTTCCATTTATAGATGACTGGTCTACAGTTTGGTTACCTTGCAACCAGGAGTGGGAGAAATCATTCTCTTCTTTTCAATATCACATGACAGAAGCAATTAGAAACAGCCTCAAATTATATGAATTCTCTTCTCCTGATTTCACAGATATACTCTTACCTTAAGCCTTTAGATTATCCTCAAGTCCCTACTCTGAAAAACTAACACTACATTTATATCTCAAGTCCCATCTTTGCCATCAGAAATTTCACTAAATGCACCTATACCCTGCAGCTTTTTTTTTTTGAAAATTATTTCAGGACCACAACAACCTTGAAGAAACACTGAGGCCCAGGTTAACACCCCCACAGAAAAATCTGTGTGAAGAGATGGTGCTTGATAACATCTGCAGAACCATCTGGGCAGCTTGTTGCTGTTGAAGTCAAAGTGGGCATCTCTGAATATTGCAGACCCTTAAGGAATTCAAACTCAGGAAGAAGACCCGTTATAGAAATTAAGCTAAAATACAAGGAATAAGTTTTATTCCACATTACTAGGTGACATTTAAAGGACCCTTCCAACCCAAACTATTCTGTGGTTCTGGGAGAAATCAGTGGGCCAGGAATGTAGGTCCATTCCTCCATAGCTGCTACATGCAGAACAGCAAAGCAATGCTTTGCTGCACTGCTGCCAATGGTGTTAGAAGGGCTATTAAATGTCACGAGTAAGATTTTATTACAGTCTAATTACAAAGCAGGTAAGAGAAGATTCATTGTCTACTCTCTGGCTCATGTGGTATTAAAAACATTTCCCAAAGCAACACAATCTGGTTAAGCCAAAACAAGCTACTCGACTTGTTGGGCCACAGGTATGACCTAGGTGTAGCAACTCTGCCTTTTGTTTAATAAAGAGGAAAGAAAAAAAAAAGGCTGTGTGATGATTCCAGCAGAAAAGGAAGAAATGGATCAAATGGAGTTCCGACATGCAAATTTTAAATCCCAGATCTTGATGGAAAAAAAGCAGCGATTTACTTTTGGGGGTACCTGTAACTTCCCAGCACATTGCACTTCATTGCTTAGGAAACCTTTGTGTCTGTGGGCCTTTTGTGCTGAAGCTGTATGCCCTGAGTTCAGGCTGAGTGTTCTGAGGAGCTGCAGCCAAAACAACCCAGTCACTTCCAAGAATGTAGCTGGGCAAAAAAGGGAACCTTTTATTCTCAGAACACAGGGCATTGAAACTTGTCCCAGCATAAATTCTTTTCACTCCCCAACTTGCGAGTACTTGAACTCAGAATTCCAAACTGGCTCTTCCACAGTGTTTTATCCATGGGTTTGTATAAGTCAGGTGAAATAAAAACATCATCCTGACTACTCTTTTGCAAAATCTTCCTGTTAAAATTAGATATAAGGGAACAGATAGCCAGTCTGCTAAATCAAGGACTTAACACTTCTCAGTCATTTGATAAGCACAAGTTTCAACAGTGCTTATTTGTACAAAATGATGGTGTTGGGATGTTTGACACTTACATTTCACAGATGTAACTAAGTTCAACTAAAGCCCATTGAGAACTCTTATCAGATGAAGGCTGAAGAGATATTTACTTGCAGGAGATGAGAGGATATTTAAACCTTTATCATGATCCATATAATTTCCTTGAGAAACTTTTATTTCTAGACACCAGAGATATGAAGTCTGCGTATAAAATATACTGTGTGCTACAGAAACTTCTTTTCCATTCAAAAAGGCCGATTCCCATTTCAAAAAAGCAGAATTAAACTGCAATCTCAGTTCAGCATTAATAGGAACAGCAAATACAGTACCCTAAGATAGAGTGCCTATAACATATATAACTTATCTGTACAGAACAAGCTGGCAGAGCAGTTACATCTTTAGCAAACCAGACTCAATATAAAAAGGATTTACTTGCATGCAAGAACATTTGCAGTCTCTGTGCAGCTTTACTTTGAATAGATTTAACATTTAACTAGTTCAACCACATTAATCCTTGAGCTCCTGACTCCTGGAAAAGTATTTATCATTCTTCATTTTGAACCAAAAATTACATTTGTGGCAATAAAAGGTGGAATTTCAAAGAACTGTATGCAAATTTTAAAACATCAGTATCTAAATAAATATAAAAACATCCCAACTTCCTCAAACAAAAAAAGTAAGATTCATAGCAAAGCTATGCTTTCCTCATTTATATCAGAATATGTTTTAAGCTTTAAAAGCCAGAACTTGGAGCAGCTTTTTCTCAGATAGTAAAGGCCATCACTTTTGAAGTGTCCCAATTGCAAAAGCGAAATTGCAGCAATAATGATGAAATACTCCAGTCAAAAGGACCTCTAGATTGAAATTTTAAATGAGAAACCAACTCAGAGCAGTTACTGATAATGCAAGTTAATTAAAAGCATTTTTGAACATTTGTCCTATTTCCTCACTGTGATTTCCAGGTTTGCTAAAGAGTTTTCCATTGTGCTGCACATCATGCTCCAGGGTGCAGCAATAGTTGCCCTTTATGCAATGCCTTTATTCGATACTTTGAATTTTACAGTTTATCCTGAGATAGAGGCAGAGAGAAGAGGATTAAAGGAAAGTTACTGCCATTATGCTGCTTTCCTACTGGAGAAGGACAGATGGGAGTTTGTACAGCTAAGTCCACCCCTGGCTGTCTCCCATTCCCTGATGCTACTCACTGCTCCTTCCCCTCTGCTGCAGACCACAGCTTTCCAAAAAAACCCCACCAAAATGCAAAAAACCCGAATGCCTCCATGTGTTAACCCAAGAAAGGACTATGAAGCAATTGAGAACAAACCAGAGAGCCCTACAGCAGCACATCCCCCACTCCAAGGCAGCTACAACTATGGAGAACTGTGCTGGCATTTTGGCATGTGTACGTATGGACCAGCAGGCAGAGAGGCTGCCAGGTTTTCCTATCCCAAGTAATATGTAAAATGCCACAGCTCCTGGCCCACAGCTCTGGTTCAGGGCAGATTAACTTGCTCTTCACCTTAATAGCTTTGGGGCAACTTTGTCCCTCTCACAAAGAGACACTTATACCAAAGCTCCACCATCACTGTGGTAAGAAAATGTCCTTGGAAGCCAAAGCCTCTCTACTTCAGATGGGTGTGAGAGACGATCCTGCCTTCTGCAGTGGGGTCTGATTTTTCAAAAATAGCTCATCCACTCATTTATGAAACTGAGCTTGTGAAACACTAAGTGTGTCTCCTATCAGTTTAATCAGATCTTCTGCCCCTATAAGCCACAAACCCAGAAAATCCAGCTTCTCTCCCATTCCCTAGAGGGATGCTGTCTTGTGGATGGCAGGAGAAAGGAGACTGTCCCCTGCTTCTCATCCAGAGATTCCCATTCCTCTCCAGTAGAAAGCACTTCACCTGCCTGTCGTCCTCTTCAATAACTTGTCTTGGAAAACTATAATAACTTGAGCAAGTCTCATCTGACTTGTGGGTCTGAACTTTGATATTTGTTCACTGTCCAAATCTCTTCCCTCACACTTCAACAAAGCACGTTTCTCTTTCTTCTTCCTTTTTATTTTTATTTTTAGATTTTACTCTCCCAGGCAGACACCAGAAAAATCCCTTGCACAGCAACTTTTCCTCTCAGTACCACCTTCAATTTGCATCTTCCAAATAAAAATTCTCATCTTTTCTCCCACCAGTTGAGACTTCTGCTGCCAACTCTCCTAGCTCTCTTAACCAAGCATGTTTGTCAATGAACTTGCAATTACAATGTGTGTGGTTGATAAAGCAAAGATATGTGTAGAAATTCACTGCCAAACACTTTCACAAATTAAACAAGACATTAAGCTGCCTCTTGCTTCCCTCTTCCCAGTTCAATCCCTCTTCAAGGCCTTGTATCCTCCTCCTGTCTGTAGCCACCTCCATGCCTGCTGTTCTGAGCTGTTCTGCCCTCAGCTTGACTCAGCATTTCTGTATTTCAGCATCTTCTCCTCTGTCTCACCAGCCTTATGCTAAGACTGGGACAATGCAGAAACCATTATGCCACTCTCTAGTAATAAACCAAGTTAAACAAAAAAGTTCCAGCCTGCTATATTCTAAGCAAAAGCACTTTCTGAAATACCAAAATGCATATGCCTACATTTTATAATAACACAACCATCCTGCCTTCTGGTCAATGAGTGTAAAGCACTCAAGTTTTTTTTTTTTAAAAACTCCATGTGACTTCTTGGATTCAACCCACTGTTATTAATTAGATACAGGAGTTATTACATACAGGACTCTGGGTTTTCGCTCATTTCATGACTACACTGTTGGCTTTATCTTTACAGTTTCTGCCTTCTGTAGATGCTCTCTTGTCCTGGCTGTATTTTTTTGTATTCACTCTCCACCCTTGAGCCTTTCTTCAACCTTTATTAAAACCCCCCTCCAACCCAAAAGACCAACAAAACCCCACCCAAATTCTGTGTCTCACCTCACCCATGTTCCGACAGACTCCTGCTCAGACCCCCAGGCTTGTTTGTGTTCTGCTGCCTGCTGCTCTGCTCAGAGCCCTGCTGGGCATCTCTGCTCCCAGCACCTCCTGTAACACACACTGCAGGAACAAAACAAAACCAAACAAAAAAGCCAGCCCCACCTGGACCCTGCTGCTGTTTCTCCTTTACCTTGGAATAGAAGCGCCCCACTAGAGTTGTTTCTTTCAAAAAGAGTGCTGGCTGCAGCTGTGCCCTGGCAGACAACAGTGGTCCACCTCAATGACTGAAACAGGTTTTATTTCCATATAAATAAACAGCTTCCACTGAGGAAGGCAGGGAAGCAGCACAGAAAAGGAAATATTGCAAATATTGCAAGCACATGATTTCTAGTAAGTTTTTGTCAGTGGATCTTCATTTCTTTGCTCCTTGCAAGGGCTATAATACCATTCCACTTAAACTGTACTTTGTTTGCAAGAAACAGCACCTTCTTTCTCACTACTGATTTCCTGACTTCAGCAGGTTCACAGGAGGGTTCACAATCCTTTATTGTCCACTTTATTAACATGCATGAAGGTTTTCATTTACTACTTGAGCTTTCTATGAGCTCTAAAGAACAGGAGAGATACTACTGAAATGCAATTTGATTGCAAGTAAGCACCAAAAGAATAAAGTGGGACTAGAACTTGCAAGTACTGGTTATTTCAGGACTTGTGACTGGCACAAAGATCCCTCACTTTGCAGATAGATAAGACTTTTCCTTCCAAGACTAAACAGCACAAGCAGTGTCTGTCCTGAACGTTCCACTGACACCACTTTTTTCCTGAACACCAAGTAAGTCAATGTGGTTTTCACTGTGTTTCATTCCCTGCCCTCCCCAACTAGCCTAGGCTGCAGCTCTGTCTGGGAGTGGAAACATTGGTATTGCAGACCACTGGGTTGGTGGGGGAGAGGGCAAGGAAAAACATTTAAAGATAAATTGAAATCCCATTTGAATTATTTCTGATCCTTAAAAGTGTTTGAAAATTGTATGGACATGGTGCTTCCTCCTTGTAGGCTTCAGGGGAGTTTTGCAAGCAAGATTTTCATTGTACTGAGACACGAGAAGATTGAAGTCTGGGTTTCATCCCACTCCACAGGTGGAATGAAAGAGGTCTTAATGAATAGAAAGTAGAAAATTTCAGCTCTCAAAGAAGTGAAACTCTCAATACCATGGACATGTCATCTTGTCACAATGTTTTTGTCACACAGATTCTTTGGTCACACAGCAGTACAATATGTGCTACTGTAAACTTGCTTAAAAGCACCTTTCCTGGACTCTGAGGCAAATGCACTAGAGCTGTATTTCAAAATTTTTAAATTGAATAATTTTTCCTTCATGTGCTGTTTTAATACGAGTGCCTCCAAAATTAATCACCACGATTACTCTTCCACAAACACATAGTACTGGCATGTAGTAAAATTTGTCAGCATAAAACACTAATGATCCTAAATAAAACCAAATAGAAAGAACTAAAAGACAAAGGACCATACAGTCCATTTGGGAAATGCTTCCTGAAGCTGGAGAGAGAGAGGCTCCCTGCAGTGCTAACATCTGCACAAAACAGAAAATTTATTTCCCCCTCTCCCCAGAAAGAAATAGAGATGGAGGGAGAAGAGGAAATGGCAGACAGCAGATAATCTCTATTTTACACCAACAGACAAAATGACAGTGGAAAAGACTTCTGCCCTCTGGGGTTCACAGGAAACCAGTCACAGGATATGTGTTCCTTTCAGTTCAGTAAGTGTACACTCTGGCAAGTTGTGGCATTAAACACAAAAGGATTTTTTCTTAAAGTTACAACCACAAGCAGCATGGAATTTCTCAAAATCTCTTACTATTAGTATGTTGAAGAATATGATTATAGTCTTAAATAAATATTAATATATTTAAGTCCAGAAGCAATGATACAACATCTATTATACATATATATCACTTATGATTTGCTCCATTAAGCCCAAGGAAGAAAACCTCTCACAGACACAACTGACCTGGGGTTGGTTTGGTTTTGGTTTTTTTGTCTGTTTAAAGAAACAAAACTGAAATTGCAAATCCAAGTTCCATCAAAAGGCTTTCAGGTAACCTTTTCTCAGAGCACAGTATAAATGTTTACCCACTTCTCTCAAAATGCCATCAACATTGTGTTGGGGACATGCAGTGCAGGCACTGAACCAGCTTTTACTCATACAATAATGTTAACAGGCACAGGATGTGATTGCATTTTTATTATTTCTTTGGACTCTTTTAAGTGTTTTATCAAGTGTCCAAACACGACTGACCATGGGCTTCTCAGGATTTTCTTTTTTTATTATAATTCATAAGTAGCTTATACAAACACACCAGAAATTATATGACTCAAGTGCTGGTTTGTGGCTTTAAAAATATCTTTACTTCAAATAAAAGTCAATTGCCAAAAAAGATCTCCTCACCACTGACCTCCTCTAACAATCCTGTCCCTTCTTCTAAAACCAGGGTGGCAGTATCAAAACATAACAAAGAACAACAAAATCCCCCCCCCCCCCAAAAAAAAACGAAAGGAAAAAATAAAGCGGAAAACCCCAACAACTTTCAATATCTCTCACAGTTTGTCAAACCTGTCATGTTCAAGGTAAAAGTCACTGTAACACTGAAAACTAGAAATTTTTGAAAAAGACAAAGAACACAACCTTTTGGTTCTATTATATTTTTTCTGATTGACACGTGCCAGCTGCTCAATGACTGTTTTAATGCCTCCTACTTCCACTCTGTCAGCAAAAACAACAAAAAATTTCAGTTCACATTTAACAAAAGGCTCATTTACAAACACCTCATTTAGCAAGTAAAATTTGTATGTAGTTTCATCCTTTAATGTCTTCTGTTCATTCTATAATCTCATTCACCAGCACTAGTGCATTTCACAATATCCTATCACCCCACTGCCACAGTTATATATCCTTGAAGCCTATTGCTGAGAGTCAGAAAAGGACAGCTTGATGAGTTTGTCCTTTGACATGCAAGGAGCCCAAACAGCTTTCAGAAGTTTCTACCTCTTATTTTTAAACAGATGATAAACTATATTATAAAGTTAAGAGAAATTAACCTGAGAGTATTAACTGTCAAAAGAGACGAGGTAAGTGAGATCGTAGGACTGAGCTCTTTGTAGAAATCCACGAAAAGAGGTGCTGATGGTTAATTAAGATTGTGCTGATAAGTGCCAAAAGTCAAGTTCTCCATTTCCCCTACACCTTTCAAGTATAATTAGGTTTAAAGTAAAACAGAATATCAGTGCTGACAGACATGGGATCACTTGTTTATGTTCTGACTCTGCTTCGTATTACCTGTAAAGGACAGTAAGATTTCATACAAAGAGCTGCTTCACATTCTTTGACAGAAGAGCTCTTAGCACCGTACAAACTGAAGTCCTAAATATTAGTGTTAAAAACAAACAAAAAAACCAAAAAAAACTCGAACCAAAACCAAAAAGAACCAAAACCACTCTGGTCACCCCAAACTAGAGCCAGGTAGTTAGAAAAACAGAAGTGCCATTTGTAAGCTCTTTCCAGGGTGCCAGGCTTCCTTGTCGAGCAAACCATGGTGTCTGTAACCCGCGGGGTGCTTGGGAAGCCAGCCTGTGGCTCAGAGCATTCCCCACGCACACACACACACACACACCCACACACACAAACACACACACACCCACACCCACACACACCCATACACACATACACCCACACACAGGTGTACAATGCACCCCCCTGGCAGCCACAGGAAGGCAGAGGTGAGGAGCCTGCAGCCTGCCCTCCCAGCAGCCCCCAGTTTCCACTCTGCACCGTGCCTCGCTGGTTTCTCGCTCACAAAGGCTGGTTTGTCACCTTTGCCACAAGCACTGCAGGCAGCAGCAAATTGCTGTGGTTCACGTGTGCTGACTTGCAACACCAGTTCGCAGAGACCTCTCTGGTTAGTGAGTGTGCTGCTTCATACCCGAACAAGAGAAAGCCTCAGCTTTTGCTCTCCCCGTCTCACTGCAGATTTGTGACAAAAGACCAGTTACACACCTTGGCATGACAAAAATATTAAGGTTATGTATGAAGTTATGCACCAAACTCCAGACGTCCCAGAGCTGTCACTGGTTGTGCCACTCGCATTTGCCTGCCCTCCCCCAGCTTGCCCAAGACTTTACTGTGATGAAGCTCTTAATTACATGGTCACATGGAAAGCTTCCCATAAGAGCAGAGTCTCCTATTCAGTGCCTAAAATGGCTGGTGCTTATTCAATGTGGATGTCTAATACTTTTTTTTTCCTTTTACAGAGTGATCTTCTCAGCTTGCTCCAGAAACACAACCAGCTCACTCATGGGTCCCTGCACTGCTCAGCACATGAGTTCTCCCTCACAAAGCATGCATTTTTTTATAGCATCCTAAGACACCGGGAGTATTATTGATACTTAATGACAAAGACAAGATAAACTCCCAAGTTCTTTAGGTGCCCAGTTTGAGAGAACCAAGGCCCGATTATTCAGTACATCCACAGCAATGAGCCTATTGACTTCCTTTGCAGCTGCACTAACTTGACACTTCTCCGGCCATCCCAGAGTTTATTGGATTGCAATGCAGCAAAATAAGTCACTTCTCTTAACAAAGTATGCTTAAGTGGAGCCTCTTGCCCAGATGCCCAGCAGGTTCTTGCCTTTCCCTTCCTCCAAACTTCCCCACTGCTTTCATGCAGCACCTCCCAGCTCCTGCAACAGGTGAAGCTGTGATACAGCAGGAGACAATCTTTCCTGCTGCTGCCTTGGTCTGCTCCACGGGGCACTAAAGTAAAGAAGGATCTTCTCAGCTGAAAAGCCCAGGATCACATCAGGCAACTAAAACCTGAACTGTAACACACAAACACTGGTACTGCAAGCACTTAAGCATCCTTGACATCAGGAAAAAAATAAAACCCAAGGAAATATTATTTGAAACAAGACTATTTTAAGATTGTTAAAAGTAAATGTTTCCCATCCCCTGAGAAGTTCTCATCATATGAGTGCTTGTGATTAATCAGCAGGCTGATGCACAGTCTCTCCTTTTTAAACTCAGGGAGAAAAGGGAAACTTCATGCTGTTTTTACTGCTGGGTTAACCACATTCAAGGGGTACACAGCATTTATCAACAGATTTCATGGGTTGTTGCTACCTGCAGAAGGAAGAGCCCAAGCCCTCAAAACTTCAGTTCAATTACTTCCAGATTAGACAAAAGAGACTCTGTAATCCGTGACTTCTTGCTCAACTTGGTTTAAAGTTTTTACTCTGCTGGAAAACAGAATCAGAGAGGCTAGAGGAATTGGTCAGGATGATTAAAAAACGGAGAGAATGAGAAAGGAACACATGAGCAGCCTTGAAAGATGAGGAAGGCTTTTACAAAGTGACAGTGCATTTTACTTGCACAAGAAATACAGGCAGGAACAGACAAGCTTCCAGGACCTGTTCCCTTATGGTCTGCTGTTTCCCCGAGTACACTGAAGGTAACAGAGATGCTTTGTGCAAATACTGATGACAGCTAGATATTAAAATCTCTCCAATAACCAAAGGGTGGAGAGAGCAGTTGGAGATGCCCTTCCCCTGAACTCTCTGGAAATCGGCAGTGAACTGCATTCACTGTATCCTAACTTGTGCCATTAGGACTGGAACGATTTAAGACCCCAGCATATCTTAAATTTCTACCATGCAGTTTTGTGTCACTCTCAGAGGCTGTTCTCAGGAAAGCAAGATTCACAAAACCTCAGCTGGCTTCTGCCCGCCCTTATTTCAACATGCCTGTGTGCTTTGTGGTTTAAGAGGCAGCCTGAGTCAGTGCTGATGTAAATACATACATGTTGTGTCAGTTCTGGATACAGACACTGCAAAAAGCCATGAGAGATACTTGGCAGAGATGATGGGTGGGCACTCCTCCCACTTAGCACCATTACTGAACACTGCTGATGTACACACTCCAACAGCAGCTGGAAAGCTCTGCAAAATTATTTGCAACTGAGCTGGCAACTCAAGGCTATTCTTCTGTACTTAAGAAGACCAACTTCCCTCACAGAAGCAGCAGGTTATTAGTGTAGAAGTACTGGCAATACCTTAGAAGCCGCACATCTCCAAACACTCCACTCTCCTCTATGAGGCCCATAGGAACTCCCTTTCAAAAGACAACAGAGCTATTGCAACTGCAAATTTCCAACTCTCTGAAGTAGCTGGGAAATTATCTGTTCTGGACATCCATTAGCAGACTCCTCAAATATATAACACAGAGAAGATTATAAAAACAAATTACTGTGTGCGTTTTATTTTTCTTCTAGACGCATCTGCATAGCAATTTAGGGGGAGATCACTGGGAAGAAAAGAAGGAGCTCTGCTGGATGTGAGTAGCCTGTTAAACCTTCTGGAGGTTCAGGGTGTCATGGTAAGAATCCACACTCAGTGTCTGCAGCTCAGCCAGCCTACAACTGTAGGATGCCTTTGCACCAACCTGCCAGCCCAGGTACTCTGCTGACAGCAGTGTGGACAGATGGACAGACACCTACATCCCCCTTTACCCTTTTCACCAGGAGCAAGGCCAACACCCCAGCCAAAGCCAGCTGCCTAGGTGTGAGCAGCCTGCAGGAGGGTAAACCCAACACAAACCATGTAATCCAGAGCAACTAATGAGTGTCCACCTCAGCAGCATCCAGCAGAAGGGCAGGCCCCAGACCAGTAACACATAAAAAGCCAAACCAAACAAAAAACACCCCAAAATTCTGTCCAACCTTGAATAAATATATTAGAGCTCACATATGTGCAGATAAATCCTTTTCACTGTATCAGTTCAATAAAAGATAATATCAGTTTAAGCCAAGATGGCACAATTTGTCCAGTTCTACTCAATGAGAACTAATGCAGGATCCTTACTCACAAATAGAGTGGTTAACAAAAGTGACAAACCATTCAATGCTTACAGGAAGTCTCAAGAAACACCAAGTTTCTCAGCACCCAATATTGCAGCAATCTATTTCTTTCTCTCCCCTCCCTCCTTCTTTTTTCTTTTTCTCTAGAGGATGAATTTATCTCAATTCTAGTAAAAGCAGAAGAAGTAAAGAAAAAAAGCAGCATGTTGGCTGGTACCTCTGTGGCTGTTGAAAATGCAGAACAAATATGAAATGTCAGAGCATGATACTCCCAGAGGAAAGGGCTGGCCCCAGCCAAAACTTCTAGAATAAAGCACAGACATAGAAACCTCAGCCTGCAAACAGAATGAAAAGTTTTGTCTGCTCCCCGTTCTGCTCAATTCACGCCTAAACTTTTCTTATACCGAGTAGTTTCCATAACTGTCACTGAAATCAAACCAGCAAGACTTCAAAGAGATCAAGCAGACAGTTCCTGAACTTCTGGAGAATGAAAGGGATACGGATGAAACATCTTTTTTGGGACATTAAAAATCTCTTCTCCTAGGAAGAAGAGACTGAAAATTACACATTCTGGGCACTACCCATGTGAATTTAAATAGAGTAAAGCATTATTTCTGGTGACACACCAATCAACTATTTTTCCAACAAACTCGAGGAGGAACATTACTGAGATGCAGATGCAGCCAAGTAATGCCACTAAAATGCCATGACTGGCTGGTGGAGCAAGTCTGGGAGATTGCTGGGTATGCCTAGAAGGCAAACTGGCTATCAGGTTTTCAAATCCTCTGTAGAACATTGTGTGTTCAAGTGGCTTGGGTTACTTTTGCTCTATAAAAGCTTGATAAATAAATCTACTGATAAAGATTCTGCATTGAAAAAATTTTAAAAAATTAGATTGTTACTTCAGGTATCTAGCAGTTACCATTTGAACTTCCTAGAAACAAGGGTCACTGAATTTAAATATCAAGTTGTAATCCCTAGGCCAACAAAGCTCTGTTTCTTACTAATGCATCCTCCTGTTCTCCCCTTTACTGCCTAGTTAGTTGTGTCATTGAGGCTTCCCTTTCACCCTCCCTTTTGCTCCATGTCTCCTGCCACCCTGAAAAGGTGAGAGAAGAGCTATGGCCGGTCAAGCAGAGCATACATGCTGGCTTGGTCTGGCAGCACCCAGGTGTTTGACATCCACAAGCACCAAGTTTGAGAGTCCCTTCAGGAGGGTTAAAAGCAGAGTCTCCTCTACACACCTGCCTCTTCTGAAAAACATTGGTCATGAATATCATTCACAATCACCTTCATATTTACTCTGAGACATCAAAAGACTCACAAGTTTGAGGGACAAGTGAACAAACTGCTTAAGGCTTATGCCTACAAGAACCAAAATATACAGAAATCCATGCTTTTAGCATTTATTTCTTTGCTATACTGAAACCCTCACTCTACTCTTTATACTTTTTAAATTTTGCAATACACAGACAGCTGTACTGTGTGGTCCCCTCACACTACAGGGACAGGAGACTGAAGGTACAGTTTCAGAAAGCCATAGAAGTAGAAAGAATCTTCAAATATTCATTATGCAAACCCAAGTAATTTCTTATACTTCCTATTATTCTTAGATTGCTTGATAAGAATGCAAATTTGTACACAGGCAAAAAGAAAAAAAAAAGAAAGAATTGGTATTAAAAACTGAAGCAAAGAAACCCAAACCACAGGTGCCAACAAGGAACTTCAAATTTATTTGAGGAATTCTGGCAAGTCATCACAAATGAGCTCTCATAGGAATACCAAAATTAGGTTAGCAGTTTCTTGTGAACATCAGGTAAAGAAAAAAATGCCCTGAAAACACAACAAAACTACTGCCAAGAAGGCTGTAGTTTATGCTGCTTTTCTTCTAGGTTCAGCCATTGCTAATTAATATAAATCATCATCCAGATCTCTCTTCCTTTGAGTCAAAAAGGGGGAGGATAGCTTCAACATGTTCTCCCACTCCCCCAAAAACCAAAACTCAAAGGAAAAAGTTTTGAAAACCAGTTAGCTATATATACAGGCAATGGCAAGTACTACACCTCTAGTCCAAGCATGTGGCATGCACTCAGATTTAAGCATATCAGCAAAGGTAGTTTGCAAAATTATGATTCAGAGATAAAGTTACTTGAGATCCTCCCAATCCTTTTGTTTTAATACAGTGTATGCCTTACTTTGCCTCTTTAGCATATGTGGTAATTGCTCTTTTAAGTTCCTACAAAGTAATTCTTGACAAAAGGGCATTGAAATTCCTACACCAAGGAACCAGAGGGAATAAGAAGCCCCCTTAAAGCAGCAGTCAATACCTGATGTGCTCTGGGTGAAACCCCAAGGCGCCGCTTTTCAAGCAGTAAGCCACCACACACTTGTCAGAGAATAAAGTCACAAGAAGAGGAGGAAAAAAAAAAACAAAACCCTGACTCACATCTATAAGATGAAAGGACCATTTCTGACATTTTTGGTTCATACACATGTTGCACACAGGCTGGCAGTGTGCTTGAACAGCCAAGGTCAGTTATCCTGGAGGGCATCTGTATCTCCAGGAAGGTTGGAGATTTGGCTGGGGTGGAAGGGTGAAGGCATAAAGCACTGATAATGCCTTAACTACTTTAAAACAGGGAAGAGAAAATAGTGTTAAATGCTTCATACTGAGCAATGCTCCAGCTCCTATCACTCCTTTTATAGAGGATTTCCCTTGTTTAATTTTTTTTAAGAGATTAAAAACAATATACAAAGAAGTCAGTGTATTGCTTAGAAACATCTGCCAGCATTAACATAAGAAAATTAGGAAAATTTTTAGGATCAGCCTCTACTACGCCCATTTATGCATCAGCAATTTCAAAACAGCATAGATCAGCCACAAATCAACTCTAACAACTAGTCTTCCAGACAGAGCAATCAAAGTATATATATATTAAAAATACCTGAGTCACACTGGTGGAGCCGACCTCCAACACAATTTGAATGTGTTCGATTTAATTAGAAGGTGTTGACAAGTGCACACACATTTATTCCATAAGAAAAAGATAGTCACCTTTGAGATCTTGAGCAGCAGCAGCCACCACACTACCTTGGACCTCAGTGGCCAAATGAATATGTAATATCTCTAGCTCTAAACTCCCACCCCTTCCTTCTCTCCTCCAAAACCACTTAAGTATTTAAATATTTAAGACTGGTAACACTGGCTTCCGGTCTTGCCACCATCCAAATTTTACTCAAGGCTATGATGAAGAAGACTAAAGGTGCTGGCATTGTCTGGAGTAGGTACTGATCTCCTGCACTCAGTGCTGTTTGTTGCCTCATGTCCCAAAGTTTCTACCAAGATAATACACATCACATTCTTCAGAAAAGGAGTTTTTGACTTCTCTATCTTGTGGACAATAACCTAAGTTTAATCTTGCACAGCCCATTTAAAAAAAACATTAAATGTGAGTTGAAACACATCCCCCTCATCTTGCCATTGGAACTATTTTACTCAAGCTGCAACCAAACACCAGAAAGCTTTCAACCTCTTCACATGACTAAAATCAAAACTGGAACAAAAATTCTGAATACTTTCAACTCTCACTCTCTCCCCCACGACAGCTTAAATACTGGGCCAAGTGACCCTAATTTCTGATTAAATAAAAGCAAATAAATAAAAGCATGCACCCTTCTGAGCTGGTGAACCTCAGCTGAGCGGCCATGGCAAGAGCTGCTCACCAGCACTGCCACTAGTACCTGGGGAGGATGTGTCCCCAAGGGGTCAGGGGCGTGTGTGTGCCCATTATTTACTGTGAACAGGCAAAACTCCCCATCTGTCCACACAGACCAGTGATCAGATTAGTAGTAAGCCTCCACTTTGAAATATCTCTTTCACAAGTCATTCTGCTCTGTAACAATGCCTCAGTCACCTGAATGAGCTGTGTAACCCAAGGGTTGTTCAAAACCAGGAGGGGCCTCTTGCTCACTCTGAGCTGCAAACAACTCAACCTACAGTGATAGCTGTACTGAGTGAAAAAATACAACTAATTTTCTGGGCTGGGCAAAAAAAGTAATCTGTCTTTTTAATTTTTAATCACCGTGAATATAAGCAGTCCTGCAACATTATGATCAGAGCATTGTGAACACCCATTAGCTCAGGCTTAAACAGCTCATTTGTGTTGGGAGATGAGAGGATTCACAGGTAAGGCAAGGAAGGTGAGCAGTGGAGAAGAACAAGGTAAGCAAACATGGAGACATGATTGCTGTAAGCAGGGGTATGGGAACAGAACAGATGAAAGAGGGACCACTAAAAGAGCTTCTGTCAGCCATAGACAGTGCCACAGAGCTAGAACAAACACCCAAAGAAAAATCAGAGGAGGAAAACAGTGGCAGCAACAGCCAGATTAGGAAGGGAGACTTTGAACAACTTCTCTGGTGGGAATAAATATTAAAGGAGAAGAGAAGAGAAGAGAAGAGAAGAGAAGAGAAGAGAAGAGAAGAGAAGAGAAGAGAAGAGAAGAGAAGAGAAGAGAAGAGAAGAGAAGAGAAGAGAAGAGAAGAGAAGAGAAGAGAAGAGAAGAGAAGAGAAGAGAAGAGAAGAGAAGAGAAGAGAAGAGAAGAGAAGAGAAGAGAAGAGAAGAGAAGAGAAGAGAAGAGAAGAGAAGAGAAGAGAAGAGAAGAGAAGAGAAGAGAAGAGAAGAGAAGAGAAGAGAAGAGAAGAGAAAAAAGAAAGCAGCCTGACATTTCCCCTCCCTTGGCAATCTTCCCCTGCTCAAACCTCTCTACCACTTCCTTTTACACCAATGGGCTGTTAAGGCTTCCTTTTTCTTTGGTGGAATAGATACCCAGGAGATCCTCCAGGCACACCAAGAACTCAGCCCAGCCATCTCCCTGACCACCAGTCAGTCAAGCAGCTCTCAGCACACACTCAACACCTCAGACACTGTGCCACAGCTACCTGTGAGCCAGAATTTCCTAAACTAAACATTAATATATTACACATTAAAGCAGGTACATGCAGGTATAAAACCTACACCTTCAGCTGATCTCCCACACTGGACTTCTGAGCAAGGTGATGTGAGCCACACTCTCTTAGAAGCAGCAACAACTGCAGGATAAGTCCCACGTGCACAGGTTTGCTGATGGTTTATCTTGTACTCCAGTTGTTCCGTGTTTTTTCAAATAATAATTTCAGTACTTAAACCACTAATCACGAAATTTTCATTTTGTGTGTGTTTGGAAAAAAATAATCAAATAGTGTAGGAAGATTAGACCTTAAAAAACACAAACTACAGCAAATCACATGCAGTACGTCAGACACCTATAACAGCCCACTCACAATGACAGAGCCTCAGAAATCTAGTGGAGTAGACAACACCTTCTGGGTATAAAATTTAAGCACAAGTTTTTGTCCCACAGCTCCCATGAGGCTCACCTGGGTGGCACAACTCATAGTTCAATCCTCATATTTGCTACCAAACATTAACTTTAAAGCAGGTAACTTAGCAAATAGCCAAAGTACTGCCAGGAAAACAAACAGAATGCACACAATGCATCTCTGCATATGCTGTTTACTATATGCATTTTCTTCACTGTTTTAACCAAAATGTGATACAGATTTTATCAGGTTATACAGTTTCAGGTTATATCGCAGTATGAACCATGAAGGACTGGTGCAAAAAAATGCACTAGAAGGAAATTGAAAACCTTTGCAGTTTTCTGTACACAAACACTGGATTGGTCACATCCTTTGTGGAACTTAATCAGAGGACCACCACTGCTTTAGCTCTATTTGAGGTGACAGAGCCTGGAAATGCTCTCCTCTAAGGGAGAGTTTCCACCAGCTCCAGCTTGAGGGAAATGAAGATAACTGGCAGCAACTGAAGACCTGGCACCAAATAAGCAGTTTAATTAGCCGACAGGAGGAGTGAAGTAATTATTCCTCTCTCTGCAGCATTTGGGAGACCACATCTGGAGCACTCGGTCTGCTTTGGGAGTCCTGGGAAAAGAAAGACTGACGTGCTGGAGTGAGTCCAGTGCGTGTCCACAAAGCTGCTGCAGCACTTGACATCTGAAGGCGAGATTGAGAGCTGGGTCTGTTCAGTCTGTCCTGGGAGATACTCAAAGCCTGCCTGGATGAGGCCCTGGCTTTGAAGTTACCCCTGTTCTGTTCAGGGAGATTATTTCCTTCAAACCTACAGCTCACCTCAGAGATGTTAGAAAAACTGTTAAAAAGTAGTTTAATGAAAAAGCTAGTAAAAAAGTAGTTCTAGAAAGACATCTGTTATTTCTAGAGAGATCAGTTACAGAAAATAAATTTTTACAATATGATTGGGTAAAAAACACATAGGTGATCACTCCTTTAAACAACATTAGTCGTTTCTCCCCATTGTCTTCCACCTCCTTCTTAAAGTATGATGTGAAAGAGTTCAAAGCTACATACTTGTCACAATTTAAAAATGTTTAGCAAGTTCCCATACCAACAATCATGAAGTAAATCTACATGATGTGCTTTGACTGCCATTTTCAAGATATTTTCTCAGAAATTATACCTCACAGTGGCAACTGCTGATTATAGAATAAATTCTTATCTCAGTTTTGGGTACCTACATTATCGGCAAACAGATTTTATTCCCTTTGCAGAGCTGCTTACACCTGCATTTTCTTAATATTTCTGTGATATTTCACTTTTGGAAGAGAGCGTCAACAACAGTCCAGTGGCATTAAGAAATCCACAGATATGTGTTAAAACTTCAAAATTAAACTTGAACCACAAGCTGTCTGCACTAGTTTACTTTGTTAAGACCTTGTTCACCAAGAATTACTCTCAAATTCTTACAATAATACAATTTGAATGCATGCTTCTCTAAACAAGGTAGATTGAAAATAAACATTGCATACCATCACAGCATCATTGCATACTATCATAGCACTTGTCACCTCAAAGTTTGTGGGTAGCTGTTTTAGCTGAAGATCCTATGGAACATAATAATGTAATATAATAATAATAATCCTTGTCTTTCGTGGGGCAGATAATGTAAAAAAAAACCAAAAAAACCCCCAATAATACTAAAAAATAATAAGTTTAGTTAAAATTTTTAAAAAAGCTAGTTTGAGTAGTCTGATGCTATGAAAATGAACATTCATCTATTAACCCACTCTTTCTGGTCATTGTTCTCTCGTCTCTTATTTTTTATGTCCAGAAGTGAAGCACAGCCTCTACAACACCACACAAATACACCCACAGCAACCACAAACATGTCACAGTGGTCCTGGAAGCAGTGCAGGCACATGAGCACACGGTTCCTCTGGGCCCCTGGGGCTCTCCTGAATCTCACACGTGAGCTCCTCTGCCCACCGCGAAGGCACTTGGGTATCTTGGGTCCCAAACTTGCCCTACCCAAGGAAATAAAGCCAAAGCAATGCAGATTGTTCTCAGCATAGTCCTGCTGTGCCACACCAGCACTATCTAAAGGATGACAAATATCTTCTGCAAGACACCAAGCGAGATGACAAATCATGGAGGAGTTGACCACAAAAGCAAGATTAGGCTGACTCGTTTAACACCTACATCTGTACACTCAGCTTCATAAAGCAGAACTGCCTACTAACTCTACTGCACAAGGAGGAAAAATAATCCCCCAAGCCCAACAATGTAACCTCATGATTTTGAGCTAAGATTTGCTGAAAATATAAGGAAGGGCAGAGACAAGGTTACCTCACCCTTAAAGAAGTCACTGAATCACACTGATGGTCAGTGGTTTAAAAAAAAAAAATTAAACGCAAGATTTTTAAAAAACTTTTTACAGGGCTAGCAGCAAATTTCTGTGAATGCCGAGTCATCAAGCAGTGCAAAGCGACGCTCTCCCCACCCTGCCTGCCACGACTGAGGGGGAGGAAAAGGGACACAGTCTTCCCTGCACACTTTTATCTGCAGCCCTATTTGTTCCTTTTTGGCAGCCCCACTTGAACACTAGGACAAGGAGTTCTGCAGTTTTCAGACAGGCCAGTAATGCTGCCCTAAGCAAGAAAGACACTCAGTGCTTGTCTTCCACCTCCCCCCGTGCACAAAAGGTCACTTCCGACCTTCAAGTGCAGGGGATGTTTCTTCCACAAGGTCACAACATTTAGCAGCTCTCTTCTCAGTCAAATTTTTGGGCTCACTACTTTTCCTACAAAAGAGAAACTCCTAGAGAGGTGTTCAAAAGAAATTGTAGCCAATGCTATGTGCGGTGTTTTTTGAGAGCATACAGCCTGCTACACTGAGAGCTAAATCTGGCTCTTGAGTTTGTCAGCTCCTGCACACTGATCTTATCCCAGTTGTAGGCTGAGGGCCTTACAAAGTTTTTCAACAGTGACTACAACTAGTACAATAGGTTTCATTAAACACTTTTCTTCTCCTTTTAAAGGTGGTTTGCCTCAGCCTTTCTGAATAAAATAGAAGAGATATTAAAAAAATAAAAATAAAATAAAAATCCAATAGCTGTTTCTCTTCACAAGTCCAAAGTATGAGGTCTTATGAATATAAAAATCACTGACCATTCAAAGATACCTGGAGAATTTAATATTTGGAAAGAAAGGCCTGCATATTTGGCTAAAGACTGTAAATTAAAATTATTAATAACCTCAGATACTGTGCTATTTAAAATATTAATTTTAAATAGTTTTACTCCCTCTTGAAGAGAGACCAGCAAAACATTTTCAATTAATTTGGAAATGGGAGTGAGAGTGTTTCTTGATGAAATCACCAATTTAAATGCTGCACAGACTGATAACATCCAAAAATTTCATAATCTGTTTGCTATCTCACAGATTAACCCCAGAAGGAAATTTAGGAGTTTTCAGTTGCTTCCCAGAGAAGACAGGCAGCAGAACTGGCATTTTTGTTGATCTTTGGACAAAAATGTTGCTGGATATGGGCTCCCTCTCTGTAATTCAAAATTTATTGGCATACAGTGACAGCATGCAAAAGGACCTGTTCACAGGAAGTCCTAAAAACGTGCAAGAAGTCATGAACTTCACCATAATAAAGTCTCTCCACCATTAACCTCATCACCAAGAACAAAACCTGAGCATTTACATATAGTTTAAGACAAGAAAACAGTCTAATTGCCTTCTCATATGACAGAAGTTTCCATACCAAGTCTCAGAGATGTTTTTTTTTTCTTGGAAAAAAAACATGTCATAGCTGCCTGGTGAGGGGTGCCCATAAAGAAAAACCAGTCCCAAGAACAAACAAATATCCTCTCTTTTAAGGGTGTGAAGTTTGTTTTGCTTACACCTGCTCTCCCCCTTTGTCCCTGGGGTGAAAGCAGCTGGAGGACATCACCATCTTCCAAACAGGGCTGTGAGCTGGTTTCCTCTGCTAAGCCCTAAGGAATGACCAGGTATGGGATAAAGCTGTGTGCCCAGCGCTTTCATCACCCACTGTGGTGGCTTCTGGCTTGGAGAACTTCTGAAGCAACCAACAACAATTCTTCTCAATTATTCTGGGCAAGAGCATCAACTTCCAACTATAAGCCCCAGGGCAGCTCTGTGGTTTAAAGGTCAGGTACAAAGGGGGAGAAAACCCAAAATACATGTTAAAAAATAATAAAAAAAATCAAAACTCAACACATTTATCTGTACATTGTTATCAGCAACCAAGACAGGAAATGCATGATATTCCAAAGTCATGCCAGGAAAACTTTCAGAGCTGTCTTTTTTGTAAGTGGTACAGCTGCAAGTCAAAGATCAACGTTACGCAAAGTGCTCTTTCACACACAGGTTGATCAAAAACAAGGGAGGTTGAAAGGTCTTTATTCATACAATAAAAAGCCTTCAAATGAATGTTAAAGTTTATTTGTTAAAAAAACAGCAAAACCAAAAGACCCAACCCCACCCCCAACAAGTAAAATAATTGAAATTGTAAAGTAAAAGGATGCTAGGAATCACCAGACAGGCCACTAGGGAACTGTCATGGAATAATAAAGTTTTTCTTTAAAAAAGCACAAACCTGAATGGGCATTTAAGATTAATCTTCATTTTCACAGGCTGTTTAACTTCTCTGTATAGAGAATATAGCAAATTTAGACCTGCCATGATTGAGATTATCTGGCAAAAATATTTTCTACTTGGACTATACCAAAAAGACTTGAGCACTATTTTGGTCAGATCTGTTAACAGAGGAAAACTGGAGCCAAGAGGAAAAGGACAATTTTAAACAGAGAAGATATTTCATGTAAGCCAAGCCAATCATTTGAGGTTTCCTCCTTACTCCTCCCAAAATCACTAAAACAAGAGTTATTTTCATGTTAAAATGGTGCCAAACACTTCTTTTCTGTTAAAGCAAATGTCCTCAATCATACACACACAAGGGCAGCTTCCTCTGCCTGCTTCAGCCAGCTCTTCCCTCCGCCTGTTCAATGTCCCTCCACCCTGCTACTCCTCCCCTTCTTCATACATTGTCCTGGTGCCATTACCATCACTTTCAGCTTCAAAACACTTTCCAAATTCACCACTGTTTTACTTACACTTTGGTGAATAAAACTGTACTTTCCAAGCATTTATGGAAGCTTCAGTACTGATGGTACAATTTGTCTGAAATGTAAGGTCTCAGTTTCAGGTTATAACTGTCCTTACAGAGCCAAAGCTTTAGATGTTGATCTGTCTTTTAGAGCTCCCAGAGCCGCTGCAAGGGAGCTTGGAGGATGTGCAGATGATCTTCCAGAGGCCATGCCAAGAGCTGGGAAGCACAGTGAGCCATGTGAGGTGCAGTCTTTCTGTTCAGGGCTGGTTGGTGCTAGTGCCTTTGTTTTGGGGAGAGCAGACTAGCTGCTCTCACAGCACAGGATTCAGTACTATTAAAAGTGTCTCTGGCTCCTCTGAGGAGCTCTGACTGGCATCCTTTGTACGTCAAAGCACTGAACACATCACTCACAGCCGCTTCCCAACATCCCTCCTTTCTGGTTGTAGCCACAGGGAACCTAAAGCAGGATGGAACAAAGAATTTCCCTAGGCCAGAAAAGGCCTCCAGTCATTGTTGCCTCCTAAAAAATCCACCAAAACAGAGCAAAACAAATAAGCACAGAAGGGTCACCTTCCCCTTTCTCATCAAAACATTCTCACATTGCTGCTGCCTTGTAGAGTTCACCACATTAAACCACATCTCAGTACGATGAACATCAATGAACTTGCTCTAAAAATTTAGGTTTCTGCCTTAAGCAAGAAGGACTTATTACTCACAGATACTTTAAAAAATTATAGTGTGGGAGAGGCAACTTTCAGAACTGCAAGACTTCTCTGAATCAGGAGAAGCTGGGCAGGAAAATGTGGGCTAACCTCTCCCCATAGCACCTTGTCACAACCAACATCATCCATTCAAACTGGGATGTCTTTGATACAAAAAAGGAGCTGCATCTTAGGAAGGGCAAGTTTAAAATTAATCTGCTGTCTTCATCCCTCTTGGAAAAAAGATTTAACCCGGACCATGTAATTCAAATCAGTTGATACTGCCAGGCTATCTTTTTGATAGCTTTTTCAGATTAAAAACATTAATTCAAATTCATGGTATACAAGGAATAGAGCTGGTCAAGAAAAATCGGACAGTCATTTTCTGCCAGATGATTTAGTTCTATCGACACCTTAAAGCTCTATAAAACTGCTGCTGATTTTATACTCCAGTAAAAAGTCAAGGTGTCAGAGGTTCTATTTTGCTCCAAACAGGTGGCAGTATTTTGAGTTGAAATCCTTGCTTTCACAGCAAGTTACCATTTAGAACAGTCAGAAGCAAGATGAGGCATCATGTTTTGACTGACTTGAAATAATATGATTTTTCACCTCCCCCAGTAAAAGCAGTGATACCGTTCAATTTTGTTTCCGTTCCAAGTGAACTAAAGTTCCAAAAAAGCCCTACAAAATGCGATTGTTTTCCTGCAGCCAGTGGCAAGGACAGCAACAGGGTACTGCAACGCCTGTAAGGTCAGGCCTGTTCCCAGTTTCAGGGCTCAAGGACACCTCCCACGGACAGGTTTCACCTGACCACTGTCAAAGCAGGAGGCAGACTGCCTGCCCGAAACCAGAGCCCTGCCCGCGGCAGCAGGCGAGGCTGCCCTGGAGCACAGCGCTAACGGGGCTCTCGCTGCCCAAGGAGAGCCACACACACCCCGCGTGCACCCAAACAGCTTCAGCCTTTCATGTTTCATCTGCACCTGCCATTCCTCTGTCTGCAACTCAGGCACTAAGGGCAAAACCCATGGCAGGATGCAAATGCTAGAAATCCCAGTTCTTCTACACCTGCATGTTTATCGTCTACTGAAATGCAAAGCTGGCTGGGGTTTTTTGTTTGTTTGTTTGTGTTTTGTAATTTGTCAGGGGGTTTTGGTGTGTTTTCTTTTTTTAATATATATATAAATTATTGCTACCTCACCAAAATTTTTAGCCTCTAATAGCTAACCTTAAGCCACCATGGTACAAGTGAGACACCCAGCAGGCAGGCAGATGCAGCCCTGAAGTTTCAGCTCCTTCTGAGGTGAACGATGCAGCCCTGAAGTTTCAGCTCCTGAGGTGAACGATGCAGCCCTGGAGTTTCAGCTCCTTCTGAGGCACTTGGCACTGGGTGGCCCTGGCAGCATTTCCCTGGCTGCTGGGAACTCAGCTCTGAGGTGCACAGTGCATTCAGCACGGCACAGCAAGCAGCCGCATCCCTGGTTCAGGAGAGCCACGTCTCCAGGGATCACAGCTCAGGGTGCTCCTCACGGAGGCACGCAAACGCTTTTGTGGGTTTCGCCTCAAGTAAATGGCTGACTTGCACAATACAGATCCGTGGGCCTTTTGTCACCAAAGGAATCCTTAATTGCTGGATTTCAATGAGACTGCTCGGGTGAACCAGATTTGTCGGTTCAAGTCCTGGTTTTGGAGTAATGGGTCAAAGGGACTTGTGAAGACACTTCTGCGGGAGCTGCAGGGGTGGGAGAGGGCCAGGAGTTACTGGTTTTCTCCCCCTGAAAGGAAGGTCACTTTGACAATACACACTGCCGGCAGCAGACTTGCCCATAAAGCAAATTACAAAGCACTGCCCATGACACAAACAAACACCATTATTATACATTCAAAGTAGTGCCCAAACTGAATTAAGCAGAACTTTACAGAACAAGTTTGAATCAAATATTAATGTGCACCCCAGAGAGAAGGACGAAGGGAAAGCACATGCCTCCAGCTCTTTTTCTCCCTGAAGTAAAAAGCACAGTAATGCAGCAAGACAGAAGAGTGAAGGTGCTGGTTAAATAAAAGTAATTGGGCATAAGATGAAAAACAGCTCTATACTTTGCTTTACACAATTAAACATATGATACTGTAGATGTACCATATTACCATATTACAGTGTGAAATCATCACAAATGTGCTGGGCAGTTTTCACTCACCTTGGCCACAATTTTATTACACTGTAAATCAGTGCTGATGACACCATGTCCAGATTAGTGTATTCAGCTAAGCCACAGGGCCAGTGCTCACAGAGGCCCTCATCATATCAGACTCCACTCATGATTTCAGATGACATCATTTAGCTATTTCACATGAAGGTATTGTGGAATCTGTTGTAGTCTGTCAAAAATAAAAAGTTCCTCAGCAATGTTTTTCTTACTCATATGAATACTCATTTTCTTACTCAACAGAAATTTACCACGGGGTCCTAACTTTCAAAGACACTTGTTAAAATGATTAATATCCAACTTCTTTACACCACCTTATTCATTTCTGGCTTACACTGACTGCCATGCTCATATGCCAAAGCCATTTGTCCCTCACTGAAGACATGTATTTACTCAACACCAAAATAATTTCCAGAGAAGGCTGTTCAGAGTTTTATACTTAACTGGAATTTTATGCCACTGTGTTTTTCACCAGCAGGCAACACAGAGTTTCTGAAATAACATGCCTGAAGCATAAACCACAAAACACCACAGCCAGTGGCCTACCATCAGACAACTTTGTATTGAAAATTGTTTCTTTTGCCAAAGACAAGCCATGCAGATGAGGCAGTAATTTGTTGGAGGTGGAGTGTAAGGATGCTTACAGGCACCCTCTAAGAAGCATTTGAACATTTCAACAGATCTGCAGCCTACTATCAACAAAATACAAATTTCTGAAGCATTAATTAGGCAATCTTTCTCTTTTTCATCAAAATTATAACTTTATGGGGTAAAAAGGGCTCAAGAAGGAACTCAATGTTTTTTCACGAGAGATATAATTTTAAAATTGTTCTTATATTGTGAAAAGACACTGACCTACTGACATCCATCAAGTGCTACTAGTTTTCTGAGTACACACATCAAGGTGCTGAAAACTCCTGAACCACTGGGGCAAAAGTAACAACCTTTCCACTTTAGCAATACTAAATAAATGTGCAACTGTAAAAATGAACTGTAGCCCCTCCAGTTTCCCACTGGGTCAAGCAGTGGGTACAGTGGATGTAACTGAGAAGTTGGAGATGTTGCCTTCCCTCCCTTCCCACTCTGGTATTTTTCTTCTGCACTCCTTTGTTCACTTAACAGGACTTTGTTTGAAGTGTGTTTTTACTCCTTCACTGCATGACCAACCCACACAGTCAGAAGACAGGCTTATAAAAACCACAGATCTCCAGCAGGGAGCTCAACGGTGGGTGTAATATTGGACACAGCTCTCCATTCATCACGCACATTCTCTGGATTTCAAGTTGACAGTGTCCCTTTAGCTTACTGTTCCTCCTCATGGGAGACCAGGTGAGTCAACCCTAATGAAAACACTTCCTCCACCAGCATATAAACAAACAGATCTTCACCTGCAACTGTTCTCAGCTTCCAGAACGCTAGTTAGAAACACATCAAGACAAAAAGAAAAAAAGGAAAAAAGTAAAAGAAAAAAGAAAAGAAAACAAAAAGGGGTGTGGGAAGGAGATACTAAAAAGTGTTACAGCTGCAGGGATGGTGGAAGGAAGGATGTGGGAGTTAAGGAGGTTGTATACAAGGAGGAAAATGACAAGGTCTCAAAGGCGTTCCCAGTCTTGTGCATTTCAAAAGCCCGGTCCGCCCTGGTCACTCGTTATTTAGCGTTTTAAGAATCAGAGCATATCAGAGTGACGGATGAGCAACTGCAGAGGGCTGTTTTCCACTCAGCCCAAACCTTCTCCACCAGCACCTACTCAGCGCTGCCCTCCCCGTCACTGCTGAAGGGACCGAGGTACCATGGGCTTGTCCCCACAAAGTGACCCCTTCCCTGGCCAGCCCTCTCCCAGCGCTCACGCACACGCAGAACCCACAGAGAGCAGAAACCGGGCGAGATCCCGAGGAAGCAGAGGCCAAACCGAGCATTATTAAGGAGGTCGGGCGACACGTACACCGTGGCTCTGCAGACGCAGCAAAACGCTGGCACCCATGGTGTGGCGTTTGGTATCTCTCCCTAATCTCAAATGTAGCTGAAAAGGAACTGGCACCAGATCAGCGGCCTCGTCTGGGAAGGAACAGAGAGGCTCTAGGGGAGACACAAGAAACAAGCCTCTTTTCACATCCTACCACCCTTGGGCATTTTGTGCGTCCCTTCTTTCTTCCCTGAAAGAGGCCTTTGTCACAGACGCGCAAATCCTATACGATTTATTTCAGAGGGAGAGAAGGTCTTTTTATTTATTCCTCCCCCCTCCCCTTTTTCGCAGTTCGGCGACAACAAATACGTCCCTGTGCTGCGCCCCCTCCCCTCTCCCCGGCCGGCGCCCTCGGGGGCGGGGGGCAGCGGCACCGCGACCCCCGAGCACGCAGGGGCTGCCCCGGCCCTGCCCGCGCTGCGGCCGCGGGGTCCGCGTGTTCCTGCGTGGGGGAGACCCGCAGCAGCGCGGCCGCCTCCCCTCGCCGGGAGCCCCCGCACCCCGCCAGCGCTCGGGCGCACAAAGGAAACAGACCCGCCGCAGCATGCATCCATCCATCCATCCATCCATCCATCCATCCATCCATCCTTGCATGCATGCATGCATCCCCCCGCCCCCGCTGCTCCGGCCCCTCCGTTACCTGAGGCGGCTCGGCTTGGCTCGGCTCAGCTCAGCGCAGCGCGGGGCCGGGGCGGCGCCGCCGCACTCGCATCCTCCTCGCTCCGCTCCTCCGCCGGCTGCCCCCGCCCGCCCGCAGCGAGGGGCGCCGCTCCGGGCGCCGCTGCCTCTCCCGGGGCGGACGCGCTGCGCCGAGCCGCGGCCGGGCGCGGAGGCGGCGGCTCCGTGAGGCGGCACAGCCGCAGCCTGGGCAGGGATGAGCTCTCACGGGCTGTCCGCGCTGCCGCTGCTGCCTCGCCTCGCCTCCGCTCCGCTCCGCCCGGGCGAGCGCGGCTCGGGCGCTCCCTCCCTCCCGCCGGGGCTCTGACAGATGGCGCAACCGCAGCGCCGCCGCCGCCGCCGCCCGGCCCCGCTCGGAGCCGGCACCCCCCGCCCGCCTCGCCCCTCCGCGGGGGCGGCCCCTGACTGACAGCGGCGGCGGCCAATGGCGGGGCGCGGCCCGCAGCAGCCGCCACTCTGATTGGCGGGCGGCGGGGGAGGCGGGGCGCGCGGCCGCGGGCGGGCAGCGCCCACCGACGCCCCCGAGCAGCGGCCGCCGCTCCGGGCACCCGGCGCGGCCGTGACGGAGGCGGACCAGGGCTGGGAAAGGAAGGGAAGGGGGCGAGGAGGAGGGAGAAGGAAGGAGAGGAGGGGTTGCCGCTCCGTGTCGGGGTTCGCGGCCGGCAGCTGCCAGCGCCGGAGCGGTTCGCGATGCTCCGAGCGCCGCTGGGGCGCCTCGGGAGGAGAAGGGAGGAGTGAGCTGAACGTCTCAACATCCCCGATGAATGGGAGAACAATCTTAAGCAGATTATGCGTCTTTGTGAAAGACGACGGCTTGTTTTACTACTATGGTTTGTTTTTTATCCGTAATTCTTGAAATTGGCAATAGTGGGTGATAAGGCGACGGCGGGAATGAAATACGCGGAGGTTTTCCAGAGTTATGGTTTTATTCCATTTTCCACATTTAATCACGGAGTGCTCAGCCGGCTGTTTTGGGAGCAGCGTCAGTCCCACGAAGCTGGTCTGTCAGGGTGTAGCTGCTGCCCCTCAGCGCGGCTGGGCTTCGGTCCTGGCTGCAGCCAAAGATGTGCGGGCAGCCCTGTCCCCAGTCACGGGCACCCTGCTCCACAGGCAGGGCATTGGAACAGCTCTCTGCACACTTTGTTCCCTTCAGCTTCTCAGCAACGCCGTAAATGCTCCCAGCGTTTCTCAAGGTGTTGCATCCACCTCCCACGCCCGCTGAAAGCCCCGCAAGCTCCAGCTTCAGGTCCTGTCCCCAGCACCGCCCTGTCTGTGACCCTGAGTGCTCCCATGCCGACAGATTGGCACATCTCACTGTCACTTGTCTCCTAGGCTTGGAAAGATCTTCTGCCTTAGGACTGCAGATATTGCAGTCTAGGCTTCAACAAGAACAGGGGAGACATACAAAATACAAAAACAGAGGGAGAGAAACTTAATTAACTATGTTGAAATAGCAAAGAGAACTATAACACAAGTTTTCAATAAATGAGGTTTACATTTCTCTCCCACTTCTTGGATTTAATTTTTGTATGCTGGTATTTAACCAGAGAATTATGTCATCTTGGTAATTTGATTTCCTGATGAAATTATGGTTTTACAAGTTCAAATATAAACTTGTTTCTTATCAAGATGTCTACAGCTGAGTGCTCAGAACAAAAGAGGTTTTCCCCTCTCTGTCTGGGTGACTATGTAAGTTGTGTGTAGGTGACTCTTGATCATTACATTTCAGGACCTGAGTTTGTTTCACAAGTTCACATAAAGAACTTGGAGAAGATGGGGAATTCCGAAATAAAATGTCACTTATGTCACTTCTCATTTTAAACCTCACTGTAGATGTACAAAGAAACGAGTCTTTCAGGCTTCCAGGTAGCTATTTTTGTTTCCATCCTAATCCTTCTATGCATATTGGGGTTTTTTTAATAATTTATTTTACCATGTAAAAGGTATAATCAACACAAGAGTAGAAATGTATAGATCAGCTGAATAAACAACCTTTGATTTTCTTCCTGTGGGATGAAAACTGCAGCTCGGTGGAGGGGTGTGATGATGCCTTCCCAGAAACACGCACTGGGATCCTGATGCTGTAGACTTTGGGGAGCTGAGGCTGCAGCCCTTGGGCCAGCACAGGGACCAGTTCATGCAGAACAGAACTTCAGCTGGCCAGAGCAGTCTGGAGGCAGAGCAGATTTATGGACTTCCAGCTTGGAGACTATCAGGACTGCAAATGGTGTCTTAATACTCTGGGATCCTCAGCGGAGAGCCAGCATGTGGCTCTAGGGAAAGGGGCATTTTTGCATGCCTTGTTTGCCTTTTCTATGGGTTTGTACACAATCTTACCTCCCCACAAGACAACAGAGGTTTCTTAGGGACCTTAAGCACCTTGGAAAATAATTAATCAGATATTCTTTCTGCAAATCTACAGGACAGAAATGCACTTAATTTTCTAGTCAAAGAATCTCTGTCTGAAATTTGAATGCTCTTGCTCTGAATGAAAACTAGAATGGCACAAAGAAAAAAAAAAAAAAAAACAACTGAAACAGACAAAAACCTACTTGACACTCTTTTTTGAGCCGAACTAGAAAGTAACCAACTAATCAATGAAATCAGACCAAAGCAACATCACACAGCAGCCACAGGACTGCTGTAAGCCTGGGCAGACAGACTGGCTCAGCAGCATGTCATTGAAAGTCTGATTCTGAGCTAACGTAGCTGAAGAGGAGCAAGGTGTGGAGCCAGGAATCGAGTGCTGGCAGTGGCATGGGCAGCACAGGAGGAAGCCTTGGTTTTTCCCTTTAGGGTACCTGCACTTCCCTTAGGATCACAAAGCTGCTGTGAGTTCCTGCAGCCCCAGTGGCAGAGGAGAGATGTGCTGGAGCGTTCCCTGTGTGTGAGCCAAGCCCACATGTCCCCACAGCAGCTCCTCCTCACACAAGTCTTGTTCTTCAATACTCATCACTATGGTTTGACTGTATTGATATTTGCCTTCAGGAATCACCCAGAAAACCCAACAGACATACTCCCAGTTAAGCAGAAGAAATAATTAGATTTACCTACATAACACAGGAACAGTTCTTTATACCCTCCTCTTATTCTGTCAACTTTTCTAAATACCCTAACCTTTAAGTGTTTTCTCCCACCTTTGTCTGTGTAGCCTTCCTCCTCATGCCAAACTATTTTCTCCTTTCTCCAACCTCACTTTAAAACACTTATTCATTAAAATCTTGAAATAATGTCCATTGAAATGCTGCTTCTCCATCAGTCATTTTCATGGAAATACTGTCAAAACCTTAAATGTGCAATCACATGTGCTAAACAATGTGGTGTCAAGATTTTCTCCTCTCCTTCCTATTCCCTGCTCCTATCTTCCTATAGTGATACATGGCTTCTCACAGCAATATGAAAATGACAGAGTCTGATTAGGATTTATTGATATCAATGATTTAGCATCTGGGAGTACAGGGTAGCAGTCCCAAAATGACACACAAGTGTCTTTTAGACTTGTCAATGGGCAAGAAGTCAGTGACAGCTATCATGAACGTATGCTGAATAAATAATGTCCACAGTTTTCAGTGAAAGGTAATATTTTGAGAAGCCAAACATGCTCACAGCTGTAACAGCAAGGAAATGTAAAAGCAGCTCTTTTGTAGAACAGGGCAGGACATCAGTTTCCTTGGTTGTGTCAAGCCACTCTTGGTAAAAGTAGGCTGACTGTCAGGAATAACCATCAGAATTATTTGCTGGATACTTCTGGGCCATAACTTGTAGAAGTCAGATCCTAAGAACTTGTATTTTAAAAGATCCCCAAAGTATTAAATGTTATAGTGTCTTTATTTTTTCTTTTTTTTTTTTAATTAATAACAAATGTTATTATTGAGATTACCTTTCATAAGGATTAACAAACATCATGCTTAAATTCTTCATTCAAACCAATGCACTAGTCACAGACTGATAGGTCACTAATCTGCTTCACCATTTTATCTTCTGTCTTACACTTCCTCCCTTTTTGCATTGCTAACTTGGCAACACTTCCATTTGTTTTGGTTTTGGCTGGGTGTATTTTACCAGCCTGTCATGTATAGCATATTATAAATAATTACGGAGTAGTGGCGGGGGGAAAGGGATCTGAACTTGCCTACACTATTTTAGGAGGCTGACAGTATTTGCCTCAAACATCCCACTGTATTTTCGGGAGGTGCTTCAGCTGGAGAGTGCTAAATGGGTCTTGCTGACTCACAGGTGATTTCTGCCAGGGAATGCTGAGGTGACAGGTCTGCCTCCCTGGGGACAACATCTCTGAGGTGTGAACAGCAACCTGGAAGCAGAAGGGGAGGTCTGAACTGAGCTCTTCCTCATGCTCATCAGCAATAGTCACACTAATACACAGAAGCTGAAAGAAGGGTATTGGCAGGGATAGGAAAAGAGCACTTTGACATTTGTGTGTTAGGTAGATCATTTGTGGGAGCAAGTAGACAGGAGAAACATCATCACCTTATATCTTTAAGGAATAAACCAAAGAGGCCTTTCTTATTGCTGTAGAGGGTCTAATCTCAAACATTTACATTCATATAAGCCTGCTTTTCTAACTGTCTCAGAATATTCCAAACCCAACAATTAGAAGAGCTGTTTCCTCAGACACTACACAGACATTTTGCAAAACCAGCAAAGCAGGTGTTAAACTGTAAGAACAGCATCTTCAAATGGCATCATGCATTTTCTAAAAGTCAAATTTCCGTGTTTATAAGTTCCAGATGTGTTTGCACTCTCTGTGGCTACACATGGACATGGGGGATAAAACAGACATGGGACAACCTTAGGAAATCCAGAAATAGCATAAAAATATTAAAGCCATTTTTCATAACTTCCAGATTTATTAGAAGTCACATACTACTCAAGTCAGAAAAAGAATTCTTACTCTTATTTTACGTACTCAAATAAACAGTTTAAATTCTCTGGAAGTTGGTAAAAGGCATTGACTTTCAGTAAAAATATTTTTTAAATGACAGAGAGGAGCCTGTGGGATAAGAACAGTAATTTGTTGCATTTATAATCCAGCCAAGGAACATAGCAGTTCTCTTCTTGGGATGGGATATTTTCAAAGATACAGGAAGCAGTGTGTATATTACATCACATAATTTTGTAGACATGAAGAACAGATAATATGCTTAAAGATGTGCCACTGTCCTCCTTCTGCTGTCAGCACTAGCCCTCTGCTGAGCATCAGAGGATGCTGGAAAGGCTGGCTTCCTACAGCAGAATAAAGCCCAAGTTTATCCTTAAATACTACTTTCTTCATTTATTTGTAGACACCAACACCATAGTAGATGCACTGATAAACTGCAGGTATATTTCCAGGAAATAGGCCCCCATAGGGCATTGTGATTCCCAGAAGTATACAGTTTTATTAAAAAAAAAATAGAAGTATACAGTTTCTTGTCTGTCACTGTCTCCAAGCCACACTGTGTAACAGAACTAACACATTAATCTTCAGGTCTAAAATGTCAGCACATGCTAAGAACTAAATGAGTCCGTGAGGATACTCAGATTATCCGAGGGGGCACTTTGGCTATAGTGCTTCCATTCCCAGGATACAAAATGGGGACAAAAATGTCTTCTTACTTGTGCAGCCTAAAGATTAATTACTATTTGTGAAGAATTATAAATATTCTGAGCAGGCTGTACTGCAGAAGCATGAAGAAAATTAGTAATACTCTTTCCATTGTGGGGCTGAATTTTTGCACAGTGCCACCTCCTGAATATGAGGAGAGGCATATTTCTATTTTCTCTCTAATCCTTTTGGCCATTACGTCACCAAATGAGTCAGGATCATCTCAAAAAAATAAAACTATTCATGTTCCTGTGACTAACTGCTGCATGCACTCAGGGAGGCTACAGCAAGGTTATGTAAACTGTCCCAGTTCTGGCACTACCCAACTGTTGAACTCTTGACCTTCCACTTCTCGTGTTCTTTTAATCTATTTTTGGGTGTGATTTCCCAGTTTTCTTGGTTTGTTGGGTTTTTTTTTGGTTGGTGTTTATTTTTTTTTTTAAACTCTAATGGTAAAACAACCCAGAGATCTGTCAGCTGGAAGTTGTCTGGTTCCATGTGTATCGTCAGCAATGACATATGTTAATGAGCTTATTAGAGGGTTGGGAGAGTCCTTTGGTTGCCTGCCCTCCTCCTCCTGGAGGCTGCAGTTGCCACCCAGAAGCAGGGGGCTGTCCCTGTCTGCCTGGGACAATTATTAGGAAGGTACAAAGTACACATTTGAGCAGCGAATTTCCAGCTGTCTGGTGACAGGGAGTGCTGGTGGGTGTTCCCACAGTTTGGGGTGGGGGCTGAGCTTCTCCCAGATTGTCTTACATGCCTTCTTTCCCAAATCTGCCCCTTTCTACTCGGGCTCACGGAGGCTGTGTTCTCTCTAGTGCCCCATCTGTTCGTCCCTGTCACACACCAACAGCCTTGATGCACTGTTTTACTGACAGTAACCTCTTTCTAATGAGATGCTGACTTGTGGACGGGATTCCAAGCAAGCATTAATAAGATTTGCATTTGCTTTCAGCTTATTAATCAGAGCCTCTTCCGCTGGTGTTATCTCCAAGGAAAACACATCCTAGCCAGCAGTGTGCTCATCGAGCTCTTTACCCACACTGTGTCTGCTGGCACCTGCAAATGGATGTGATTCAGTGTGAACCTCCCACAGAGCAGCCTTCACCTTGCTGTCATCACCTTGGCAGCACCATGGAATGCTGTTGTGGAGCTGCAGTAATGCCACTGCCCTCCTTTTCCATCATTCTCACCTCTTGTAGTATTTTTGAACAGACTATTTTGTTGACAATGCCAAAGTGAACCAGTGCCCTCATCGGCTTATTTTCTAACTGGGAGTCTTTATTGCTTGGCAATTGCAATTGCATCTGTCATTAGGGATGAATTCTGGATCATTCAGCTAAAGAAAAAGCAATAATCATGGCACTGTGCCATAGCTGCCTGTATACAGATGACCATGCTCATCATTTGGACATTCCCTAGCTGCACTGGAAAACAGATACAGGATGTAGTGAAGCCAGGCAGAGGGAGGAATGAAATAAACGTGGCCACACTGCCCTCTGAGATGCACAGCCGCTGACCTGTCTTCACCCAAGAGCAGAACTAAAAACTTTCTAAGGCTGTTTCTACCCAAAAAGGGGATCTGCTGAGTCTGGAACAGATTACCATTTTGCTGAACTGTTCAAAGCTCCTTTGATTATCAAATCTTAAAGTACCTAAATAAGAGATTGTTCCTCAATGAGCCTCCCACAGCTGGAGCTGCATGCAAGGGTGAGGAGCAGTGTCCCATGTCAATGCAAGATTTAAAATGAACCAGACCCAGAATTGTTAATCCACTAGCAGAAGAGAGAAAACACAGAAAAGTACCCATACGAATGCAAAACCCAAATGCACAGAGGCAAAATCTAGACAAACAAAATTAAAAGGGCAAAATGAATAATCTGAGGAATAATAAAGGTCTCTCTGCACACAGACTTTGTATACAGTATTCATGGAAAGAGAAGTCATTGAGATTAAATGTACTGATAAAAGCAATAATACAAAATAACATTGTCAGGCAGGCAGGAAGTGAGACCAAGAGTCAGATTTTGCAGACACGTGTTATTAATGTGGTGCAGGGGCATGGAAACAGGAATGATGCTGTAAACCTCAGAAAACCTAATGATATGAATGCAAGGTAGAATCAAAAAACCTGTTCTGAGATAAAACCCCACGATGCAAACTCAAAAAACCCCTCAGGAAATCAAATGCAAAAGAAGCAGTAGGGTAGTAGGAAATATGTGAAGGGATAAGATTTCAGTCTTGTCTGAGAGAAAAACTCAGTCAACCAAAATCCTGTAGTGATGATAGGAAGGTATAAAATTCAATCTGCCAGCATTGCTCTGAGTCCCTTGCAGGTGAGGTCAACAGGTCATGGTGTCACTGTGTCAATGACTGTACCAGCTCAGGCAGGATAAGCATCTTCTGTCACACAGATCACATCGACTCTGTGCATGAGCATTTTGCTGCACCCTTCTCTTACACCCTTTTCCTACCAGGAACAGCAGGATGTTCTTTTTTCTTTTTCTTTTTTTTTTTTTTTTTTTTTTTTTTTTTTTTTTTTGATATCCATGCTTCACTTCAGTGTTTATTTCATTTGAGAACTAAGAATGTTTGGCTGGTAATCAAGCTCCCTTTTCCCAAGAGTGCCTTTTGGGTGTTGCTGAAGCACGTATGTAAGTGTGCTTCCACTTTCCCTGGATGAGGAAAAGCTCAGCAAGCATAGCAGCCAGGACAGGACAGCTGGAGCTCATGACTAAATACCTTCCTGGATGAGGATTACTTGCTTTATAATAAAGTATACTTGCTTTGGAGGAGCAGGATGATTCCCAGTGCTTCATGGCTAACTGTGGTAATGTTAAAAGCACCCAGGTAAGTCGAATTGCTCCTCTGCAAGATTATAGACCTTATCTAGATACAGAAAGTTGGCAGTGGCATTTAGGCTCCTATCTGCAGAAGTGAGTAATCCTTGTCAACAATTTAAGTGGAATTAGCTGAATCTCCTGGGAGCAGCATGTATCTCACAACCTTTTGCTGGCCACAACCTGGTTTGATAGAGTTCTGTAAGTGGAATAAAATTTGACTGTAACCACAGTAAAATGTACTTTTCTGCTATGTCATTCACATGCATTTGCTGACCTCCTTAGGATTATGTGCTAAAGAGGTAAAAGCCACAAAGCTGCATCTAAAGATAGTTTCTAAATGTCTTTAATAATAGTTTTTTAAACTAGCAGACATTATTTGTACTATTTTCCCACCATCAAATAGCTGCTGAATTCTGAAAAAAAGGAGAAAAAAAAAAACAACACAGACATGGTTACCACATATAACCATTACATACCACAAGAAAACAGACAACCATTTATCCCGTCCCAAAATAAGGCTGTATGACTGAAAAGGCGACAACACTGTGTGATGTTAGTGAGTTGTATTTTGGAGGGACAATTCCTACAGCAGAAGACACCTGTTAGCTTTTTGACTGAGTTCATTGTCACCACAGAACCAAAAGACCCAAAGGAAGAAGAAATGTCTAGCAATCATGTTTGATGTGAGTCTTTTCACCATTAAGTTTGAGGGTGTAAAGCAACTGAAGTAGAAAATGACATTAAATCACTAGAGAGCATTTTAAAAGAGTTATTGCTTGTGACTCTTCATGATGCTGGAACTGCAATGCTACAACTTTGAGGCACACAACAAAAAGAGGGAATTAGATATCCATAGCTGACTTAATTTTCTGGTCATGAAAGTACAGCAGATGAACCAAGATGTGAGATCCTCAAATTGCTAGAAAAACGAGTAAGAGAAAGGCACAGAAAGCAATCAAGCCAATTATTTACCATTGTCAAGGAAGCATCTGAAAGGAAGCTGACAACAAACCATATGAAACAAGTGCTCATATCTATAATTTTGTGGAACTGGGCATGTGCCAAAGGAGAACTCCCACCCACACGCACAGAGTACTTGGATTTTTGAGGCAGTCTGGGCACACAAGATAGAGCATCATAGATAAAGGCATTTGGCTCACAGCATTCAGATCACAGATGCTTCCTCAGAGCACCTTCTGAAAATGAAGATTGTCTCCAAAAACCTGGAGATGTCACTGTTTGGCAGGCATGGCCAGGGATATCAAAGACCTGGTAAATGGTTGAGGTTCACGTGGGTATGTGCCAAAGCAACCCAAAGCTGATGAAATGTACATAACATTTAGTTTGTCTGTGCTCTAAATAAAGGAGAGCATGGGAATTAACTTGAGTATTGGAAGCACACTGTTTAATTATTGTTCCTGGCTTCTCTTGGATGATTCAAACTTAGGTTTCTTCAAGCAACTACCCTGCAGATTTGTAGGCATGATCTAGTGTGTTCCATTTGAAAACTGGGACCAGGAATCAGTCCCTGATCCTCCCTTATTCAGTGGTGTAGACATATATAGATAGTTACAGGTGCTTCAGAAAAAGTTAAATCTTGGTTGTGCCCTCCCACCTACACCACAGATATTTTTTGCTACTGCCTGACTGAGCTGACCTGAGACCCTGAAATTGCCTTGGCTCCCCTCTCTGTCTGTGCACAGGCTGTGGCCTGTCTCTCAGTCTGACAGGAAGCAGATGACTGTCAGACACTGCACTGACCACAGCAGGAATCATTTCAGCAGGCCTGGTACCCTCAGCCTCGTGCTTTCAGATAATAGCCCTGACTCAGGCCACTCTGTTCAGATGATTTACCTTGGAAGAGGAGTCCTAGATCACCATCATTTTACAATGATAAAGCTTAATCCCTTCTTAAAAGTGCCGCAGACCTATAAAAGCAAGCTGCTAAAAAGAAAATATATGCCAATCCATCCCTGAATATAGTAACATTCCCTGCAGAATGTGTTAGCAGCAGCCTGGTGAAAATGCTTGCTGTCAAGATGAATATATACTTTTAGTACTTTACCCCATCAAGCAGAAGTGGTAGTAAGAGCAAGAAATAGGATGAAAGGGAAATACCTATGGGCCAAAGCCTGCCACTGTGGGCAAACTATGGTCCTCCAAGAGCTTATCATTAAATTGATAAAGTCAGATGAGAAAGTATCAGCTCACAATTATTAAATACCCCACCACCAGAAGCACAAGGCTGTTGTCAGTGAGAGAATAGCCTGATGTATTTTTTGGTATTGAGCACCTAGAAAGTATACACCCGACTCTTTACAATGCCTCACAAACCCAGGGTGTTTGCAGTGAAACAAGATCACTCAAAGAGAGATTATCTCTAGAGATAATTAAGTGCTATCTTAACACATGAACAAGGAGCAGTATTCACTCTCATTTGTTGAGACAAATTTAAACAAATCACCCAAGTGGGAGGCATTATACCAGGATCAGGTATGGGATTGTGTCTAGGGACCTCAAAAACTCAACGTGTAGTGTTTGACAAAGGTAGAGAGTTTCAGCAACTCCTGGCTCTACTGGTACTGGCAGCTGCAGTGGGGTGGGAGCAGTGGGGGAAGGCTGGGGTGCCTGCCCAGGGCTCCCTGGGACAGGAGGCCCAGTTCAGTTTGTTCCCCACACTGCTGCCCCATGAACCATCCCATGCCCCTTGGCCACCACACTGGGCAAAGGGATTTTTGTCTTGTCCCTCCCTCTTTCTGTCCGTGCGTATGTACAGAGCAAGAGGCATGATGTTTTGGAAGGACTTGAAGGCCAGCCAAAATGAAAGTGAGAGAAATCACTGGAGCAGCCAACAGGCTCCAGCAAGAGGAAAAGGGGACGCTGAAGTACAGAGTAGTCTTTCCATTAATTTCAGGGCAGGCTGGATCAAACCCATATAAGCCCAAGGCTAGAAACAGGAAATGTCATGCCAAATATTAGGAAGCAAACTGTGGCAGTGAAAGAAGTCAAGCAATTTCTGCACAGGGAGGGAACAGAGCCTTGTCCTACTATGGATGGTGACATACTACTACAGCACTCTAGAATCCTTTAGAATGAGTTTCCTCACTATCTCATTATTTAGGATTTCTTTGTTTTGTTTTTAATCCATTGTGTTCAGAAAGAAAAATACGAAGAGAGCCCTCTTCTTCCATCCATCCTTGGGAGTAACAGGCCGTTTCAGGCAAAGAAACCTCTGGCACTTCAAACAGCAGAAGTAGAGATAACATTCCGTAATGAATTATTTGGTGACAAAATATGACAGTGCCCAAGAGATTCATACTTTGAAAAATATTTTGGTATTTAAATTTAGAGAAGGGAGCACTTAAATCACAAGCCAGGGATCTCCATTTACTCTTTGGGGCCTGTTACTTTGTTCTGCTTTGAGGTGTGCAAAATTTATTTTGACATCTCTTGCTTCTGGAATATTTAAAGTTTAAGATGATTTTTTGACAAAACAAATCTAATTTTCAGAGGTTTGTACTTCACACTTCACAGATGCTTGGAGTCAGATGGGCCAGATTCTCAGCTCTATGAAAAGTCATTGTAACTACCCAAGGAATTCTAAGGGAATTCTTAGATCAGCACAGTGAGAAAAACAATTGGCTTCACTATGAGCATGTCTCACAGAAGTAATGAAACAGTATCAGTTGGTTGGTATTCTATGCAAAACAGGTATTGTTAAATGCTATCACTGAAAAAAATAGGTCTGGGAAATGCTCCATAAACAATCCCAAATGCCCAGAAAATCAGCAATCTATGGCTTCTCTCCCTTGTTTTGGTCTGGGCTATTGTTTTGAGCTGTTGCTGGCACAGTACTTTTGTCCTGTCCCAAATCTTTTTTAACTGCAGACACTTAAGATCTAATCAGCTTTAATGACCCTATGAAACTAAAGGCATCATCACTTAGCACTGTGCAGTGCAGCACACTGCAGAGCCCCACCAGAGCATCACATGAGCTCTTCTGGAACTGGAAGACATCATTGTGCTGCCTGTTTTCCCAACAAATTTGATAATTTCGTGCATGCTTTGGGAACCAAGGCAAAGATTTTTGCTAGGTGCTTTGTATGCTTCATGTCATGCAATTCTGAGCAAGACTTTTGGCATCTGGTGAGTTCAGGCATTTTAACTGTGTGGTCTGTGGAGTAAATCCACCTGTAAATTCAAGCAGAGCTGCTAAACAGGATCCTCTTGAGAAAGAAAGGCAGACACTAATGTGAGAAATAGCTACACACGTTTCATAGTTTAAGAAGATTTATTAAACCTTATGAAAATACAACAGAAGACTGAATAAAGAAAAAAGGTTACGGCACTGGGAACAAAAGACTTTCCCCACCATGTGCTCAGTCCCCTCACAATGAGGTTTTCCCTTTTTAACCCTTTAACCCCTCCCAAAGTTCTGTCTATCAACCCCTTCTACGCTGTCCAGTGGTGGAGATCTCTTCCTCAAATCCTGACTGGAGGTCAGATGGCACCATAGTGACAAGCCAGCCCTCCCAGATGTCCCAACTCCCATTGTCACTTGATAACCATGAGAGGGGCACAACATAACTATAACTATGAAACTTTTCTTAAACCTATATACATGATATTTGTCCATTAATTGTGAGAGTCAATCATCACATTACTCATCAATCACACTAAGACTGGAGGGCTGGGCTAGGTGAAACTAAAAGGGGAAGAAGCAGAGAGGAAGAGTTACCTACCATTCCTGCAGCAGCTCTCTCATGCCTCCAGAGCCAGTTTCTATTCCCGTGGTAGTCCTTACCCCAGCATGCTCACTGGGCATACTCCATGCTCACACTGCTGGCATAGAGGAGCCTTTGTAGAACCACAAACCCCTCTAACCTTCTGGCAGTCACACCAACTTGCACACCAAAGAGCAAAGTTGTCTTGGAATTGCAGTCAACAAATGTGGTGGCTGGCATCACAGTGCGTATTTAATGTTGCATTTTTCAGTCTAAGAATCAGCTATTGACAGTGATATGATCTGTGCTAGGACAATTGCAGGACAGTGTCAAGTTTGCAAGAAAGGAAGCGAAAGTGTTGTAGTATGGATTTTATTTTTAATTAATAGCTGCATGAAGTTACAAATGAAATGCTGGAAACTGTTTTCAAGAGTGTTTGATCAGTCAAAAGCTAGGTGAGGTCCTCAAAAATATCTGATAAGTACCACTTGAGGTTGTACCACATCTAGAGACTACAACATTTTCATTTTGTATTAGAGCATTCACATAAGAGCAAAGGGAGTGGAGAAAGTAGCTGTGAGGAACTTGACCAATTTATGACCTAGAACAGTAATATGAGCCTTAGGTGCAAATTTAGAGGACTCCAGGAAACATGATAGATAGCAAATAAAAGAAGTAAGGCACCAAGGAGTCCCTTGCCTTATAGAGACCTCTGCTCATTACCTGAACATCCTCTGTTCAGTGGTAAAATACATGTGAACAATCTGTCCTGGCCACCTGAACTGTGCTTCACAGGGCCAAATAAAGAAAAAACAAACAAACAAAAAAACACCCCAAGAATAAGCATTTATGGAATTAGCTATCCATACTTCTACACAAGTGAGATTGCTGCCAGAGAAAAGGATGTCAGTGTTAGCATCCTCAAGTGGCCAAGAAAGAGGAATGGGGCTCTGTGGTGAACCCTCAGTCCAATACAGTCCATTCTGGCATCCCCAGGGTCCTCTATTGTAATGACTTTCTCCTGGGAAAGAAATTCCCTGTTTGTGCTATGATTTTGTTCAGTACAATATGTCTTATCCTGAAAATGTTTTTTAATGTATTTCCTTTTAATATGAGCTTACAAATTGAATATATACTCATGTTTACATAACTGTGACTAATTGTACTTGTTTATAAGAATCGGTGGTTTTTGTTCATATTCAGCGTGGGCTTTTCATGCAGAGTTCAGAAGTATTGAAATCTAGTAATTTCTTTATTTTTCACCAAGGGTGTTTTTCTTGATCAAAAGTATTCACATATCCATAGTAAGAGCATTCAAAGACATTCAGGCTCCATAAATTGATTTACACAATACAAACACACAGAGTTCAAATTTCTTCATTCATCTTCACCAACTGCTGTCATTTAGCTCCAAAGTAATTCTCTTTCTCCTACTCTGCCCAGCTCCCTCCTCCTCCCCCCCCTTTTTTTTTTGTTATGCAAACTTGGCAGATTTAGCCTATGTTTTTGGTGTGTTTGAGGATTATACTTTTGCTTTGTACAGAATGGAAAATATGTGATTTTCTGTTTCAAGAGAAAAAAAAATCTAAGAAATTAACAGTTGTTGGAAAGTCTGTCCTCTCCAACCTTTCAGCTGAAAAAAAAAATTACTAAGTTGCATATTGTTTATGAGACTTAAGTGGTCCTCAAATCATGATCAAAAGTTTCCTAATTTAAAATTATTTAAAGAAGTACAGACTGTTCCAGTTAGAAATCTGTGAGTTTAAAGTTTACACTTGTATCAGGATAGAGGGAGGTTCTCTGAGGTTTTTTTGCTTCTGAATGAACTTTGATATTTGTCACAGGTCTGAGCGATTTGGAAAGGAAAGGGAAGCATTAATTGCTGTTACAAGTCCACTTCCCATAGCTTGAAAATCTTGACTATCAAAACACCTTGTATGTCATTTTAAGCAGTCTTTTTCCTCTTTGTCTCTAATGTACCCATAACCTCTTAAGAGTCATTTTTTCATCTACTTTCCAAACAATATCCTGAAACTAACAACATTTACCTTAGAAATGCTTTATTGTTTTAAGTATTTTGACTTTGCTGTATGCATTTGGAAAGCACATCAGCTTCATAAACAAAAAATAATATAGATTTTCTCTTTTTATCGAATGTCATTATGCAGTGATAAGAACTGCATAAGTGAGGTGCTTTTATTGAAGTTGTTTCTTCTCCATTATTGCTGAAGGCTTTCAAAAAAGGTGTGATCTAAATGGTAATTCATGAGAGCACTTTCAGGACTGATCATGATGCCACGGTGGGACTATGCTGATGTGCAATTATTGGGGGTTTTTGCCACATTTAGTCGAGTTGCTCCCAGTTTATACTAGCACAGATGAGAATATTCACAGAAATAAAGGCTGTGAAGCTCCTGGAAATGTGTCATCTTATGTCTTTGCTGTTTTAGACCTCAATTTCCCCATCATTTGAATTCTGCTTTGAATCTTAGCGGTTCATTAAATACTGTGTCAGTGAAGTCAGAATTTGGAAGAGTTAATGAGTTGCTATTGGGGAAGGCGCCGTAATATGAGGGATGTGGTTTTGGATTTTAACTGTGAAGAAGATTCAGGAGGCTTATATAAGAGTACTGGATGATTTAAGGAGAAGAGGAAGTTAACTGGGATTCGGAAAGATGGTCCTGTTGGCTTTGTGAAACGCATACTCTTCTTGTATCTTCCGTGGGAAGAGGGACAACCCAGCAATCTCCACCTGGACACCTGTAATCCTTGTACACAGCATGAAACATGGCAAACTGAGACTCCATGACATGCACAGTGAGCAGATCGCTAATATTTTCATCATAAACATTTATGGCCAGTTTAATTCTCTCTTCCTTTCTGTATGTGCTCATTAAACTTCAGTTTCCTCCTGGAACTGGAGTTTTTGTGTGTGCCCCCCCCTTACTTTTTTTTTCTGAAAATAAAAATAATCCTTGAATCTCTTCCAAAAGGGCTCTGAACTTTATAGCACAAATCTTTGCTTGGCTAGGCAATATGTGCACTTCCTCTCATGAGGCCACCACTGGGATGGATACAAGGAACTCGATGAGGTATCTGAAATGACTCCAGTACCCACCCAGCTTATCCCCCTTAAGTGACCTTTCTGAAGTCAGCAGGCTTCCTAATGTGACATCACTACAAAGTGATGTTTTATATTAACTTTATGCAAAACAAAAACAGATTGGAGGACTCTTTGAAGACTGTAGCATACCTTTAGCTTCCCTAAACTTGGTGATGTCCAAGGCCTTTTTATCTTCCTTCTTTTCTTGAGATATTTTTAAAATTTTATTACATATTTAATCCTTTCTGCCTGTGAGGCACATTATCACCGAGTATTAAAAAAATAGCTCTGGTAGACTGCCTCAAGGAATGAACTTGTCCACAGACCTTGCCCAAAGCAGGTCCAGCTATACCAGAATGATTCCAACTCACATCTGTCACATTTGCTTTGAGAAGCCAAGAGTGATGGATATTCCACAACCTCCCTGGGCAATCTTTTTCACTGTTTACTGTCCTTATCACTGGAGAAAGCTGTCTCTCGCACCAACCCTTAGTCTCTCTTGGTGCAATCAAAATACATTACACTTGTCCTATCTCCAAAGAACATATGAATAATTTCTCCCTTTTTGCATCTGTCTTTCCCTTAAAGGCTCTTAATGTCTCTCCTTAAGTTTTTTTTTTCCTGCTAGACCAATCAACTTCAACTCTTCCTAGCAGTTCATTTTTCCTACACCCTCATTTTTTTATTTCTGACTTTTTTGAAGGGGGATATTTTCCATCAGAGACATGAGAAGCAAGCACCAAATAGAACACCAAGGTTATTTTATCTATTTTAATAAAAGTTCTTCTGTGTGGCTTACTGGAGTCCATTAGACCCCATGTAATCCTCTTCAGTCTGGTAAACCCGAGTTTCCACCAAGCTGAGGTGCAAGTCACTTCCTTCAAAGGGCTGCTCAGGCTTACAGTGACCATGAACAGAGATGCTATTTGAAGATGTAATAAGAAGAGCCTGGAAAACAAACCAAAGGAGTGGGGACCCACTGTAGGATGCACTGTGTGGACAGGTCCTTTGTGTTTTAAATCTGCTTGGAATGATGGAATATAAATGAGTTAAGAGATTTTAACTTGTAGGAAAAAACCCAAACAAACAAACAAACAAACAAACCCACGAAAACCAACCCCAAAATCCCCCAACCCAAAAGACCAAACCAAAAAAATAAACCTCACAAAGCCCCCCCAGAGTAGTAGCATATTTAAGCTCTAGAGCTGACAGGTGCTGAAAGGATTCAAGAAATGATCCAAAATGAAAGCAATTGGAGTCACCCAGATATGAAACTGCCAAAGTGTGTGGGGACTGTCAGAGGGTGTAACACATGTGCTCTGCTTTTGGGGAGCCAAACACAGCAATGGAACAAGTACCTGTGATGAGGGATGATGAACTTATTCTGGGAGGATTAATAAAAACAACATAATTCTTCACTTACATACATTAGAGAGGTAAGCCAAATAAACGCTTATTCTGGATGAGATAGTTTGTCCAGAGAATATCCAGGCACTACCATCTGACCTGGAAAACTGCCCAAATGAGAATGTTAATTTTTCAGATGTTTTAAATTAAGAACTGTGCCTGGAAGTTAACTTTTCACTTAACAACAAAATCTCATTTTAATCCAAGGTCTGTCTATTGCAAGCATAGCAATCACCAGTCATGCCTCTCTTAGTGTAGTGCTGACTTTACGAGCTTCACGTGGTTTGTAAATGAGGGGATAAATAGGTATCAAACACTCTGTGCAAATTTACCACAAAGACATCTGGATTTAAGAACCCCCCAGCAGGCAAGTTGCTAATGATCTCAAATGTTTCCTTCAAAGAGAATGGCTTGGTTAGGTCTCTGTACTCTTTAAAGATCTACAGGAAATTCAAGCAGGGAAATGGCACAGGTTTATTTTTAGTCATGGATACGACTTCCTTCAAAATAATATGTGTGTCAGTCTTGCGAAGTAAGCTGCTTCTTGGTGTTGTGCATTCTCAAAAGGCTCACACCTTCCTGCCTTGCAGAATTAATAGTATGTCTATTGAGATGGCAATATTTCTGCATGGTGGTCATGAATGTCCCTGGTTTATGGATTCTTTTGGCAGGGATATGTGTCCCTAAGGGAAGCATAATTTGGATAGCTCTGCATCAAGGATTACCTTTCATCAGCCTTGAGACTGAGGAGGGATGAGGCATGGAAGAGAGACAGGGATGCTGTGGCAGTCCCTAACCAGTGGCTCCCTGACTGGTGCAGCTCAGCAGATCCTGCTGGGTCATTCTTCAGGACCAGCCACCACCAGCCTGACTTTCAGCCTTAATGCACTGCTTCAGCTGCTTATCTCTGCCCCACCTGGGCTGGATATGTGGAGAAGTCACAGCACTGATCAAGCCAGGGCTTTCCTGATCCAGTAGAAATTAAAGGTGATGACATAGCCTTAGGGATCTGTTTAGCCATGGATGTTCTCCAGATCCTGGGAGCCTGAATAGCCTGGGAGTCCCTAAATCACTCCATAACTTTTGCTGTGGACTGGAGCAACGTTTTACAGTGTTGATGGATAAGGTCTGGTATAAAACCCTGTGGCCCCAAGACTTCTCTGTTTTGAAATGCCCAAGGTTTTGCTCAGTCTAAATAAATTTGTTGTTAAATGTTGCTAAATGCATCACTGGAGTACTCAGGGAGCACAATCTCTTTAGGTGGTAGAATATCTTTTAAGGCTTTTTTTTTTTTAACCCACAGGACGGGTCTTTGCCTTTAAACACAGTCCACACAAATGTGCACACAAAGTCCATATTTTCACGGAAAGCAAGGCCCTGGGATAGAGGATGTTGACATTGGAAAGATTTCCTAGTCAAACTGTTTTCCTGTCCTGATTGCTCTCTGGGGTCCTGGGCATGATATACATTCTGTGCTAGGGGCAGGGAAAGAAGGGGGAAAAAAGCCTTTAAAAGGGTCTGTGTTGCAAGTTGCCAAGTTTTGTGCGGTGGCTGGCTGGAGAAACCAAGCTTCTTTTAGAAACCCTTCCTCAGGGAGATCCCTCCTTCCTCAGGGGAGTCATCCCAGGCTCATGCTCTAGCTGGATCACACACACAAAACAAAAGCAGAGCTACTCAATGCTACTGGTCCCTATCCTGCTTTTTCCCACCAGCTTGTGCACACAAGTGCCTGTGCCTCTTGTGGGCTTCAGGTGGGCTTTGGTTGTTTTTCCCTATTAACTGTATGGGATACAAGGCAATTCAGCCTTTTGTGAATCCCATGGCACCCTTAAACAGAAAAGACCACTGTAGCTGGGGCACTAGCAGTGAGACTCATAAAAACTCAGTGTAAATCTGATGAGGCTGTTAAGCTGATGATGAGGAGGGATGTGTCTGGGGATCTCTCCCCGGGTTAGCACCAACAGTGCAAAATCCAGGTTTTCCTCTCCCCTCTCTGTAGAGTTATGTGGACACTTGAGACCAAGGAGGCCTCCTGAAAGGAGAGGAAGGTGAAAATGTCTTGAGAAATACATGGCTTGTTACTCTGGCAGCCAGTCTTGGGCTGCAGGCTCCTCTGTTTGCAGCTCCCTTTGTTCTGCCTGAGGTGGCTGTGTACAGCAGATGTCCCCAGGCAGGTCCACTCTTCTTTCCTCTGGCGGAAACAGTTATGAGGCAAACAACATTAGTTTGACTACAGGGATTTTGATCTGTGGAGAGAAGTGTAAAAAAGCCTGCTATGACAGGGGATATTTCTCTGGCAGCAGGCAGTTTGGCAGTGACACATCTGGACACCTCACCCAGAGCCTGTCTGCTGGCTGCCAGCTGATAGAAAAATCTGGGGTAGATTTACACACTGGTCAGACTTTCCCTTCTCTTGCCTGCACTAAATAAGGCAGACAAAGAAAATATGGCCAGATAGAGGTGTGTGCCACCTCATGGAAATCCCTGCTTGGATTAATTGGGGAATTAGCCTGGGGATGGAAAGTTACTGCAGTTGTTGCTTAGGCAGAAAAGTGAAGGAATAACAGCACAGTACAATATACAGTGAGACAGCAATATGAGCTCAGTGCTAAGCCCTTTGGTGATCCCTTGGCAGCACTTGGGCACCACAAAAAGTAAGGGAGGGGATTCTCTCATCAGGGAGTCAAGAATGAGTTGGCATAACTGCTCTGCACTAACCCTGCCCAGCCCCTGGGATGTGGCTTAAAGCAGGCAGCAGATGTAAAACAGGAAAGCAGCTAAAAAGATAAGGTTGTTTCCACACCCTATTTTTATGTATGCCCAGATCCTCCCAGGTCTGAGGCTGGAGCCGACTGGGGGCAGTCAGGAGCCCTTGTGACCTCAGTGGAGTCACCTCTCATTCCAGCATTGCTCATCTTGCTATTCCACTCAGTCACACACAGGCATGACTTCCACTGCCTTTTACTCCCTCTCCAGGTTTGTATGCACTGACACAGGCTTGGTGCTGCTAAAAAATGGGCAGTGTATTCCTCATGCAGCTGTACCTGGGATTTATATTTAGATCATGGCTGCCCATGAGGCAAAAGATGAGCTAGAAGGAGCCCATCCATGATGGAACTGCTAAACTTCTTGCAGGGCTGTGTACATCTTTTCATGTTCATAACCTCTTGTGAAAGTCTGGAGTAAATGTTCCAGCCTTCCACCTCTCCTACCTAAGCCATGTTTTCTTCCTCTCTCTTCTCCATGGGACTCTGTTTAGAACTGCATAATTCTAGACAAGCTTCCCCCTAAACAAATGCTTTTGTTTGCTGCAAGCTTGGGGAAAGAAAAACAGGAATTTTAGATCACATGGTAGGAACAGGAACAGTCACTGGGAGAGGTCTAATAGTCCTTGTTCAGGAATGTGAATTTCTCCCTCCTATTAAAATGAAGGACTGCCACTCTCCTAGGAGAGGGACTAGAGAATCTTAAAACTAATATACAATAATATACTGCTGTATATTTACAGCTGTAACTCCATCCCTCTTTGTGCAAGTTTTGAAGAAGCGTCTGGAAGGCAGGATTGACCCCTAGCTGCTCTTTGGCTTTACTTGCAAATGAGTGAAACAAGGCAGCATTGACTGATGCTGGGACTGACTGGTGGGGGTGGGTGAATTTCCCTGCTATCCAAATGTGAGTCCCCATCCAAAGCACAGTGGAGCAGTACTCCTTGGCACCCACGCTCTCCTGGCAGAGTGCTGAGTCCTGTGGGTGCAGGGGTGGGCACATCTGTGCCAGAGCAGTGTTTTATTTCCCAGCACAGGTGTGTGACAGCCCAGCTCTCCCCCAGCTGCCTGGGCAAGCTGGCTGCTGGGGATGAGGAGTGCACACGTGGCACAGTCCCATGGAACAATGTCTCTGCCCAGGGCTGATGGAGCCAACATGGTCCTTGAATGCACGCTTGTTGCAGATTTAAAAATCCCCTTATGAGCATTGGTGACTCCGGATCTGTTTGGACACAGTGGGACAAGAGTGGGACATCAATGCCAAGCTCTCCACTGCAAGGCAGATACCAGGGATATGGGGCTACTCTTGCCTTTGAATTATTTATTATGCTGTTTTCTTGGGATCATTTTAACAGAGCTCAACTCCTCTCTACATATTTGGAATCAGCAGTGCTGCTCGGAAATGTTTTTTTCTGGTCAATTTTCCATTGAAGTTGATGGTTTGCACTCCCAAAATATCACCTCAGGGTGGGCTTTGGTCCCTGTGAATGGATGGGGATGTTTACTGCTCCCAGCAGGACCTCAACAGCAAGTCAACTAAAAGAAAGAAAACAAGTCCCCACACTGCCATCAAAATCAGCTGTGACAATAAACATCACTGTCCTGAGGGGTGAGAGAGGAGGGAGGTAGATTAGAAGGCACAGGAAGATGACAGCTTGGCTCAGCTTTTCAAATTACCCTGGCCAAGGCTGATTCTGGGTGAACTTCATCGAGGGGCTGGCTCCGAGGCTTTTCCTTAAAACTCTGGTAGACAGAGCTTCAGAAAGCAGCATGTTGAGAAGGAATGGGCAAGATTGCCAAAATTTGAGGGGAACGGCTGGTTTCTGCTGTGAGTTGCAGCAAACCCCCTCCCAGCCAGTTGCAGACCTCACTTACACAGATTTGCTGTCTGGGTGAACTGGGCTGGTGTTTACCAAGCTCTCCTTCAGTCCAGCAGCATTTTCTAAAGTTGTATCATCTCATACCCCTAGCTGTAAAGCCATTTAGCTCTTGTCTCTTTGCCATCTCCTCTACAGCATGGTTTATCTTATGAAGGAGATCCCAGTGTGACCTGCTGAATAAATCCCACATTTAGGAAAAGCCTCTTATGTTTATTTGAAAGCATCACCAGATGAGGACTGTGGTCTGGGCCACCAATTTGCCCTCCTCTTGGGGTCCAGCAGCAGGGCTCAGAGCACGACAGGCCAGCACACCCTGCAGCCCAGGGATGAGCGGGTGGAGCAGAAGGGATGCGTGGTTCCCTGCCAAGGCTCCATCCTGCACCATTCCTCCTCTCCAGAGCCCTGGGCAAAAGGCACATTAGGGTCCCCCCTGTCACATGTCCCATTTGTTACTTTCTTTGCCACCCTTTATGGTGGAGCTTTCCTTCTTTCACTGTTCTTCTGCTCTGTGTCTGTCCTGGAAAGAGAAACGTGGAGATTATTCAAGTCTGATAATTTGCTGTCCAAGCAGAACCTTTGTCTCACTGTGTACTCAGTGTTTCTGAACACCAGCAGTGAAGAATTACACTGCAGTTCTTCCCTGAGCATTTTTTAGTGTTTATTTAATTTTTGTATTCATTTCACAGTCACTGCTGCTGGCAGCACAAAGACATCCCATCCACTTGGGATGCTTTGAAATCTGGGCTTTAGGAAAGTTGTACTGGATGTGTGGCTGTCCCACAGGGACCTGAGACATGGATGCTGCTGGAGAGGCACAGGGTGCCAGTGTGTGACAGTGCCCTGTGCTGGGATCCTTGGCGTCCCTGGCATGCAGAGGGAAGCTGCTCTGAGTCCTGTGAGCACACCTTGGCAAGCCCACGGGCTTTGCATTGCTTCTGTGCCCATCCCTGCACCGGGCACTCTGCATTCCTCCTGCTGCTCCCAATGGATTGCCTGAGTCCAGGCCATGTCTGGCGGGGAGGTCACAGTGGCAGAGCCTGCACCCTCTGCAGGCAGGGCTTTTGCCCTCCCTTTCCAGCCATTTGTTCTCCTTGGGAAATGTCTCCCCCCAGGAATAGCTCTGCCCTCCCCTGCGCTTACCCCACGTGTATTTCTAGAGAGCAGCCGCGGTCCCGCTCAGCTCTGTGCGAGGCTGTGCGAGCCTTGCTGCGCTCCTGCTGTCTGTGCTTTGACAGCCCGCGCCTAATAAAAATTCAGTCCCTTGGCTCCAAGTCTGGAGCTCACAGAGTGCTCATCAGTATGCAAAAACAAATGCAAATAAGGGAGAGGTCTTGCTGGTTGATGCAGGTGAGCAGAGGATGGTGCTGCCCTTCTATTAATCTTTTTCCTGTCTTGCTTTTCATTTCTGACCTTATTGCAAGTCTTGGCTCTGGAATTTCCACTGCCTTTTCCTGTGGCACTACTTGTATAGGGACAGAGTACGTTAGCAATCAGATTCAGCATCATTTTTTCCACTCTGTCTGGAACTCTGCAGCTCTGGGGTGTCAGCTCTCCTGCTGATTGCTTTGAAGCTACTTTTTACCATCTCAAAAGTGTCACTAAATTTTGAGACATCTTCTTGTAAGAAAAGACAGGGAGGGGTTGCCGCTCAGTTTTCTTTCCATTTCTCCACTCAATTATTCCTCAGCACAACTTATTATAACATGTAGTCATTCTCTTTCTGACCAGCATGGATTTCAGCCAGTTGATTTCCCATCAAGTGCAATTTTTGCTGTTTTTTTTTAGCTATTGCTTCACTTCTATGTGGTTTTTTAAGCGTGTGTAGCACACAAGATTCCTACAATGCCAGAAGTAGATTGAGCCTATTTATGTAGCTTATTTATTGGTATCTAGCAATATTTATTTAATGTTAATTTTGAATACATGTATTTTAGAACCCGAGTTTTTGGCAGTTAATTTCTACATCTGGGTCATCCGCTTGTTATTTTTTGGACAGCTGCTCCTCTGTCACATTTTGAATACTGGTGTTGATTAGGGATGGGTCAGCCAGTTTATTTCAAGTAAGAACAGTTCATAGCCATCATGCCTCACACAGACTCAGAGGGGATCAGCCAAAACCGTGGGAATAGAATGGATTGCTTTTTTTTTCCTGAGGCTGAAGAGAAAGTTTCATTTAGGGGACTCACTCTGTTCCTCTTCAGATGTCAGCCAGGTAAATTGTTCCTTCAACATGGTTGGCAGCTCTTTCTTGGCTGAAAGCAGACAGACAGCTCAATCTAATTGCACAGAGAGGCTTGCCTGCTTTCCCTTTTCAAGTAAAACAGGTTTATATGTTTCTGTGGGGCTGGCTGAACAAACAACAGGTGGATCTAAAAAAGCCCTCTGGAAAATCCCTACAATTGATGCCCTGGGAAATGACAGGGGAGTGTGTTAGAGCCACTCCCCTCTCTAGGGTAGCCTGTGTTCTGCTGATGCCCTGAGAGAGTAGAGAAGTGGAGGATGGGGACAGTGCCAGAGGGATGCCTGACAAGAGAGAACAGGTCCTGAAAGTTTAGGGAAAGTACAAAACTCATCACTTTATGTACTTGTCAGTATTCGGCCTAAAATCTGTCCCACTGAAATTTCTAGGGTTCTGCAAAAATCCCCCTTTAAATATAAATGGGCATTTGTGTGCTTGTTACACAGATCAGTGTGAACAGGGAGATGGCCGTCTAAAAACGGGACACGATGGCTTTTCACGTAGCTGCTAAACAAAAATGTGACAGCACAGTGCAAGGCATTAAATTCCTTGGTTGTTTTTGAGGATAGTTCCACTTAAAGTATGCAATGTATACCTCTACCTTACTGTCCATACCAGGTCTGCTACTGCTGCAAAGGCACCAACCTCCAAAAAGTACTGAATGTCTTTTTTTTTTTTTTTTTTTTTTTTAATCTTTCAAGAGGAGTTTGAAATTTATTCTGGCATTTCATAATATATAAAAACCCAACCCAACCCAAAGCAAGTCAAGCAGTCCCTCTACTCTAACAATTTTTTGCCCCTAAAATACTCATTTGGCAGCATTTGCCCTGGCAATTACTTGTGCTGATAAACACTGGGAGATGCCTGGAGATGTCTCCTACTCATCTAGAAACAGTGTTAGAAAAAAAATCTGTATGAACAATGCTCCAAAACATCCACCTTTGGTTGCAGCATGATACCCCAATTCAGCCTTTCTGTTCTAGAAAAGAATTCACATTTTTATCAAAAACACGGGCTGGGAATCCATAAATCTGGGCTGAGATCATGCTGTGTTCAGTCCTCTCATTGCAGTCTTCAGCCCTGCTGCCACCTCCCTCCTGCGTGCCCCACAGGTTTCCCTCTGCCCAGAAGCAAAGGGGGTGTCCTCCCCACACTGCCTCTGCCTGGCCTCTGGAGGTCAGGCAGGAGGGAGGAGATATTTAGAAAGTTTATTAGCAAGAACAGAAAACAGCTTTTAATGAGCAGTGAGACCAAAAGGCATTTCCACATGCTGCTCATTTCCAGTGAAGTGCAGGAGGACACCTACAAAGGGCTTGGTACCTGCCTGCTCCTAGTCCTCTGCTGGGTGCTGCCCACTTGGGAGCAGGGCCCTCTTCTCTTCCTTGCAGCTGTTTTCTGCTGGACCTAATCCCACTAAGAAATTCTTCTCCTTGTAGTGACACAGCAAAGTACTACGCAGCCGAGTGTATCTTCACAAAGGGATTTTTGCAATAGGTGAATTTCTGTGTTATGAGAAAGGACCTCTCTGAAACAGCTAGGTCACAAATATTTTTGGTGTGGTCAGTATGGCATCTTGTTTTCTTTAATTACTTTTAACTTTAGCTAACAGTTCTCTGGTAAGAATCATTAAAGCTCACCACAAAAGCTGTAGTGACCTTGTGTGTTTCTCTCAATACAGAGCAGTTCCTGGGAGGAATCCACAGTCCTGTGGCCCAGCACAGCCTGTCTCTGGTTCTTCTCCCTCTGAGTCACAGGGCTGTGTCACCAGGAAGGTCATGGGACTGCCAAACATACCAGTGGGTGGATTTGGGGTTTCTTTCATCATAACCTCAGCTGATACCTCTTTTCCCTCAGTGACCTTCTGTGGGTTTTTACAAAATCTAAGCCATATGCAGTGTTGGCATACAACCATCCAGTCGATATTTAGGTTCCTGGGAAGCATCCCTTCCATGTGGATGTCACCAAGTTCCATATCCCCAGATCAGTTTCCATAGTAACTAATGCTATTCAATGAGAGGGGGGAAATCGGAGGATTCTGAAAGGCAAAGACTAGCACTGGAAGGGAGTAAGTGGAACAAACAGCATGTACAGTGGCTAGGAACACACCACAGGTTTTATGATGTGTGTTTTAGGGAGACTTGCGTGGTTTGTGAACCGTTCCTTTCCTCATGAGATGTGCCAAAAGCTTGGCGGTGCAAAATAAAGTGGTGCTTCACAGTATGGCACTCATACAAATCCTGTGTCAGCTCATATTTATTCACACGCTTGTGAGCACATGGAGACAAGAGGAAAATGAGTTTTATTCCCCGTTTCAAAGAGAATTGTCATACCAGTATTTTGGAGAAGCAAACATGCTTTCTTTTGACACTCCTGCCCCATCCCTGCTGCAACAATGGATAAGTGGAAAAGAGCAGGACTCAGGCAGAACCACTTTTTAGCTTCTCACTTATTCCTGCTGTTATAAATGCCACCTTCAGTGGGTATAAAATGATGGTGCTGCTAAGATATTGTTACATATGGTGGTCAGAGTCACTACTACTGTTACATTGCTGCTTGAGCTGTGAGATCTGAGGAACAGAAGTGTGTATTTTCCTTCAGCCATGTGGTATAATCAGGGAACAAATATATTGGTTAAAAATATATCTAAAATTAATTTATTATGTGAATCTAGAATCTTGCACATTACAGATTGCATGGCATGACATATATTCCTCTGGAAAGCAAATGTTCAGAATGTTAATTCTGCAGAGATAATTATTGGAATATCAGGAATGATCGGTTCAAAAAGCCGTAGGAAACACTGCATTCATACTTTTGCACAAGTGTACCTGTTAAACATGCATATGGCAATGCCTTGTCCTAGGGCTCAGTAGGCTAGGTAGAGGCAAAACCACATAAAGGAAGATTCTTGTCACCCAAGCTTAGCTGGGTGAAGAAAGTTGTCTGAGTTGGTTCTCTTGGCTCCGTCTTTAATTAGTGGATAGTAACAGATGTCTCCTGTTGGTGACTCACCCCATCTATTTTAGGTTGCCCATTAGAGGTTCCTGTTTCTGTTCCTTCACTAAGAGGGAAACTGGTGGATGATTAGATTTAAACAGCCAAAGGCTTGTGAGGTGAAGCCAACCTAGAGGTCTGCATCCCATGATGGTCAGAGGGTGGTAACTCTACAGAGGAAGAAGTTTGGCTCTCCTGCTCTTATCCCCATCCACAAAATGGACTGTTTGTCTGAGACAGTGCTGTGGGGTGTTGGCCTGCATCATGCAACATAACCACAGGGATAGTTCAACAGTGCGGAAAAACCCCAGGAGAAGAGCCATGACACAGCAGTGTTTACGGTGGAGGTGTAGACAGAGTCACAACCAGGACCCCGTGACATGGACAGGCACAGTGACCAGTGTGACATTGAGTCTGGTAGATAGAGAGATGACTAAGAAATTAGCTTTAAGTTGGGCAGCTCATGTGATGGCTGTGACAGAATGAAAAAAGCAAATCCACATGGGTGGTGAAGATCTGGGGCAGGCAGGGAGCACAGCTATTCTGGGCCCTGCTGAGGCTGACAGACGCACGCAGCATTTCCTGGCAATGTGCTCAGGAGCGGAAGCTCCGTGCTCAGTTCAAGGGTACAGGCACGTCTTGCCTCCACAGCCAAAGCAGGTAGGAGTAGCTGAGCAGGGAACATCACACAGCTCCAGCTCCCCGTTTACATGGTCCATCTCCTTCTGCAGCAACGTTCAGCAGGAGGAACCAAACCTCCTGAAGGAAAGGCAAGGTGAGGAGAAGCCAAATATGCTTCAGGGCACAGATGAGAGAAGCACTTTGCTAATGCTCTCTGTGAGCTTTTCCAAGCTGATTTGTGTTACCAGGGCACAAAGGTGAGCAACTGAGCAGGAGTCGTCATCCCTCAGCATCCTTGAGCCCTTCTGCACCAGAGGGAAAGAAGAAGGACAGCTGCCAGGAGGTGAGCGCCCTGAAGAATGCTGGGGATGGCAGAAGCTGGATGGTGCCGTGTCCTGATGGCAGAGGAAACCAGAGTGCAGCCCACAGGGTGCTGCAGCCACCTGGCTTTAATGCATTTTGCCCTGTGATAAAGAAATTACACACATTACAGATGAACATGGAAAATATGATTCATCCGGTCTCCCAGCACCGAGCCCTCCATCCATCACGTCCGAAGCGTGCAGCGGATGCCGAGGCGAGGCGCAGTCTCTGGGGAGCAGTCTGTGAGGCTCCATCTCTTCCCGGCCTTTCTCCCTTCTTCCTAAGCACAGGTGACAGGACCTTGTTCGTGCTAAGGGGACATGGGGGGGGAAGTTCTGAGCTGTGGAATGACCGGAGGCACTGCCGGTGAGCAGCCAGCCATGCCGTGTGAGCTTCCTCTGGCGCCCAGGCAGACCCTCAGCATCTTCATCTTCCTCTGCCTCGGGCTGCCACTGCCGGCCGGTGCCACGGGACAGCGGGATGCCTCCTCAGCCCGGACCCTGGTCCCCTTTGATGAGAATAAATCGTTGTGTTCCATGCACTGAAGCGCTGATGAGAGCAGACGGAGCACGGCGGATGTGCGGGGGAAACTGTGACTTCCTTTGCTCCTGCAGATAAAAGTAATGTCCTGTATGCAAAGGTGCAAAGGTTTCCTGTGGTGACATCGCTGTGGTTAAGCCTGTAGTCCAAGAGAGTAAGCTGGAGCTACTGAAGTTCAATTTGCATCCCGAATGTGCGCAATTGAAAGCGTTAGTTGTTTCATTGAAGATGCAGGAGCCACAGTCAAAGCATATGTGTAACTCCACTTGCAGCTCAGGCAGAGCAGGAGGATGTAGGACAGGATATGCAGCAGCTGGTGTAGTGCTCAGAAAATCAACCATCCTTCTTTTCCACCAACACTCTCAATTTACGATAGCCACACAAGTTTGAAGACTGAAGCAAAAATCCTGTAGGGCTTTGCATTCCTTGCCAGAGTCAGAAAAAGCTTTATAACTGGGATAAGAGAGACAGGTAAGAACAGAGAAATTGTAGTAGAAGCTTTAGTATTTGAAATTTTTCATTCATATTGGAATCATTACCCAATTTTGTTGTCACAGAAGCCTCAGGATCCATCAAGGACTCAGAGCTTTTAGGTTCAATTAAGACACCATCATTTCACGTGATACCACAAGAAATATTGTTCAGATGGGAAGGAAGAGACAGCACACAATCATGTTAGCATAAATTCATTTTACACCTGCCTGCTAGCTAAGCTGTCAATGTGCCATTCATAACCTTCCCCAGCACAAGGTAACATTGCAGTACCAAGCATCAGTGAGGATTAACCTAAAGTAGGATTACTCTGCCTTTGGGCAAGACTGAGGCTGTAATCTGCCCCTTCCCCTCAAATAATGTCATAGTAAAATGTATGGAAGTATAAAACTCTGCTGCCATTTTCCTCCTACATTCTAACCCCAGTCATGTTCTATCACTTGTTTTTTGGAAGAAATTTGCGTGAGAGGTGGGACAAGTCAGGGACCTTTGGGGCAATCCTGACCTCTCTCAATACATCAGTGATGGAGCCTGAGCTGCTGCAGGGACTGAAAGATGTATGTTCTACTCTGCTTGCTCTGTTATGGCAGGAGGTAGCCAGGGACAGAGAGGTGCTGACAAACACTGTGGAAGGAGGTGGTAAGCAGTTTGAGAAACACATGTGCTCTGTGAATATTGCACACAACAAATGCAGCATCCCCACAGATCAGCAGCAACTCCTGAAGCCAGAGCTGGGATTCACACTCAACCATGAGCTCTGAGTCTCAAGAGAGTGAGTGGTGCTGAAGAACTGAAGTCTAGGGTGGGTTTTATGCCTTTCTTTAGAAGACCAAAATCCCATTTCTAGCTATCCATCAGCCTCATTTATGCTTTTGGGAAAATTGCTTAAAGGCACATTTTTCAAAATAATAAATTGGAAACTTCCTTTGATGCAACTTCCATGAGTGTCTGTGATCACCTCCCAGAAGGTGAATCATGAGAAGGTATTTTAACTTGTGTTTGATGGCAGGACACTGGAGAATGTCTCAAATTAGTGAGGACAATGCCTGAACACAGGTAACTCCCTTTTTGCTCTCCATGATCTGGTTTCCATTGGAAGGAATACTTCATGTTGGGAGGGTGAGACTGCTTGCTCTGCTGAGCTTTCTATTATCTGGACCAACCCAAGCTTAGTCCCTCTCTGATGAGGCTAAAATACCAACTGATGCTGGCAGAACATCTCAAGAGAAAAGTGAGCTTCTGCTAGGGCATTCAGGATTAGTTTAAGGAAAACTGCTCACAAGAAAGTGGAGAGTGAGAGAGACACAGAGACATTAAATATTTTAGTTACACAGTCTGGTTGGGGGTGTTTAAATGCATTCAGGGATTAACACTTTAACACTGTCCACCCAAACTCAAAATATCACCCTAATAAAGTTTGCAAAAGTGTATGCAAATATTGAAAGTGTAAGATTAAAGAGAGGATATTGGAAATAGAAACCTTGAATAAGTAAAATAGTTTTATAACTTGTTACTGTTATTTTGACCTTTCAATATGTTTTCCTAAGTTTTATTATGAGGCAGTGTTATGTTTGGAAAGGAGGTGTATGACCTGTGAGGTAGTGTTCAATGGGAAAGATTGCATAAGCTGTGAAGAAACAGCTAGGTCCCTTTTCTACATTGGGTAGGGTAAATTAAATTACAATTTACTATTCTGGTTTCCTAACACATTTTGTTTCTCACGGCCCAGCATGCACACACTGGCCCAGCATGCACACACACATATGCAGAGCAGCCATGAAGTTTTAAGTTTGTGCTCTTTTGAAGGGAGAATGCCCAAATCTTTTTTTTTTTAATTAAAAAAAAATCCCAAATCCTCATGACTTTTTTTTTTTACTGTACAAAGCAGAAGACTGGAGAAGTGCGCTGATTTTGGCTGGGGTAGAGTTAAATTTCTTCACAGTATGGGGCTGCATTTTGGATTTGTGCTGAACACAGGGTTGACAATACAGAGATGTTTTTGTTTTTGCTGAGCAGGGTTACACAGAGCCAAGGCCTTTGCTGCTCTTCTTGCTGCCATGCTGGCATAGAAGTTGGGAGTGCATGGGAGGCTGAGAGGAGACACAGCTGGGACGGGTGACCCCAATCAACCAAAGGGATATTCCAGACCATATGACGTCATGTACATTGCACAAATAATAATTATGTAAAATTGAGGGAATAGGGAGGAGGAGGGGGACATTTGAAGTGATGATGTCTTGTCATGTCACCGTTATGGGGGGGCCCTGCTCTCCTGGAGATGGCTGAACACCTGCCTGCCCACGGGAAGCAGTGAATTAATCCCTTGTTTAGCTTTGCTGATGTGCACAGCATTTGCTTTCCCTATTAAACTGCTTTCATCCCAGCCTGTGAGTGTTCCAGCTTTTGCCCTTCTGACTCTCTCCCTGCTCCTGCTGGCATGGCAGTGAGCAAGCAGCTGTGTGGGGCTTGGCTGCTGGGTGGGGTGAAACCACGTCAGGATGCAATCACTGACATTCTTGTCAAGCAGCACCACCAGGTGACCCCCTTCAGCCTCTGAGCTTGAATCTTTTCTTGTGTTTGGTCGAAGTACTACTGTCATCCTTGCAAGAAGTACCTACTTCTTGGAGAATTTTGCTCAGACATGGCTTGAAGGAAAAAAGGCCATGAAAATATATAGCTGATTGAAAAGTAAAAGGCAGCTGTAAACAGCAAAGTTCTCAGACACGTTCCTGTAAACAGCAAATTTCTCAGGCTTGTTTTTTAATAACAAGTAAATACCTTGTCCTTGGATAGTGATGGGAAAGCAGAGTGACAAACATGGAGGCCTTGAGATCAGTTCATAACAGGATGAGAAAAACAAGTTTTGGTCTCAATAACAAACCACAGGTACTGAAAACAAGAGGAGGGGTTGGTGTGTAATCTGTAGCCAATGATGAGCTTGGGTTTTGCAATATGTATGAACTTAATTAACACGGTTATAAAATGTGCATGTTGGATCAATAAATCGGAGTTCAATGCTGATCAATAAGGATGTGGTTGTCTCCCTTCGCTTCGTCACCTACTGCTGGCTGTGCTTTTTGGCTGTAGGTCTGTGTCAGGTTTTCTTCATGGATGTGAGGACCTTTTCTTGATGGCAGCATCACAGGCAGTGCCCTCAGTGTTGCCCTGTGCTAGCAAGAGCAATACTCAGCACCTAGAGATTTGCTTGTCAGTGGGTATCCTCTGTGTGAACACCAACTGAGGGGTGTATCCCTTTCTGTTATCTTTCTTTCTGAACCAAAACTAACTCAAAAACTAAAATCGGACTGCTCTCTAATTTTCCAGAGCCCTCATGCTCATGTTGCAGCTTATTGTCCAGAATAGTTTATTGTAAGTATGATATTCAAGAAAGTGAAGCCTGTTCTTGGCATAGGAAGTCCCCTGCTGCTGTTATTTCTGATTAACTTGCTATAATCTCTGTGGATCAAGCTTTTAAAATTTTTAATATAAAAATCAAGCTTTTTATATTTCTTCAGTTTTATGTTACAGTCCCTATTGCTTGTGAGTAGCATTAACAGATTCCATTGTGCTTCTTTCTGATTTTACCAGAGCTGATGATCTGACTCTCTCTGTTCCTCTATGTTGACATACACATTTTCCTTGCATGGCTGTTAGGACAAAGAGTACTCTTCTGAGATTATTTCTTTCAATCAAGTTGGAAAATAGTCATCTTCTAGCTCCTTGTCCAGTCAGAATTGCAGCAGTGGGTACAGCAATACCCAGCATAGAGCCATTAAGAGATAGTTTTTGTGTAAACATGAATTTCTTATAAGAAAATGAATCAAAGAAGTTCAAGCCCTGTGCTTCTCTGGACTTGCCATGAAAGGGCTGTGCTTTGTGGTGTGTTCCTTCACCCTTTCCCCTGAAACATTTTAAAAATATTAGTTTGGTTTTAAATTGCAGACTGTTTAACTCCTTCAAATGCTGTAAAGATCAGCCCAATTAGCACCTTTCACAGATCTCATTTTTCCACAGTGCTTCCCACTTAAAGTTTACAGGTAACCTTGCACTGTTCTATGTGAAAGCAGTAGTAAAAATTTCTTTCTTCTGATAAAAAAAAATAAAGTTGTTTTGATCCTGACTTCACAGAAACGCAGGTTCACACAGGGGTCAATGGCGATGATAATTGTAGGTAATTATTTCATTAATAGTCTTCTTAAGATTTTACCTCAGCAGCTCTGCTAAAATGAAAGTTCTTCAGATAAGTGACCAAGATGTTGTATCTTCTATCCCTGTGCTTCTCTTAAATGGCTTGATGGACCAGTTCTCTGGTTGTACAGGTGTACTTGTGGTCCCAGAAACACATCCCCTGCTGCATGCAGGGAGTCCCAGGATCTTGCTATCAGACTTTCCTCCCCCCCTGCTTGTGTAATGCTTCTTCCTAGCCTTGAGATGGGGGCTGTGCTCCCCCTGCCCTTGTCTCTGCAAACTTCTTGATGATGAAACTCCAGTAATTAATTTTCAGAGCCCTTCTGAGCTAAGGGTCTGCCAGAGCGAGACAGACCACGGTGAAAGTCTCCTGCAGCTGGGGGATGAGGCAGTGTCCTGCCAGGGTGGCATGGTGGTAGGCAGTCATCCATTAAGGAGGAGTTACAAAGGCAGGGAGGATAGGATGGTACATGTCACCTTGTGCTGTCTCCAGAAATCCCACATCCCTGTAGTCACCGAGATGCAGTTTATGAAATGCCACACCTCTGTGAAAGTAATCTGGGCAATGAAAGCCTGAGAAAAAAGAATCATCTCCGTGAGCGAGGGAGTCCCTTGTGTGTCTTATTTGAAATTGAGTACCTTTGCATGTTTATGTTTTCCTTTGTTTTCTTACTAAGAGCACATAAAGGCATTGACAATGAGTAAGTGGAATTTAATTACAGGATCCTTACTCCAGTCAGAACATCTTGCAAATAAATTAATGAATTTCTCTAGGATCCTCTGAGGCAGAGAGACATTGTTAATATTACCCTTTGCAGATATCTTGCTTTTGTTTTGACATGTTTTCCACACACGAAGGATGGCAATATGCTCACAATCAATGCACTCTTATTTTGGTTGGGAAAAAATGGGATGGGAAAGCAGGAATAGCAGGTGAGCACCAAACAAAAATCTTTATGAGGAGATGTGATCTTTCCTTTATAATGTGGGGCATCTGCATGGCTTGGCTGGACAGCAGCCCGCCTACCAATGACCCTTTGCAAACCAGGGGGAACCTTCCCTCCACAGTCACAGAAGCTCAGAAGCCCCCACAGCTTAACCCTATGTTAGCTGTCAGTCTGTGAATATAAAGAGCTTTGAAAATGGTTTGTAAAAGCCCCTCTGAGAAAGTATAGTGCTCAGAGGACCTCTCTAGTCATCCCAGACCTTTCCATGGGCTCTACACTAGCCATGCTTGCTGTTCCCAGTAAAGATGTCTTGTACAGTGGTGGCCAGCATGTGCTACTCAAAGGGACAGCACTCTGGGGCCACATGGCTATTTTTATAACATGGACAAACATTGTTCCCCTAAACAACTTAGATTACGAGGGAATCAAAGTGTTTTAGAGCTTCCTGTCCCAAAATCTTGAGAGTGTCTCAAATGGCTGAGCTCTGTGGGTTCTGAGTCTGTCTGCACAGTGTGGTACTAGTCTCCAAGATCTTTCCAAAAACATCCTTGGAAAACAGCAAGAAGAGGCTGATGCCAGGACTTAGGCATTTTCACAAGAAAAAAATAAAGCCAAAACCATTCAAACAATGAAATTCTACGCACAAATTTCCATGACTCAGCTGTACAACTTGCTAAATATTAATAGTGATTTGTTTAGTATCCGAAAATTCATTGTATGCTTCCATCTCGGCCCCAAGGAGCATTCAGCCAAGTGATATGATGAAATTTCGCGTGTGAAGTTGCAATCCTACTCCTTGACAACACTTGAAAACAATGAAAAGCTTCATCCATACAAATACCATGCGAGAGCATGAACTCGCTCGGGGAGAAGCGCGCTGCGATCAGAGTGACCCGCTGGGGAACTTGGATAAAGCAGATGTGGAAATCCCAGCCTGGAAAGGACTTGGGAGGTCACTAAGGTCAGGTCCTTGTGCTTGCAGGAAGTCGTGTCCCAAATCTCATCCCAGCTCCATCTTCAAGCTAACTGGGGAGTTTTTCCTTCTTCCACCCATGTTTTGGAAACATTTAGAACTGACATTAAAATTGCTTCCTGTATTTGCAGCCATGTGCCTTCATGCATTCCAGGTAAGTAAGTGATGAAGCAACACACCTGATGACTCACTCATTCTTCTCTTTATACGCAAGCTTAGAACTTCTGTAACTGCAAAAGGGAAATAGACACTCAACAAAAATATTCTATAAAATGTGGGGTTGGAATTTAAGGTAGGGTAGGTTATAGTCTAGGCTTACCAGAGTCTTCAAAACTACTCCTCTGAGGAATGAATTGGTATGAATTAGAAAAATGGATGAAGGCGCCAGCTACATAGCCTGCTTCTGTTTTATGACTAAATTTCAGAATAATTCCTGTTGTGGCCTTCTGACAAATGTTCTGCCTTCCCCAGGAGTCATGTGCACATCAACAAAAAGCCTTCCAGACAATGCTGGTGCTCATGTGCAAAACTCCTGGAGATCTCAGGGTCCCAAGTACCTTCAAATAAAGAACAGGAGTAGAGGTATAAACTGAATAAACCACGTAAGCACACATGTTTAGACCCCAGAAGAAGGAAGGGAGAGTGTGTGACCATTAAGAGCATGTACAGCAGCCAGCCTAGAAATGGAGTCAGCTTCTGGATTTTGTGCTTGAAACAGCACCAAAATACACCCAACATGAATGTAGTCTCCCCTGTTTCTTATGACACATTGGAAAGGTCAGTATGAGCAATAATCCACAAAGGCATTTGAAAGAAAGCCCCATTTGAGAAAAATGCACAGTCTGAAGCACTGATTTTTAAACTTTTCTTCTCATGACCTTGCTCTGTCATGGCCTCAAGTGGCAGTGGCACTGCCACGAGTGCTTCCCAGCTCCAAGAGAGGGATCCACTGACCTGGAAACAGCGTGTGGCCAGCAGCTCTGAGGCAACCCCCTTGCTTGGTGTTTGTTTGTGCTGCAGGGTGGGTGCCAGCAGGTGCCTGGCAGTCCACGATGACAGCGATGACAACGAGGGGAGGAAGCAGCTCGGTGGCTGCAGCAGGATCAGTGGGCTCAGGCTCCTGAGGCCTGGGGGACAGGCACTGTGGCAGAGGGGGCTCCCGAGGCAGCAGCAGAGAAGGACACCCTGCGTTCCTCAGGGGCTTTTTGGGGACTTCCTTTCACAGCAGATGTATGGCAGGGCAGGAAAAGTTTATGTATTTGCTAGAAGAGCTTTGCAATTATTGAGCAGCACCGGGGAAATTATGCTATGACAGGAATTCCTCCAAATGACCAACATATTTCATTTTGCTTATTCGATTCAGGGCACAGAAAAGAATTGGTCTTTTTTTTTTCTTTTATTTTTTTTTCCTCTAGCCTGTGTGCATTTCAACAGCTTCACAGCAAGGTTGTTTTCAATTACAAAGAATTGTAGGAAGGTAATGGACATGACCAGAGACATTTTGGCAGAAAGTAGTCTTAATACTCACTTAAAACACTACTACAGTACTCATAGGTCCAAACTGCTGCTTCCCAAAATTTGCTCTAGCACACTACATACTTTATATAACACATGCTACCTTAAATGAAAATTATTAGACCAAAATAAACCCTAATAAATTTTCTCCAATAATTTTTTTTTGGGTGGGGAGTGACTCAGCATGTTGGAAACAGTTTCTGGTGTATACAAAGTGAAAATGGATTCTGAAGAAGATGTAGAAAACCTGAGAAATGATCATGCTGAAAAAGGCGTAGGAGAAATAACAGACTGGGAAAAGTTGAACTGAACCTGAACCTGTAGTATAAAGCATCTTTACAAAGCTGACTCTAAGTTACAGTTGCAGATGTGAAGCCTAAAAAGTGTAACAGCAGATCAGATTTGAGATGGGAAAAAATAATTTGCAGATATTTGAATAGTATTGTCAGAGGAACTGAGAAGTAATTCTTTGAATATTTATTAGCGACAGAAAACAAGCAAGGAAAAAGGAAGATTACTCAGGGATTAGAAAGATGATTGCTACAAAAGAAGTGTATAAACTGAGTTTCATGAAAAATGTTTGGGCAGAACATTTTATAGAGATGGAGTGATCTGTGCCAAAGCTGATCAGGCCTTAGGTGGCTTCTGTAGTGATGATGAGTTTGTCTCTTGGTGTCTGACACCTGACCAAGATGAAACATGAGAGATTTTACAAGAGGTGAGCATAGGCATGGGCCAGGACTGGGAGATGAGCTGACCTTGCATCACAGCTGCCCACTACAAAAATACCTTTCCCTGTCATGTTCCTGCTCCACATGCCACTTGATGCAGGAGAAGTATGAGATTGTGAAAATTAAGTGCATGGGATAAAATAATGCCAGAAGGATGTGAAATGCTGGAACTAAGACTGAATAAGGAGAAACAGCTGACAAAATATGTTGTTGTCTACTGTGATAAGAAGTTCCCTGCACAGGATGTGCCACATGAAGATGTGCAAAATCATCAGGAACCATGGTTCCTATAAAGGAAACAAAACAGGAAATGTCATGAATCATCAGCAAACAGGCTGTGGACAGGTTACATGGCTTGATCCTGAATGAAATTAATAATTCAGCAAGGTTGGGAAAAAAGAGACTTAATTAGCACCATAACATTATGACACAAGCTTGGGAAATACAGGCTGAAAATTGAGGCTGATCATCTGTGCTCAGCCCTACAAGATGCGTGTGAGAGAGAAGCTACACTGCCACAGTGTGGGATGCCTCATTAAACAAACAGTCCCAGACACTAATTAAGAGTATAAAGAAACAGATACAAGGAGGCAAGCATGCTTGGAGACTTGGGAAGCTTCGGGATAAGTTGACTTGTGCACAGTAAGCAGTGACAGTCTCTCCCCAGGAAATTATTTCACTGGCATCCCATCTGTAATCCTCAGCTAATTACCCACTGCTTTGCATCTCTGATTCATATTAAAATTCCTTGTGTCCATTTATTGCTGTATAGTTAAGCAGAACTTGAATGCTGGAGATAAAGGCAGCATTGGTCTTTTGGTCAAGATAAGCCAACCCAGTAGTACCCATTTCAGAGAGAAAAAAAATAAGGAAGATGACCAGTGTGACAGAAATCCCACAGGCTGACATAATTATCAAGTTCCAATTAAAGCAATAGAAACTGATAAAAGTGGTCTGGTGTTTCAAAAGAAAGGGCCTTATATGTGCTTCTATCCCTCTTCTCCAAAAATCTCAATATCTCTCAGTTTTCATCCATAGGTGAATAGGCATTATTCAGTGATTCTTTGCACTTGATACAGCATAATTCAGTTAGCTGCTGCTTTTTGTTGTGAGTCACCTTATAATAAATAGGGTGCCCAAGCTGCTAGACAGCTCTTTCCTTTATTATAGCAGTGACCTCTAGTGTACAGCTCTCAGTATCCAGAGCTAGCAATTCCAGCTTGCAGAGCAAGGCCATTTTCCATCTCATGGGAAGGAAGCAGCCTTACAAAGTGACCTTTCTGTTTATTTTGGATTTCTTTCAAAGAAAATAAAAACCCACTCCCTTGAGACTTTAATAGTCAGTAAGTCAGGCTACATCAGCACACTGGATCTGCTGCCCAGCCCTCATGCTCTAAAACATTTTCATTTTGGAATGGCTCAGGAAGAAATCCTGCAGCCTGTAGCACTGCCTGTGCTGTTCTTTTATATTTTGACAAGAAACCTGCACATGAATTTTCTTTGTTAGAAAGCTAAATGTCAGATGCATTTTTAGGGCAGGACACACTAATCTAGTGCCTAGTAGGTAAAGTCAGCTGGGATTTCTTGAAATGAAACGTGCTAATTATTTGTAAGATGAATTACGTTTAATTTGTTTCTGCTGTAGAAGTTCCAGGGGAATCACTAGGACACACAGCAATAATCTTCCTCCAGCTTTGAGCTCTGTCTTTGATGGAGGCCAACACAGGATGTTTCACCACTTGCATTCCTATAGGAATACTGTGGGTTTCACTGTGTGATGCTGCTTCTTCCCAGACAGTGAGGATGGAGGCTGCCCTGTTCCAGTGTAGCTGCATGAAGGGAGCCCTCTCACACAAGCCAGTTACCCGCCAGACACCCCTCAGGGACCACTGAGAGCTGCCAGAGAACTGAATCTGTTACTCCTCTCCCTGGAGAGACCGACAGACACCCCAGCCTTATTTCCCCTGGAGGCAGAGCTGGATGCTGCTTGGAGAGGAGCTTGCCCGTGGCAAGTGGTGGGCACCAGGGATCTCTCCAGGCCTCACTCCTGCCCATAGAGGGGCTGGGATATGAGGCTGGGGATGCAGGAATGGATTTTCACACCCACAAAGCTGTCCTGGGATTTGCCTCTGGCAAAACGAGTCCTGTCATCCAAGGTGTGATGGTATATTTCACCTTCTGGTGGTCTGGCACCACAGACCACTTCTGGTCTCCCACAACCAAATCTCTTTGCATATTCATATTCAAGGGCTACTGATAATTATCAATACTAATTTAACTTAAGGACATAAATCACCACGTCAGAAAAACAACTCTTCCAACTCTTCCTAAAAACACAATTGTATTTCAATCTGTCCACCTTGAGAGGCATTTCCATTCAGTAGTCACGGACGTTTCAATATAATTGAGAGAAAAAAGCCATAATTCAGGTAATGAGGAGGTGAAGGGTGGCTCGTGGGGTTTATTCCCCATCATAAATAACCTAACCTCACCTGTGCATTGCTTTCTAGATGGTGAAGTCACAGAAAATCATGGAGGAAGGGGTCAGGAGCTTTCAGGAAAGTGAGGAAAACACATTTTAGTACTGTTGGCTTCCTGCTGCAAAACATCCAGCCTTACTGCTGAAGTGTTCCAAAAATAGGCAAGCTTGCTCATTAGCCTTGTGAGCATTTAAATAGGAGAGGGATCGTTACCCAAATTACATCCCTTAAAAAGGACTTTCACACTGGGGTAAACTTAAAAAAGAACATTTACGCAAAAAGCAATTTTCTTTGCCTGCAATCTTCTGTATTCCCCTAACTCTCGTTGGAATAAAAAACTTCCTCCCTTTCCAGCCCTGTTCTCTTTTTTTCTTAATCCAGCTGTGAAATCATAAAGCTCAGTGTTTATGACAATAGTTAGCTGCCATGGAAACAGCTATGTCGTCACAAATTTAGCCTTATGATATGACCTCCCTGACTGCAGGAACAGTCAAAAAGGAAGATATGTTAGAAAGAGACCTTGTTTAACCAGAAATGTCTATTTTAAATCCTTTTGCACAGCACACTCAGCAGCTCTTTAATAAGAGGACTTTTGATAGGAGCTGTGTACCTCATTACATACTGCTTTATTATGCTGTTTGAATTGCTTTGAATGTCACCTTTGAATGTGAGCTGTCCTTTTATTGTTGAACATTTTGAATTCCCAGTGTCCTAACACAGCACTGTGGTGATTTCTACAACTTCAGATCATTGCCCTTCTGAGCAGTTTACTGTACCCTGTGGTTTTGCTTGTTTTCTTCTTTTCAAACTGAAAAAAATATTAAAAGCAAAAGAAAAATCTATTCTTGAGCAGATGTTGGAGGGAATCTATTGGGATTCTGAGACACCTCCTGCTGCCACACTGTGTGTGCAGTCCTCTCATCATCATTGTACAGGAGAAGGGTCTTTTGTGCATTGGTGTAGCCAGATGGATAAAATTTGATGGGCATCTGCCACGCCTTGCCATGGTGTCCCCTGCCCCCAAGTGAGACAGCCCAGGCCTGTACGTGTGCCCAGGGGTTTCTGATATGGAGAGTGCTGTTTAAACTAAGCACCAGAGTGCCTGATGAAAGACAAGAGCAGTGTGACCCTCACTACAGAGAAGCAGACATAAAATTTGGCAGCTGAAGCCATAAAGAGTTTAGTCCTCCCGTGTTCTTGCTCACTGAGCCCATGAGACACTTCCCTGCAGACCTCTTGCTCCAGTGGATGAACCCATCTGCTTTTGCCATGCAAGCCCAGTGGCTCTGGGAGCTGTGGAGCATTGGGGGGTTCCAAGGGGCTTTCTGGTCCCCAGCCTCTGCAGAAGAGAGCTGTGGGAGGAGGCTACAGCACAGCATAGCCTTCCCCCGAACAGCAAAATAAATATTTCAGAACACCCACAGTACACTATTTGGGAAAGAAAATGAAGCCCTGAAGTTATTAAAAGGTTACCAGTTCCTCCTCAGCATTTGAAAGTAATTCACCATTTCTGCAGGAGGCAGTGTCCAGCTCCAGCCAGAGGACAGGGTGACCCTCTGAAGTGTCACATTGTGGGAAGGTCCCTCTGCACCTCTCTCTCTGTGCTGGCTGATTGTATTATTTTGGATACCCACACAAAATAAATTTACATGATTTTCAACAGATTAGCTGTGATACAAACAAAGGGGGAAAAAGCTTCTAAGAGCAAGATGAGCAACATTTTAAAGTTCCTATAGTTCTGAGCGAGAAAATCCTTCCCAGGATACCTGTGCTGAAAATGCTCATTAAGATAATTACACTGAATGAAGTGTGGGAAGCGTTATCAGAGGGGCAACGGGGCAAAGTTCCTGTGGGTGGGAGGAGGAGGAGGGAGCCTGGTTAGCACAAGCTGGTGCAGCAGCACCCAGAGCTGTCAGGACAGTGCTGCTGCATGAAACCATGGTGTGCTCACAGTAGCTGCAGCAGGAGCACAGGCCTGCTTGGACAATACAGCATGTCCCATCTATTTCCATCAGTTTTGGAAATTCTGCATGGTTTCTTTAAAGTACATGTAATTTCATCCTTGCTTTCTCTGTGCTCTGCTTTTGTCCTCAATAAATGTATGGGGGTGTGGTCTGTGCAATTGTAGAAATAATCTTCTACACCTCTTTCTTTCTTTCTTTCTTTCTTTCTTTCTTTCTTTCTTTCTTTCTTTCTTTCTTTCTTTCTTTCTTTCTTTCTTTCTTTCTTTCTTTCTTTCTTTCTTTCTTTCTTTCTTTCTTTCTTTCTTTCTTTCTTTCTTTCTTTCTTTCTTTCTTTCTTTCTTTCTTTCTTTCTTTCTTTCTTTCTTTCTTTCTTTCTTTCTTTCTTTCTTTCTTTCTTTCTTTCTCTCATTTAGTTTCATCTTTTTCAATTGTCAGATTGTTTAAAACTTCTTTTGTTTGTTTCCCTCTCAGGATTTCCTCCAGCATTTGTTTTTTGTCAGTTGTGACAGAAGGATGCCCCACAGATAAATGCTGTTCTCACACCAAGACCTATCTGTGCCAGTCTACCTCGGGAAAAGCCTCTGCTAGTTTTAGGCATGAGCAATGTTCCTGCTTGGGATGCATGTGCAGTGCTCCTGTGTAGCTCAGGATCCACTCTCATCTGAGGCTGGGCTGTGCTGTGCAAAACCAACATCCCTACTTTCTGTGTTTGTGCAACTGATGTTTCCCTCAGATAGGAAGCCTTTCACGTTTGTCTTCTTAAATCTCAGTTTCATTGCACTTCATTTCTACAACTTATCTAGCTCACACTGTGTTTTAAGGCTCTTCTCCAAATTGCAATACTGACTTGACTGTGAACCTTGCTCTCTCTCGTTGGTGACTGCAGTGGAACATTTACCTCAAGAAGGCTCTTAGCCCTAAATAACCTTCATGTGTCAGACTGCCCCAGCATCTTCCATGCTTAAGTACTCTAGAGCCACCAGACATTCCCACACTGCTCCCTCAGCCTCACACCTATCCCATTTTGGGGTGCCTTGTCAGCTGTGGGTGCCTCCTTTTAACACGTTGCTTCCTCCCCCTCTGGTGCTAAGCAAAACATGAAAGGCTCTGTCCTTTTGGTTGCTGGCTGTGGCTTGCAAAATGCAGATGTACAGTAAATGACAAGCCTGGCAAGGGGTGTTGAAAGGAAGCAGTGGTGGGAAGCATTTCAGTTTAAGGAAAAATAGTGTGGGCGTGGTGCAGCACAGAGAGAAAATTGGATAGAAAATGAAATTGGGGAGTGAAAATCTATTTTTAAAAAGGGCTTTGAAAATCTGGCTGGGGCCAGGTCCTGTCTGAAATGATGTAGAGCCATAACCATTTCCTGGGGCTTGCATTTTCCATAAGGGAGAACATCTGATAGCAGAGCAAGAGGTCTGCTCTTTCTGACTACATCCAGTGAAAGCCTTATCATTCTTATGGGAGAAAACAAAGGACACTTGTTACCCTGCCCACAGCACAGATGTCTGGCTATTCTCCATGCTAGGTGAGATCTTCTGGGCATGGAGGGAAAATGAGAGCTCAGATGAAGAGAGATGCATCCCTTTGTACTAGAGAAGTGACAGCATCTCACCCGGGCAGAGAGAGATCTGCATAAAAAGGTGGTGCATGTAGTTACTATATACACTGAGTTTGTAACAAAAATACACACTTCTGTTTGTACAGTCAGGATTTTCTGTGCTTTGTGAGAGTGCTCACAGGAGGAAAAGCTGCTGATGTTGAAAGCAGATCTCTGTGCAGAGTCAAGGGGGGTCCCCTGGAAGCCAGGAGGGTATTGGGGAGCGCCTCTGCTGCTTGCACACTGCTGTCCTGGGCACCCCATGTGTCCCTTCCAGCTGAAGGGCAGGAGCAGACCCTTCTTGCATGTGAGTAATGTCACTTGCTCAGACCCCTCTTTCTGAGAAAACAAAATGCACCCAAAGAATAGTTTTTATCCCCTGAGGACAAATGAAGGGTGGAGTATTTGGAACACACATCTGCCTTGTTTGCAATTGAAGACCTGCAAAAAACCCCAAAAAACCCCTACAGTCAGCTGCATCTGGTCTGCCAAATTACAGCCCCAAGCCTTCCTAGGGGAGGAGCCAAGTCCCAGCAGGCAAGACCTGTTGGTCACTGCAGTGCTACACGGAGATAAAACCCCACAGCAGGGTCAGAGGAAATGGCTCAGCATTTGGGTGACAATGGGTCACCAGTGCCCTGCAGGTGCCAGCAGAGCTGTAAACCATCTCTCCCCAGTGCCTGGCACTCAACAGCTGTGCAAAGCTGCTGAGAGCATCACTAAGCCTTTGGGGAGTTTGTTTCCAGCCCTTGGGGCAGTGGTTGGTGGCTCAGCTGGGAGCTGGTGAGCTGACTCTGGGGAACTGGTTGGCAAAGGCTGCAACAGCCCATGCTGATGCAGAACTGCAGGTGAGCCTGAAATAGGCAACAAACCTCACCCTGCAGTGCTTTGTGAGGCCATTTCACTGAAGCACAGCCCCCCAAACCCTCTTTCTTCCTGGCATGAGTGATTTTGCTGCTGACAGCCCAGGTACCTGCACCCAGGTGATGGACACCACTGCTGGGGTCTGAGAGGACATGGCCTGTTGAAGGAGCAGTGTCAAGAGCTACTCTAGGCAGCCTCCTCGTAGGGATGCCATTCCCTGGGCCAGGCTCTGGCTCCCTGCTGCACAGCCCCAGCAAGAATCACTGACTACAGCTGGAGGTGGATGCTGGTGCCACCCTCGGGGGAACTGGGCTGCCCTCACCAGCCCTGAGGGGTTTGTAGAGCCCTGAGGTCACTTGCTATCATGCTGAAGTGGTGGGAGGCTCTGGTTTGGCCTACAGTGAAGGAAATGCAAATGTGGTCTGCAAACCAAGTGCTGAGAACGGCCAGATGAAAGCAGCAGCGTCCAGTTTTCATGCAGGCTGCGAAATGCAACATTTTCAGTCTGGACAGAGAAACTTCTCACAGCAGAATGGCAACCCTCCTGATAGTCACTGGCATTTTCTGCCTCTGGAGAGGCAGTGAATTGGCCTTGAGGCTATAGAGGGGCACACAGCAAGCAGCCAGTGTAATTATTATGTGCATGTGGGAGAACAACTTGATTTCTTCTTTCCACTGTTTTCTTTTCCTTTTTTGTTTTTTCTTTCCCTTTCTACTCTTTGTTCACCTGAACAATATCTACGAATATTATAACTATATAATAGCTACTACCAGTTTAGCTATACTGTGCAACACATCCATAGTAGTGTTGTGTATATGTATGCACACAGAAATCTTCTGTTCCTGCTGTGGTTTGTCAGCCTCCTTTGGAAACACACCTTTAACTGCTGTCCTAAGCTGAGCATGAAAACTGTGACACTGAAACTTCCTTCCTTCCTTCCTTCCTTCCTTCCTTCCTTCCTTCCTTCCTTCCTTCCTTCCTTCCTTCCTTCCTTCCTTCCTTCCTTCCTTCCTTCCTTCCTTCCTTCCTTCCTTCCTTCCTTCCTTCCTTCCTTCCTTCCTTCCTTCCTTCCTTCCTTCCTTCCTCCCTTCCTCCCTCCCTCCCTCCCTCCCTCCCTCCCTCCCTCCCTCCCTCCCTCCCTTCCCTCTCACACTGAATCCAACAAGAGGACAAAGAGCAGAAGAAGCTGCATTTCTGATAATCCAAGTCCAATTCAGGAGGAGAGTGAGTCTCTCAAGTTGAAGTGCATTCCTTATCTCCACATGCCCAAATGTCTAAAATCCCTCCCATCCAGGAGGGAAGCAATGCCCTTTTGTACAAAACATCCTGATTTGGGAAGAAGCTGATCCTGACAGGGCATCCTAAATCCAGAGTGCACCCACTGCCCTGGGCCTGAATGCCAGATGCCTCTCAGTTGAACGTTAGCACAGAACTGGGTTCTTTTTATTTTTTAATTTCGCCTTCTTCTTATTTGTGAGGGGAGAATCATGTCCCTGCCTGGTAAAATGGAGCTGTTGTGATCTTTCAGCTGGGCAGTTTCAGTGTGTGTGCATGCTCTCCATCCACTGTGCTCCTCAGAGCACTCCCAGCAGAGCCTGCCAGCCAGTGCTGCACCATTGCTCCTTTCCACCAGGACAAAAGCTCTGCCTGGGGAAACTGTCAGTGCACCATCAGGAGAGCTTCAGCTGAGAAATACCAGGTGTCTAAAAGCCATTGAGGTGCATAACTATGAAGCATTAGGCTGAAGAACTGCAATTCTGTTGCAGACATCTTTTCATGAAAATCCTTTCTTAGGATTTTTCTTCCTGAGAAGCTGAGAGGCGTCAGGAACAAAATGTAAACAATGGTTATCTGCTGCTGTGGAATGCAACAGGTGCATCTGTGATTGGCCCATCTTGGATGTTTAGAATTAATGGCCAACCACAGCCCAGTTAGCTTGGACTCTCTGTCTGAGACACAAACCTTTATTATTCATTCCTTTCTATTCTTAGCTTAGCTAGCCTTCTGAGATGGAACTTTTCCTTCTATTCTTTTTAGTATAGTTTTAATGTAATATATATCATAAAATAATAAATCAAGCCTTCTGAACATGGAGTCAACATTCTCGTCTCTTCCCTCACCTGAAAACCCCTGTAAACACCGTCACACAATACCCTTTATTCTTCAAAGAAATGTTTGCCCTCAAAGATATTTTTCCTAAGCAAATATTCAATTTAACCATCAGGCAATTATTTTAAATTCCTATCTGGGCACCAGTGGGGGCAGACATTGCAGCTACAGAAAATGGGTACTGCCTGATTTTCTACAGAATGCAGGCTGGTGGAGGGGGCTGCCATCCCTCAGAGCCACCTCAGCACCCAGACTGCAGGTCCTTGGGGTCACCCTGGTTTGTAGCCTGGTCACAAGTAGCTCTCCAGACAGCCTGCAGGGGTAGTGGTGTACTGGAGGTAGGAAATGTTAGCAGGATTTGGCTCATCAGAAATCGTTTCTTGAGGGGAAAGGAGAAGATGGAGATCCACTGCAGAACTTTGTCATCTATAATTGGATTTTCCCTTAGGTCTAACTAAAAATAAATTAGCTAATAGTATATTCAATTAATTTTGCCAAATTTGAGCAATTCTTTTAATTAGGAGGGAAGAACTTAATCTCACAGAAAACAGACAATTTCCAAAGGCTGGCACAGGAGTATGCCACCTGAGTGTGTCCATATGAATTGCTGTGAGATGGGGAACACGCACAAACTTACACAGAAATTATAGTTATGTGCAAGTAGTGGAGACAGCAGTGCAGTGTGAGCTGTTTAACCTTGAGGAAGTGGCAAGTGAGGTTGGGAGGACAGGTATTGTGGAGCTTTTAATTCATTTAGTGAGAGACTGTCGAGCTAGTGTGTTACGATAAAATCAGAATTTCATTTCGGTGCTAAGGCTGGGCACATTAACTGAGCTTCCTTACACACATGAGGTGAGGAGAAGAGGGACTGCAGCTTTCACAGTCATGCTGCAGAGAAGTGTGTTTGTCTGTAGTTCAGCAAGTGCCACAGGAAGTTATTTGCTAAGCTTGGGAGGAAGAGAGAGACCTGGTGTGGTTGTGGCTTTATTGATGTTACAGGGCAATGGCACTGGTTGCAGGCAGAAATTTCAGGGTGCAGAAAGGCATTGGGATCACTGAGCCTTTTGCCTTTCTCTCAGCACACCCCAGCATGAAATGCCTTCTGGTGACAGACACAGAAACTCCACAGCTGTAAAAATCCCTCTTTTAGTGCCTGGCACCATGTAGACTTTGGAAAAGAGGGGGTTTAATTCTGATAGCTAGCTACTCCTCTTTGTTATCTTACTGACAGTACAAACAGACAAAACACAAAGAAATAAAATGTTTTGCTGCTTCTCATTTTTAATTAAAGTAACTGTTAACCCACTGGCAGGTTAACAGAACTGTGTGTGGGATTACAAATTATAAAATTTGATAAAAAATTTCTTTTAACCTATTTTACAAACTGATTTTTTTCATGTATTACGCATTTAATTCCATTTCTCTCTGTCCTGTTGCTCAATAAAAGAAGTATTTACTTCTCTCTTCTGTTATTAGAAAATCTGAACAAGGGAATGTGCTGAAGAGAGGAGTCAATGTTTCCCAGCTGAATCCAGCTGGATGGACATAAATCTGTTTTTTTTTCTGAATGCTCCCTTACATACATTCTGAAATATTAAGTATAAAACCACTAAAAGTACCGCACTAGTCAAAAAATCCAATCCCACACCAAAAAAAACCCTCCCAAAAGCAAAATAAAAAAACCCACCACCAAACAAACAAACAGAAGAACATTCCCCATCCCCTGTAAAAAAAAATAAATCAAACCCCACAAAAGAAAAAAGGAAAAACAGAAGAAAAAAGGAAAAATAAAAGAAAAAGTTTAAAAGGAAACCCAGTATTTAGTTCTTCAGGAGTTTCCATAAAACCAGAGCATTTCAGAGGATGTTTAAACCATCGTTCTCCACAAGCTTACATGACAAATCATGTGTGATGACAAGTCCAGAAAATTATCAGGAGTCTTGTGATCTCTGGTGTTTTTTCCTTACAGTCTCAGTTTGTGTGACTAAACAATTCCTTGGCAAACCAGGCTTTCAGTTTTGGAAAAAGTCTGTAGCCCTTTGGCTGCAGAGCTAACCTCAGGGACCAGAAGTCTAGAGACTGAGTAAACAGAAAAATAATAAAAATGTTCATTTTAAAAAATCATGTGCTTTTCAAAACAACTTTATGAGTTTTGAGGTTTGTGGCATGGTTGTTGAGTGTGTTAATTTAGGAGTATCAGCTCACATTTGGGAGGATGAGCTCTTTCTTCCCTGTGTGTCAACATGGCACCACTCCTTGTGCTGGGGACAGTCATGGATACTCAGTTGATGCTCCAAGAAAATATGGCCCTGAGCCCAAATCTTTAGTTTTTCCAGGCAAATTGTGGAGTTTTGTTGTTATTTTGTGGCAGAGAGGTGGTGTCCTGCAGCCTCAGATGAAAAGGTAGTTGGGCTATCTAACCCAGCTGCTGCCCCTTCATTGTGATCAGAGGTCATGCCTTGGCCCAGCTTTGTTATGGAGTGAAATTTGGATAGTTTCTCAGATGAAAGAAATTGGGCTTTTTTTATTGTCCATTTTTTCTGCAACACTGTGCTGTTTGATGTGATTCCTGAAATGCAGCTGCTTCTGCACAACCCAAACCTTTTCTGTGCAGCTGTTGGGAAGAGGGAGGACAGAGGACCCTCCCCCAAAAGCCCGCAGGGATAACCAGGAGTATTGTATCACAAAATATCTCCTAAGTCTCAAAACTTTTTTCTTTTGAAACCCCAGTGATGGTCACTGTAGAGAGTCATCTGTAGCTTCTGTGGCACGTTATAGCTGTGTTTAAATTAAAGGTATATTATATAGGTTGGATATGAGGAAAATGTTTTTCACAGAAAGGGTGATAAAGAACTGGAATGGTCTGCTCGGGGAGGTGGTGGAGTCACCATCCCTGGATGTGTTTGAAAAAAGACTGGATGTGGCACTTGGTGCCATGGTTTAGTTGAGGTGTCAGGGAACAGGCTGGACTCGATGATCTTGAAGGTCTCTCCCAACCTTGTGATTCTGTCATTCTGTATTTCTATTCTTAGCCAAATTAACACATTGCTCTCTGAATCTTTTCCCAAATTGCCACTGGTCAGAGGAGCAGCCTGTTTTAGTAACCTATTTCCACTCTGGAAAGCGTCCATTCATTATTAATATTTCTTGTCTCACAACAAATTTTGCTTACGCCTTCCTCTTTACTTACTCAGCTTTTGAAACGTGTCTCTGGGGCAAATACCATAATCATTCCCTGCTTCCCTCCGACAAAGTAAGCTGCTAAATCATGGGTAGTGTGTACTTCTCTTCCATAAATTGCCACTGGCAGCTGCCTGAAGCCTTGGTTTGTGTCCTGGGCCCCCTCAGTACGGACATTGCAGCACTGCCTGCCCAGAGCTCTTCTCCTTCTCCTTCTCCTTCTCCTTCTCCTTCTCCTTCTCCTTCTCCTTCTCCTTCTCCTTCTCCTTCTCCTTCTCCTTCTCCTTCTCCTTCTCCTTCTCCTTCTCCTTCTCCTTCTCCTTCTCCTTCTCCTTCTCCTTCTCCTTCTCCTTCTCCCTCTAACTCTCCCCTCCTCTTCCACCTGCTGATGCTCAGTGTGCAGTGTTGCACAGAGCAGAGCCACCTTTGGAAAAGTCCCTTTGCAAAAGCTCCAGCTTATGACCCAAATTCTCAGTCCCCATTAGGTGACACTAGAGCTGGTGTTGCTATAAAAAGAACTCTTCAGTGGTTGCCTCTCAGAGCTGTAGCCATCCAGGAATATCACAGCAAAGCCACTTTCACATTTTCTGTGGGTTTTTTCCTGATTATCAGGATATAGGCTTTGCCACAGTGCTCTGCTTGACACTTCCAAAATGACATTAATAACCCAAGTGGTGAGAAATGTTGGATCTGCTGGACTTGCTTGCTGGGTGTGGGGCAATTACTCTCTCCTATCTCCCACCAGATATTCTGCTTTCTGTAGAAATAAGGATTTCTTTGATGTTTAAGACCTTGGCAGGACACAAAGGGGACTGTGAAACATTCAGTCTTTCCCCACTACAAAATTCAGCACAAACTCTCCTCCTGCCCCTCTGTAAAGGAGAGCAATGATTGTGAAACAGTGTGTGCTGCCACTCAGACAAAGCAGACAGCCTCAGGAGCAAGGCCTTGTAGTCTCCTGCCAGCCTCACCAAGGCAGCTGTCTACAGTAGCCTGGGCAAAACCAGGAGACACTGCAGCTGACAGTCAAGTCAAGCCCAGCTCTCCAAGTGGCCATGGCCAGTGGAGACACCCCTGAACAGCCTCCCTTGGGGCTGCTGGGCATGCAGGTACCCATGTTGGTCTGGTTCATTGCTTCTCCTTCTTTTCTTTTATTAATGCTGCAACTCCTCCCTCAATTTCAAGAGAGACTGGCTTACCTAATCAACAGTAAGTCTGAAACGCCCCAACCCACAAATAAGTGACCAGCTCCTTTGTAAGCACTGTCTCTGTCTTGTAAGCCAAGGCCAGCCTGTGCTGAGGCTGGCAGGGGGTGACAATGGGGACAGAGGCACTCAGGGCATCCCAGGGGGTGCTTCTGCTCTGGGCTGCTGGGTAGCAGCTACTCTTGCCTGGGAAAGGCAGTTGAGTTTGTAGAAAATCTGTAAAAGCTTTTGTTCTGTTATGGTTTTTCCAATTCGTGTTGCTCTGACCCTGACTGTCAACAAGAGCACTCCACTATAGGGCTTCTAAATTAGTGACATGTTCTAAGTGAAAGGCGGGGCAATAAAACCCAAACAAAGAAGATATGACCCAGATATGTTTTTATTCCTCCTTTCTTCCCTCCCACCCTTTATAAGCATAGAGACCACTTAGAGGGCACACAGCACCCAGAGAAAAGCTGCAGCTTAGTCGATCCCTTATTCTGTTGTGCTGCTGATGGGCACAATCCATGCTGGGAACAAGGGGTCACTTGTGAGAATTGGTGGCTGCAGGAATCTGGACCAAAGGGACTCACCCTGCACAGTGCTGTTCCCTGGAACTTGCACTAGCAGGAGCTCCATCAGAGATTGGGGGTGAGCCAAAGTACAAAAAGAAGATGAAAAGGCTGATAGAGAAAAGGAGAAGGCCAATATAGAAGAAGATACAACAAGTCCTGTAGCCTGCACAAGAGAAGATGAATGTGGGAGTTCCTTATAGCCTACAAATAAATGCCTGGGATACATTCAAAGAAGACTTAAAGGGTCATTATTTAAAAGAAGCAAGATAGTCAAGCAGTTGAACTTCAGATTCAGACAGGCTGGGGATATGCATTGGACTTGTTTACACAGGAGAAGGGGTTCCTCAAATCCAGACTGGACAGTCTGAAGGCAGAAATGCTGTAGGTCAACAGGAAGATTCTGCACTCAGTTCTGGAGGTATCTGGCTCAAAATAAAGCTCTGTGTTGGGTGAGGTAGCATATAAAGATGTAGGGATCTCTGAGATTGTAAATTATAGGTCAAGTGACAGAGAATAAATCAGGAGGGATTCTCTTTGTTACTCGCTGTGTTCATGACTGTACAGCTGGACACAAAATGTGAACAATCTGATAGAGCTGAGGATGTTTGTATGCCTGAGGCCTTGATGGGACTCAATTAGTCTGAGCATTTAAGAAGAACTTCTGTATTTCCCTCTCAAAGGGTCAGAAGTTACTCATCCTAAATGGCTTTTGGCGCTGCTGAGTGCCTCAGCTTTGATTTCATCCAATCAAGATTAAACTGATCTGCTACTCCTTGTAGTTTTCTCCAATGTTCTGTGCTCATAGGTCAGGCTCCTGCCCTGCAAATACTTAGGCACAAACCTTTATGCACATCAAATAGTCCCTCAGTGCAACTGCACTGGTCGGATGAAAGCACATCCTGAAGCCTTTGAAGGACTGAGGCCTGGGGTCCTGGAGGGAAGGTACTCTCAGCTTGTAACACCAGTTAAATATTGGGCCCCCCTATGGCACGATGAAAATATAACAACTGCTGTTCAGTATTATTTTCTGCATTGTGTTCATTTTTTCTAAACGTTTTATAGCAGCACTGATAGAACTGCAAAAGCTGTTTACTTTCCGAGTGCAGCAGTTTATCCTGTCAGAAGGAAAGGCAGGCAGGAAGGAAGGAGAATAAAGGCAGGTATTTTCAACAGCAGTAATTGCTACTGTGACAGACATCTGCAGAAGGCAAGGGGAGAGCTGAGACACTGCTGTGCTGAGGGCTGCTCTAGCCCTCTAGCCTCAACAGCAACATGTCTGTCTTCTCATTGCTGGGGACTTGCTCTGATCTCAGGACAGGCTTATGCAGGTTTCACATCCTATCAGGCCTCTCATGCCACTGGTCTCCCCCTTTTCTTATGTGACTACTGATTTTAGGTCTCAGGTTGTTGTTTTAAGAGAGAGGGACAAACCAGGTTTTCTTTAAGCCCAGTTTGTTTTAAAGAAGTATCCATTGGATGCTCTGAATGGTTTGTCACGTTTGGAAAGGCGAGCAAAGATATTCTGCTGGGCCAGATTTTCATGCTGCCATGGCAACTCTGTTTGCAGGACCCCAGGTAGATATTTTAAAGGTGTACTTGGGTATTTTCAAGAGACCTACAAAGGGCTGACAGTCACGTTGACACAGTCTCAGTGTGCAGTTGAGAACAAAAGTTGGCAACTGCCAGATGACTATAAAACTGATTGAATAAAGTGATTTTTAATGATAGTAATTTCCTGATTTAATGCATAATAGGCAACTGCACTCTGCATCCTGTTAGGAGAAGGTACATGGAAAAAACAACCAGGTACATTTTAGACCCAGAGGCTGCCTCCCCACCATAATAAAACAGAGCAGAGATCATTACCTGGCCCTGAGGGCTGCAGGCACAGCACTACTCATATCTCTACTAGTAAATTCACTTCCCCCCAAAACTGGATCTGTGTCTGCAAAGGGTGCCAGACCCATGCTGAGCCCTGTTTGCTTGGGAGAGTGTGAGCAGCTGGAGGTTCAGCATCACTGAGGAAAGGCTGAGCTTGGTTCATTGCTCTGAAGATGCCTGAAGACTACGTGGGCTGTGCATGGAGCTGAGGTGTTACAATCCATATGTGAGCTGCTAAATTGAGATGGTGTGGCCACCCTGCCTGAAGTCTTTTTGTCCTCCCCTCCAGCCTCCTCTCCGTCTGGGCGAAGTTCAGGCTGCCTGTACGTGTGTATGAGCAACGTGGGTGCTGAGTGAGACTTTGCTGAGATTTTAATTGACAGCTGAGCTTTACCCTTCTGTACCACTGCAGTTACATCCTCTGGGCTATGTCTGTGGGAGTGCATTTGCCCATGGCAAAGGTCTGGAGCGTGAGTTCTGCAGTCCATTTAATGTCACCTTCTCTCTGCTGTCATCATAAGCCAGGCTGGGTGTCGGCAGTGCCGCTCATCCATGCGTGTGCACCCCGGGCTGCCTCCCAGCACACTGTGACCTTGCCTTGAATCAGATACATGACTCAGGGAAGCTTTTTTGCCTTGGTTCTCCATTGTTTTTGTCAGGATCCAGCTGCAGTTGGGGCAGGACTAAGTCCTCTGAAAGGTTTTGAGTTAGTCTGAGTACAGTGTGGGGAAGAACTTCTGGAGGGTGGGAAAACCTGACAAGTACAGATTAGATATGAGCTTTTTCCTGTTGTTTCTGTGTCAGTGTAGAAACTCCACAGCATTATTTGCAGTTGTTTCCTTTATCTGCCTGCTGGCTTTCAGAGAGGAAATTTGCCTGTGTTTTGACACAGCAGTAAGAGTTACTGTACGAAACTGGATAAGACTATTGGAGGCACAATGCAAGCTCCCCACCATAAATATAGCAACTGTTCTAAATATCCTTCTTCCAAACAGCATGCTTCAGGGAACATCTGCCATTGTCCACAGTTGCAACAGCACCTCAAATAAGCAGTTTCTAAATACCACCTTTGTAGGGGGATAGAATATAAGTAAATAAAAGTAGTATAGAAAGTAATCTTACCCCCTAAAGAGTTGTAGCTGGGTTAATTATAAAAGATTAGGAGCAGGCCTGACTTTAACAGGCCACAGCTGTAGCCAATAAGAAGAAGAGTGTTATAAAAGAGTGGGTTGGTGGGAACTGGAGTCAGTTGGCTGCTGTGAGGACAAGAAAGAGGCAGTGCTTGAAGGACCTGCCTATGAGAAACATCAAGGAGGTACAAAACTCTTGCACTAAGGAGGCAACAATATAAAACCTTTGCAATATAATGACAACAACCTAGTTGTTATTATAGTTTCATAAGGAAAAAAAATCCAGTTGCCAGTTTATTTAACCTTACCTGGGTCTCTCAACAAAAGCCAACTGGGGCTTTTTTTCTGTTGAATGTAGCTTAAGTGTTTGGAAACAGAAGCCAGAGCATTCATTTCTTCTGTTCAGAGTGAATGAGTAATGTGAGCATATTCAACATCTTCAGAACAGTGAATCAGAACAGAGACAATGAATGAATTCTCCATGCTCAGAGGTGCTCTAGTGAGTCTCTTTTATTTTTTTTTTTTTTTTTTTTTTTTTTTTTTTGTTGAAGTCCTCTTCATATTGAAAGGAAGAAGCTGGTAGAGGGTGCTGTGCTGGGCAGAGCTGGCAAGTCAATGGTTGCTGGTGGGGAATTTCTTCTGTGACTTCACTCTGGGCCAAAGGGCTGTCCTCTCTCATTGCCCCTCATATGATGCAGGGAACCAAAAGCACTTTTCAGAGTCATCTGGATCATGGGCTGGTCCTGACTGCCTACGCTAATGGCTCTGCTGTGGTGCCAGCCCCAGAAACTCAGAGAGAAGGCCAGAAGGGACTGTGGGGTCATCTGAGCATGTCTAAGCATTAAGTTTTACACCATACCTGGTCACCTAATCTTTGGGAACAATTACTTGTTTCATTCAAGTAGTTGTGCCAGAGAAATTCCGACACAGAAAACTCACACTTGGCCCATCAGATGTCACCCCAAGATCCCAGCATGGTCACCAGAGACAAAAAGATACAGAGATACTCAAACAGATGCAATTCATTTCAGCCTGAAGAGGAAGTGTCTGTTAGAAGAAATTATCTGCACCACGAAAGTACTTGTGGTTCTCCAGAAACAGAAAGGGTTCCTAGCTACATGTACCTGTCCCCACTGGAGGACACTTAAGGGAATCTCACCTAAAACAAAGGCGGGGAACTGCCACATGCCTCCATATATTGTGTTGGAGTTCATGTTGTTAAATACAAGAATTTGTCTGGCTTGAGGTTCCCATTGTTGTGTCTTCCTATCCCTTCTCTTTCTTTGGTTAAAGGGTCTCTTGTTCCCTTGGTAGCCTTCCCTCTGAGAGTCTGGAGTATAGATAAACATGCGTGACCTGTTAGTCTTATGAGAAAAAACCCCAACATTTTTCCCTTAAAATGAACCTTTGCCTTTTCATGCATGAAGATGCCCACAGAAGGGGGATGTTGCCATCACTGAAGATGGTTTACAGTTTTGGTGAGACAGGCTCTGAGGCAGGAATCCAACCTTTGGGATGTCTGGATGAGATCCCAGATGAATTGGATTCCCCAGGAAATGTCAGGGTTACTGCTTGTTTCTGAACTCATTTAGGAGAGCAAACATGTATTTGGCTGAAATAAGAAACCAAGACACTGCTGCAATTTTCCCCCTGATATTAAACAAGCGTTTAAAGAAAAAAATCTGACAGATGGCAGGGCTGTACCTAATGCAAGACTGAGCATTTCTCCAGTGAATTTAAGGTGGTCTGAAAGAGATCTAAAAAGGCAAGGGGTGGAGGGATAGATGCATTATTGAGAATATATAAAAGAAAACCCTAATAGCTTTCTTGCTTTAAATTATATGGGGAAGGTTTTCTTCCTTTTTCCTAATTAGCCATGCCTGGTTTATTTAGAAGCCTCCTGGATGTCTGCCCAGGTACTCCAGGGTGTCTTTCCTCTGGTAACTGGTCAGCAGGAATGGCAGGATGAGGTTTTAGGTGCAGTGCCTGCACCCCTCAGCTGTAGCTGAGGTCTCCTAGGCAGGAGGCCAGAGCAGTGATGAGGCGATGTTGTCATCTTATTGCAGGGGTTCCATACTGTTGTCTTCTTATCACAAAAGTTTCATACCTTCCTGATGTTTTCTCACAGGCAACTCTTCAGAGCACTGACTCTTTCTTCCTCACAAAGCAGCCAACTGACTCCAGTTCCCCTCTCAACCAGCCAGCCACTCTTTTATAGCACTCTTCTTCTCACTGGTTACAGCTGTGGCCTGGTAAACTCAGGCCTGTTCCTAATCTTTGATAATTGGCCCAGCTGCAACTCCTTAGGGGTAAGATTACTTTCTGCACCATCTATTTTCTTATATTCTATCCCCCTACAAGGGGACACCTGCCTCATGAATGATCAGGCTCCAGCAGCACTAAACCTTCTGTTTCTCTCTCCCATTTAGATTTCCTTGGTTTTGCTTTCTGCTACTGCATTGTACCACTTGGAGTCAGCACCATGTCCCCCACCACATGGGGAGACAGAATTGTAATGAGGCAAAAATCCATAAGGTGATATCTTTGAGGTGCAACTTTTGCAAAATAAATATGGAGAGTTTTGTAGCTCTCAATAGGTCATGATAGATTTATAGAAAATGCAAATGAAATAACCCTTTAAACAAAACAGTACTGAAAACCTTGGATCCCAGACACATTATACTCTTGTTTGAACTGTCCTGTAGGCTTTTCTGCATCAGAAATGTCTGATTCAGGTGCAATCATTCGCCAGGAGACTTCTGACTTAACCCCTTCCTGTTTTTTTTTCCTATCCTTACCCTTCCACCCACATGGCAAATGAGACTTGGACAAGTCACCAGCTGCTTCCTTCTCTTCCATCTTGATGGTGATGGTGAACACATTATTTGGACCAAAGTATTTGGATAAAGTAAATGGACATAGTTGTGCAACAGAGGTGTTTGCTTTTCCCCTGATGATTTACAGGGAATTCTGCAGTAGGCATGGAAGAGGAAGGATAACTGTACAACTGAATAGTAGTTGGGTCAACCCGACACAACTCAGCTGCATTTTCCTGCAAGCTGGGCAAGCTTGCAATCCCTCTTTTGAATTGATGTGGAGTTTTGACTGGATGTTTGTAGATTTTGATGCCTTTTCTCTAAAGGAAAATGAAAAAAAATGTGAAGGCTGAGTTTCCCACAGGTTTTTAACTTTGATACAAATACGCTGAGGTGAGATTCTAAAGTAGAAAAATCAAGAAATTTCATACCTGTCATTTCCATACCCTTGTCATAAACAGGTGTGGGTTTTTTTTCTCTTGGATAATTCATTGTTTTGTAGACCCTGGAAGACATAGCCTGAGGGCTGAGATAAGAACTCTCTTATGCCCTTTCCAAAATCTTCCCATTCGAGCACCTGAACATGGGCTGTTGTTCATCTTTGTGAACCCTGGACCCTGGCCAGATCTGCCGTGCCTGCCCAGCATTTGCTCTTTGGACTCTCCACCACTGGTACCCCAGCTGGTACCAGCTGGTACCCCAGCTTCTGCTATTTTTAACGTACCTGTTGAATGAAGGAATAAATCCTTTCAGCCCTGAAACTTGGAGCAGCTTCCTTGTGTGCAGGAGGAGGGATGTGGTGGTGACCTTCTTCGTTCATGAAGAGAAAGAAGTAGAGATTATGCCGCCAGCAGGGAGAGGAGCAGGCACAGCCTCCCTTCCCCTTTCTAGCTGTTTCACTTCCTGAGACACTTGGCATGAAAAATGGGCACCGGGTCTGGCCAGTGCCCTACAATTCACATGTGTTTCTGGGTCTGTAGAGAGCATCATATACTTTTCCTGTAGAGACCAAAGAGATGAGTTTGTGTTTTGGTGCCAAAATAAATCCAGAGATAGCAATGTGAATGCATTAGTATTTATGTGGGATTTTTTTTTTTAAGGTTAATAAAGTATGTACTGAAAATAAAATAAAAAAAACCAAACCACTGATGGCTTGGGAAAAAAATACAACTCTTTTTTTGTGTCTTTCCCATGCCTTACCCTCAAGGAAGGTTTGGGCAGGACATTGACTAGGACCTTATTTTCATTTCCATCAGGAATGTTTTTTAGCTGGCACACAAACTACATGTGTAAATAGTTCAGGAGCTTGGGAAGCTGCTCTACTATTTCCTCCTATAACTAACAATGGAAACCCTTTGAGAACTGTACAAGCCTCAGCGGACATTCACATGTCTCCTGACATGCAGGATTAGCTGCCCTGCTCAAATATTTATCCTGACAGCGCTTCTCCCTGAGGAGCAGCTGCCTGCCTGCTCTGCAAGGCAGCCCAGCTGTGGGGGAGAAAGGGAGGAGAGGCTGGAGCTGCCAGCGCTGGGGTGCCCACAGAGCCGGGCCATGAGGAGAAAAGCTGATTTACAAGTATGGCTTGGGCTGATCTGAGTTTGTTCTGTCACAGGGAATTCAGCATCAAACTGAAAAGAGCATAGCTGCAGCACTGTGTGCAGAATCAGCCAATTCCAGCATGTAATAGGTTAGCTCGGTGCAGTTGAGCTTCTTTGCCTTGCTCGGTGGGCCCCCAATTTGTCTTCATTTTTATTCCTTCACTTTGCCTGCTTTTTGCAGCCTGTCCCTTTCTGGATTGATTGCACAGAGCCTGCCCCACAGAGCTAGGCAGAACACAGACTGAACCTGTTCAGTGTGTGCAGATATTTTTAAATGATCTGTTAACCAGAAATGTGGAAACTCAGGCTGTTGTTGATGACAAATATTCAACTTTAAAAATTCTGAGAATTCCTAGTTTCACAGTTCAGAGATGTGTGCTTTGGAATACAAGCACTTTATGGCATCTTTTCTGTATTTAAGGCATGTTAGAAAAAAATAGGATAGAGACAACTACCTGCATTAATCAGTTTTGAAAACGGGACCTAGTCTTAAACCTGCATGTAAATTTCTTCATATATGATGTCTCCTATTATAGCTCAGAGAAACTTTATGAATTAGTTTGGAAGCAGAGCACAGCTGAAACAGAAACAGTGGCACACTGTGGGGAACATGGTATAGCTGCCATTGTACAGAGCATTCCTGCCCTTCCAACAGTGACCTCAGTGTTGCACGTGCTATTACTGAAGTGAGTATGCAGGACAAGATGAATTCTGTCTCATTGGAAATACCTCCATCATCCTGGGAGAGGTTCCTTAGTTTTTTGAGAATGTGCTTTTGCTGGTGGTGCTCCAGGAGGAACATTTTTGAGTGCCACTTTTGTCTGAAAATCAATTTGAAGAGAAGCAAAAATGTCCCAAATTTGCAATAGCTGAGCAGCTGACCAGCAGAGAAGAGAGGAACCTCACAAGACTGCATTGGTGGTGGGTGGGTGGTTCCTCTGCAAGGACTGTCACAGCTCCTGGCCTCAGGCTTCCAGCTGGGAACTTCACCACACCTTTGAGCATGGCTAATCCCAGGACCTGTGCATGCCATGCTGCCTGCCGCTCCCAGCAGGGAGATGTCTGTGCCTCAGTGTGCCCGAGTTGCCAGCAATAGCAAACAGAGCTCCAAGCAAAATCCATCAGTGTTTTTGGAGCACTGTTGTTTTGAAGAAGGCAGCTTCCTTCCAAAACCCAAGTTGTCATATAATATTCCTATTCTTTTTACCCATCTATTTATTTATTTGAATGAAGAGACAAAAACTGAAAGTTTGACTGAAACAGAGGACTCCTCTCTGCAACGTCCATGTCCAAAGAACAATGAAACAGGACAATGTGCAAAAATCTTCCTGCCAAAAGGTGAACTCCCAGATCTGATGTGGATCTGGAACTAAAACCCAATTACTAGGAATGACCAAAACCCAGCCCTGGCTTTGATGGATTTTATTGCAGTAACTCCACCAAGCCCAGTAGGGAGTATTGAGAATCCTGGCCCAAAACAAGCATCAGTAACCAGTACCTCTGACATTTTGTCTAAGACCTTGTATCCAGTTAGAATGCATGGTTATATCAATTTATGGGTTTATAACTCATACTTTTCCATCTCTTAAGACAATGGATTTACATGGCATATTTCACAGACAGGAAGATTATTTTTCTCACCAAAGAGATGTGTGCAGTATGTAGAGGTCACTGAATATACAACTAAATTACATTTCCGTTCAGGGTGGTATTAGAATGGCACCAGATAGCAGAGCAGGTTTAGTTCAGAAAATGAATGATGCTTTATGTAATCAAATCTGCAAGGGAGATTTGGCAAGGAGGATGCATACAGACAAACTATTGCTGAGTCTGGACATGGCATTAAAAACGTTAGTTCTCAAGTTGTAGAGGATCACTAAAAACCAGCAGGAGAGGAAAAGGGCAGATCACCTCTATTTATTGAAATCAGAGCCAATACTAGCAGAGACACAGATTCCCATACTCAGTAGTCAAAACTCCTATTTATGCATAGGAGTTAGTGCTACTGTCTTTGTGGTCTTATGGCTACTTATGCATGCAGGGATCAGTGCTGCAGTGCAAGGTCTAGCCTCACTTAAGTGAATTTTTTAGGGAAAGGCAGTGAAGGCACATTGTTGTCCTGGAGAACTGAGTCCTACTCTAGCAGGAGTGGTGCTCCTAGCAGCAGGCCCTTCTCAGGCTGAAGAGGTGTGCTGATTGATTTGCACACATGTGAGCATTCATCCAGCCACCTAAAATGACATTTTCATGTGTTATATCACCAGAATGTCTTCCTCAGGGAGGAACATTCCTCCCACTCCTTCCAAACCCAACATTTTCTATCAATCAGCTTAATTATACTCTAACCACAATTTTGAAGTTTCATTCTCTAAAGCTCAGATAATGTTCTCCAGGTGATTCCAACAAAATACACCATATAAAACCAATGGGTAATCCTGCAGAAGTATGTCTCTCCTATTTCCCAAGACTGGGGACCATTATTAACATCAGACCAGTCTTTGCCAGCTCACACACAGCATTCCCAGTCCTGCACTGGTCACATTTTTTATCTCTGCAATGTGAAGAGAAAAGGCACATTTCAAATGAATGCTGTGTGTTCCCCTTGCAGTACCAGAAGAAGAATGGATGTGCTAGTCCTCTGGACTTCCTCACTTCTTACAGGCTGGAGAGGGAATGGGGTGTCTTTGGGCTGCGAGAGAAAACTGAACCTGGAATGGCCTCAGACAGCCGGCACTGCTCATTATTATCCCTCTGAAAGGCTGCCAGGAGAGGTTTAGCAGCCTCCACCCTTGGAGGTTTTCCACATCCAAATAGACAGAGCCATGAGTAAATGATCTCAGAAGGAACCCTGCATGAGCTGGGCTTGGACTAGAGACCTCCTGGGCCCTCTTCCAGCCTCAGCTACCTTCTGATTCTGTGAAAGAAGCTATGTTTTGATGGGATACAGAAGAGACTTCAGAGAAACCTGTGTGCTATGTTCATAAGATTTCAAGGGGAAACACAAGCTTCAGTCTGCCCTGCCACGCAGCAGAGTAACATAATGAAATGGTCTGCTGCATCCACTTGTCACCCAGGTACTGCCTGACCTTCATCTTGAGGTATGTGACAAAGTGATTGAGCTAAAGTAAAGCGGTTTTTCAGTGTTTTACAGATAAATGCTCAAGAGTTTGGAGGGGCAGTTCTGGCTGCATTTGTAACCACTGAAGGCACGTGGTGCTCCAAGTCCAGGAGCCAAACAGAAATGCTTGGACTGGATTTGATTCGCTACTCCCACTGCTGCTTCAGTCCACGCATGGCTGCAGTGTCAGTGTGGTCTTTGGCAGCCTCCCCTAGTAGCTCTTGGGCTTCAGGACGTGCCTGAGCAAGGACAAATGGGAAAGAAAAACATTTACCAGGGCGCCACCAACACCACTGCTGCGGCTCTGGAGCTTTTGTCTTACCCTGGAGACCCTCACTTGTTAGCTTAAAAATCAAACACATCCCCTTGATACTATTAAGGGGGAGGGAATTTGGAGATTTGAACTATCTTGTCCTTAAATGCCATGACACAGCAATAAGACAAGGTGCATACTTCAGGGAAAAGTACATTATAGTTTGGGCTTTCCCATGGAAAGAAAGAGTGCTGAATATGTAGCAGCATTTTAGCACTTTATAGCATCTCCTTCCCTCTTCAGAGTGCAGGTACTGATTGTGAATTTTTCATGCAATGATTTTCTAGGCAAAATGCATTAGAAATTTTGAAGAACTCTGCTTTCTCCATCTCAGAAAATACATGTATTTGGGGCTCTGCCCTTCGGATTTCAGAAATTCCTGCAATAGAGATTTAAAGACAAGTTAAAAATAACACTGCATTTCCAGCAGCAAGACTTTAAGAATCAGATGTCACCCTACCCGACCTCAATTAAGTCTGGCTGAATCAGCTGGATGGGATCAAGCAGGGTGTGAAAATCTGTATTCTAGCAGTGGGCAGAGAAACGAAGGCCAGTTGGAAATTTCAGTGTGAAGCTGGTTCAGTATGAAGAGGAGAATTTCAAGTGTGAATGCGTGTATGTGTTCCTGCATGTGCTGGGGAAAGTTGGCTTGGCAAGGGAGACAGAGGAGAGCTTTGTGTTCAGTGCTTCCTCTGACACAGCTCAGCCTGTTCCCTATCTCCCAGTTTCACTTCTGAATGTGCAGGAACATGCGGTGGCTCCTTGTTCCCACCATCTTCATCATCCCTTATACTCAACAGGTAAGTCCATTAAATAAAAGATTTTCCCTTTCCTCACCTTGTCCCGGTTAAAAGTTTTTATTTGCTTTATGACAAATTAAATTTCAGAGAAGTAAATTCCTCATAAAGAATAAGGAGCCATTCCCTACTCCTCAGTAAATTTCATTTGCAGTTTATTTGCTGCATCGGTTATGTTTTGGTAATTTTTTTTCTCTCTGTGCATTGGTATGCCTTAGTGGGAAGAAAAAAGTGTTAGGGAAGCTTAAATTGTCACTGACCTTGCTTTGTTTTTTTCTTTTTTTTTTTTTAAACAAGAAAAAATTAATACCTGATGCAGTAAGAAAGTAAACATCTTACTCATGCTCATCTTCCATATATACATGTATGCATGTGTTTGCAAATATATATAAACACACGCAGCAGTCTGACTTCAGCCTCGTTTTACAAACAAGAAAAGAACCTGGGCTGTGCTCTACTTCGTCTCTTATGAGACAATTTTAAGTGATAGCTTTTTCTAAAGATATTTGTGTCAAAGGCCAATTTCATTACTTACTAACCTAATTTTGAAAGTCTACTTTATGTGTATACAGTGTATTTTTCCTTTACAATTAAGATGAATGTCAACAGAATTTTCAAATGGCTGTCTGCCTCCCCTTTCTGCCTATTTAAAGCTAGTCTAAGATAATCAAACATTAGTGATAATACATTGCCTATTTTGATATTTGCTTATTTATGCCATACTGAACCTTGTTCAATCTTTAAAACATGGGAAAACAAACAAAACATGAAGGGTTCTTACACAGTGGTCTCATTTTCTGATTTGCCTAGAGGATCAGGAAAAGTTTGCAAGGGGTTTGTGTGATGTGAATAGCTTTGGTATAGAAACCTGAGGAAGCACAAATTAGAAAAATATTTAATTTGTAAACTGTACAAGCAAACTTTACATTTTCATTGTAACTTAATAGATATGTGAAGATTTTTCATGTCAGCTGAAGTTCTCAGTAATTCCACAGTTAAAACTGTCAGATATTCACCTGATGGTGTTTTTCTTACTTTCTAAGGACTTTTTTGTCTCCCACCTTTCAGCAGACATCTCTCCCTAAAAAAAGGAGAGAAAACTCCCCTAAGTAGAAGTCAGTAGGTTTAAAGCATGTTTCAATTTAACAAATTAAACATATTGGTTGAAGCTCATAAGATTATTTCCTGCTACACATACCCATTTTGAAACGATACCTGATTCAAGCCACATAACCTCATATTGCTGGCATATGGCCAAATTCCTGATGATAATAATAACAAAAATAATAACAATAATATTCTTCTTCTAAAGAAAGAAGCAGCAAGGAACTGTTTCCTAAAGCAAATGCATTGTCTTAAACACTGCTAAATGTACAGGAACCTGCTTGTCTTGTTTCCAGAACAATTCTTTAAGAACCCTTATATTCCAATGCACACATTCATCAAATTAACATTATGGTTTATAAGAAAGGCTTAGCTGCCCTAAAAAGTGTACTTGAGTTAATTGTTTCTGTATTATTGCTGAATTTAGGTAGAAAGGATTAGAAGAAATCCTTTAACAAATGACACATTTATGAAACTATCTTCTTCATACTGCATGAAATACCCCATGACATTGTTTAACATCCATCTACTGTGTGAATTGCTTATGTAAATTAATATCTAGCTTAAAAATCATTCAGCCAAAGGAACTTGAAAGCTACTATTTTGGAACTTCATTAGTGGCTGCAGATTAAGATATCATAAGTATAGTTGTAAATGACCATGAAAAATGGAAATTAGGGGTAGAAAAAAGGCTTTTAAAAGGTCATTTACTACTGCATTCAATTAAGCCAGCTCAATTATGCGGCAAGAGCTTTCCTGGGCTATGACATATGAAATGCTGAATTCTGCAGAGACTTCCAGTTTGGAAATTGAGCAGCAAGGAACCCCAGCTGAATGAACCCTTTCCCTCAGCATCTCTGCTGGAGGTGATTTCTACATCAGTAGACCCTTGCAGTTTGCAGGAACAGACAGAAACTGATAGGCTGGACTTCACATGCCCAGAAAAAAAATATAGGATATATGTTCTGGGCATTTTTTTGCAAGCTTGATGGTGATACTGGCACCTGATGAGGGGCTTGGTCTTCTTTCCCTTTTGCTCTTTGGGCAGTCAGAGCTGTGTGATGAGAGTGGTTTCCAGGCCCTGTGCTGTTTAGTGGCCAAGTGCTGTGCAAGCCCCCACTTAACTACAGAACCGGTCATCCGTGGAGAATAACTGTACCACAATCTGCATTTCTGCTGAAATCAGCAGCATGAAAACATTGAATGCTAAGATCTAAACTGCTAGGTTTTAGGTTGTAGCTCTTAAAAAATGCAGATAGACTATAGCTATCTCAAGTAGATCCTTTCACACTGTGCTAACTTAATCTGCCCCAATACCTCACAAAAATAAGCCCATCAAGAATTAGTTTGTCCTTCCTTTACTTAAAAGAAAAAAATAAAAAAAGGAAAAAAGAGAAAAAGACACGAATTCTGAGACAGAATGTGTAAACCAGTAAATTCTGGCTAGATCTTAGCTTCCTGCTGCTGATACAAATCTCTTTAATGAGACGTGTTTTTGCTCTGTAAGCTCTGGATTCAATGAAGGCTTAGTCATGCAAATAAATGCACTCTTAGAAAGTGACCTATTAAACTCAGTACAGCTACTTGTCTACCTTACTAGGATTAATTTTTTGCATCTAGCACAATATTATAATACTATATAATAATAAATTATATAATTAAATATTAATAAAATAATATTAAATAATATATAAGTAAATATTATAATGCTCCTTCCCAAGCATCTACTCAAATTTTGGAGCAAAAGTAACATTTAAAAGAGGTTCCCTTTTTTATAAGGGTCTTGCCATCAGAACTGGCACACAGGACTGTGGCTGGCTATAAAACACTGTGAGGAATCAAAAGCTAATTAATTTGATAGAAGGTTTCTAGGAAGAAATACTTAACCACTAAAACCACCATCTACTTTAGAATACTTTTTAAAAAACTTCTGTTCAGTTTTGTTCTATAGAAGGCAAAGGAAAAACCAGTGAACTGTGTTTTGTACAAGCAGTAGGCCAGGCTCACTGGTGGAACACCTCAGTGTACCACACTGATGAAAATGGTCCTCTGCCTTCTACCTATACCTCATAGCCTCTCTCACCCTTTGATCTTGTGAAATGAGAAATGTTGAGCATTTTCATGCAACTTGTCAGTTTTTTCCATCTTGACTTCATTTTATGCTATTCCAGCTACAGATACTGCATTCAGTGCTCAAAATAGCCCGCTCTGTGTAAGTTTTTCCACAGCCCACCAGAGCAGCCTGGAGATAAACCTTCAGAAACGGGTGAAGCCCAGCGCAAGGAGGTTTGCCGCTGGCCGTGCCGCTGCCCGCCGGTGCCAGCCTGCACCCCCGGGGTCAGCCTGGTGAAGGACGGCTGTGGCTGCTGTAAGGTCTGTGCCAAGCAGGCAGGAGAGCCCTGCAATGAAGCAGATGTCTGTGATCCCCACAAAGGGCTCTACTGTGACTACTCGGAAGATGAGCCTAGGTATGAAACAGGCGTGTGTGCATGTAAGTTGCTCCTTCATGTTCCCTTCTTGAAATCCAAGAGGGTGGGGATCACCAGGTGAATGGTTTTGGGGGAAAACTCTGCTTGCAGGTGCTGCACAGCTCTGTGCTAAAGAATTCATCCTAATTTAGTCCTCCAACTGCTCAGTCAGAGAATCTGAGAGTAGGCCTGGGACTGTATTTCAACTTACCTGCATTAGTGAAACCAGGTCATTGCGCACAAGCCTGTTATTGGCAGGCATATTGATGTCCGATTTACAAAGCTGTGGATGTCATAAAGACTGACCACATTTTAGCACCCTGTTTAGCAAGACCCACGTGCTCTTCCCATGTTAGTAACTGCTGTTCACCATTTGCAGATCTGGTAGCTGTAGGATGTGAGCTCAATGGAGTTTATTACACCAACGGGCAGACCTTTCAGCCCAACCGGCTTTACAAGTGCCTGTGTGTCGGTGGTACGATCGGATGTACCCCTGCATTCACACCAAGATTAGCAGGAAGCCCCTGCGCCAGGGTACCAGGCAGAAGGAAGCCAGGACAATCCAGCTGTGGCCTGGGACAGCGCAAGCAACTTCAATCAACCAACTACAGGCTGATGTCAGGTGAGCCTGACTACACTGGTAAACTTTTCTGCACATGAGCCTTTCTGCCTTTAGTGTCCCTGGCTCCAGCAGCCAGGCAGGCAGCACACTGGCACTTGCCCAATTCTTGCTCAAGGCTTTTGCAAGAGTGACTGTTGTGTCCCACTTACCCCTCTTACTCTCAGGTCACAGACTCATTTCTCTAAACCTAATAAATGTGAAAGGCAGAAAGGCTTTTGGCTTCTGTCACCAGGGAATTGGCCAAAGCATCTTTCTGCAGAGGTCTGCAGCTCATCGGATCCGCCCAATTAGGGATGCTGCTGGACAGCCATTTTGCAGCCTGGGAACTGCCCCACTTTTTCCTACTTTGTGGTGTCAGCCACTCTTGGCTCTCACATACATATATTAACAAAACGCAGGTCTCTTCTTTCAATAGAAAGCAGAAAATGATAAAAATTGCCTTAGTGCCTTTCCTGCATTCACAAATTTTGGTCACTGCAAGAACAATACCCGCCCCAGTTCTTTATTCAGTCTGATCAAAAGCATTCATCGGCTTGTCCCTGCAGCTCTGCCAGGGTCAGTGGATATTCCCAATAAGTCCATTCTTGCTCTGCAGCTAGCACTAGTTCTCTTTTGCCCTCTAAGGCAGCGCCATTGCCAGAAGCAGCTATGCCAGCCCTTCCCTGGCCACAGCTGCTATGCTTGTGCCATCTCCTTCCCATGTGCAACTTTCCATGGTGAGAGTCATCTTTGTTACAGCTAATGCAGGTACCAGAAAGCAGAGCCATTCATTTGGTAGCAGACTGAATCAGCATCATGGATCAATGAAATAAAAGGATTGCAACACTTATCAGAAAAACTTTATCAAAGGCTGCTGAGTAGATGCACATCAATCAATCTGCAGGTAAATAGACCTGCTTACAAAACCTGAAGTCCATTTTGGAAGTCCATTTTGAAGTCCATTTCTCACATGTAAGCAGTGGTCACACAAGTAAGGCAAATTAAAAAAAAAATCAACCTTACTTCAAATTATGATTCTGGAATTTGGATCAGCTGTACAGCATAGTCTTCAGAGCAGACACCCAGCTGGCAAAGCACACTTTCTGTTGGGCTCAGTTCAGGGACCCAACACCCTGTCCCTGTGGTGGCTGTACGATGCTGCTCTTTGGGAGCCTTCTGAAGAAAAACACCAGGAAATTTTTTTTCCAAGTAAAGTCTTCCCCCTCCCAGTCCAGCAGAATTATCTTGTCAACTTGTCCATAAATTTCATGGATGGCTCAATGGGCTAATATGTATTTTGAAAAGTCCCTTTTCTGTTAGAGTGGATAGTAAGTGCTAAGTTTCATTTTACTCCTCTTGCTTTGTTTTCTGGCTTTCTATTTAATTTGATTTACCTAATTCAGATACACAGAGATGTAACTAGGTCATACTTTAAAAAATGTAACAAGTATAAACAACCATTTAACTTCCTTTTATTTGTTGCAGATCTGTGACAGGCTTTTAAAATGCTTACTTCAATGAAATCTTTAAATTGCTGTCTACTTTCTAAGTAGACAGCAGTTCTGGTAATTCCAGGTAATTCTGCATGTGCTCTTATACAAATGCACAGATTCCACACAGATTTTCTGTAGAACTTTTCCATTGCAATTTTGTTTCATTTTAAAGTATACTCCACCTAATCCAGCCCTCGGGCTTTTTAGTGGTATCAAAAAGTGATTGGATAATTTTATTCCTCAATACAAAACCTAAAGTCTTATCAATATCTACAAAGACACAAATATTAATGTTCTCAGCAGCCTTTATAAACTATGCTTGGCCTAAAATAAAAGAAAAATGTGGACATTTCATAAGAATTCCACAATTAGCTCTTTTCACACAACATTTCCATCACATGAAACTGGAAGGTCATATAATGCATGCAATTTCATAGTCCTTGGTAGGATCCGAGTATCCAGTATCACTGGATACTGGATAAGTATAACTGCAGCTCAGCTGAATTTTGTATAAATGTTATTTATGTCTCATTTCTAGGTTTACCTACAGAAGTACCTTCATGAACAGAAATCAAATAGTTATCCTTGTATTTTCAATTCAAACTTTTGGGGCTGCATAAATAAAATATTGCTGTCTTAGCTTACAGAAGCTTACCACTAGTTTTGAAGAAAAAGTGCCTCATACAGGCAACTCCCTGGACACCCTGTTCCAGGACCTGTGGCATAGGCATATCCAGCAGAGTGACCAACGACAACAGAAAATGTGAAATGAAGAAAGAAAAGAGATTATGCTTCATCCAGCCTTGTTTGACCAATATGTTGAAGAAAATAAAGGTATTTTCTAGCATAAAATTAGTTCCTAATAGAAAATGAAAATATTGGAACTAATGGAAAAATGGATGCATTAGCAAGTACTAATAAAACATTAACTTCTTTCTTTTTTATGGGTTCTAAAATAACTCTTCTATGTTTTCTACCATTAATGTTTGTGTTTCAATAGCAAACTATAGATGTGCAATTTCAAACAAAAGAATGTAATGTCCTGAAATAGAAGTGCTGCTAATGCTATCCTGATGCACAGTCACTCTGAAAGTATCTCCTGTTTGTTGACTGACAAAGGAAAAAACAGACAGCTTTCAGATTGAGTAACTTCCAAGATATTTCTAAGTAAATGTTGCAATTTTTTCTTACATGATATGCAATTAATGTTCAGGGTTTTCTTTGTTTTAATATTAAAGATTCCAAAGGGAAAAACATGCAAACCAACTTTCCAGCTTCCAACAGCAGAGAAGCTAGTTTTTTCTGGCTGCTCAACTACTCAAAGATATAAACTGACTTTCTGTGGAGCGTGTTTGGACAAGAGGTGCTGCATCCCTAATAAGTCCAAAATGATCACTGTACAGTTTGAGTGTCCCAACGAAGGCTTCTTCAGGTGGAAGATGATGTGGATAACGTCGTGTGTGTGCCAGAGGATTTGCAGTGCTCCAGGAGATATATTTTCCCAACTCAAACTCCTATGACAAATTACACCATTGACTGCAACACAGGGAGTGCAACAGCACATTCACACCCTGAAGAGTCAGCACAACTCCCTGCCACAGCAGTGTTTATCATGAAACTACAGAAGTGAATATTCACTCATTTATTAAATAGCACCTGTAAAACGCCAGAGGGCATATTTTTAAATGTAACTGTTTTTACATGAGGAGATACATTCCTGAGGATGTATCCGACACTAGCAGTGCTCAAACAAGAACTCTTGGTGACTGTGAAAGGTACAGCAAGAGGGCTTCATACCCCACTGTAACAAGCTTTTGCCTACAAATACAAATAGATGCTCCAACCTCTTGGGAAAAAATTGCCCTGTAATACTTCATCTATCATTCTTCATTCTTAAATTAATATTTTCTGCTATACATCTGAAATAGTAAAACACATCAATGCTGAAACATTGAAACAGAAGTTGCCAACTTCAATCTCAGACTGCTTTTTGCAACAGACAGTCTTTCTCTAGTGTCATGGATATAAATGCTGGATGTGCAAAGGAACAAGTAAGTGGGCAACTGCAGATAACAGACGCAAGACTTAAGAAAATTTATAGTTTTAGAACATTTTCTTAAAAATGCTCTCAACAAATGTTATCACAATACTTTATTGAATACTTCTGGGCTTACACATTCAAAATTGTGCTTACTTACATATCCACTCCAACTGCACTAGAAGGACTTCAAATTTCAAGAAATCAATCCATTCTGATCTGTACCAGCTCACTGGCAAGCAACTGGAAATAGCTGTACATTCTATTTTGGAAAAATTCTCACTGTAATATAAAAAGCTGCATGATACCCCAATAATTATAAATATTAAAACATCTATTTTATTTGCATTCTTTCAAGGTTATAAGTGTTTTTCTCCAAATGGTATTAACTTCATCATAAGTGCATGTTTTGCTCAGAGGTATTCTGTATTATCTCATTATCAAGTGCAACTCAGCATTCATTAATATGAATCATTAAAATATGAATTAATATTCCAAGCATAATACTTGAAACAAAATTTATTTTTTTAAATTTTCTGTTATTGCTGATTTTGGTATTAACGGAGAATCCTCTAATATAGTTAACTACAACACAGGAGCAGAAATACCAAAATGAGAAACATAGCTTAGAGCATTCTGAAATGTCTGCTGCAAAGTGTAAGAAAGCAGTTTCATTAGAGACTTGCTTTCATCTTTGAAAAGACTACATGGGCTTTTCTTCTCTTCGTAGTTGCTTGTTAAAAACTAAATCTAGCAATGGTAATCCTTCCTTGAAGCAAGACCAACCTTTAGTTTACTGGAAGTTGAAAGTCTGAGAAAATAATTACATTTTTGGCTGCTACATGCAACCTCTCCTCCTATTCTTCACAGCATATTGTGTGTCAATTTACTCCACAGTTAGGATTACTGTCCTTACTGATACCAGCCACAATTAGGTGCCTTCAAATCTTTCTCACAGGCATAGCTCCCCACCTAATGACCACTCATGAGGAAAGGAAGCTGTTCTGCTGGTCCCACTTTGGAATTACAATAGCCAGACAAGTTGGAAGTCATTCTGGTTAACTGAAGTGGCTGGATGTTTAGGGAAAGTGCTTATTTGTTGTTATTGTTTTTAAAATCAGTTCTTCCTTCTTTAAACAGCTATCTTCAGTCTTGAAGCATCTATTCTAGGCCCACCCTTTGTAGCATCCAATTCATTGTACTCTTCTATTAGGTCAGACAAAGAGGATACAGCTTCTGAAAAACAGCTTTGCTCCATCCCATCTATTTGCAGATAATGGTGAAGGTGAGCCTAAGAGGATAAAAAAAAAAAAAAATCAGTGTTATCCTTTTCTTGGTATTTGATTGCTTTGGCTCAGTAAATACCAGTTAGCCTGTACTGAAGGAGGGGGGGAGTGCAAGCAGTGTTGAAATGGCACTTAGAAATTTATATCACGACATCCCTTGTTTAAAACACTCGGCAAGTTTGGTAACAATCCCCTAGTGAATCACAGTCGATATTACTGACTTCCTAAAATCCATCTTTTCATATTGTGTTCTTGGGTACACCAGACCAGCTGTGGATTGGGTTTACATGGCAGGGTTTTGGCAGCAGGGGAGTGCAGGGCTGCAGGGGTGGCTTTTGTGAAAAGATAACAGGAGCTGCCCCCACGCTGAACAGAAGCATCCCAGCCAGCTCCACTGTGGACCTGCCACTGGCCACAGCTGAGCCCACTAGTGATGCTGGCAATGCCTCTGTGACAGCTGGGGGGTAAAAATGCTGCACAACAGCTGTGACAGAAGACTCAAGAAAATGTGAGAGAAACAGTCCTGCAGACACTAAGATCAGCAAAAAAGGAACAGAATTCTGAGGCTGGGAAGAAGGCAGTGGAGTGGGGGTGAAAGTGTTTTCAGGTTTTTTTTTTTATTTTTTGCCATCCTACTCTACTATTATTGGCAATAAATTAAACTAATTTTCCAAATGCCAAGTCTGTTTAGCCCATGACAATAACTGGTGGTTGTTCTCCCTGTCTTGATCTTGACCCACCAGTTTTTCACTGTACTTTTCTCCTGTCCTGCTGAGGAACTGAAGTGAGAGAAAGCTCGGTGGACTACAAGGTTTAGATTAGATATTTGGAAGAAATTCTTTACTGTGCACTGGAACAAGATGCCCAAAGAACCTGTGGATGCTCCATCCCTGCAAGTGTTCTTGGCCAGGTTGGATGGGGCTTTGAGTCACCTGGTCACACTAATAAAACCCTTGGGCTGTTAATTACAAACAGTCTGTTCACAACACTAAGATCTGGGTTTCAATATTGCAAGATGCTAGTGATTAGTGACTATGGACATGATAATGATAAGAATTGTACCTTTTTCTTGTAGAGCTTCACAAATCTGTCTTTGAGTTCAATGAAAGTTGGTTTTACACAGGTGTTGTTTGCTAAAGCCAGAAGGGAATGGGAATGACCCACAGGAGGTACTGAACACAAACCAGTTTTCCAGCCCTCTTGATTCCAGGAGACAAAGTGCAGAGACGGCTTCAACCTGTGATAAAAAAATGTCATTAACTAAGAAGTATAAAGAACACAAAGACTAACAACTAACAGTTTCAACTAACAGTCTGAAAGATTAACACTTAAGCACTCAGGATTAAGGAGGACAGTTTTAACTATCACTGTGAATAAGATACTTTAGACTTCAGACTAAACCACTTTGTCTCTATGTTAAATTTAAATTGAAAACATCAATTGTGTTATGTTAATTTAATGTATCAGGATTTGAAAAGTGAAGTTACAAGTACCTGTTTCTATAAAAGGGACTGGAAGCACTCTGAGATTTAATAAAAGGGCAGATTAATAGAGGGTAATCGGTCTACCTGTAGTTTTGAAACAAGTAAAATACTTTAGATTCCCAGAAATTTTCCCCATGCACCCCTGTCTGCCTATAAATTCCATTTTGCCTGCCTTTCCTGTTACATCTATGTAGCTCAATACTGTTAAAGAAAATGGGTGTTAACACAACACAGAGTTGTTAAAATAAAGATTATTTCCTACCTATGTGAAAGTAACCATGGAAAGAGAAGGGCCTTCTGTTCAGCAAAAACAAACTTCTACTACACAACTCATTACTCCAACATCCTTTGCTGTTGGGAGACCCCTGAAAGGGTGGACTTTGCTTTTTTTTACAATTTTGAGGAAGATAGGAGTAGCAGCTCCCTTTATTTGAAAATCCAGGAATAACTTTTTTTCACACATTACATAAGTTAGTTATGTTTTCTTCCCTTCTGTTACATGGCTTTGCAAGGGTCTTCAGGGTGAGAGAGATAGATGAGAATCTTGCTTCATGATCAGAAGGCTGGATTTATTAATTTATGATATATAATACATTATGACTATACTAATAGGAATAAAGAGAAAAGTTCAGAAGCTGCTAAGCTAAGAATAGAGTAGGAATAGAATACAAGGGAGCTCTCTGTGAATCTGTCCCAGAGAGCTTGGCCCTGATTGGCCCTTAATTGTAAACATGGAACATGCGCCAATCATAAGTGCACTTGCTACATTCCACAGCAGCAGATAACAATTGTTTACATTCTTCTTCTGGGGCCTCAGCTTCCCAGAAGAGGAAAAATCCAAAAGAAAGCATTTTTATGAAAAAATGTCAGTGACACCTTTCTAAAATTAAGAAAAGGAAGTTGGAGTAAACTGCTTTGGTATTGAAACTGTTCAAATGAAAAGCTGGAATGCTCTGGACAACTGCCAATTTCTGTACAAATCCCATGACTACTCTGTGTGGCATTACAAACCTTTCAATATTTCTGCGAAGGTCTGAAACCTGCACATTTCCTCGAACAAGAAGTGCACAGGCCAGGTAGAGGCTGTGCTTTGGATCTGCTTGAATTAGTTGATGATCTCTGCTAAACGCATCTGAGAACATCTGATCCAGCCTGGGTGAAAAGAAAACAGTTATCTACTCTTACTAAAGTAGGATACAAAGGTTCTTCAGAATGCCCCCCTTCAGGGTTTAAAAGTTCATAAAATCCTGGATCAAGGTACATTTAACCCACAATCATAAATGATAGGAAAGATTCAAACCTTTAAATGTACATATGTTGGTAATAGAGTTTTTAAAAACACACTAGATCCATTTTTTCCTCAACCACAAGTTACAAGCTGCTGTTGAAACAGAGAAGCTGCCTTTATAAAGGCAATTTGAGGCCAATGGTTATAAAGTCTAAAAATTATGTAAAGGGATTTAACTACTTGGGGTTCTGGTTATGTGGCAATTTGAGTGGACAATCTCACTGGGAAGGATCTGACAAGGGATATCAAAGTGCTGACCCTTACAGAACTGATTATCTGCCTGTTACACTTCATTATTTAAAAGGATCAACGAGTCATAGAACTGTATTAATTTTGATTAATGATTTGGGAAAAGACAGGCTATATCTACTTGCCTAGTCTACTTATTCTAATTTTATCACACATGACTACTTTAAAAGATGACACTGCAGATCATATTCTTTCTCTCTTTACTTCTGTAACCAAGCTTCACTGTACTGTGGGATACCAAAGATGGTGTTCTGTGGACTCACAACATCTAAGCTATTCTTTCCACTTGTTCCAAATACTGTACATTTATAATCTCTATTTCTTTTTTTCTTATATCATCTCTGCCACAACCTGCTGATTACAAAAAAAAAATAAAGGGGACAAAAATATTGTCTGTTCCCACTTCATTCTGAAACATCTTTGACCACCTCTTCATAGTCAGCTACCTTCCCCCCAGCCCTATACCATATCCTCAATGTATGTTCTCAACAGATCTGACTGTCACAACTTGGAAAATAAGTGTGGTCCTGCCTTCTTCTCCACTTTGCATAATTCCATCATTTACCCTTAGCTGTCTCTACCACTATTTGTCTCTATCTCACTCTTGCTGACTGAACATAATCCACCAAACCCAGTAAAATCTATTTTTACTGGTAATTTTTCTGCTATGTCAATGGGATAAATATCTCACAAATTTTGACACATCAGCTTATCATTACAACAAGATGTAGGCTCACTGCCCTCACTGCATCTCCAGACTGAAGTAAGATAAATACTGAAGTATTTCCCCAAAGAGCCTAATTAATCCCTTGTTTGTCTTTAGAGTATTTTGTCAGTCAACTGCAAGCTGTTACTCAAAAAAACTTGTGGTGTGGGTTCTAAGTAATACATTTTCCCAACAGAAACACTTCCAGCAGAGATTAAAGGCATGTCAAGTTTACTGGCTCAACCATTACATAAAAAAGGGACAGCAGATGTTCCATAAATCAGCAGGACGAATTTGAAAATGTGGCAGATATACAAGTTTCAGAACTTCCACCCTTAGTTTGGCTACGGAATAGAATTTTTAGATGAAAAGTATGGAAAAATCAGAAATTAAGGTTTAAATGTGAAACTCCAATAATATTTTTTCTTACCTTCTAGATGGAACATTAACATCTGCCAGTGTATACAGAGGAGTCAAACTTGAAACCAAATAATGAAGTCGAGGAAATGGAACCAAATTCATGCTGATTTCATTAAGATCCATGTTTAGGGAACCTTCAAATCTAGCAGAGCTGAAAAATTAACAAATTGCTATGAAACTGATACAAACTAAGTACATCACTTCTATAAGAAAGTGAAATCTATTTTCCAGCTGTTCTATACAATAAAACAGTAAAACAACGCAGCATTCAAGCAAGTGTTCAAGTATTATCACAAAACTTGCACATCTGTCAGTAACAGTGCTATGTCTTACTTCTACTTCTCATTAAAGAAGAGTAAGTTACCAAGAGTGATTCCTTCTTTCCCAACTGGAGTCTTTAGCATTGATTTATTATCATTAATAATGTTTAATACCACTTAATACTGGTTAATTAATACCAGCTGGTTAATACCAGTTAATTATTACCACTTTTACTAAACAGGCTATAGTAAAACACATGTGACTTAGCATTCCTGACAAGCTGTTTAAAAGAAAAACAGGCCAACCAGAAGTATAAAGTATATTTCTGGCAGCAATAGACAGTTTATGAGCACAAATGATCTGACAATATTTACAAAATAATGCCTAGAAAGGCAAACCTCTGTGGGTTACATTAGGCACTTGTAAAAGACAATTTCCTTCTGCCCATAAACTTACCTCAGGTTTAAGATTACCACGGCTAAAGCAGCACCACTACAATCTGAATACTTCCAAGTACTTTAGCATTCAGTAACCACTTCTTATAAAGACTCATATTGTAATATGAGTAATGAATGTAATTAATACTACTCAAGTTGATGCAGGCCTGCATATTTACAGCACCCACCACCTCCAGCAATCCTACTTTGCTACAGAGGAATAACCTGTAACTTTACCTGGTCAGGTTCAGCAGCAAGTTGGCTACGATGTTATTCATTGCATCAAATGGCTTCTCAGGTACTGTTTTTGCACTGCCTGCACTTGATGTTACCAAGCTGTTTTGCTTCACAGCTGATCCTAACTTCCCAGAATTGATCATCTGATGAATTTTATTAACTATCTCAAACAGAGACTTTAAAAGAGACGAAAAAAAAAAAGCACAGAAGTAGTCTTGAGTACAGAACTTTGAAATTCAGTACCACACATTTCATTTCTAATAATCTTGAAAGCTCAGACACTGTAATGTTAGGTTAAAGATTATACCTTGATACATCTAAGTCCAACTTTTGAGCAATTCCAGTTGATTGAAGTGTTTCTTAGTCTGTGCCTTACATATCACAAATATATACACAGCTTGACTCAGAAGTTTGAATTTTATTCAATTATTCAAAATGCTTTTGAAAATTTAAAAAGCAGTTTTAGAAGAGAACACCTGTGAAGCAAAAAATGTAGTCTCTAACTAAATTTCATTTTCTCTTGTTTTTTTCATAAACAAACAGCAAGACAGCCACTGAAGCTAGATTCAAATGAGTCTAGCACTTTGCAAGGTCAGCTATATCTATGATGCCCATACCACTAATCAGCACAGTTAAGCTTGCTGGAATCTGGAGAGATAAGAGGTCCTTGAAGCACCATACTAATACCATGCACAAATTGATTGTTAAAAGAATTGAAGACGCTATCTCAGTAAATAGAAGCTTTTCACTGTTTATCTTGAAATAGACATGATAAAATTTACTCTACCTTAGTTTGAAGGAGCAGAGCAACTTTTTAGTGATACCCATGTTCATTTCAAAAGCTTGCAAGTGACTTAGAAGTTACATGATTACTTAAAACCTGAAATTATGCTTTCAGATATTTTGTACGCAAATCAGTACTGAAATGGAAGAGACATTTCCACATTCTAATAAAAAAAATTACATAAATAGTATATTATTTCTTACTTCATTCTCTATTGGTAGCACACAGTCTGCATGTTCATTAAGTTCCTTCATAGCCAGAACACTGTTATATGGAGAAGTAATAACATCATCTTCACCAGAGGGATAAACTGAAGTAACAAATCTATATACTTCTGGGAATTCCTCCTCAAGCAAGTTTAGTACAAAAGTTCCAAGACCAGATCCTGTCCCTAATTATGAATGAAGACAGAATGAGAGAAGACAGGTTCCCCACATTATCTTTGGCTCTACGACTAATGTAGGAAACATACAACTTTTCAATTATATATATTAATGAATATTTTCTGAAGCATTTGGCAGACAGTAGAGGGTACTCAAATGTAATTAAGGCAGGAAGGTTTGTCCCAGACAGGAAATTAATTATGTAATAAAATTATTTCCCACAGTATGTCAGTCAGAATGAAGAATACAGTCTCAAAAATTTCTGCAAACCAAAATGCCCTATGATGTAACAAACACTTTTCTGACCTAGTATTTCTACTTCTTATTTTGAATTCTTCAATTTGAATTATGAAACACAACATTTGCTTAAAAGCATTGAACTGCCCCAAACAATACTATTTTCATTTTAGGCTTTCTTTATGAAATTTTCTCATTCTTCAGTAAAAACAGAACTGCCCCTTCCCCCAGCAGACAGGCTTTTTTCCTTATTAACACTAAGCACACAGCCCTGAGTTCAAAACAGTACTGAACTGTCGTCTGTTTCTGAATATTCAGCTACATTCTCAGTGACAGACAATTTAATCTATGAACAAGACAGCAGTTTTCAGAATAACAGAAACAGTACCTCCAGGGTATCCGAAATTAAGCCACAAAAAAGGCCTTTGACAAAATCCTTGCTTCATATTTAGAGCTATTTTCTGTGTCTTTTTCCACATCATAACCAGTTATAATACATGCTACTCTCAGATTTCTGGGGTAGGGAGGCTTAATGGCAATGCAATAATGACAAAACTTATACGACAAAGGATTCTTCCTTTCGGCTTATTAACTAGCTAGATCAGATTCAAGAAAATTATGAGGAGGAAAACAGAAAAACAAAGTTTTTCCAAAGTTAAGCAACATTAGAAGTCTCCTTCAAAGCCTTTTGGAAAACTCTTTCCCCACAATTAAAAAGATTATGACAATGCTGTCAGTGTTCAGAGGTCACTGACCCTTCTTCTGATCAGTAATACCTCAGTGTTTGTCTTTGGTACCTGTCTTGACCTACTCACTGCCTCACGTTTAGAATTTTAGCTGCATTTTTCTTCTGGGTAGCACATCAGAGCTCCTCAATGCTCTAATATAACTAGTGATAAATAATTACAGGTCCACTTAATTGTACTATGTTAATTTTTTAAATCTTCATTCTGAATGATGTAGATTATTATACTGATTTTATTTTCAAGATCCATGTATTTTCTTTTTTCATTTGTGGCTACTGCAGTCATACTCCCCATAAAAAGATTACTTACCACCTCCCATGGAATGAATTATAAAGAAACACTGTAGACAGTCACAATGTTCAGCAGTTTTTCTCAGCTTTTCCATTATGCGTTCCCGGTACTGACAGCCATATATCTTATGACCTACAGCCCTGAGGATATGAAAAGTACTTTAAAACCTCCCCCTAAAAAATCAAACTTTAAATTTTAAATCCTTTTATGTGACATTTTAGAGTTTAGGGTCCAAAGCTGGGTGCAACACCTCATCTGTGAGAGTTTCTAAGTTGTGACTACATATGAGCATTTGGGAGTCAGGACACAGTTTTAAATTGGAGGATGCAAACAGGTCTAAGTTCACAACTTTGGAGTATACACTTATTATTCTGCATTGAAAAGGAAATAAACTCCCATGCTGGATAATCCAATAGTAGTAATGAAAGCTACATAGTCCTTAACAATAAAGATATCCCTACGTAAGAAATGTACAGATAATCTTTCGAGTACTATGCAAGTCAGTTGCTACTAGTAACAAAAAACCCCAAACAGCTCATTTTCAACACACTTGTTTGCTAGATGGTAAAGTTGGTATATAGTAAAGATTGCTTTACTCTCCATATTGCACTCTTTTTTGGTACATTTGCTGGTGATTTGCTTTCCAATCTGTAGTGCACTGAACATTATTAGAGCACCTTAAGGTCTCTGTGAAAATTTGGAATTCATTATGTTAACCAATCTTTTTCTGAATTTTTCTTTTGGTAATGTAGTTTATACGCACGAAGTCAGACTCTGCTTAGAAATCAGAAGTGCATTTGTTCAGATATCTCATTTCCACAGTAGCTGCACAGTCTCAAGCTAGATTATAGCTTCGACTAAGCAATGAAAGCAGCTGAATGCCAAAGAAACAAAAATAAAAAGCGTGCTCTTTTGTAAAGAAAATAAAAAAAGAAGAAAAAAGAGAAAAACTGATATATCAGCAGAATTATTCTTCTGTAAAAGCATTTTCAAAGCCCTCCTCCAGGCAAGAGTGACTCCAAGTTTGCTGGTAAAATGCTGCAGCTCTCCAGGTGCAGAATGAAAGCTACGGTTTTCATTCCCCCTTTCAAATGCCATCTAATTAGTTCCTAAGAAATGTGTTCTAAAGAGGTTCTCACCAGTTGTTTCCTGAACCAGAAACATCTGTGATAAGCTGCTTGCTATCAAACACATCCCTCAATGGTCCCTGTAGAATTTCATTTACCACACCCTCCTCCATGTCAATCAACAGCGCCTTCAAGAATGGAAAGAATTTAAATTCAGTCAGTAAGCAAACCACCCTTAAAATAATCACACAAAGAAATATGAAATTATTGACAATACCAAAGGAATTCTGTTTTCACTCTGCTCCACAGAAACCTTTTCCCACCCTAGTTGTTAACTAGGAGACCAACTAGACTCACCTTAGCTGATTTGCTAGTTGTTTGATAGGACTGCATTTCAGATGAAATTTTGTTAAAATTTTATAATGTTTTGTCCCACTGCTTAGGAATAAAAAAATTAAAACATTTTTATGTTTCAAGTTTCCTTGCTTCTTAATCATTTAAAGTGGCTCAAAGAAACCCAACCCTTAGTTAATAATATCTGCAATCATTTTATTAAAATTCCAATATGAGTTACTCAACAAGACTGGCAGCAAACTGTACTTACTGCATTAATAAAAGTTAATATTAGAAATCTAACTTTCAAAGCAATACTTATACCTGCATGCAATTTTAAGAACTTCATGAAAATTCCCACACAGTTGGGCATAAATATTCAAAGTAAAAACAGTGACCTTTATAGATTGCCTTACTCGTGCTTTTAAAGAGCAGATTTTTCCTCTGTAAATATCAGGACCATTATCACCACTTCTGAAAAGAAAAAAACCCAGAAAAATCAAAGATCATATTTGCAGCATAAAATATATACTACAATAAAATTTTATCACTTATATATTGTGTTTGGAGGACTATGACAATGCAAACAAACAGAAACACCCTGAACATGCTGCTAATAGCTTATAATTCCTGAAAGTAATGCAATTACAGGACATGAACTCAACCAGAATTATCCTAAACATTACTTCAAGAAGCTGAAAGATAAGTGTAGAAGTTTACTCTCAGATACAGCCTCTGCTTAGTAGCAATGCTACAAGCACTGCCAGAACTGGAAAGGATTATCTTTTATCAGCATGTGATACCTGTATCCACATCAAACAATGGAAAAAAGCCACCCCTGAGCTTTTCAGTGGGAGCAGTACAACACTGTGCTTGTGCTCCAGGTGTGAAAGCTCTGTAACTGCACCAGCACAGTGCTGGGCTTGACTTATCCTGCTTATTATGATTTACCAGTTCAGAAATCCTGCTGGGCTAACATAGCTAAATCCTCCTTCTTTCCCAGGATTGGTTGTACTGAGCCAACATAGCAGACTATACATGATGTTACAATTTTCCCACTCGAATGATGAGACAATATAGTTTGGTCTGGCCAAACTATATTCAGCACAAGGAGAGGAAAAAGGCAGGGATACTGGAACACTGATCTTATTTCCTCTTCCATTACTTACCTAATCTGGGAGCTGGTCAAGGCTAAATTTAAAGTATCTCTTAAGACCATACTACATTTAGCCACCATTATATTCACAAAACATCAGCTGAAATTCAGCACCGATGTTCTGAGCCTACTGAGTCCCATCAAGGACAAGGGGAAGAGAGTACAGGGCTGCACTAGATTAGTCAAGAATTTTCCAATTTGTCACTCAAACATGGTCTCTAGGTGAGCAGCTCACAGCAGCCTCCAATACCCATGTGATTCCTCTAGCCTACACAACACCTGCAGGACTACACTATAGCACCAGTAAATCCTCCTAGAGAATTTCTCTTCAGAGACTAACACAATTCAAAGAGGAAATAAAACCAACCCCAAAACAATGTTTATTTTTCTGATCTACCATGTAATCTCATGAACTGGTTGATAAAAACTTACCTTGTATCTACATTCCTAAAGAAACTGCTTAAGGCTTCATCATAAATTCCTTTCTGAAAGGAAACAACACAAAATTATGTGTAATGTCAAAAATTCTCAGTGTTTTTTCATGGAATAATTTAAGTTGGCAGGGACCTCTGAAAGAGGTCAAACTTCACAACTTGGAACTGAGTGAACATCTCTGTAGAACCCAGCTAGTTCTAGTCATCTCCAAAAAGAACATTTCATTGAAATATCAGCTTGTTATTAAAAACTGAGAGAATGTAACTAAGAAATTAATTTTTCAGCACAAGATTAAGCAACTGTAGTAGTCTACTGAAGATCCCAATGCAATGATTAAATTGAAGAGCTGCTCTTCAGCTGACTCAGTTCATCACTGATACAACTCTCAGTTCATCATGAGTTCCAAGCCTGTGATACCAATGCCCATGGAGTCCTGCAAAGAGGACAGCCCAGTCACACTGATTCCTGAACTCCCTGCCAAGGGTTCAAGGGGTTCAATGGCAATTACTTACCCCAACATAAAACTAAAGAGATCTGACAAGTTTAAATACCTTAAGTGCTTTATAGTCACAGCAAGAAGAGTGTGATTTTGTTCAGGGTACTCAGTACAATCCCATGCCCTCCTCATGTTGCTATTTTGGTCAGTAAAACTGTACAGCAAGCCATGGCATAAGCCAACATGGAAAACAATGGTGGGCTTTGGGGGTGTCCTCTTTTGCTTTACTGCCAGTGGCAAAGTAGCAGCACTGAACAGCCCTCACCGTGTTGTTAACAGCCTCAGACCTGCTAATGCCTGGCTGTAGGCAGACACATGAGCTTTCAGGGTGCAAATGCTGAAGAAAGCTGGCCAGAATTAGTGATCACAGAATATTCTGAGTTGGAAGGGATCCAGAAGGAACACACAGTCCAACTCAGCCCTTCAAAAGACACCCCAAGAGTCGCACCATGTGCCCGACAGTGTTGTCCAAATGCTTTTTGGGCTCTGACAGTCTTGGTGCCGGGGAGTCTGCTCCAGTGGCCAACCACTCCCTGGGTGAAGAACCTTTTTCTAATATGTAACTTAAATGTTCCCTGACACAACTTCAGGCCATTCCTTCGGGTCCTGTCACTGGTCATGACAGAGATCAGTGTCTGTCCCTCCTCTTCCTGTCAGGAGAACATTGCAGACTGCCATGAGACCCTCAGTCTCCCCCAGGCTGAACAGACCAAGTGACCTCAGCTGCTCCTCATATGGCTTCACCTCAAGACACTTCACTATCCTCGTGGTCCTTCTCTGGACGTTCTCCAACAGCTTGATGTGGTTTTTTACATTATGGCACCCAAAACTGCCCCCAGCACTGGAGGTGAGGCCGCCCCAGTGCAGAGCAGAGCGGGACAATCCCCTCCCTTGCCCAGCTGGCCCTGCTGAGCCTGATGCCCCCAGGACACCGCTGGCCCTCCTGGCTGCCAGGGCACTGCTGACTCATGTTCCTCTTGCCATTGACCAGGACCCCCAGGTCCCTTTCCACAGCACTGCTTCCCAGCCTCTCATTCTCCAGTCTGTCCGTACATCCAGCGTTGCCCCATCGCAGATGCAGGATGCGCTAATCCCCGTTAAACTTCTCACGGCTGGTGACTGCCCACCCGGATTTAACGGGGTCCCTTGAGAGTTAAGAGCTAACCTTACGGTTTGTTTTCATGATTAGTGAAACGGCACAAGAAGCCGGGGGTGGTTGTGCCCACAGTGAAGCGCCCTTGGTTTAAGCAAACAAACCCAGCGCTCTGCAGCCACGGCGACGGACGCGGGCGGCAGCGCGGGCGGCTCGCCCGGGCCGGCGGGGCAGCGGCGCCCTTACCTTGTTGACGGCGGCGTGTTCCCGCAACGCCAGGTCCCAGAAACGGCATCCCACCTGGTTCCCGCACTGTCCCACTGCAAAGGGGAGAGACACGGCTCAGGCACGGGGAGGGGCCGGCGGGAGGCCCGGGCGCCACGACCCCCTTACCCTGCACCACCACCGACTGGGTCATGGCAGAGCCGCCGGCGCAGGCCTCTTTCGAAATCGGCGCCCGGAAGCCGCGCCCCCAAAGTTCCTGCGGTGGAACGTCCCAACCGGCGCTTCAGCTGCGGGCGCTCGCCGGCTGCCGGCCGCGAGTGGAACGTGCCATTAGGGAGCGGGGGGGGGAGAGCGGGGGGACAGCACGGGGGTGTGGTGAGGTTTTCATACACTCGGAGGGTCTGAGGGGGACGTGAGAGGGGCTGCGGGGTCTCGGCTGAGGCCCAGATACAGGAGGCCTGACAAAAACCCAACATAAAGTCTCTGTACAAGAGAACAAAAGTATTTCCATGCGCTACAGCTCATTATCCTTTATGGATAAAATGTTGCAATAATAAAGCGCTTTATTTTCCCCAAATACATAATTCAGAGAGATGGCGTGAAATGTGTGAAACGGTATGAAAATACAAACTAAAAATTAAATGAAAAAGCGGCCATTTGGAAATGCTGTAATGTACCCTCCCACCAGGCTTGCACATTAAGCTCAGTTTCATATTGTGCATATAATTGTTCACAGTGAAAAAACAAGGAGTGTAGAGATGCTGTTGTCTCAGCATGGCAAGACTGGTCCGCAACACAGCTTGGCAAAACAGCTGCAAAATCATAAAATCCTTTAGGTTGGAAAAGACCTTTAAGACCATCAAGTCCGACTGTTAATCCAGCACTGCCTAGTCCAGGACTAAAACAGTAAAGAATGTGGGACATGCAAAGCCTGCAGAAAGCTGTCTTGTGACACAGATGGCATTTCTGCTTCCTGTGGGAGGACAAAAGCGATTCCATGCAACCCAGTCCATTAAGTTTTATGGCTAAAACCTTCCAACAAAATACTCTTTTTCCAAATAGATTATTTGTAATGCTGGTGTACAAAAAAACGTGTTAAATAAAAATTTTAATCCTTTTTTTTGCTCCTAGACATGACATGGTAGAGATTAATTGTAGGTCTACAGAAAAATAAATTTGTAGCAAATGACTATTAAAAAAAAAAAATCTTTCCAGACATTCCTGGAAAGATTATGTATATATTGCAGCAAATAGAATATTGTACAGTATGCGTTATATACTAGAAATAGATACACAGAGTAAATTTGTGAAACTTAATTGAAATCATGTTGGTCTTAAGAAAAAGTACTGGGTGGCCCAAGTTTATGCAAGTGTCATGTATGAAATGTGTGAAAAGGACCAATGGCTTCAGTGTTATAGGCATGTTTGGCATGAATACAGTACTACTGCTTCAAACATGTCTTTTCTATAAACTAATCACCAGTGTAAAACTACATGAATATTAAACAGGAAAGTAGGTAGTCCTTTCTCTCTGGACAGATTAGATGTAACTATAACTTAATTTTGTTCCCTGTGGTTTTTTTTTAAGTGGTCCAAACTCATAGGCTGTGCTCTATTCATGTTATTAGATGTCAAATTGCTTCTATACTTCTTGCCTACTGTCATGTCCTTAAAGTCTTCTCTTCACATGTCTTCTCAGCCTTAATTAAGGTTAAAAGCAGTACAACATTGCTTGTAAGCATTCTAATGCTTAATTTAAATTCTACAGAATCTCTTGATATTACTGTATCTGATTTTCTTTCTTCTTATGTAATTTTCTCCACTTTCTACTTTATTTTAGAATTAGTTGTATTTTTTGTGTCTATGTCCCATGAAGATTCAGCTTAGTCGGATTCACTCTATTGATTGTGATGTTGCAACAAGACACACTGAGCTTTGGCTTCCAGTGTTAAGTGGTCTGTGCAGGCAAATATAAAGTGATTATTCTCTTTGAGCTTGGAAACATCAAGAATTGTGAATTGACAACAGACTTATAGTAATATGTGTTTCTTATCCTTAATTTCTCAGTAGCATTTTGCTGATGTGTTATACAGGAATGGTGTTCCACAGCTTTGGGACACAAATTGGATAATTGTATAAATAACTTACAGTGCTTTTTAGTGGAATTGAATTTCCACAGTGAATCTGTGAATAACCCTTAAATCCCACACTGTAACAAGAGCCAAAAGTGCATCACAAGTTAAATATGTGTGCTATGCTTTCAGCATCTTTTTAATAAGTAATTTGACTATTTAGGCCACATGCTGCTGTAGGGAGAATACACTGGAATTTGAACTAATGTTATCCTTTGACTTGTGTTTATCCTTGACATTGTGACTTAGTTCACATATGAATGTTTGTTGGTTTGTAATTTTGATTTTTTTTTTGGTCTATTTTTTGTTTGTTCGAGTCTTTTTAAATTTAGAATTGTTGTATTTTGGGAAATAACTGTCAGGCTTGTAACACTTCGTCTTTCATTTTTTTGTTCAGGTTGTTGTCCATACACTGGGTTCTTGAGGAGAAGGGTATTCTCTACAAATCTTGAGGTGTAAGAGATAGAGGGGGCTGAGATCTCATTTAAATCCTCTATTTTGGAGCAGTTTCCTGAGCATTTGAGCATTTGATCTTGGAATTGGTTTCTTTATTACATAGTCATGCAAATGTCCAATTTCAGAATATTTTGAGATACAGTAACAGTGTAGTTGCAGCCCTGATTTAGATAATGGCTATAACAACACTTATTAAAACCTTGAAGGTGCCAGGGAAAAGTTGTAATCTATTTAGAGTCAGTGCTCATTTCTTGTAGGCTTTCTGCAGAATTTAGATAGTTATGTTAAAAATGGAAATGGACAATGTGACAATGTAACTCAGAACTTGAAGGTTTTCCCCAAATCTTTGTAGATGAAGGCTTTTGTACTTTGAAGGTATAATTTTTAAGATAGATACAGGAGACAAATTGAATTCTGGGAAGATTTATCTTTAGACAGTTGCCCTCTCTTAAACTCTAGCAGCCCTTAAAATGAGTGCAAAGGTATGTGCAATATAATGCATCACAGACTGGCTTTCTTTGGCACATATGAAATGGTAGTGTTAAAGGTCTATGTGGATGTTGGGGGCAGGGAAATTTACATTATTTTTTTGCTCTCTCCTGAGTCTGCAAGTATCCTCTGGTTTATTGTGTTTTTCTTTGCAAACCCTGTTCTGCAGAGGGAAAACCCACACCTCTGAATCCTACAAGGGAAAATTGATGAAGACACCCTCCAAAATAGTGCTGTGTTTGATTAGCTGGTGATATAGTAAAGAGAAGTAAATTGAATAGTAGCAGTTTATGAATTTTAATTGGTTTTTATTCACATACTGTTTTAGTGTATTTTTAGTTTTCCATATATAAAGTATGCAAAGGACTGATTAAATCAGAAAACTCATTCTTAAACATAAATCAACAGAAAGAAACCAAATCACATTGCAGCAAATATGACTAAGAGAAATATTGTTTATTCACAGAGCCTGGATGTGGATATGAGAGAATATGCTTTGGTTTGAAGTAGGTGTGAAACAGAAAAACATTCTTAGTATGTGTGTACCAGTTAACATACAATGCTCCACTTAATACCAGCATTCACTAAACTCTGTTGCTCTTAGGGGCCACAAGCATTTGCTATTCCTGGCTATCTCTGCTGAGCAGCTGCAGGCAACTCAAAAGGAATTTCAGTAATCCTTGTAACCAACATATCTAAGCAGGAAATCTGCTGTTCTTTTCTCTCCCGCAACAGGGTCCTGGTGACCAGGGCCTGAGGAAGCTTAGCTCATGTTGTGGTGTCATGAGCTTTTTTGAGCCAATCTAACAAGTCACTGGCACTGGGAGGAGAGAGACTTCCTTTTTTACCCCTGCTCCCAGCTGTACAGTTCTGACACCACACATGGCCTCTGTAACCTCTGGGAACCCAGCTCACTGCTCTGAGGATATTCACCCTCAACACCAATAATAAAATATTCCTGAAGCAAAAGCCCTAAATTTTCTGTTCCATTTCTGGGTAGTAGCTGGGAGCAGAAAAAGCTGAGCAAGCATACTGGCTTTGCCTGAGACAAAGATGGCATTGGAAGGCTACTGGATTTAAGGATCCATGCCTGATCCAGAGGTACTGCAGAGGGCTACTGTTCATGCTTGCTTCTCAAGTGTGAGCAATGGGCTTTGGAGTGAGGAAAAGAAGGGTCACTCCCCTGTGAAGGGGGTATCTGTAAGCTTGGAGTTAGAAAGGGAATCAGTCCTTGGAGCATAGTACCTGAGAGCGGCAGGGAAGGGAAAAGGGGATGTGTTCAGGAGAACACAAGCAGAAGAGGAATGGTGCTGAAAGTGTGAGCAGAGCTGATGAAGCTGGTGAAAGGAGGGGCAGTGGCTACTGGAGCCACACTGTGTTGTTCCCTTAACCCAACACTAGACTCCAGAGGCAAGTGGAGAGTCTGTGATGGGGTCCCAGCTGCTGAAGAGTTCCTGTGCCTGTGTAGCCAGAGGTTGCAGTTCTTTCTCCAGAGTAAGCCAAATCTGCTGCAGTGTGTCAAAACCCTTTTTACACCCTACTGGGAGTAGTAGGGAAGCTGCTGATTAGTGCTTACATATGTATCTTATTCTGGTGGTTCTTCCATCCGTCCATGCTTTCAAGACCTTTGGATTCCAGTTTTCATTTGTGTGTTTTCCAGATGAATTCTTATTAATTTTCAGTCTCTAGGGTGTTGTCCTTTATTTTTGCATTTCATAGTTTCTTGCTTTGCAGCTGGTCATGTTTTGAGTTGGTTCCAACAATAATTTGCTCAACAACCATAAAACTTTCATTACTTTAATCTTTATTGCATTACTTTATACTTCAAAGAGAAGAAAGCTAAATGGCTTTGATTCCTTGTAGGTGATGATTGAAGGGACTAAGTTTTGCAAGTGATTTGTATCTATTTGGTGTGCAAGCCTACTGTCAGTTGAACCCTACCATTAACTTCATCTACCTTCCATGGTTATAGCACAGCTCACATTTGCAGCCCTTCGCCTTCTGTTTACATCTTCCTGCTTCACTCTTGGTTCCTCTGCAGCAGCATATCTTCTGAAGGAACCTGTTCCTTGTTTGGGGATTTCTGTGGTAGACTGAAGTCCTGCAGGAGTCTCACAAGGAAGTGATGTTTTTGTATGATAAGGGAGTCACCTGAAACTGTGACTGTGATTCTGCTTTCTACGCTTCATTTTTACTTGTGTGATGTTAGTGCAAATGAGATCACAATGAGATTGTGAATTTAGTGCTGTGTTTGTATCTAAGTGCATTTTAAAATTCAGAGAAAAAACTTGAAATTTAAAATTGTCTCTAACGCAAGCATTACTCTAAAATTACCTAGTTTAGGTAAATGAGTCTATATATAAAGCATCTGTCTTAAAAGATATACATCCTCTCTTCATATTGTGCTAGAACATATCCATGAAGTCTAGAAGTGGAATAAAAATTTTAATTTTTCATTATTTGTAAGCTTACATAATTAGTATACTCTCTTCCCCCCATTTTATTTGAGGAATATAAATGAGTTGAATGGAAAATTAAAAATATACAGTAAGATCTTTATACAGTATTTGCGATGTAAATCTATTATCTAGCTTTATTCTTTAATGTGCATTAGCAGATCTTTTTCTGTGGAACAAAGGATGACTAAGATATGGAATGAGATTATGTAGAGGATCTATTTTGAAAGCAACATATTTAATATAATTTTATTTTATAATCTCATATTTTCATGTAAAAGACTGGCCACACATATAGTATAAGAAATGGTAAAGCTCACTCTTGTGGTATGTTAAGAGAAGTGCAGAAGCAACAGCTTTTATTCTTCAGTGATTTTTGTTTGCATGTAAATATGAGAAGTGACCCCCCCTTCCTGCTTTCTGTAGATGTGGCTGTGATATTTTCATTCTTCTTGTCTCGCTGGACATGGTTTCTTTTGTTCTATTTTATTTCTGTGGTCTAAGAAACTTTTCAGAATTGATGCAGTGCACTCTCAGGCTGCTGGACAGGTATTAATGCTTACAGCACCACTAACCAAAGCTGCTTTACTAAAACTCACTGGCTTTTCATCAATCATGAAGTTACGAATGCAGCCAATGAAGGAATTGCGTGTAGTCAGGCTTGATGTTAGCAGAGACTCTGGAAAAAGAAGATCAAAAAAATTAAATAAATAAAAGTTTAGAGCTCATGATGGGCAAAATAATCAGTTTGGTAGCAGAACTTTGCTACTAAGTGCAGCTCTTCTGAATCTTCTTTTAAAATGTTTGGCCTACTGCCAGTGTCCTAGAGACCATTAAAGTATGGCTAGTTATCTACAGTTAAGTGAAACTCTTGATACTATATTATCAATAGAGAGACAATTTTGCATTTTTTGACAACTACATTTTCTTTTAAGTAACAGAGTAGATGAGTCCCAGTGTCTGTTTTTAAAATGTAACGTCACATGTATTGTAATCTGTGTCTGATTTGTTAGTTTGCCTTCAGTTGGCTGTATCTGCATGGCATTATTTAGTATTGTATCTCATTTGTTGTTGTGAACTTCTGTGTAAGAGTTTCCTGTGCCAGGCTGATAATAGCATTATAGAGCCAGTGTATGGCATTGCTTTAGTATTCTATAATTAATGTAGAAATAGAAGGCTCTATTATGAAGCAGAACAGCATTTGCAATTACCCCTTTATATTACCTCTCTGGGAAGAGTTCTGTCCTAATAAAATTCCATTTTGGATTTAAAGAGTGAGCAGGCATCTGTGCATAGATTTTATTATTCCCTTTAGGCTCATTTTACCTCCTGGTAGTGTGGGATGGATGTGAACACCACGCACTCAAGCCAGTAATCCAAGATAAGCATTATAATGAATTTTGTAGTTAGAACTGTTAATGATTGACATGCAAGGCTCAGAGAAATAATGCTGCATGTTTTCACTGAGAAATGTATGGGAGTTGACTTAAAAATTGGATCACGTAGTGTTGATTACAGTTTGTATATGAACCCCAACAGAGTAGCTCTGTCTGTTGAATAAGGGAAGGAAATGTAGTAGTCTTGGCCCATGCTACACAGATGGTCTGTGAGTCACAAATACACAGGAGCAGAAATCTGTCTAACAGAAACCTCTTGTAAGAAAAAGAATCTCCATGTTTTATCTTGTGTTCAAAGATGCCATTGCTTGAAGAAGAGGAAAGAAGCCTACCAGCAACTAAACCTTGGAACTCAGTTACAGTGACAACGAGTTTCCAATCCCATAAATAAATAAATCCCTTCTTAAAAAAGAGTTAGCCCACATAGGAAGGAAAAACAGAAAAAAAAGAAATTTTGTTTGTTTTTGGCTGACTTCTCTAGTGAATCCATACCTTGCCCTCCAGCAGCTGTAAATGTTTTCATTTCAATGAAGCAGCACATCTTTTTCTTTGAGAACTTGAGGCAGAACATTTATGATCAGCTCTTGAGCCTTTGAATTTTACCAGGTTGCTCACATATTTTGTTCTTTTTTGAGATGAAAACTTAGTCTTTATGCTTTCTCTAGAAACAGGGCTGAAATCTCAGAACAATGTACCACAAAGATACCAAAAACCTACCTGGTACACCTCCAATAAACACTGGCTCCCTGTGGTCCATTGCCTTTGGATTTAGTGGCCCTACCACATGGTTGACTTCAGAGTCTACGTCCAGCTGCACCACATTTGCATCTCTAATAACTGAAAGGAGAAGGAACAGAGATCAGCAAGAAGTGTGACATGAGTCTTTTATGACAGACAGGAGTCATCTCTTTGGTGTGAGTATTTGATTTAGTGTTTGCTAGATTGGGTGTGAGGCATCAGTGACAGTTTGTGAGTGGATTCTGGGTAGAGCAGGACCGATGGTAGATACAGTGGGAGCAAGGGTGCTTTTGAGTGGGGCTCTTGATCCCTGGTGGCAGTGTTTAGGCTCCAGGTTATGAGCATACAATGGCTTGTGGCTTAAAAAACTGTTGCCCAATCACTCCCATTTAGGGATATATTGGAATGCAGTGAGACTTCTCCCTTGCTTGAGTGCCTGCATTTCCTTCAGAAGGGAAACAGAATGCTTGTGGAAAGGGTGTGCAGACTCAGATCGCTTCTGCAGTGATAGTGGAAGACATTCTAAGTCCACATCTAGACAGGAAGATGAGGTGGTTCAAAGCACCCAGAAAATGCTTTTTGACTTTCAAAACCAGGAAAGAAGGATGACTGTCTGGCACAGAGGCAAAATCCCAGCTGCAGACATCTCTCTATCATGAGCAAAAGGTTCCCCACATCTGTCTTGTTATTTGACTTTTAAGGGCAGCATTTACTTTTACCTACTGCATTCTATCAAAATTTTTAACCTCTAATAGGGAAAGGAAAACTATAATCTGGTATATGAATTAGGAAAGGTAGCCAGAATTTCAGATGGGCTGCTTCCTGTTCTTTGAACAGGGGGCTTCCATCTTTGTTTGCTTTCCCTCTCATTGTAGGAACCAGTGCTTGTCTTCCCAGGAAGCCCTACAGTTCTGTGTCTGAGGGATGACTAAGACTGTGTCTTTCACACAAACTTGAGTCTTGGCAGGTGAAAAAGAACTGAAAATACTTCTGCATTGCCAGTGCTCTAGCCCATGGAGATGGATATCTGGGGAGCAAGAGACGGGCTTTGTTACCTTAATTAGGGAACAATCACCTTTTACTGACCTGCAATTCGATGCCACCTGCCGTCGCAGAGACTCTGTTTCAGTGTCACTGAAGTTGAAAAATCCCTGATTCCATTATTCAGTTTCACAGTAACCTGAGGGAAAAGAATGTAATCATCACTGTAAACCCCCTCCTTTTCTCTTTTTACCTTCTGTTGTAGTAATGTTGTATTCCTCACTCAAAACACGTCAAGTATCCGAGAGAAAGGAAAACATGGCTTCATTAAATTCTTCAAAATAAATAAAATTTTAAATAAAATTTAGGGTGGGTTGTTTTTTTTTTTTTGTGTTTTTTTTTGTGGTTTTTTTTTTTTGTTTTGTTTTGTTTTGTTTAACTGTTCAGATTCAATAGTTCAGAGACATTCCTAATTATCTCAAGGAAGAGTTCAAGAAAAGATTTAAAAAAAGAGCTAATTTCACTCATTTACTAGTACCTCTACTCTATAATTTCCTGTGTGATAAATTAGTGTTTAGAGGCATCAGATGATGTTTTTGGCATCTTGCTAGCCACTTACTAAGGAAAACAGTCATGAAAACCCAAGTATAAACAAGCAGAAAAGATATGAGAAAGGAATGGATAGCAAAATTAAAAATTACTTTAAAGTTACTTGTTCAAGCTTACAAGTAAATCTCTGGCAGAGCTAGAAGGTGAACATAATTCTGAATTTTTCACCTCCGTTTTAGTTAATGGATTAATATCTTTTTTCATGGAAATGGTGCAGCAACAGCAAAACAGTGTTGGGCCCTTGTTGTGAGACATGAAATTCCTGGTGGTGATTGCCAGAGAACTGCAAACTCTGAGCCCAACCACTCAGGCTTTTCAAATGTTGAAGTTGTTCCTGATTATGCTGACTCTATGCTGACTGGAAATCACAGAATCATAGAATGGTTTGGATTGGAAGGGGCCTTAAAAATCATCTCGTTCCAACCCCCCCACCGTGGACAGGAACACCTTTCATAAGATCGGGTGGCTCAGTCACATCCAACCTCGCCTTCAACATTTAATGTGGTGGGGCATCTACAGGTTTTCTGGGCAACCTGTTCCAGCCTCACCACCCTCACAGCAAAGAATTCCCTCCTAATATCTAATCTAAATTTACTGTCAGTTTGAAGCCATTCCTCCTTGTCCTGTCACTACATGCCCTTGTAAGTAGTCTCTCACAAGGAATAAACTTATAGTTAATTCTAGAGGGTTTTGATGCAGTTGTAACCAAAAAATATTAATTTATTTGCTAGAAGGGCACCAACAAACAATTAAAATGATCCTCATGTTCTGTTTTATCCATTCTTAGGCAAAATGTATTGACTGAAGCAAATAAAGAATCACAGGTTAATAAATCACTCAGACAAGCTGGACTGGTAGAGATGTGTACATTTTAAAAATGAATTATAGTTGCTGATCTTATTCGTTCAGCAAAATGGTTTTCACAAAACAGGTCTTTTGTAATGCATTCAAAGAGGGCAGATAGTTAATGCTAAAGACACACAGATCCTTACTTAGAAGGTACTGAACTGCTGCAGTGACAAGCAGGGAAAAGCTGCTTTTCCAAGGTGAATTTTGTTTATGAATTGCATTTCCATTATACAGGAAGGGAGGTGTGAAGCAGTAAGTGAAGCAGCACCCTTTGTTAGACCAGCTGGTACAGTTGGGAAAACCAGACAAATTATTGGGCATGCAGAACTTTGGTTAGGACTTGACATAAGAAGTGCTATACTGGACTGGTTCTATACAGACTCAGCATTTAGGTGTGGCATGATACACATCCGCACAATGTACTTAAGAATTTCTCTTTTAATTCCCTAGATACAGGGGTAAGAATGGGCTACATCTTACTTAATGAGCTGTCAAAAGTTAGGTGGTCTAAATCTTTGCTGGTGTTGTTCACTTAAGACTGAAATGTATTACTGTAGATGTGCAATGCCTAGCATGAAGACATCCAGATTTTATCAATAAACACAATCAAAAATAGCAACAACTGTCTGGTGTGTTAATTTCTAACCTCTCTCCTTCATTTGAAATCCAGAGCCTGTAGAAACCAGGCCAACAGACAATCAGAACTTTTCCTTTCCCTCACTCTTTCCATCATACATATATCTGATAAAGAAAGAAGAGACTGAGTGTAACTCAGACTTATTGTTTAAGAAATAAGAAAAAAAAATTACTGATGGTTACTTGTAACCATGATACATTTTTAATGTGTGGGTGAAAGAGCAGTGCCAAAGAGTCAGTGCTTTTGCTTTTCAGCTCACAACAAAATATTTATGCCTTGTATTAGTAAAGTGATCTGAATTTGCCACAGGTGTTATTTTTAGTATTTTAAAGTAAATATTTTGTTTGGCTAATCTAAGATGTTATCATATTTAGGGGAGAAATAAGAATCAGTTAATGGCAAATTTGTAAGACAAAATCTACATGTAGCAAAGCCCAAGTAAGTGGAAGAGAAACCAGTCAAGGCAGTGGAGGAGATGTGACCTTATTTATACCTGTCCATTTCTCATGTGCATATTCAGGTACTCTCCATTCACGCTGTGACCATGCAGTAGGATTCCTGAGCTGCTTCGAGGACGTATTTCAAAAACAACTTCAAATTTCAGGCCTAAACTGAAGGATTCATCTGTGAAGTAAAAAGAATAACGTTCTTTTTGTCATCTGAGTTAGTGATGAAATTGGACATTTATTCAAAGTCAAAGTAGAACATCAGAGGGTGGATTTATTTGTTCTTCAAACTATTGAAATATGAGATAGCATGATGTGCTGTCAATGATCCATTTCAACTTTTATTTTGATTGGAGTACTAATAACGGTTTATTTACTTTTCTCATTATTTAGAAAATGTATTTTGTTTAAAAATGTTTCTTAGCAATAAAATGGACAACAGAAAGTAAATTATTTGTATTTTTGGCAGTTTCTTATTGTGCAATTTCCTAGACACTCAGAAGTCATTATTGAGTGAGTGGGAGTTCACTTGAGCTTTGATGATTCAGTCGGAGAAACTCCCTTTTTCAAACTGGTGACAGGCCAGAGAGCAAATTAGAAACACTAGTCTGATTCTTCTTGGTGCTGCCAGTGAATAGGGTTTTGCAGTTCCCTTTCCTGTTCAGATCAGAGCCTATGTGACTGAAACACCCTCCTAAAACTCTTCCTGGAACACAGAAGGCCAAAATGACAGAAAAGATATGTTCTGTCATGCTGTTCTGTATCAAGACATGCCGAAAGCCTTTCTGCAGGATTTTTTATTTACATGTTAATTAAAAAAGTAAGGGATGACCATTTGATGGTGTACTTGGTCTTTGCCATGTTGACTTCTATGCTAATTTTTAACATATTATGGTCTGTTCCCTCACTGAAATTATTCCCTTATGAAATTATTATTTGAAACACATACATACATACATACATACAGATGTGTTTATTTAACAATGTTAAGTTTCACAGTGACATTGTGACCTGTCAATATCATCTGCTTAGCACAATAGCGATCTGTTTCTGATAATCCTTACAGCTCACAGCCTTGGAAATTACCACACTCTTTAGTGAAAAATGCCATTCTGAAGCACAGTGAATACCACAGTCCTATTTGGGGATACATTTGGTTAAGAGTATATTACCAAGGACGACATATCCTCCTTCTGATGAAAAGTATGTTCCTGCTTCTGATGGGCCTTCAAAGCAAGGTGTTACACTAAATGTCTGTGAAGCTGAAGTAAGTGGTCTTCCATTGAGCTGGAGGTTGCTGAGACAGCCACTAAAGCTGTAGACAGAGTTAATCTGAGGGGTAAAAAAAGCCTTGATTAGTAAATAAACTGCTTGTGGAAGGAAAAAGATTCTTCTGCCCTTAGTTTTACTTGTTTATAAGCTGTAAGGCTGTGATTGTCCGCACATCAGTTTTGAACTAAAAAAACAATTTCCAGAGAAGGGAAGGAGGAAAAATGGTTCTCATAGCCTCTCATGTCTTTTTGATGACTTCAAGGTAATTCCAGCTTGTGTTGTTTCTCAGTCCTTACTGAACTGTGAGAAACAAAACACAAGTAGGGTGAGGCAGTGCTATACATATACCTCATAGCCTCAAGGCAAGATGGGTCTACTTTTTCAGAGTAGTTTATCAATCTTGTTAGGCATATAACACTAAAGATTACCTTGAAAGAGAATATTATGTTCATTGTTGGTTCAACACTCCTTTCCGTATCCTTCAGTACTGAGCTGTAGAACAGAATCCTGACCTCTAGGTATTGTCTTAAAACAGAGGTACTGTGAGAACATTAAAATGTCTCCAAAACTCATTCTGTATCTCAGACCTCAGGGTGAAATGTATCTTGCCTAACATTACTTGTCTCATCTAATTTTGGATGTCACTAGGATTTTTCTGTTCCTTATGGACCCTTGGTTTCCCAGCTGCTGCTGCAAGGCTGTGGAAGCCTTACCCAGCTACCACCAGCCCAGCCCTGTGGAATGCTCTATACATGAGCTGAGCTGTCTGCTCCTTAGCAGGACGAGGGTCAAGATCTTAGTCAGATTTTGTCTGATCTCATCCCTACAGTCAGCTTCTGTTTTAACTTTACACTGAGGAATGGGGTCTGTACATGGAGATCTGCTTTACCTGGATGTTTTTCACAGCTTTTCCAGGAGCTACACCTCCAATATAGAGTGGTTCAGTGACTTGCCAACCATTCGCATTCCCATCAAAAGATTCTTCTAGCACTCGGAGACCATCGATTATCAAGCGACCGATATTTTTGCCTCTAATAAATATCACCTAGGAAGGGAAAAAAAATGTGGAAGATTACTTTAATCTGTTAATGGATCACTACTGTGCATTAGAAGAAGATGAGACATTTGAGAAGAAAAGTGCATGAGTGATGCTCTACAAGCCTATTTTGCTAACTGCCAGTATTCTTTGCTGGACAACCCTCATTTTTCACATGTATATGAAGGCTAGATAGTAAAACTGCTGCCTTTCTTACATTTTGGTGTACAAGGCAGAGATAATTAAGGTGTCATAAGGTCTACTGAGATCTACCTATCACTGCATTTAGCATTTTCACGGTCATCATTAGTTTTATGGTATGAATTCATCCAACCTCCTTTAAACACTTAAATGCCCAAGTCAGTAGTTTAGTAGCTGTAGACTTCCTCTGTAGTTAATGAGGAGAGAGAGATACCTACAGAGGGAAATTCACCTTGACTCCTAAAATTGTCTTTTTATTTTCATAGACTACTGAGGCAGCCTAAGCCAGCTGTGCTCCTTTCTTAGGCACTTCAAAGACATTTGCTGAACAAAATTATTCTAGTCTTTCCTTTAATAACTCATTTAACTCTTAATTGCCTTACTGCTCTGCTTGCTTCCTTCATTTCTGTTCAGCTGTTAGTGTTGGGAATTGCTGAATTTTTATAACTGACTCACTTTCCTGTCCCTAGTTAATGACTTAATAAAATGCTGCGAGGAAGATCTAAAAATATTTATGGAAGTTTCTCAACATATAGGCATGTTTATGAATACATGAATGAAAACTCCCTGAGCTGTCACATGAGCAGTGTCTTTACTGTAGCCTTGACAGCACGTGCCATCATGATTTCTTTGTTTTACTTACATTGTGCCACAGACCATCATTGTATTTCTCTTGGCTCTTAATCCTTATCTTCTGGTGACCGGCGTTAAACATAAAAATGAGTCGGCCATGAGCAACAAAAAGGGCCAGGAAGTTGGTCTCTTTTTGATCCGAAACGTAGCAAATCATTCCGTGAGATGAGTGAGTTTTCAGACTGATAGAGAACTGAGCTCTGGCACATAAAAACACAATATTCACATTAAAGCAGATACTTTTGATTTAAATCAAATATCAGGCAGAGGAAGATTGAAATTTTCCTTTCATCCAAAAAGATATTCATCTGCTTTATGGAAGTGGTGTTTCTGAGAAACATTCTGTGCTGGTTTTTTGAGCAGAAGTCAAAGCTGGAGAAAAAGCTTCCTGGTGAAGAACATTTTTTCAAAAATTAAAATCTCTAGAGGGAATAAGTTCAATGCAGACCACCAAAATCGGACAGTACATTTCCTTTTATGTTAAACAGCAGGGCTGAGGGGATTTTTAAGTGTAATGGCACGGAGGCCTGATGTTTAAGGCCTGTCTGTTATACCAGACTCGATTGAAGCTTCTCCTTCCTCGTAGTTCCTTGTGAAGTCCAACACAGCATAGGAAGTCATGCCACTGTTGGTTTGACACTGTCACAGTGAAAATTTCTTGAGTGATTGCTATTATTACTTATGGTCTAAAGCATGGCAAAGCTGTATTGGTGTAGGACAGTGCCAGAACTGGTTCCTCCTTCTTCTGATGTCAGGTCTAACCTAGTTTCCATTCTTCATATTGTGTCAAGCGTCTATACATTACTAATGGCCTCTGTGTGTACATTCCACAGACACTCAGTCCCTTGCCAATATTGTTTTAAAATGACACAACTCATTACTTTTTAAAAATGAACATTACTAAATGAAGCTTTAATAAAATTTGGCAAATTAATATATGTTTTAGGAATGAAGGGGGGATGAAGGTATTAGAGTTTGGGTTTGCCTTCATATGGGTGCCATCAGAATTGCCCATAGTTAAATGTATTGAATTAAAATGAACATAATGACTTTCTAATTTAAATCAGGAAAGAACACTTTTTTTCTGAGTTAGTGGTCTGGTATGCTTCCAGGAAGTGCTGTGTTGTTGAATTTATAGTCTTTAATGGAAAGTATTAAACCAAAATCCTTATTGGATTTTGAATATTGCATGAGATATTTTGTGGGAACATGAATATTAAATTTCAACAGTATCTGGACTCATTATTACTTAGATTGCCATTATGGCTTAAATTGGACCAGGTTTTCATAGCTTTTTGTCTTGCTGCACTGTGAAGATTAAAATAGTGGCAAGGTCCACTCAGCATGTTACTGCTTCCTTTCTGCTTTAATGCCTTTACTTCTTGTGTAAAGAGACTGATTATTGTGCAATGCTTGTATAGAACTAACATTCTTAAAAGCTTCACACAAATAGGCAAGGAGACACATTTTGTTAAAATGCAATGCACATGAAGCTTCCACAAGAGGGATGTAACTGGAAACACAATCTATGTTTTTCTCTTACTCAACTGAAGCACCTTTTAATATAACCTAACAACAGGCTCAACACAAAATTCAGTCTAAGATATAAAGGAACAAAGCCAGGGTAATATGTCCCTTAAAAAAAATAAATTGAAATACATCATTCTTCCCCCCAGCATATTTCATTTTTATTTCTAAAGTCACTTTACCTTTGACTGAAATCCTTTGGTATGTGGTCAAATTCTTGCCGGCTGTTTGCTGTTCCTCCAAATTGATAGGCATGTTCAGTTGCCTTGGGATTCATGGGCAGGTGGCACTGAGGCTCTTTTTGCAAATTCACTTGATACAGTTTTTTGAGGCCAGAGGAAGGCTGTGCAATCTTGTCTTTATCTCTTCCCACCTTCATAGAAAAAGAACTATTAACAAGAATTTTAGCTAAGATTGGACATAATAAAAGAGCAGTATAACTTATATATGTAAACTAGTAATATATTGTTTCCCTACATAAATACCAGGGTTGTTTCTGAGTCAAATTTTCCTAGAACAGATCTACTGTAAATGCTGATTAGGACAGAACAAAGGATAAACAAAGTACTTGTGCAGCTAACATAATTACAATTATTATTTTTGCAGTTTTCCTAATCAAATCTTTTTCTCTCTGCTTTTGGTGATATCAGCTATATTATAGGCACGAGAGGATATGCTTAGACTAAAAAGTCTGCATGCTGGAGGAAGGTTTTTCCCCATTTATATTAATATGTGCTAATTGTACCCAGTAGAGAGCCATACAGAAGCAGATGAGAACAGAAGCAAGCTTTTTGCCTTTAGAATACAGAAGAAATCAGAAAGGATTGTTTCTGAAGTACTGTTTTGAAGAGGTCAGGTATTTTATTTTATAATTCTAGCAAAAGAGAATGATGCAAGTGTAGATAGATTGGGTCAGGGCAATCATTTCCAGTGATGGAATATGTAAAGGAACAGGATCCTGTTCATATATTTGGCATTGCCTTTATGCATTTTAGATCCATAATTTGGAGAATTTTGGAAAACTTTAGAGTGGTACTGGAGCAGTTTATAGCAGACCTTTTTATTACGGTTTCCTTTGGCTTTTGATGAGTTTTTTCCTTTCTTATGGAGAAGAGCAACTGGAGGAGATTCAACAGGGCATCCATACAAAGATGCCTGAACTTTCTCAGAGTACTTCTGGAAATCCTCCACTTCAACCTCTTGATCCAACCTGTGTTTCAAAGAGGAGATGACAAGAACAGCTTTTTTTTTTTAAGTGTTAGAATTGTCTGCATAAAAATCTCAGAATTTTACATTTATAGTTTAAATTATATTTGAATGGGTTTAAATTATATTTAAATATTATATTAAATTATATCAAATTATATTTGAATGGTTCCTTCTTGGATCATGGATGAAAGTACACATTGATCAGTCAATGAATGGGTAACAAGGACAGCCCACACTACATCTGCCTTTTATATACATGCTGGCATAAACAGAGTGTCAGTCTGCAGCATCAAATTCAACTTTAAAATCTATATAAGAATATTTCATAAAACAATTAAGATCAACACATTCTGACCATTTTTACATGATCAAAGTCCTAACCTCCCCAGCTTCTGCAAGATGTCTTAATACAATTTTGTTTCAAAGGCAGACCTGAGAGCTACATAATATAAATGTAAATTACAGCTATGCAAATTATTCATTGCACCAGCAGCATTAGCAGGTGCAGTACTGAAAGCTTATTTCATCAAGTTATTCCCACCTTAACAATATCTTAACCTAGCAGATCTGTGCCAACAGATTCCATGGCAAATAAGGTAAGAACCTTCTTCACACATGCTGTCTAGCCTCACAAAATGAGAGAGGAATTTTTATTGTGATGATAAATCATTTCTCATGAGCTACTATTCAAGCTGTCAGGCAGGGCAGTGACTGCCTGTTAATGTGTTTGGGAGGATGTTACTCACCTAGTGAAGTAGGCATTGCTTATGCAGCCAGTGAAGTTGGCTTGCTGTGTTCTGAGGGGAGAGCCACCAAAATAAAACTTCTTGATGCTGTCTGGGCTTTTCCCTGCTCTGTCCTTTGCTGGGTTCTTCTTGCTCTGTTTCTTGTCATCAACAGTCAGCTCATACCTGCAGAGCAAAGCATCCATTTTGCAGGCTAGCTTTGGAAACGTCGGTGCCAGCGGTCAGACAGCACGGTACATGCACCCAAAATGCTCCACTCAGTGCATGCACACTCAGTGGTGCTGCTCAAAGGCATGAGAGGACCTTGATTTCAGCTGTGCAGTGCAGTGCATTGGCAAAACTGTGTACACAGGCCCGTGGATTGAATATTACCCTGCAGTGAATTGTGAAGTCCAAAACTGTACAGCAAAGAAAGACAAACTAGGGGGTTGCTGATGAAGGGATGGAGCCACCTTTGGGGTAACATAAGATCCAAGCACACGCTAATTGTTTATGATCCTATCCCTTTTTCTTTCTCTTTCATCACAGTGCAGTGTTTGAGCTTTTACAATGCTTTTTACCTAATCTGATTTTGCAACTTACAAATTGTTGCAATAGTCAGGAATGATTCTCTGGCTTTATAAAGAAACTGATTATACCAAAGCATTAGACGTTGATTTTGTTTTGCAAACGCAGGGAAACATAATCCCCAAGGTTATTCCAAGGCACATTTTCACACCTTCAGCTTTTCAAACTGTGATTCTTGGGTGCCAGAAGTCATAGGTACAAACCTTCATTTCCATTAGGAAAGTAAGAATGCTTGTTCTCATAGGTAAGAGATATCTCAAGATAAGAATCTCAAGATTCTTAAAGAAAGTTGTTTTGAGCATGTGACCTTCTAAAAAAAATTAAACATATAAACAATAGTAAAACATACCAATAAACCAAAGCTTTCAAGAGTTAACAAGGAGCACAGAGAGAGACTTATTCCCTACTGCTGTATTTAGTCATGTTTGTGGCTGCCAGTGCTAAAAATATTTTTAACATGTTTCACTGTGTACATCCCTTATGTGAAGATGCCTCAATCACTATAGGGTAAATTGGGACTTGTTTTAACAAATTAAAAGAATTAATCCTGTTAAAAAATTAATCTCTTGCTAACCTTAAATGTTATTAAACTGTTTTCTTACCTGAGAATGAAAAAAGGACTAAGCTTTCAGAAAAAACTATTTTCATTTTAATAAAAATTCCCATCATCTTGAACTCAGGCCCAAGTTTGTCAGTCATTTTAAAATCAGTCATTTAAAGAAAGCCCCACTCAAGTATTTAAAAGTAAGTGCTAAATGATAATGTGCTTTACAAGAAATATTTATGCTCTAAAGGTAGGGAATAAAAGATGCTGTACAGCTTTACCTTTCTGGGGTGACAGAGGTAATGATGAAATGGGTTTTTCCATCATTGTAATTTCGTTCTGGTGACTGAATTTTGGTTCCACTTGCATTTAAAACCACAGCACCTCTCTCCATAGAGATGGATAATACATCTGACTGAAATACAGACAAAAACACCTTCATAAGCAAGTATTACACAGAAATAAAATTCACAGTTCTGTGAATTTTTCTGTTGTTTTTATTTTTCTTCTCTCTATGTTCCCCATTTGTGCTTAATTTGCAAAAAGATATACTCTGAGAAGCAAAACAAGAGATGACATCATTAGAATTTACATTGCCAGTTTTAAAGCCTGAATTCTGGGAATTCTGCTGCTGATTATGTTTCATGTACCTGTCACATCAGCTCCCTCCATGTAGCACAAATGTATGATGTTTACATTTCATTTGTGTTTCTGGTACCGTATTGAGCAGCTGCTACTGCGAGATTCCTGCTGTCATAAGAACAAGACGTCTTCTTTCTTTTTCTAATTCCCTCTGATCAGACCCGTTCAATCACTCAAAATTATCTCAGAGATAAGATGCGCTATCTGGGTCAGGAGTTTGGGATCACTGTGCCACTAGCAGAATCCTCTCAGCTCCATCAGAGCAAACCCTGCCGCTGTGCACTGGTAGGAATCGTTCTGCCTCATTCTGCCAAGCGCTAAATAGCTGAACTTCTGCTTGTTAAGTAGGGCACTTGGCACCTCAGGATTAGAGCTGTTGAGTTAAAAACATGAAGTGGTGTGTGCGAGGCCTCGGTTATGCAAAAGGAGTGGGGAGCTGACACGGTTACTGATTTCAATTGAAGGTCATTCTCCAGGCTGCAGCACGGGAAAGTTTGAAGTGGTTATCGGTGCCACGCAGCCTCCCCTGCTGCACTGCTGATGATATTCTGCAAGCATCGCAGAACAGACATTTGGGGGTGGTTGCAAATGTTCTGGCATCTGAGCTCATGCTCGCTGCAGATGCCAGTCTGAGCCTACAGCGTCTCGGGATCGCTTTGTCTCACACAACATTTTGTGAGTGCAAGTCCATATTTGTGCCCGGGTCACACTTCTGAGGGGGTATGTAGAGCAGCCTGGCTTCCCTGAGCTGCAAGGAGCCGTTCTCAAGCGCAGCTTTTCCAGTCACACATGGAGGTCTGAGTGCCATCTGGGAATATAGGCAGCTTTGTGACTGATTTCTGTCAGCTCAGCAATGCGCAAAATGCCGTGCCACTAATTCAAACAAACTTTGCTTCTCGGTGATTGTCTGGATGGCAAATGTCAGGTCCTAAATATTATTTGTACTTTGGTAGCACCTGCAGGTCCAAATAGGGATTGCAGTGCTGCTGAGCACAGCAAGATGCTCTGTGCTTTTCTGCCCTAAGGACTTCAGGGAGCACAAGTGGATGCATGTTAATTCTGGGCATATGATCCTGTTATCTTCTCAGCATCAAGATAACATCGAAGCATTACTGGTTTTCATCTATAGATCAAATGCAAACTGTAAAAATGAGGTCACCAGTGAATGCTTCTATATTGCGGACTGCTTTATCTTGAAACCATAAAGTGAGAAATTGTATTATTCCCCTAATATTCTCCTGGGAAAAAAATTAAAAGGTAAAATAAAACAAACAGTAAAAAAAAAAAAAAAATACTTACTCCTTCAGAATAGTAAAACAACAGCCCACTGGGCTGCAAGGTCCGGAAATTAAAGCCTCCTTCAAACTCAGTAAAGAGGGACACTTTTTGGCTTGATGCGATGAAGCTCTCACCATTGAAATATGCATTGCGGGACATCTGTGTATTAAATAAAACTAAATTAGAAGTACAGCTCAAAAAACATTCCAATAATACAAAGAATGAGGCTATTTCTTTATTTTCTTTTTTTTTTTTTAACAGTTGCAGCCAGTTCAGTTCTAAAAACCAATTTTTCCTGCATATCTTACCCTAATTTATATAGGCTTTCTCTCACATCATGGGAAAATCTTGAGAAAGTGTAGCAATTTTAGACTAAGTTAAATTATTCCCAACTTCCTGGGGTCTTGGCCCCATCCTAAGTCTGCTGATGTTAAAGAGCATGACAAGTAGAGGCAGAGGTGCTCATGTGCCTGTCTGAGCTGTGTGGCACTGTACCACAGTTCCAACATGTGACATGTTACTTTGTGTGCTGCGCTGGGTACTGGGGTAGGGTGGTCTATGACCCTCTGAGTCTCACGAGCAAGGCTAGGTCCAAGGCAGGACACATTGCAGATATCTTCCATGTTGACAAAGGGTGAGGTGGTGTGATGAGTTCTACAAGCAATCCTTCCTCTTCACAGGTTTGCAGCATGGCTTTTGATAGACATGGCCACAGGATGAAGACGCCAAACACTATCTGGATTTGCCAGCCTTGCATTGTACTGGACAAATGGTGAATGATAGAAAGAACCAGAAGCTAAATGGCAATTTTCTCAGAGCTAATGCTGATGCAGTTGGTGTGTGTATCACAGAGGAAGAGCTGATCTGGCTTAAAGGGAGAACTCATTTGAAGGGTGAATTTTTTGCTGTCTTTTCCATTTCACACATCTGTATTAGGATGCATGTAAGGATGATTCTTCTCGTATCTTTGAGAAAAAAATGAATTACATTGGCATATTTCCATTCAGAATGCAATACATAATTTATTGAGTTTTCACATTGCAGTTTCACATATGAGAAGAATTTTAAGTGAAACACCTTGTGCTATAGTTCAGAGTGAAAACTGGGCATTATGTCAGCAGACTTAACAGACACACACAAACCCACCACCTCTGCCAGTCAATGAGTGCACAGTCATTTCGTTGGTGGAAGACTGTCTTTCCATTGTTTGCAGTAAAACTCAAGCTCCCAGCTATACCCATTGTCAAAGTTGCTGTTATGTCACAAATGGTGTTATGCTTACCAGTGAATCCTCTGGGCACCCATAGCTGATTCCCAGGGTTCCTGGTTCTTCCAACAAGTTGAAATCCTTCTTTTGGAACTGGAAACCCTTCATGCAGCCTTTAAAGCCGATACTTCCTGCCAGATGTGAACTAATGCTGTTGGACAACAATGCCAAACAAACTGCAGTTAGATAGCTCTTGCCTTCCTGAACAGGATTTTGTTGCCAAGATGTTCTAAAGAATTTTGGAAGAGCTTCAGTTATTTGCCTCACTAGTGCACAATTCTTGTATCTTTATGTAAAACAACTAATGAGCCACATTCTACATTTTGAAAAGTCAAGATGCACCAATTGTAATAAAAATAATGTATTTATAACTACTTACAGTAAAAATTAATAGATTTTTATCTCAATTTTTTTAGCTTTGAAGAGAAGTTCTGATTTAGGTTTCCTGTCTTGCTTTTACTAGCAAGCTCCATTCTTGGCTTTGCAAGCAAATGGGTGTGGAGGGATAGAATGTAAGAAAATAAAGATCATGCAGAAGGTAGTTTCACACCTGAGGAGTTGCAGCTGTACTAATCACCAAAGACTAAGAACAGGCCTTAATAGTTCTTAATAGGCCACAGCTGTGTCCAATAAGAAGAAGGGTGCTACCAAAGAGTGGGTTAGCTGGGTGAGAAGAGAGTTGGAGTTTGTTGGCTGAGCTGTGAAGAAGAAGGAGTCAGTGCTGTGAGGATCTGCTTGTGAGAAATCACTTGGAAGGTATGGAACTTTTTGCAATAAGATGATAACAAATGGGTCTCTATTTCTTATGAAAAATACTAACAAAGGTCAGGGAAGTAAGAGTAAGTTCTACTTGCTGATGTGTGGGTTTACATAATTTTAAATGAGATCAGTGGGTGGGCTTCCAGGATCATTTTTATGTCAGATTTGAGGTAGATAGCACAGCAGTGAATCCCAATTGCTCCTACTCATAACTCTTAGTTTTTCAACTCCACACATTTCCAACATACCAGCACAATATTACAGCACAGGATGATTATAATTGAATTTATCCTCACAAATCTCAAGGTGCATGAAGAAATCATTTGCATAAAATCACACTGAGTCTGTGATAGTAGTAAGAAAATTACATGGGAGCTGCTGCGTAGCAGTCCAGGAGATAGCTAGGGAGCAAATACACTGAAGGAGTGGGTGTGAAATCCAGAGTTCTGACCTGGCTGCCTGGAAGCAGTCTTTGTCCTTTAAATAAGATGTGCCTTAGCAGTGGGACTTTCTTCACCTCGTGTGACGTGATACTGTTGACATTGCTACCTGCACTTGCTGTCTGTGAGTTATCTCACTGTAAGGCAGATATTGGGAACACGGCAGAAGAATCAAGGTCTGGAAATTACTAATTTTGCATTGGCAAAACCAGACTATCAGGGGAGGAAGTGCAGATGTACGTGTACATGTCTGAAATACAGTGGAGTGCTCTAGGGGCTTCATTTGCTCCACAGTGAAATCAGCAGGAAGGCTTCTGCCATCCTTACTGGGATTTGGACCAAATTGTGGGGTATCAATTAACCACTATAATCTTTACTCTGATTGGATGTGACAAATATGTCTTTCTGTCAAATGCCATAACATTTTCTAGAAACAAGCTATAGAAGAAAGGCTTTCACTTAAAGAAAGGCTTCTGAGGTAATTTCTTCATTCAGTTAAGAGTTAAGTACCCAGTGCTCCTACCTACCCTTAGCTTTCTGCTTTATGCAGTGAGTGAGGTGGGATAAAATAATGTATGGTGGTACTTCCAGATTCATTTATTTGGAGAAAAAAGGCAATTGACAGAGAAAAATGCGTTTGAAGAGAGAAAATTATGTTGCTTCAGGAGAATATTAGACTACTATAAGACTAGAGCTAGTTTCCCCACGCTGCTGCTGCCCTGCAGAGTTGGTTAAATGTGAGTCTGTCTGCAAAGAGGAAGCATAAATATCAGTAGTAGATAGCAGCAGCCGTAGAGAGAGTAGTACATCATCAGTAGGATACTAATTTATGCTCCTGATAAAAATAGAATGATGCCACCACGTTTGGTCCATACTTTTTGCTGTCTACTCTTGTAAAGAGAATGAAAGCTGAGTATAATATCAGAGACAAAGCTGCACCTCTGCTTAAATAATTTCTGTATATATTTTTTAACATTATAATAATATTTTTACAATGCCTACGGTAATTTTTATCTGATACTGCCTATTAATTGAGATGCTATTTTTCCTGCTTTGACAGTATCTTCCAGGTGTTTTTCAGAATAACCACAATCTGCTTGGAAAACTGCAGGCATAATTCATGTGATTCATCTTTTGTCCTATATTTGTGAACAAGTCTCATCTGCCATTGAGCTGCTCAATTGCCTAGATTTCTAGGTCCTTCTGGACTTTTTTCTGTGTTCTTTAGCCTTGATTAATGAGAGTAATTTTCACCATCCTTCTGTACTTTATTTCTAAATCATGAATGTATTTAATACCAGCCCTGAGAGAGATCCTTTGAGCATGTGCTGTAGACTTTTTATACTGTGAAAATTGAAAAGTTACTACTATGTCCTATTTTCTCTTTCCCAGCTGCTTTCCAATCCACTGCAGCATTTTCTGTCTCCACTCCACTAGCTATCTTAATAGCCCCTTATGAAAGACCTTTGAAAAGAACTATTTGAAAGGACAGTTAGGGTTATACTCTGTTTCTCCCTTGCCCACCACTTGCCTGCACGTTCAAATAACTACAGGAGATTGAAAGGCATAATTTTTCTTTACATGAAGTTTGTCACTGTCTTAAAAGCTTAAAGATTAAACACTTTGTATCTCAGATATTATTTTTCAAGTCAGCAGTTAATTCTGACAACAAAATAAAGAATAAAATGTCACAAGATTTACCACTAAGTCCCAGAAGCTGTTGCTCAACATTTGCTTTTTTTTTTTTTTTTTTTTTTTTTTTTTTTTTTTTTTAACATGGAGGGTATTCCTGTTAGCAGTCATGACACTTGAAACAGCAGCTGGAGCCTTTTTGAAAATTCTGGCCTTGCTGTCTGACCCTGGGAATGCATACTGCCTATCAGAAGAGAATATTCTTCTTCAAGTAGCCAGTCTGCTCTCAGGGCGTGACCCTGGGGTCCAGCAGATTCCTGTGGCAGGAAATGAGAGTTGCACAGTCTACTGAGATTAAACTGCATTTCTGTCAAATGGTACAATAGGAAAATGAGACTTTTCTTCCCACGCCTACACAGAGACAACTGACTTCGATCCAAAGAGAACCTGAGACAAATCAGAACTGAAATCCTTAGTGGGAAAAAGATCATCTTTAGATTGAAAATGTGGCTGGTAGAGAGTTTTGGTCACTTTTTGCTGAGCAAGAAGCAATACCAATTTTATATGTTAACATGTTTTTTGAAAAAGCCTTTTTGTTTGAAGAACACAACTGTTCCTGTTACCCTTTCTAAAACAGGGCCAGTGTCAGTAAAATTTAATTGTGCTGGATCAAGCCTTGTCTTGAGTACTTAAGAGTTCTGAGACACACTTATAAGAGTGTCTGAAGGGTTGTTGTACATAAGGTTGATGCCAAAGAAATTGTTTCATTGTTACTCCTTAAGGACAGGCCATACAACTTTACATATGGTGATTAATTGAAAATACTGATTTAATCTCATTTGTAAACCAACCTGGAGTGCAAGATCTCAGTAGGTGCTCCTCCAATGTAAATGTCTGTGAAGGGCATTGCTGTTCTTTCATTGTCCACACTTTTTATGTGTCTTCTGTCTACTACCAAGATCATCTTCTTGGAATTGTGATATATAATAGAAATCTGAAAAGAAAAGCATGTGCTTAGAAGTGTAATCTTTTATAAGCTGTTATGGTGATCTTGCAAAATTGATTGCATCTTTGTACCTTCTGTTTGAAAAGTTCCTCCCATTTAACAGAGAATTTGGTTGTAAATTGGGAGAGGCTGACAGTGATTACTAGTAGGAAGTTTGTTTTGATGTCACTATTTTTCTGATGACTGAATCCTCAGGATATTTCAATTAAGAATAAAGAAAAGGTATCAAATTCTACAGTATGGCAAACAGAAGTTCTGTAAACTTCAGAATGCTTTCTTGATTTATCCAACAGTTAAGGCATACTTTTAAAAAGTTATTTTATTGTCAAAGCATAAAAAGTTAAATTGTTCTTTGCTTAAACATGAACAGATCTATAGCTGTAGTTTTGGTCACGAACCAGACTTTGAATTGACATCAAGTAAAGGGCAGGAGAAGCAACTCACTATGGGGGGAATTTATTGCTGTCACAGTTACATTGGCTTACAGCAAATTCCCTGAAACTAAATGCAAGTAGATATTTTACATCTGCCAAAGTCCCTAAAATACTGTGCATATATAAAAGGTTGCTACCAAATCAACTCTCTTTTCAAAGGAAATAGTAAGTGCTGTAATTCTTGTAATGCAAAGCATAATAACTAAGGTGATCAAGTTATCATAATGACATGGTTTTACTTGAGGAAAGTTTTATATTTGATATAGAGGACTGTCCTTGATATAATTTCATATGGAATTAATAAAACTTTCTCCCATGTGAATGGTTCTGTCCTTGGCTAGTAATACACACAATCTGTCTACAAACACTGATTTATGAGGAGGCAGGGACAGCCTTCCCTTTCCTCTGCTCGGTACTGGTGGTACTGGCTCGGTACTTGCATGCCCACTGCTCTTCTGCCTGTTCTACCATATCACTGCCTGCCCCTCATCCTTTGGCACCTTTCATGGCCATTGGAGCAATTATTTCTGCTTGGAGCCTCTGGGATAGTTGGCCAAACAGCTGTGATAGTGACCACATCTGTACCTCATGAAATTTAGCATCGTTAATCCTAGCCTTCCTCATGGAGTCCTCGAGAAGCACGGGGCCACTGCTGAAACCAAAGTCATAGCGGAGGTACAAGAAACCATTCTGCATCTCTAGGCTGAAGAACATGCTCTGTGTGAAAACAAAACAGCAGTCAGAAAAGGACTGTGTGGCAGCAATTAAAAAAAATTTATAAATAGAGTTATAAGATTGACATTGGGAAAAGTATGCTGGGAAATAAATTTTTATTTGTGAAAGTCTAACACATTTTCTACATTTTTATGTTTGTAATATATGTTTATGTATGCACATGAACATAAAATTGTTTTGTAAGTGTCGCTTTCTTGGAAGACTTGGAATTGTTTCCTTATAGAAATAGTATTTGGTAGTACAGTGATGTCACTATTCTCTACCAGCAAGGTATTCCTGATGTGAACACACCTATTCACTGTTGAAATAATACCACATGCCCTAAATGAAAGATATTGTACTGGTGAAAGCAATGTTGTGCTCATGTGGCTGTGTCTGCATTATGAAGTTCTATCACGATGTCTGTAATTGCTCAGGATTTTGTCTTTTCACAGCCCTGATCAGCACTGATGTATTTACTGAAATGATGGCAATAGCTGGAGTGTATTTACTATGTATTTGGTTTCTAGAATTCCTGACTGCTCCTACTTTATGATTCAGTTTCTGTTTTGTGGCTGGGTGACCTAAATTTTATAAACAGGAGCTGTACTTTAGAAAATCTTTAGGGAGTGCTTGAAATGAAGATCACCCTAGAATTAGTCTTGTTCCAAAACTAAACATAAAGAAACAGAAACAAAATTTTCAGCAAATGTGCATCTGGGTTAATGCTTTCAATGTTTTGTCTTCTCTCCTGGTGCTCATGGCTAATGGAAACATGGGAACAATAATTCTCAATTCACTACTGCAAGCTAAGAATTGCTGTCTTTGACATAAATGAGTCCACTTTCTGAAGTCACTAGTTAAAGGAGTAGGTTTTAATCTAGCACTTTTAAATGAAACTGCAGCTTGGGTTTGTTCTGAGCAGCATAAACTTGAAAATTAAACAAGGATTACATTAAGAATATTTATGAGCTGGACTACCTTACACAGACTTTCTAAAAGTGCTTCTGAACAGGCAAGGTCTCCCACAGCTGATATCCAACTTGATTACAGTTTAAAATGACAAATACAAAATGCATACATCTCCAAGAAATATCTAGGTGCTTTTGCTGTGAAGAAAAATGAGTGCTCTGCAACTTTTAACAGCAACTGCTTAGTCAAAACTTCCTAAGAATAAAGGTTAGTGGCAGCATGCTATGCTGCAGAGCAAATTGCTTCCCACCACCCTCCTCTGGAAGTTACTCTAAAGGCAAACACTACAGAGTAGCTGTTCTAATAAGAGTGGATTTTTTTTTTTTCTAAATGCTTAAAGCAATGTTACATGTAGGTGTCTACACAAGTGTCTGTCTGTGGATTGCATCTGCATAGAAAAATATTTTCTGTGGCTTTTCTAGTCTTTTCTGTAATCCTGAGCTTGATATGGAAATGCCCAAAGACAAACCCCCCCCCCAAAACCCCATGTTTGTCTTCAGAAGATATTTTCATGTCTTCAAACTCTTACAGAGATTGCATCAGTCTCACACTTCAGAAAAGCTCCTGACATTTGGATCAAGCCTTTTTATTTGGACTGCTTTCTATTTTCAGTAACTTAAATATTTAGCTCTAGTACAGCCTGAGGCACAGTTATAAAGTGGCAGCTACCATGAAGTGGCTGCTTTTTGGGAGTTACTTCACAGAAATTTCCTATAACTTTGATTGAGCATTCACATTTAAACAGAGACACAACAACTGGGCTTAACTGGAGTCTGTCTTGAAGTATCATCACGAGCATCTGGCCAGTTTGAAGTCCTGACTGTCTCTGGATAAAAGCAGAGTCCAGCTCAGGGCTTTCGCTTCCTGAGGCCTTTGCAGAGCAATTTCCAGTCACCTCCTAGTGTATACATGCACCAGATAAATACAAAGTGTTTCCTCTTCCCAGAAGTTAAATGTGAGGACATATACATTTCCAAGATGTTCTAGGTACTGAGGGACTTGTGGGGCCAATGGATAAAGGGTAGAGGCAGGAACTTGGTACTCACCCCATTAATCATCAGCAGGATCAATCCATTGTCTGTAGGCGTTCGAACTTCGATGTCAAATCGCGTCACCTGGCTGAATTTTCCCCTTCTTTCGATGTTTCTGGCCAAGGCATAGCCAGAGCCATCAAAGAAATAGCTCACAGCTCTGCTCTGAGTGAAAGCCAACTTATCTCTATGGAAAAAACAAGCAGGGAAGAATTAGTTGGCCCCATTGTTGGTCCCCCATTTTAATTTAGGGGAACTTAAATGCCTTTACATACTTTATTGAAATAATTGTTCTGAAGTTCTGTTCTGTCTGGCAATAGTGAGACTGGTGACTTCCTTGCAATTTTTTTCTGGGAATTTTTTTTCCTGAGAAATAATGTGTAGCTTTGAAGGGGCATCTAACTCCTTCATCATTATATCATGCTTTTATCCTGTGCTATATGTAGAGGACGGGAAAATTCTTTACTCATCCTTGTAAAGTGATAGGCCCACAGCACTTCCTTGTTATAAGGATGCACAGATATGTCTATTAAGAGCTTTCCCAGTTTGTGCAGAAATCCGTTTGAATTCTCCAAGAACTTTAGCTGACTCTGGTATGCTCTGTTCTGGAGAGCAGCAGCTTGCACTCCCTGTGGGAATGGTGTGGGAAGCTCATTTTCTCTATCCCAACACTTCCTGCATTTCTTCCCAGTGCATGCTGCAAATTACTCTCCTTTTCTTTCCAGGGGGAGGTTCTGCTGTTGCTGCCTGTAGGGTGAGAAAAATGCCTGCTGTGTCTGTGCTAAATGAATGCTGCAGCTGATGTTCACTTCTACTTTAGGAGCTGCATTTCCCAGTTTGTGAAAGCCTCATCTAAGGAATATCTGTGGTGGCTTTAAGTGTATGGCAGCAGTAAAGTTTTGTACAAGCCTTCCTAGCTGGGGGTGGAACTTCCCTCAAGGTTATCTGGCCTAGTAGACCTGACTGCCTGTGGCAGTATCACTTGGAGCAAGTGATTTGAGTCAGGAGAAGCTCTGTCCTAGGCAAGCAGTGGGGTAAGGAGGGAGCCTGGAACAAGCCCTAGCTAATGTGGCACTTTCCTTTATGAAGACATGAACAAGATTGTGAGCTAGCTAGTGGAGACAGCAGGAAAACCATAGGATATCTCATGCTAAAAGGGACTCACAAACAGTCCAACTTCCATACATACATAGATTTATAAATAAATAAAAAAAATATTAAACTTGTCGATGCCTAAGAGCCACCAACTTCCTTCTGGGACAACTCCATACCACCTTCACTTTTTAAATTTGAAGCAGGAATGAGCCGTCAGGACCGGCGCTTGCGAGACTGTCCCCTACCTGGCACAAGGTGGCGATGTGGCGGTGTCGATGTTGTAGACGCGCTTGAAGTTGTACAGGCTGATCACATCGTCGTTCAGGGTGGCCAGCTCCAGGCAGCCGATGAAGCCGGGTAGGTTTAGGCTAGGAGGGAGCTGTGCAGAGGACAAGGAAGAGTTAAAAGGAGAAAGGTGGCCCTCTTTAGTTGGGTGTTGTGAGAGCATTTGTGCCTGGGATCTGTTTTGTCCCTGTGCAATCCGTATTTTCAAAAGAAAAGGTTGATGCTGCTGAGAATAGTCTTCGTATGATATGGCCTTTGGGCTGTAAGTGAAAAGGGAGCACATAAAAAGTCTCACAGTGAGAGAATTAGGCCGGATAGGGCAACTGCAAACAAAAACTTTTTCTGTGGTTTTGGTGGGAGCTTGCTTGGAAACAGGGAAAAAGGTTAAGATTTGACTAATAAGAGAGCTTACTCAATGTCTTTGAATAACTCAGTGAATATTTCATATCTAATGCATAGATATCCTTCACAGCCAGAAAAATAACTCCATACCATAATTAAAGAGAGAGAAATGAGAGAGCTCTTTAAACCCAGGAGACAGGGATTCAAAATCTGTGCCAGTGGGTAATCCTCAGTAGGTATTATTTTGAACAGCTAGCAGGATGTAGAGACTTCTTCTTTTAACAAAGGTCACTGCAAATGGAATTTAAACAGCCACACTGGTGAGGGGAAAAATATAAAAGAACAAAGCTAACAGACCTAGACTATTCTTTTTATATTAAAATATTTTGCCTAGTGGAACAGGTGTGATAATAACACCTCTTGTACTTCAGAGTTTGATCACTGTGTGTAGCTTTTCTTCCTTTTTCTCATTATTTTCATTTCCTTATGATACAATAGTAATGATAATACAGCAATACAGAATATAAGTAGCTGTAAAAGAAAATTACATTCTTATCTGCAGCACATACATTTGGTAAATGATCATGTTTTCTTTTTTTCTTTTGTTTTTTCTAGTCTTTGAAATTGTTAAGCATGGGAGTTCTAGTGGTTAAGTGGTGCATTTCATATTTGCAAAGTATGTAACAGGAAAGCAAAAGGCTTTTAACAAATCAGGCTCTATGTTAAATAAAAGTGTGAGGTGTCCCTTTCTAAGGGGGAGGGACCCAGATGCCTATCAAATAATACCATGAATCCTTTTCTTCCTATTTCCCTTTCCACTTCACTCTCCTCTTTTCTTTTTCCTCTGCTGTGCTCTGGAACAGACTTGGAGGGTTCATTTGCTGGATGACTTTTTGTATGTGCATGTGTGTATGAGATTATTCTGTCTTCAGTCCTATTCCCAGGCAGTTTGCACCCAGGGCTCAGTAATCCAAAATTCCCGCCATGGCATGTACCTATAAGTCATAACAATGCCAAGCTCAGGAATGCATACATATCGAGTTACTCTTTCTTTGTTTTTATGTTTTTAGGAGAGATGCTTGTGGATCAGTATTTGGATCTTTTTAGAGCCTACTACAGTTAGCTTAAAGAATTTAGGATTCTTTTAAGTCTTTCTAGGTGTGTTTTTATTCAGCCATGCAATTTTCACAGCCAAGATCATTCATAGAAATTTTTAAATTCCAAAAGAGGAACTGGTATGTTCACAAAAGCAGGTAAGTGAGGTGCTAATTTATGCTGACTATTAAGAACTAGACTGATGCCACTGTCTCACACGGGTCTTCGGACATATTTTGCACAGGTTACTTTTCATGCTGTTATAAGTCTGGATTTGAATCAGTGATAATTTAAATTCAAACAAATGACTGTATTGCTGCTTTGCCACAAGATCCTAATATTAGCAATACATTTTTGTGACAGTTGCAAAAGAGAAATTCTAAGTACCAAGAACTCATTAGCATTGAAAAATAGTGGTAGCCTGCAAGTTAGGTTGGACTAATAGGCCTTTGTTTATGCATGCTATTTAACAGCTAGCAAGCCTTCCTTTTAGTACTTTCCAGGAAACCTGTACAGCAGCTCACAGACACCTGATCATCATACTTGCATGACAAAATATGCTAGGCAAAACTTCTTCACCATGGCTAAAAGATAGAGTTCTAAGATGATAAATGACAAAATAAGTTTTTGTTTTTTTTTTTTTAATCTACCATTTCTGTGTTTAAATGGAAGTCCAGCAAGGTTAGTTTGCAATATTTAATTTTGAATACAGAATATTTATCTGACCAACCTTGAAGTCTGGAGGCACTCCACCAACATAGAAAACAGCATTTTCAGGTTCCAAATTAAGAAGGGAGCCAGGACCAAGGACCTCTCCCTTTTTGATGAACTTTTCTTCAGCAGTGCTGCTAAGACTGGGCACAGTTAAAAACATTTTGCCATGTCTTCCGATCCTGCAGAAAAGAATTGTAAGAGAAGAGAATTTCATGTTGGCCAGACTTACAAAAGAACAAACAAGCCCCCATCTCAGGAGGTAACTGAAAACAGGCAGGGTTTTTATTCCTTAGCAAGGACTAGTAATCAGGAGGTAAAAAAAGGGAGGGACCACAGACACTGTCTCTTCCTCCCTGTGGCCCCTTGGGTCTTGGCTCTTCAAAATCAGGAAGAATTTCCATTTATTTCAGTAGGAGTAGAACTAGGCACTGAAAATTCCTGATCAGCAGTTCTGACACAGCCTTTTCTTCTTGATTTTTCCCATGACCTGTTTGATTTTGGGGAAATTCATGTTATCACTTTACCTCTCAATTTTGATGATGCTGAAGTAAGAAGGCCAGGTGCTGACTGGCTTGGCATCCAGAGGTATCTCCACGTCTTGGCCCCCCAGATTATAAATGTACACAAGGTTGTCATTTTTAATTGCAAGACCAATGTAATGTTTTGCCTAAAACACCAATGGAGAAGGATGTTAGAGATAAAACATTGAAAGAGATTTAATGCAGGACATAAGTAAAGGTAAGCTTTGATAAACTGAATGACACCTTTAAATATTACTGAAAGCTATTTAAATAGAAACAAAACCTTCATTCTCTAATTGGTTACTTTCACCGCATAAAACTGTACAGAACAAAATCCTCTGATATTTTACTTTATATCCATTTTGACTGAGGTAAATTCAAGGTCATGAGATCTCTGCTGACCATGAATTAGTCATGTTCAATGGGAAGCTGTTCATCATTATTTAGTGCGCAGTGCCATGTGCAGGAAATAGTCTAAAGCCTAAGTATTATGCTGTAATTAAATATTCTGCCAAGAGGCATTTCACTTGATTTATATTCAGTAGACATTCTTTTTAGGAAAGCTTAAAAATGAAAGCCTGGCTCTTTACCTTCCCAAGAAATGGGTTGCCAGAATGATACCTGGCTTGTGAGTAGTGATTTTTTTTTTTTCTTTCAGAACCACAGTTTAAAGAACAGCTATTTCAAAGTAGTGATCGAGAGTGTACAGAGTGTACAACAGCAGCACAAGCCACAGATAAAGAAGCCTGCTTATCTTGTGGGCCTATGACCTCAGAGATTTGGAATTGACACTGTCAGCAGCATAAACTGAAGCATATCTCACAGAAGCCAGGCAGGTGACATTAACTGCTTCAGAGTGCCTCGGTATTGGCAGAGGAGATAGCAAGTGTGGCTCGCAGCAGTGACAATCAAAGCAATACACTGCCAGGCAGTCTAATTTGCTTTTTAGAAAGAATCCTTCATTGTTTGGGGTGACAAGTCTCAAGGACAGGGGTCTCAGGAACCCTTGCTCTTTGCTTGTCACAAAATCAATGATGGTCACAGAATAGACACCTTTAGTTCTGAAACATGAAGAAAAAGTGAGAGGAAAAACTGAAGGAAAATAAATTTCAAACTGATGTATTTTTTTAAAAAAATCTATGCATAAAAGTTAACTGGGCTATTCTCTTACATTCCTGTTTCCGAGGTACAAAATGAATCTGTCCGGAGAGGCTGCCAGCTGTGGGTTGTCTTTGTGGAGCTTTATGTACAAGCTCATGGAAGTGAAAGATTTCAGTTCTTCCACGTTGACCTTTGGATTGACTTCAACAGCAGATTGGCCTTCAAACATCATAGAGACTTGGACCTGCGATTGCAAATGGGGAAAGTGAGACAGGTGCTGTTGCCTGGGGTCATTACTTAAGGTAAGTGTGTAACAATACTGTGACAGCTGCCTTGCTTACTGCAAGAGTGGAATTGGCACCTATATATTGGCATGTAAATTGTATGTTTGTAACAATCTTTCCTGAAAGACGCTGTACAGATTATGGAGAAAGTTATCTTAAAATTGATTAAAGGTCCTAATGAACTCTGCTTAGGCATATTCATAAAGTAAATTACATTTCAGTGGGAGATAGATGTGTGCTTAGTTGAATCGGGCTACATTACTATGTATGCCACATAATGAAATTCTTATAGAGCTATAAAACTTCTGCCCATAATTTATTTCTTTGCTTTGGAAGTAGTACAACCATTTTCTGCTCATGAGTAATCCTGTTATTGAATCTACAGTGATATTTATGACATGCTAAAAAAAATGGAAAACTGTTCATTTTAGTTCAAAATACTTTCAACATAACTGAAGTAATGTTTTCAAGTTTAAACACAGTATACCTGAATCACAAAATACATTTTAAAGAACAGTCAAGCACAACACACAAACTGATTTTTCCAAGTTATATTCCAGCGCTGTGAACATACAGTAATGCACTGAATTTTTTTATTTCTCTGAATGGATTCAAATATACTTGACCTTGGTTTTCTTGTTAGAGAAAAAAACCTCATTATTTATGTATGGTAATGAAAGTGGTTTTTTTCTCTATTAAATATGTGTGAGCCAAGGATTCTCTTACCCTGCAGAAAATTAATTCAAAAGAAAGGGAAAAAAATGCTGTCATCTCAGAAAAGCTTACATTAAATTGCTGTAATTATTACTCATGGTAATTAGCTTTGTAGGTAATTTGCCTGCAAATTATAGGTGATTAGGTTTTGTTGTTCTGGCCATCTTATACATTGTGCTCAAACCTTTATTGTCAAGTTGCTACTGCAGTAACAATAGTCTACCGTGAATACTATGATAATGTCAAAGGCTTGCAAATAGTAACTGTAAAGATTTTAATGACCTCCAATGTGCTTTGTTCATCCAGTTTTGGGGAGGTGACAATGTTCAGGTTTGGGCTTCTAGCATAGCCCAAGAAAATGGAGGTTATAGTAAGATTTGATTATTAGCATTATTACCCAAAAGTCCAAAAGTTTTACCTTGCTTGCTACACTCCTGGTTTGAGCAATTAACTCTCTGATCCGCTGAATGCTGGAAGAAATATTGTTTGCTGGTGCCTTCTGTTCTACTCTGCGCATCTTGTCCAGGAGCTGAGGGAAAACTTCTGTAAGTTTCTTCACTGCAGTTAGAAAAGAAGAGACAGATTTTTTTTCCTCTTTGAAAGACTGGTTTTGCATCAGGAAAATTCCACCCTATCCTCTTAAGTTAGCTCACCTGTCTCTTTCTGCTTTCTGACCAAGTCACAATCATGATGTGTGAGATGCCGTGATTACAGAAAGGATAATGATTTCTAAGAATCTGGTATTGCTAAAGGTTTTGGAAATAAGTTTGCACAAAGGACACTATGTTTTCTTCAGACTATAGGTAGTACTGTGCTATGTTATTACCTCTGTAATACTTTCCTCCAGGAACTCTGCAAACATTAATAGTTTTAACCTTTTAATCTTCCTTCAAGACAAATGAATGTTAAGCCTAATTTTACATCTATGGCAACTGGAGCAGAAGGATTATTTGTTCAGCATTGGGTATCTGAGGCTGACCTGGGAGCTGCATTCAAGAGTTATGGTTCATGAACTCTTCAAATTCACTGTGAGGGAGATGTACAGGCTGTTTTCAGCTATGTGTGCCTCCCAGAGGTCACCATCCAGACAGCAGCAGTGGCTGCACAGGAGATGTGTTTGCTTGTGGCTCACAGTCTGCTCTCATGACAGAAACACTGCCAATTTCATCCTGTGGTGTACAACAATTGAAGGCCGATGATGATGATGATGCAAGTGCACCTAAACCGGGCTTAGTACCTGTCCTAGCCCTTGTGATTGGAAACCTCCATTAACTTCCCTGCCTGCATCTGCCAGGGGTCATGAATTAGAGTCTGTCACTGCTGTGTCCTCAGGTGGTTCCTGTGCAAATGTCATTGTTATGGAAGGGACATGCAGGGGCTCTGTCCTGTTCAAAGTCAGAGAAGTCCTTTCCCAGGAAGATAAGCAGAAAAATTATCAAGAAGGAAAAATAACTACCCTTAATTATAATCCAATTTTATCACATCAGACTCCAATGACATGCTGCCCTTTGAAGGATATTTACACATCACATCATTTTTCATCTTTAATTAAATGTAGGTACAAGAAGCTGAGTATAATGAAATGCGATTTTGGCTGCGAGCTACGTGCATATAAGAAAAATCCAGCATTCAGAGTTAATTTTAATGACATGGATTCACTGTAAAGGTTAAGGCCAGATTTGTAGGGTTTAAAGTTATATTTTAGGGGTTTCCAACTTAGATCCACCTGCTCTTGTGTTCTTCTTGTCATATTTTTACCTTCATCTGAGCCTCATAGAAGGGTTTGTGTCAGAAGGGACCTTAAAGATCCCCTATTTCCAACTCCCCTGCTGTGGGCAGGGACACCTTGCACTGGATCACATTGCTGAGAGCCCCACCCAACCTGGCTTTGAATATTTCTGGATGAAGACTGCAGAGAGGCAGGCAAAGGGGCTCATCACCAGATATAGGAGACTGTATAAAAAGCAAGGGAGGAGGAGCAGACTCCAATCACTTTTCTCTGCTTCCAGTCTGCATTGAATAAGCCTCAGCCTCGTTCATCTCAACCCAGACTATGAGAATACACCATGGAGTCCTACAAGTCTGCTTGTTTTCAGATAGAGTGAAAAATCTGTATTTGTCAGTCCTGTCCTGTCTCTGCTTGGCTGTTTTCATTTGTGTTTTACTCTCCAAGTTCAGTCTAGGAGTGGGCCATGTAGAACTTTGGACCCTCAATTTTTTTCCATTTAGTCCTGAAAGGGCTTATGTAGTAGGACTTAGTAATCAGCTGTTTTATATAAAGAACTGTACTTTAAAATATCATGACTGTAATGAATCCTCAAAGAATTACAGTAAATTTTGGTGATCCCAAAATTTGTTAAATTTTCTATTTAAAAAACCCCAACAAAACCCAAATCAACTTACAGGAAGTTTTTTTTTTTTTTTACCTTTTTCCATTTTTAAGGCAAAAATAATGCAATCTTAGAAAATGATTTAGCAAATTGCAGCTACTTTCTTGTTTTTAATAATCTGTAACTCACTTGGAATTGTGTTTGATTCATTGTCTTAAAACCTGGCTTTTCTGTTTGAAATTTGATGTATTAAACTTGAAATGCTGCTATAACATGAAAACACAAAACCAACATCTGTAACTACTAGAACTATTGCAAAATCTCAGTATAAATCTCTTCCTCTTGGTCTTTATAATGACATTCTTCGACACAGAAGAACATTGATTTTGATTTTTGTCTTTGAGATGAAGGTGAGAGTGGAAAAGAAAACTAGTCTTACGCAGTGATAAAATATAAAAAAGAATAGAAGGGAAATAGTCAAGGAGGAAATATCCTGACTGCAAACTTCCAGACATTTTCCCCTTTTACTTTTTCCTTCCCAAACTGTCTGCCATCCTCTCTGCTGAAGGCCACCAGTTCCCTGCACAATGGCGAGATGGACTGTTCTCAGACAAACTGCACAGCCAAGATATGCTCTCACCCTTCCAAACACCAAGTGAAAGCTTTATTCAAGGGCAGTGCAGACATGCCAGCTTAGAGGCTTCAGCTGCTCTGGTACTGATATTGGCATCAAGATCAGGTGTTTTGATGTTCCAGGCACCTGTCTGAACATTTGTTGTGACTTTCCTTTGGACTTGGATGGACATTCAGTCCAAATCCAGTTGATCAGTCAGATCAACCTCTCCTGGCAGAATACACAGCTGATCTGGGAACACTCCACCATGCTTGCCATGTCTGCATCTGTCTTCCTGGGCTGTGAATCACAATCACATCTGTCTGGAGCTCTACCTGTGCCAGCCTCCTGTGTGGCACTGATCTCTCTTCTCAGCTATTTCCAACTGATCTTTCTGGCAAAAACACCTCATCAGAGCTTTAAACAAACTAATCAAATGCCTTCAGAGCAAAAATGCCATGGGAAAGCTTCCTCCACAAGTGTACTGGGGCACACTTTGCTGTAGTTTGGATATTGGCATCTCTACAACAGTTAGTTTGTGGTCAGCAGGTCCTCCAAGAGCTCAGATAGGAACAAATATTTTCAAGGTGACCCCTGACCTGCAAACCCACCATCACAGAGAAGACATTTTTTCCCAGCACGTCACCTAGGAGCTGTTCTTGTTCCTTTTGGGGAACATAACCAAGGGAGAGCTGGCCATTTTAACTCTGTTCACTCTTACAGACCCCCTCAAATGATGCTGGAAATATTTTCTCCAGTACAAGAGCTAGTGTGAGCAGATTTTTTTGAATCCCGTATGTCTGCTGGCATTTTGAGCATGAAGAGCCAAATGCAGACTGTGTTGCTGCTCTACCCACTAAGCTGGGAAGGGAAAATGTTAAATGTAAATCAAGTGTAAAGGTGAATAAAAACAGCCTCATTTGTAAGCTACAGCACACTGTTTCTCTTGGAAATTTTTCATCGTACCATTCCCTCCTGGGAGGCCAATCATATCCACATTTGCATGATTTTACATGGTAATTAGAGCTCATAGCCTAAACTGCTCTATGGTGATCAAAAACATTTTACAGGAATGCAATCCAATACAAGTGCTGTTATATTAACTACACTCTTGTGGAGCTCTGTGCAGTGACTAGCAGTGAGCTTACTCATTCCCAGAGGGACAGGTTCACTGTTTCCTTTTGATGAAAAGCTCAGAGAAATCTGAGTTTCCTCCAGTTCTGGAGCCAGAAATTGGGATATTGAATAGCACTGAATTTCTTCTTGTAAAGGGAATCACTTCTATACCAGTTCTTGGTAGCACTCACTTAACCAAAAATACTAGGGGTAAGGGTCTTATGGATCAGGGAATTCTGAAAATAATGACTCTTGGGATTCCCCAGCTGAGAGGGAAGACTGTGACTTTGGAACACTAGAAACAATGTTGAGTTTGATATTCATAACACTATTTGCAGTAAAATGACACTTGAGTTGCAAACTTCCTGACAGAAGGAGAAAGGATTTAGGGCAGTAGAGCTGAGATTCAGACTGTCTGGAGTCAGAGTCAATGAGGTTATGGAATTTCTCTGGGGCACTTTTAGGAGGAAAGACATCACTGAACAAGTTTGCAGGTGATGGTATCACCAAAATTGTGAAGGAAATTACTTGTTCTGGATTTCCAACCACCCTAGCCATAAATATCTTAGGATTAGTGAGCCTCCTGAGCAGAGTCAAGAATACATGGAGCAATAAATAGTGGTGCTGTAATCAATTTTTTTATTAAAATATTTTAATTTCTAGATTGTATATTTTCTTCCCCAATTATTCTTTTCCTTCTTTCTGCAGTCAGTTCATTTCAGCTTCATTTTCACATCTCTTTTTCTACTCTTGCCTATCATCTTCATTTTAATTTTGTTGTCTGCCTTAGCTTTTCTTTTGTCTTTTTAGTTCCCTTAATTTTTTTCATATTAAGTTTTCCAGTGTTTCCAATAATAAAAGTGGAATTAATGTGATGTTTACAAGCTTCTCCAGAAATCACCCTGCTTAAATATTTTATTTCCTCTTTTATCCTCTTTGACCCCTTTGTTTAGACTACAAGCTCATCAAGTGAGGGACCATTTCTTCTCCATGTTTGTACTCCTGAAGACAAAAGGGCTCTGTTTTCAAATGCTTCTCAATGTTAAAAAGCAAACAAATAAAAAACCCTAATTCACCAACCATAATAGGAAGAAGTGTTTAAACAAGCTGTTTACCATTCAGTGTGACCTTGGTACCCTGATAAAAATGAACTAGAATTCAGCAAGTCTTCAGCACTTAAGTGTTTAAATAATTTTTGGAAGTCCCTGAGGATCCAGCATTCTTAAAATATAGCCAAGACCTAGACAACTGCTAATTTGTGAAAATTTTCATGGCGGCAAAATGCTAGAAGATTGTACGCTATGAATATGCAACATAAACAATTAATACAATATGTTATTGCAGTGATTTCCTGATTTTTTAACACTGAGAAATGGCAAACTTCAGGTCACCCTACCTGCATCCCCAGCTGAATGCACAGCACTGTCATATGCCTGTGAATTGTGCTGGAAGTCTTGCAGGTTTTGGGACCAGAGCCTCACGTTCTCATCCATGGGGGTGGTAGCCTGTGTCACTGTCGTGGTGGCACTTACAGCCTCTGCAGTCTTCAGCTGAGCTTGCTCCAAACGCTCTCTGGTCTCCTCTACAGAACAAATAGGGAAGGATAGGAAATGAGCTCTTTCAAATATTCAAGTGTGTTGTGTGTCCCATCCCTTCCCACTCTCTGTCTTCCCCTTCCCTTTTCTCTTCTTCCCTTCTGTTTATATACACTGAGCATGATGCTGTATTGAATGGAATATTCTTTTGGTCGGTTGGGGTCAGATGTCCTGGCTGTGCTCCTTCTTAGCCTCCCATGCATCCCCAGTATCCTCACCAGCATGAAAAGCAGAAAAGGCCTTGGCTCTGTGTAAGCCCTGCTCAGTAGCAACAAAAACACCTCTGTAATATCAACTCTGTGTTCAACAAAAATCCAAAACAGCCCCATGCTAGCCACTGTGAAGAAAATTAACTCTACTGCAGTCAGGACCAGCACAAGTAGAATGGTAATAATTTCAGTGACAAAGCATTTAATGTCATTATGAAAGTGTTAAGGCTGGATATTTGATATCTAGGTCTAGTAGTTTCAGCCAAACTCTTTTAAGTGCCCACAGTGCCGAACTCTTAGTAGCAACTTCACATCCACATTCGAAGATAAAAATTTGCTCTTGAATGTATGAAGATAAAGCATCACAGAGATGAATGTATGAAGATAAGACATCGCAGAGATGAAGTTCCTCTTCCAACCTGTCTCTGCTGACTGCATTTTTGCGATGGCTCTCATCAGCTGGCTCCGCAGGGCGTTCATTCTGGCAAAAGTGCCATTGACTTGCCAGCTGGTGTCTGCAATGGTGTAACCGCTGCCTGTGGGGACAGAAGGGAGGTACAGCTGAGGGGCGTCCAAGTGGTGTCTGAAAAGGTAAATTCAATCCTGGGAGGTATGTCCTTAGGCATTTACTATGCCATGGACAGTATAGCATGGCCTCTTTTAATTTATGACATACTTGCACTCCTGACTTTACATAATCTAAAGGGAAAACCAGCCCTGCAGCACCCCTGCTTGCCACAGGGTGTCTTCCAAAATCCTGGAGAGCTGTGTTGCAGTCAGTACTCTTTGTCCTTGCTTTACCATAAGTGCTGAGAATAGCTGCAACTGGTACACAGGAATAGTCTCAAATTGTCCTCAAAATTTTAAAAAGCAATTCTGTAATTCTAGATATTTCTTTCATTTACAGTGAAGAAAGGCCAAACTACTTTAACATTTATTATTACCCTCCACTGGTGAAATCCAGCTTTCTGAACATTTAAGCTGCTGTGATTTGATTTTAATTAAACTACTTAATTGAGTATATTTACCAGTGAACAACAGTTTGCAGGGTCACATTTAAAATGGTAGCTGTATCTGAAATGGACTTTTCATGAATGAAATAAACTATCAGTATCTAGTAGAATGAGAAAATATGAGCTACTCAAACTGTGCCCAAGGCCATTTCAAGTACTTTGTGGGCTAAATTCAATCAATAACCTATTCTGTTGCAGCAGTAATTCTGCTTAGTGATGCGCTTCTGAAATTTATTTTAATGGCTATAACCGGATTGGGAAAGTAGAAAGGATGTATATTTACTGTCATGTGCTGTCCGTTGTAGCTGCATGGCTCGGATGAGAAGTTCTTCACTTTTACCTTTATGGTAAATGACCTGAGTATCAATTCCAACTGCAGCCTACAAGCATGTTCCAAAAAAGAAAGAATAATCCTTATCAAATATTCCACTTTATTGTGATTAATTGTGGACAATATTTTACCTGCATATAAATGCAACTGCAAAGTCACTGAGTTTCTTTGCTTTGTTAACATTTAAGATTGGCAGTTGGATTGGAGAAAAAGTCTGAAAAGCAAAGTTTTCTGTTTCAAGAAAGTTTAGAGAAATGTATGGTTTTCTAAACAACAGTATTGAGTAACAAAGATGGAGAAAATCTTTGTAATTTATCAGCTCCAGTTTAGTCCATGTGACTAAATGCTGCATGTTATTTAGGCTCTGTGACTGTTCATTTCTACTGTCATCTCAGATAGGTGATTAATGCTTTCACTTCATGGGGAGCTGCCTTGCAGTCTGTAGCAGTATGCTAGAAACAGAGGGCTGGACTTGAAATCCCTCAGCGCTCTGGGGTGCAGACCCCTTCAATCTACCCAAATCCTCTCACTACCCTACTAATAAATTGCTGGTAAATAACATGTATACGGGTTGGTAACTACAGGCATACAAAAAATATGTTTGTAGTTGTAGAAAGTATTTTTGAATAGAAAGACCAGAGAAAAATTTAGCATCCTACTCCTTACACTGAGTGCATGAGTGGGCTTTGTCCCATTTCAGCCTGATTTTCTACGAGGTGCAGTGATGTCTTGACCACATTTCCTGCCACATGGCACTGAGTGAAGCAGGAGGACTCCAGCACTAAATGCCAGCTCAGGTTCCTGCAGGAGCAGGAAGTTGTCTGTAATTTCACAGAAATGTCTCAGTGTGAGTGACAACACAGAGCAGCATCACCCTATGGGACAGGGACAGAAGATCCTCTTGTGTCTTTTAAATACCAGGGGACTTCAGACTGGAAGAATAATTAACTACATGGGATTTAATTCAGGAAATAATAAAGGAAAAAATTGTGCAGTGAGAAGTTCAATACTGCCAGTTAAGATAAATTGTTTTTTCTTTATACTTAGGTGCCTGGAGTCTCTGAAACATTGTAAAGTAAAAACTGGTATGAAAATTACTTACATCCTTGACCCGGTTTGTTGTGTTCAGTGCCAACAATGCAACTTCATTGGCTTCTTCAATATAACCAGCAATGTTTTCATACACATTTGAAGCATTGATTGCCCTTTGTACCAAACCATTTGAATCAACACCGTACAAATTCCTGTTAAAAAGAGAGCAAAAGGTGAAAGAAACCAAACTGAATCAAAGTAGTTTCTGACTACATAATCACACACATAAATGTGCTTGGCCTAACTGGTATTCTCTTTGTTGGGTCTGACCAATCTGAAGCAGGCGAAAACTGTGTGGATAGAAGAGTCTTCCCTGCCACTTAACTCTGAGAATTTTGTCCTTAACATTTATGTGAGCAGCAACAAATGACTACTCAGCTTTTACTTTTTTTTTTTCTTCTAGATTAGCTATCCCATAAATTAACAGAATAACAGGTCTATCAGTAATCCTTCTTCAGGAATAATTCCTATCCATGAATGGAAAGAGCTATGTGTTCCAGTGACCAGGATAGCTGTGTCACTGTCCTGTCTATATATTCCAAAGGTAAGTGGGAAAAGGGGGAGAATCAGATGAAGAACTACCCCTAGCCATGAGAATTTGCAGGAAGTTAGACTGAAAGAAACCTTTCATGTCATGGTTTTGATCTGCGTATTAGGTGATAACTGATCTTCAGGGGAGATTCCAAACAGAAGATAATTCAGGACTCAACATTAATCTGTTAACAATTTTGAATAGATATTATTTTTTTATGTTCTGGTGATAAGCAGATTTCAAAGAATATTTTAGAAATAGATTCTAAATATAGGTGTATTTGCACATGTGTGCATTCACTTCAAAGTGTTTGCACACCGAGAGATTATTAAATTTCCAGATTCAGCATTATTTAAAGAATTTTCTGCTAAAGTCCCTTAAGGCAAAACAATAAACTCTATCAAATAAAAGCCTAACAGGCTAATAAAGCAAACCTATAAAACCAAGATGTTTTGAAGACAGGCTAAATGTTTTAAAGGATTAAAGTTTCACTGCAGGACAATCTTCTCAACAAACAATGGAGTCAGCATTATTCCATATGGGTATTTTGTAATTATTTTTGTTTGCTTTTTGTGAAATTCCTAATGTGTTGGACTTGTTAATAATTTTTAAATTATTTTGGTAAGGGAGGAAGGGTAGCTATGTGGGGTATTTTTTTCTGGTTAGTCTGCTGTCCTCAGTTAGCTGATCTCAGACTGAACATATTGTTTGGTTTTTATGTTTCTGTAGTTTGTGTGATATTATAGAACAGTTTCAGATGTCAGCTTTATACAATTGCATAAAAGAAGACCATCTGGTGGTTTCTTTCTCTATTTTAATCTCCTATCTAGGGCATACGAATATTAAGAAACAACTGGTATTTAGATAATATACTTGAAGAGTAGTTGTAAGCTTATATTCCAAAAGCATATGCCTATGATATTACTTAAGGTAGAATTTGGTGGCATATTTTATTTAAGAATTTGTTTACAGCAGTGATTTTTTTCATGGATAGTCCCAATTGCAAAAAAAAAATATTAAATTTACCTACAAGTGATTTTTTAGTAAATTGGTGCAATGTTGATGCATTTAGTATCTTCCAGCAAAATATAATGATATACAGTAAGTTTTTGATATTGTTGTGAGCCAGTTTCATTGGGGCAGAACCTACTAGGCATCAGAACTGCTCAATCTGTAAAACTATTCTTGGAATAAAATTATCTCAAAGCTCATTTTGTACCCTGTAACGCTAAGCATCTTTTTAATGTAAATGAACTTACTGGCATGAGCAGTTTCTGCAGACCCCATTTAATCTTGCTTGTATTATTCTATTTTTCACTAATCCACCTTTCTTATTTTGCTATAGGAAGAGGAGAACATGCCCATTTAGACTAGAGAGAATGTCATGCAAGATATATTCTTGTTCTTTAAAAAATTCCATAGATTTTGCCTAGTTCAACTTCAGCTGTTCTCTGTGGACCATGACAAGTCCTTCCACACAAGACTTAACACTGATTTGTTTAGTGCCTGTTCATTGTCACTGTGCTTCTGCTTGTCTCTTCAGCTGTTCAGAAAGTGGCACTTGTATGAACAGAATCTGCTGAAGTTAAATTTTACCCATCCAGCTCATCAGCAAGTCTTCTTAGGTTTTGTGCATGATGCATAGCCTTCTCTACCAGTTCATCATCAAACAGGGACAGGTTGGCTATTTTTTCTTGCAGTTCCTTTTTTGCTCCATCTATTTCTGCGTAGAACCCCGATGCATTCTGAACAAAACGGGGAAGGGAGGAAAGAAGATGAAAGCTGTAAAAATCAAGTCTGCATTTTAATTATTATGGGTTTTTTCACCCTTTATGTTATTACAATGTTCCTTTATTTCTGGTATAGTTGTTTTATTTTACATCTTTAAAAGAAAAAAGGGAAAGATCTAATGGTGAGTGCAAGTATGGAGACAAATGCAGGAAGATAAAAATCAACAAAAATTCCAGAAATCACTTAGGAAGACATTGGAGAGAGATGCATAAAATAAAAAAGAAAAGTGATAAAAGTCTTACTATATGTCTTACTACAAATGTCTTGTACATTTGCTCCAGAACTGTGCCAATGACAAGTCTTTTAGAGTGAAGTCCCCTTTCTGCCTTCTTGCACAGAGACATTCCTCATGCTAAGACATCTTGGATTAGTCTAATTTGCAAATCAGTCCACCTAAATGCTACCTATGTATGTATAGGCAAAGAGAAGTGGAATCCCTTTGCCTTCGCCATGTTTCTTCCTTTTATGAAGTACTTGTGGAAAGACCAGATTCACCTTCTCTCCAGTACACAAGCTTGCTGTTGTATTTGAATATTAAAAATGTGGCAACATGTGATTATAAATACAAAATACATGAAAAAGAATGAAACTGAGGGAGGGAAAAAAGGTGAATGGGTGAAATATGAAAATACTTGTTGCTGATGAGGATGGACAATGTATAATGTTTTTACTTCCTTCCCTGCAGTGTGAACATCCTCAATGGGGAACCCAAAATGATAAACTGCAGCAATTTGTTTTGGACAAAATAACACCAGAGGAAAACTCCAATGTACTTCTTGAACACAGGGATGATTGCAAAGTAAGTTGTCTTTCTGTTTTCTCAAATTATTTTTTCAAAGAAAAATTAATTAATTTTGATAAATGCTTTTGTGTCAAGAAGTGGGCAACTATGACCAAAATGAATGCTTGTGGAAGATTTTATTTTTTCTTCAGCTATTTCAAAATTTTAACGTAAGTCATGAAGAAGGAAAGCAGTTTTGGTAAATATTTTACTTGGCAAATTCCTATTTTTATTTTCTTTATTTTCTCTTAGAAAAGCCAAACGCCGAAAATGTCTACACATTTCCTTCAGCACCATGTCTGATTTAAAACACTGAATAGTAGTCTAAGGCTCCAGAAAAGGATTTCTATACAACAATCTGGTTTTATATGTTTGACAGAGTGCGTTGTTCTAATTCTGGTATCTGGATCTTTAGTGTTCCTCCATGCTCAAGAAAAGGAATTTAGCATATAATGCAATATTTTACCAGAACATCTTTAGGCAGCTGCCTATGAATGAAATAATTGAGAACTCTACATCATAATCTTTCATTATGCTTTGCCTACAGTAATGTGTCCTTATATTAGAATTATTTTTTTTTACAGTAAATTGTAATAACAGAGCTTTTCATCCAAGAAAACCATCTACTTTTCCAGGGAATATTAACCAGTGTTTCACTGAAGCAGTATGAAGAAGAAGAGCTTTTCCATTAGTGATCTAAACATGACTTCAAAAAAATCTGGATGTATCATTTAAACCAGCCACTGAGGCACTTACCTTTATTACTTCACTTAACTCAGAATTGACCTTCTGTGGTTCTTCCAAAATAGTTGTGGCACTGAGCAGAATGCTGTTCACTTCATCCATTTGCTCTTTTGTCTTCTCATGTTGTTTCTAAAAAGAAAGCTCAAAACATAAATTGTGTCCAATACCATTTGTGCTTTGATGTGTGCTAATCATTTTTGTTAAATGTGCTGGAGTTAATTCAAAGGTAGCGGTGAGCTAAATAGATTTTAGACATATCAGAAGTCTGATTTTCCAAGACAGGTCTAATTGCTACATATTATGATGTGAATTACTTTTTGTTTGTTTGTTTTGTGAAAAAAATGTTGGATGATTTGAAAAAAAATATTAATTTCATTTTATGTTACAGCCTAAGAAGCTATTGGAATTAAGCACTATTCAGTGCACAGCAGAGACAAATTGGCATGGATTTTTCATAGTCATCTGGAGACTAAATTTTTCTGGAGTTTTTTTTTAAATCTACAGTACAGAGATCTCTTATCCTTGTCAGTAGTAAAGCCAGTGTGAACAATCTCTTTTGTACAGCATCTGCCTTCATTGTGAGGAATAATGGAGATCCAAATGGTGAAGAACAGTGAACAAATACATCTACACACTTCAGGCTTTGCTTCATAACTGTGAGACAAGCTGCAGCTTGGCACTGTAATTATGGAACAATGGAGGAACAGAAGAGGTTTTGTACTTAAGGATCTCAATCTCTTGTGAAAGGATTCACTAGAAGAGCACTCCTGATTTCTCTATTGAATTTTTACGCCTTCCATATCAGCATGAACTTCTAGCACTGCAAATTTCAAGAAGTCAAACTCTGCCACTGATTCTATGAAACACAGAGGTTGGCCTGAATTTGTAGGATCCTTCTTCAAATCACAAAATTGCTCACTAATGCCCTCTTCTCCAGAACACAAACAATTTCAGCCTTTGAAATGAAAACAGTTTGATTTGAATGGCCCCAAATTGTTCTTTTTGTAATTTTTTTTTTCTTGCTGAAAAAATAAATTTAAAGTTTTAGGTGGGATATTATGGTTTTGAATTCCTTAAATGAAATTTATGAAAACAGGGAAAGAATCACAGAACTGCTCTGAAGAGAAGGGGACAGGTCACCTCTGAGCTGTCTTCCTGAGTTGAAGCTCTACTTTGTTCAAAACCCTGAAACTGTTAATTTGGACAGGACACAGGGGAAAACTGTTGTAGGCTTATAGCTAAGCTAGCAAGTTCACCTAGCAAGTAGGAAACCCAATTTCAGGGTACCTATTGTGGAGCAGTTAGTCAATGGATTTGGGCTTGAAGATTCAAGGGCAACTGTCAACTCCTCCTGAAAAAGTGGGGATATATTTTGTTTAAAGTGGTTCAGAGGAAGTTTGGATCAGACAGCATGGATGCACTCAGTCCAGGGCACAAATGCAGTGCAGAGTCTTTATAAGTAATTGTTTTCTTAGAACAGAATTTTGTGAACATGAGGCCCACCCACATTATAAGTCAGGACACAATATTTGTAGCAGCCATGCTACCTGAAATTTCAAGCTGCTTGAGTTTTACTGTAACATGCCTTCTAGTCTAGGCATAAATATTCATCTCTTCCTTGGTCTGATGAGGCATGACCTGCCAAAGCTTCTCATTTATTGCCACTCCACAAATAGATAATAGTGCCTTGCACTTCTACAAGCTGTTTCTTAGAACTGAAGAGTCAAACTTATCCTGCTGAGTGCTCCAAGAAATTCTTTTTTGCTGTGGTAATTCCTGAATCTAAATTGTGTGCAATCTACTGTTTGAAGCAGTGGCAGAGATGGAGTGTTCACAGCCAACGCTTATGATAAATGTGGTGCACAGTACCTCCTGCCTTTGGAGCCTGGCTGTGTTTTCCCTGTTTATATCCTCTGTTTGTGTAACATAGCCAAGCGCCTCGCCTAATGCCTCCTCCAGGTCTGACAGCTTCACGTCCTGCTCGCTGAGCTGCTCCAGCACATCAGTTACCAGGGATCTGGTGTCATTGTGCTTCTCGTGAAATGCTTCCATTTGCTGTAGCACTGGGAGAAAAATAGGAGGCAAATAAATCCAAAGCTTGCATTTCTGACAGAACTTACCTGTACAGCAATTTCTTTGCTGTTACTCGGGTGACAGTAAAACACATTTTGTAAAGCTCACTTGAAAGATTATATACCTAGATTTTAATTTTCCTTTCTCTTTTGAGAAGGAAAGATGCCTCTCATTTCACTATTTCATTTTAATCCTATTACTTCCCCCTCTGAAATATATTTTATTAAAAGAAACCAGGTCTGTCTTTGCCTGCTTTTAATTTGTTTTTCATTGTTAAACCTAGGCAGCCTGTTCTGGAGAAGACAGTCTTTATGCCTCATATTCTGACTCATATTCACTGAGCTGTGAGAACTGGGCTGCCACTTTTTCCCATGTTAGCAGCTTTTCCCTCTCTGCTGGTGTTTGCTGCCCCCATAGCAGAGCTGGCAGGGGGGATGATGCTCACATGAGCAATGCCAGCCCTGCCATGAACCTTCCTGAGCAGCTGTTGTTGAGGTGCTGCAGTGCACGGGCACACACAGACACACAGACCTTTTCCTCCCCATTCTGCTGTGAGGAGCACCAAGCACCAGCAGGGACTTGGGGCAGGAATTTGGGAGCAGCAGCATCTCCAGCTGGTGCTTGCCAAGTGCCTGCTGGTCCTCCCCAGGGCTCAGCAGTACACCCAGAGCTGCCCAACACCTGCCAGCTGAGCATCGGCACGTGGCTGAATGGAAACCTGACTTAAAACTCACACTCCTCTGCTGCCTTTTCCTCCTCATCTGCAAGTTGCCTCTGATTAGTGAAAGGCTTTCGGCGTTTGATCTCCTTCAGCTTCTCCTCAGCCGCGCTGCGCTTCTGGGCAATTTCTTCAGGGCTCAGCTCTTGTTGAATTGCATAGTATTTTGACTTGCTGCTGATTTCTAGGGGGAAAAGGGAGCAGATGGTCGATTCAGTATGACTACAGAGAAATAAATACTGTGGACTACTTTTACTTTTGTGAATTATGATACTGATGGCAAAACAAAGTTTTAATTATCTTCAACTCCATAGTAGATAATCATTATGTTTAATCCAATCTTAATATTAAACCTTTAAATAATTCACATGTTCTGTCACATGTGGAGGTCTCAACAGAAGAGGATGGGATTAAGCAGACGGGGGTTGTGTGCATTATTTGTCTTGACATTTCTTATAGGCTGGGATAATAATTTTATTTTGGATTCTGTGGCATGTAGCAGGCTGGGGATTTCATCTGGGATCATGGTTTTCAAGTGCTGCTGTGTATAAGATAATAACAATGCTAAGGAGACTGAAGTAACCTCATTTTCCATCTGCAGAAGTTTGAGGCACCCTAAGGAGGTAACATATGGCTTCTGGCCTAGCTGGTTTGGAGATAGATGCTATTTTAAGGTTTTGGCCTCAGTTCAAAAAACATTGTTTTGCAGCTGAAATTGAGTTTACCCATTCCCAGTGTAATCATTACAAAGTTTACTCACCTCTCACTCCCTGGCCTTGAATACCAATCACCTTCTCTTCTATGTCCTGTGACGTGTGTGCCTTTGGCTAGCGTTTGTCACTAGCTTTGTGGGTAAACAAAGTTGGCAAAACCAGCATTATTCTTATGGAAGATTTTTATAAAAAATAGGTGGTTAATTGTGGCACCACTGGTTTTTTGGCAGAGTGTCTGTATGTCTGCTCTTTCTGGACCCTGAGCTCATTAGTGGAGATTTAAGGGCTCATACTGAGCAGAAACTGATGATGACCATGGATTTCTTTTTCCTTAGGCTGGCACATGTGTGTGTGTGCACATGGGTTGTGCCTCTGTAGAAGAACAGTTTTGAGCATGGTGGAAATGATTTTCACCTAATTGTTTCCAACTGTTTTCATTCTATTCACAGCCATGAACATTTTTTCTTCTATAACAGCTTAATGCAATTGTGCTATTTGTGTGCCAAATTAGATACATATCTCCCTTATGTCCTGTTCCAAACCAATTCATACAAAAGGATGATCTACAGACACCACCCATGATTGTTAGTGATGTGAAGTGAGGCTCATGCTGACACTTTTACTCACAAATTGTAGAAATAAAATGTGATAGATGGCCAGACAGTTAATGTTTTTTTAGCATCAGAGGTGTAAAAAGACAGTACAAATAAAGCATACTATATGGTCTTAGCCTGGCTCTTTTTTGTGATAGGACATATTAACCATGTTTCCTGAGAGAAATTAATGGAGCACCCATGGAGGTAAGGATAAGCAGGGATAACAGTTGATATGTAACCACTCTTCCTTACACAAGCTGCCAGATGGCTTGCAATAACTGCCAAGATAGAACTAATCAGGTCTATTAATCAAATATTTTCAATTGGAAAAGGGCTGTTTAACCTCAGCTACCAGTCAGCATTTCTATTCTGGTGCCATGGACTGCTTTTGCCTACAGTTTGCTTTGCTGAAGACTGGGGAAAATCTGTTCTGAAGCAGGATGGAGGCTTTCATGTCACAGGTGTACAGGGGACAGGGATGTTTTTGAGTACATTGATTTCATTGCTTTCTGCAGGTACTGAAGAAGAGGCTGCAGCTGGTTCAATCTCATTTTTATGTTTCAGGATGGTAATGGTATGTCACAGATATTCCAGATGAAGATGATTATCTCTGACTAGGAAATCTTTTTTGAGTGCAGTTGTGCTTGAGAGGGTGTTCACTGTTGCCATAAATTACATATTGTCCAATATATCAGATTTTCCTTTGATATATAGGACAGTAAAAATTCTTGATCCATTAATACATGAAGGTTTCATTAATGCATTCTTGACACTGAGATGAACCAGGAATGAATCTGTTTACCTTCAATGTTATCTCTTATATCATTGAGCTGCTGCACAAGCTGGGAAGCACGGCTGTTGATCTCCGTGGTTTCCTTCTGTACCAGGCGTCCTTTGCTGGATGCTTCATTTCCCTATGAATAAACCATGAGAGGTAAACATTAGATTTCTTTTCAGATGTGAGGATGAGCAGTATAAACACACATTTTGCTTTCTCCTGGTGAGCATGTGGAAGTCCTTTTTATCATATAAAGTAGTATTTAAAGGTGTTCAAAGTGAAGATCTGTCTTGTCAGTGTTTTCAGAATTGCAGAGTGAGAGATTAAATCTTGTCTCATATTTATCCATCATTTGCTGCAATAAAACTTTCATAAATTATGTTCAGTTGTAAAACTCCATCTACTGAGTCTCCTGAGGCATTCAGTGGGGCTGGCTCATTTTGTTGCTGGATATGGCATTTCCTGAGTAAGCAAATAGAATGAGGCAAAAGGTGTCAAGCTCTCAACTCTTTTTAGATCTGTGTCTCCCTCAAGTGAGGTCCCCAGCCCTGCAACTTGTTAAAGAAAAGGAAAAGCCCAAGGATTGAAAATACTCTGAATAGCACAGACAGGATCCTGTACTGCATTGTGTTGGGGGCTGCACTCTGTATTGTGCTCCCTTACTCAGGGTTTGTGGAGGCCCCAGGTGGCATTTGAAGGCAGGGCCAGGGTGGGCAGCACCACTAAAAGGGATGAGCATAATGATAAAACAGATTATAAGGGTTATGAGACCGATAAAATAAGTGTAAGGGTTAGTAGAAATGTTCCTGGTTCCCATCTTCCAAATATTCAGGATCAAGCTATGTGCTGCTTTACTCAAAGCTTATCCCAAGCAGACTGGGAGTTACAGGAGCTATATTTAGCTGGAAGATTTGCCTACAGTTGGTCCATTCACCCTGCCTTTGTGTTTTAGATCAGAATCTGCAGCAACCCATCCCCTAGATGTAGGGACATGCACATAAGATGCTCTGAACAGAAAATGCTGGGTGCCTCGGCAAAACCCACTTAAGGCCCTAGCACCCATTTTCCATAAATGTACTCTGAAATAGCAAAAGCTCAATATATTCAGAGTTAGTATTGTGGTCTTCCACTGTCAGAGTCTAGGGTCACTATTTCCTTGCCCTACAAGCAACTACAAGTATTGATGTGGAACTAGCATTAGCAGTAACCAGGGAGAAAAGACCAGAGGAAATGCTGAATTTATTTGCTCAGGGACAGTAAAACTGAGGAATGAGGAAAGAAATCCCCAGATAGTACTGCAAATGAAATGTTATTATCCAAACTCACTAAATATTCATAGAAAACCAAATGCCTTAATCAGTCTGCCCGCCAGCTACAGAGAGGGACACTGAGGCATGTCAGCTCAGACAGATATTCACAGGTACGGAGCTGAGACTGTGAGTTGGTTTAATAAAAGCTCTCTTGAACATAGACATAGTCTGTATAAATCTTATGTGTGTTTTTAACCAACACTTACTTAGCCCTTTCTGCTACGTAAATGTTGATTAAAAACACACAAACCTAAATTTTCTCTTCCCCTTTCCTTTGTGTTGCTTTTTTTGCCCCCTGCCTGCTCCTATATTTGAGTTTTAGTTTAAGGTGCAATTTTAATTTGTCTTGTGAAGGAATTGGTAAAGGGAATATGAGGTCTGGCACTTTGCAATAAGCATGAAATATAATCTAGTTATATGGCAGCTGTGGCTATCTTTGATAATAACATGGAGTGATGTATTTTACTAATATACGTATGTTGCAGTAACAGAAAGATGTTTAATATTAGCTTTTTAAAATAGAGGATAAGCAATTTTGAACCCTATTTCTTCTCTTAACATATATCATAGCATATATAGTATTCTTCTAGGATGCAATGAAAGCGTTGTGGGAGATGAGAGCTGATAAACTTAATTTTATAGCCTGGCAGCTGAATGTGGATGCAACATTTATGATTGTAATTGTATTAAAAATATCTTGAGTGCTGATCAAGCTCCCATCTCAGTGGGTACATGAAAAATCTTTTAAACTGGGAGTTTCGAAACATATTTTGAAATGTCCAATCGGGACTAATTTAAATTTAAGAGAGTATGCAAGTAAAAAAAATATAGTACAAGTGCTCCCAAAATCAATCTGCATTAGTTTAATGTTGGTTACTTCACTTAGAAATCAAAATGTGAATGAGAAAGGCAATGTGTCTATCTCAGATCAAACACGTTGTGTAGGGGATAGATGGGAACTCAGATCCTGAGGGGAAGATTTTTGTGAGTGGTGACAAACCTCCAACCATACTCAACACACTTTTTACCTCCTTCCTTTTCTGCAAAGAAGACTCGATAATTCATTTATGCTTTTAATTCATATTTAAACTAGAAATTTAAAAAATAGAAATAGAAATAGAAGGTTCTTCCAGCTGTCAGGGCACACCCACTCTTGTTTGGTGAACCTAAAGTGTCAGAGTAGATGTTAAGAAATGTTTTTTTATGAAGAGGAGTCAAACACTGGGGCAGGTTTCCTAGAAAGATGATTGATGCCCCACGTCTGTCAGGATTTAAGAGGCATTTGAACAATGCTCTTAATAAGATGCTTTAACTTTTGGTGGGTCCTGTATTGCTCAGACAGTTGGACCAGATGATCATTTTAGGTCTCTTCCAACTGGGACTATTCTGAACTTGCCTCTTATGCCAACAGGTGAATATGACAAAGTGCAAACCCTCAGATCTTTGGCAGAAGGCTGTAAACAAACCTGTTCATCAAGTGTTTCTGCTTCTCTGACAAGATCATTCATCTCATCTGCAGCATCATCAACCTGGATGGTCCAAAGCGTAGCATGATTCTTCTTTTTGGATATTGCCTCCTGTGTGTGAGAAAAAAAGTCAGGGCATCTGAAAACAAACTCCTTCTCTAGTGAGGGCAGAGATTGAAATTTACAGGAATGAAGTGGAAATTCAGAGATTCAAACTACATGAAAAAAATGAAAAATCATCAATGTTTGTACCTGGAGATGAGTGGTAGTGAGGTTCAGGTCATTCAAACGCCTTTGAGCTGCAACACCTGTAGAAATGCTCAGTAAAGTGGATTTGCTTTCGTCGATCGTCAGAACTGACAACCGGATGTCATCTGTCAAATCCCAAATGCATTTATCGCAGCCTGATAAGAAAATAAGACAGCATAATTTTCTTTAGTGTTTGTGTCAGCTACAGCAAATGTCTAAAATTCATGTAATAGTGCTCTTGACCCATGGTGTTCACTCTCTTTGTCAGTGATGCTTGCTGGTGGATACCCCTTTTCTTTCAATTTCATCCTCCCACTTCCAAGGTTATTTTTACAGTACAGTTATGACATTTGTAGCTGAGCAGCACCAGATGGGACTGCTCAAAGAGGCTGACACAGGGATTCTGTAATCAGTTGGGAGCGAGGGAGAGGTATTTCCTGGCTATTCCCTAGGCGCTACATGTTTGTGGCCTGAAGGACAACAGATGAAGGCCAAACAAAACCAACTGCATTTTGTCAGAACCTCAAACTTGATATTTAAAACTTAGTGGTATGAGAAATAAGAATGTCCGGCACATGAGCTCTTGACCACCTACTTGGTTACGAGGACAACTTCTAAAAGTTATAATATGATAATGTGCTTGGAAAGTGCTTTGGCAGAATTATATCCTTGTTCCTGCTGAATGATTGCAGTGCCACCTTGTTTATAGTGACACTGGTGCCAACACTGAATGCAAGAGACTTAGGTGAATGTGAAACACAGATTCCTACAAATACTTTTGCTTGATGTTTTAGTAGATCCCAGAAATGTTTTCCTTCTGGTTGCTCTTCAGGCACATGACCCCTCTTCTTGGGAGCTGGTTCAGGAATGCATGTGTGCTACACACTCTGCATTATATGCAGGTATAAATACACAAACATTTAAAAAATACCTGTGGTTACCAATAGCTACAACATAGTACTCCTGGAAACTCCCCAGGCTTCCTATCATTAGGGTATGGGAGATAGTGGGCAAGGAACTGACTGATGGATAAATACCAAGTTGTCAACAGCAGCAATCTATATTAGATGTTGTACTGGCTTTGACTGGGGTAATTTTCTGCGCAGTTAATTTCAGTGGCTAGTATGGGGCCATGTTTTGGATTTGTGCTGAACACAGAGTTGATAATGTGGAGATGTTTTTGTTGTTGCTGAGCAGGGTTTACACAGAACCAAGACCTTTTCTGCTTTTTGTACTGCCATGCTGGAAACTGGGAGGAGACACAGCCAGGACAGGTGACTCCAGCTGACCAAAGGGATATTCCAGACTGTGATATCATGCTCAGTAAATACAGTGGGGAAAAGAAGGAGGAAGGCAGGGGGGACATTTGGAGTGATAGCATTTTTCTTCCCAAGTAAATATTATGAGTGATGGGATCCGGCTCTCCTGGAGATGGCTGAATGCCTGCCTGCCCATGAGAAGTAGTGAATGAATTAATTTTTTTGCTTTGTTTGCAAAAGTGTGTGTAGCTTGTGTGTGTACAATTTTTCTGGCTTTTAGCCTTCTGATTCTCTCCCTGTTTCTGTTGGAGTGTGTGGCTGTGTTGTTGATGGAGTTAAACCACAACTAGAAAACCATAAATTATATGCAAGATGTCAAAGTTAAAGTTGTGAGGACAGCTTTTAGGGCCAGAATATTATTTTTCAGGCAGTGTGTCTCAAGGTCTATGGAAGTGGCTTTGGTGAAACTTCCCTGATGCTCTGCAGTTTGGACCTGAGTGTGTAGTCTGCATAACAGAGTTGGAAATATGCCTGTACTCAGATAAGTGTGTGAGAACATGCTGAAGTACTCAATCAGCAGGACATTGTGTATATTCACACACTTAAGTGCACTGTGGGACCACCATCAAAATCCTGAGCCCACTGGATTTTGCTCTTAAGTTGCTATTTGTAAGCTTCTAAATACAAGAGCAGCATTAATTATTGGTGTTTTCATGATAATGTTCTTACTGATGGTCGGGCAGTCTGTGTCAGTAGAAACTTCAGGACTGTCTGCGAGGCACTCTCCAGTCTGGCTGTCACACATTCTGCCTCCACAGTTACATGCTGGGGAAAAAGAAAGGACTTTTGAAAGAAGAATCTTCAAAATGTACAACTCCCCTTCCCAAGACTAGAGAAATTATAATACTTAGGATTGTGTGTGGGTATTCAAACCAATATGAAGAACTTATTGGACTGATTTTCCTTTCAGTACTTGGAAAAGGCGTTTCTTGCACTGGTGAAATTTGAACAAATAAAAGATGAAGTGGAAACACCTGTTTCCAGAGAAGAGTGAGAACACCTCTGCTGAAATTACTTGTTCAAAGCTTGCTCATGAGTCAGCGAGGCCAGAGTTGCCCAGAAGGGCCATTGTACATCAATGTCTAGAGAGTGTGACATTTAGGAGATGTATTAAGAACAGCGGGGCAACTAAAGTTAATTATTAGTTCCAAATCTCTCCACAGCCCTGTGGAATTTTTCAGCACTCTGTCAGGCTGTCACTAAAAAGGCTTTGCAGCTATCAGGAATTGATTGTGGACTCCAGTTACACTGTCAGCTTGAACATATCAAAAAGTAAATATCTCTTACCACTTACAATGAAGAATAAATGACGTTTTATATTTTTTCAAACTTGAGAAAGCAACACTTTTATTGCCAGCACGAGTGGCTTTTTAAAAAGCCCAATTTTTAATCTAACATCTCTAAACCTCTTTCAAGGTTTAATTGGCCTTTTAAAATATATTATTTTAAAGATTAAAATATTCTTGGAACACTTCAATACAATAACAAAAACTCAAGCAGAACATAAGAACAGCAGTAATCTATCTGGAATTTATTTTGGTCTTGTGATTCATGTTTCAGCAAAATATCATATAACAAAATATTTTATTGCAGCATTAATTGTTATGTATGAATTGCCCTTGTATTTACATTTCCCATTGCACGTTCAAGGATTTGTCAAGAGAAAATACGTAAAACAGCTTCAAAGACAACATCCTGCACTGACGTCAGAATAATTTTGTGTAAGTGGACCAGTGTTAGTAAAACACTGTCAGTAGTTTTGTACTGTTTTAGTACAGTTTTTGTACTAATGTAAGAACAGAAATTGGCTATGAATTCTCTGATATGAGAATTCAGCATTTTGGTCAGCATTTTGACCTTATCACAATCTGTGCCTTCCAGCTTTTGGATCTATGATTACTTTTAATTCGTTATTTCTTTTTTTTAAGAAAAGTATCAGTTGAAAGTAGAGATTTCTCTACCTATATCATGGGGACTGGGCTATTGCCAGGTATCAATATTAAACTTAAAAGGTTAAAATTTCAATGAGATTGGTGCACAAGATAAAAAAATAGTGTCTTCTTATTTAAATGAATACCTGTGAGTCTGCTACTCAAAATCTTATAGCAAATTAATTCCAAAAGTAGTTTGGGCTATTTTTCAGCTACTGGTTTAAGAGGTACCACATTTTTAGTAGGGAATTAAGACTTTCAATGATACCATAGTTTGCTAGTGGGGAAAGCTTCTAAACTTACCTTTACTTCTGAGAGCCATTTGTGGAGAGCTTTGAACCATGGCTAAAGGATATGTGATTAAAAAAAAATTTAAAAGTCGCTTAAAGCTACCATTCACAGCTACCCAGATTTTTGTCTTCCACTCAAAAGGAAAAAAAAAGATTTGAACTGGTAGAGCTGTTTGTCAATTTAGTGGTCTTGCGTTTTTTTGTTTTATATACCCTTTGAGATGCTCTATGGAAATATGCAGACTGGCTTGATTCATACAATAATTTTGTTTCTCTATTTTTAGTTTAAAGAAGATATTTGACTTATTTCAGAGTAAATTCTAAGCAATAGTTCCTAATTTTCCCAAAAAGCCAAACAAATGATAAGCTTTCCCTGTGAACTACAGAAATAGTTTGAATATTGTGGATGTATTGATGCACCACAATCTCACAGTACTGTCGAGTACAGCACATTGTGGTGCTCAGCAGAAATGAAGATGAAACGAGAAGTGTGTAATTCTCTGAAACATAATACTGCAAAATCAGGATTTGCTAGAGTGAACTTCAAGATTAAATTCACTTCTGCAAAGAGAAAAGCTGTACCTCTTACAACATACTCAAGCACCCAAGCACTTTTTATTTCTAGCAAAGATGAAACATCTGCTAATGAAGAGAATTACCACACTGATTTGAAGTCTGTGTGAACAGCCTGTACAGAGAACTCCTGTGTACCTCGTTAAGGTGCAAACAAAAAAACTGTACTGAGGTGATGAAAGTTTGAGTTTCGAAACTGCACTTTCAGAGATGCCTTCCAAAATCATTATTGCATAACCTGCTCAGACTCTTGGAATGCCCTGACTCTCAGACTTCTGGCAAAGTTACTCTTAGGTGTTTGAAGCTTTTGGCCATGGGCAGGGCAAAATTGCTGCGGTTTGCAGAGTTGAAGGGCTGGGTGTTTTCCTCCTGCCTCATGGAATTCAGGACCCACAGACTGGATCCTATCATTCCTTCCTGGACAACTGCAGTTAAGTCATCTCAGGTAGTGAAGTTTTTAGACAAGATTTTTTTTTGCCAACTCAAAATCACAGACATGCTGTATTTTATGAACATCTTGGCTACCTGAATCCAGGCAGGGGGTGAGTTTTAGGACATGCTGTTTCTCACAGCTGATGTCTTTTTAGCTGGTTGGGATACATGGCTTTGGCTTTTGGGATCACTGTGCATGAGCATCATCTCTTCCTGTTCAGCATAAATGGAATTTAACCATGTGACTTTGTGCTGTGAGTTACATCCTGGAGATGGACACTCAAATTTCAGCTGTCACTGGACTATAAAATCAGAAAGGACCAGTAGTGGCATCATGGCATCATATAAGGCCCCCTACAAGTGAAGATAGCAGCACAAAGGGCATGTGGTTGCACAGCATCCTCACAGCCTCCATCCTGTGTGTCCCAAAACACTTTATAATAAGGAAGTAAAAAACAAAGTCCAAGAACACAGTGAGTTGCAAGAAGGATCAAAACATTGCTAAGTCCCTGAGGCCTGTAGCTCTGTACCTGGAGGCCCTGGAGCAGTGCTGAGGTCCAAGTTGAGTGTGTGCTTCAACTGTCTTACTTTTGAGTCAGGCTGAGGTAGAAATACTTTGTCTCTCTCCTTTGTGTTCTGGTCCTTGAGGGACCCCTGAAGAAGAATCTGGGAGGGAGCCCCAAGGTGCTTGCTCTGAGCACCTGCATTTTGCCTTTAGCAGTGGCTGTTCCAAAGTGCTTTGAAAGAGGATGTAAACTTCACTTCCAGAGCCAAAGCAAGGATAAAAGGTATGAGGTGAAAGCCCTGTTTGGATTGAACTCCATGTAAATTAAGACAATATTAGAGGAGACAAAACTTTGTGACCCCTCTGTGCAGGTATCTTTGGCTGAGGCACTCTGGGTAGCACTTTCCCTGACCCTGAAAGTATACCTCTTGTGTGAAAATACAGCAACCAGCAAGATTACACAGACTTGTAGGAAATGCAGAATGTGGAAAACAGCAGAAAGTGAGTGGGTATTGGGTCAGGACAGGAAGGATGATCCTGTTCCCATAAAAAATACTTTCAAGTCTTTCAGCACCATCAGTCTGAATGGTCACGGTGCGGACAAGCACAAAGATGAGGACTTTGCCCAAAGAACTCCTAGAGGACCTTAGGTAAAACAAGATTCAGGAGAACACAACAGTGCCTCCATTAAACCTTATCAGGCACTAGAGATGTTGGAGTCTGGAGTCTGAGACTTGGTCATGGGAGATGGAAAGAGATATTTCTCTGGTGCCTGGGATGATTCAACTGAACAGGCATCCAAATTATCCCATCACCTGCCTCCCAGAGCCCCAGGTATCTGACAAGCCAGGTATCAGGCATCTCTGATTTCTGGGAGATCACCCACAGCCGTGCTGTGCTGCTCAGCTCTGCGGTACCAGACTGCAGACAGTACCTGTGCAGTTTTTAGCCCATCTGGCGTCCCCGTAGTAGCCCGGCGCGCACCGTTCGCAGTTGAAGCCGCTGGTGTGGTGCAGGCAGTTGCGGCACTGGCCGGTCACTTCATCACAGTCTTCAAAAATCAGATTTGGGTCTGAGTTGCCATTGCAGTCACATTTTTTACAAGTGCTTCCAATTAGCAAAGGGTTCCCATAGTAACCCGGGGCGCACCTGAAAGGAAGAGCAGCACCAGCAATGACGAACAATGACATTCCAATCTGTGACACCTTTTTTTCTCTGACCTTATTTGTGTTACCAGGAATTGATCATTGTCTGCAGCTTCTAATAGACAGAGAACTAATTAGGAGCTTTACTCCTGCAGAGGCTATTTTGCGCTTTAATCTCAATCTGTACTGTTATATATCTTCCCCTTCTGGAACACCCCCGGTATCTCAAGCATACCAGTCTGCATTAATTTATTTTTTCTGTCTTCCTTTGGCAGTGAAATTATTTTCTCCCTATTGCTTTAAAATCTGTGACAGAATTGCCTTGGCACAAGGCAGCTCTACAGTGTTTGTTTGGGTCTCTTTCAGCTCTGTATCTCACCAACTATATTGTGTTATATAGGAAACTGGGGTAAGAGGCCACATTTCAGGATGCTGAAACTCAGAGGAAGTTCAGACTTTATTTCTATTATAAATGTACATAAAAAGTACTGCCCAGGAAAGGTTTCTAGAAATAATTCTATAGTGAGGTATTGGGGTGGCTTCTGGTTTTTGCAAAACAGAATAGGCCCTGAACCAGACTCTGTTTTTCAGATCTGTTTGATGTTATCCTGTTGGATGAGGGTAAAAGGCTGAGAGCAGTCACCAGGGAGGATTCCTCTCTTGGTCTGCAGAGGGAGAGAGGGAGGTGGGTACCAGGCACCCCAGTGAAGGCCTGAAATAGGTCCAAATTTCTTATCATGTCTTGTTATGTTTGGGAAGCATTTCAGTTGAGAAATTTCTACATCTTAAAATGAGACACATGTTGATATTATGGTGGTTTTTCAGAGTACAGAGACACCAGCAATGCAACACTCCTGGATGGATCAGTGGCCCTAAGCAAAGAGGTTGTAACAGATTTGGTTATTTGGAAAGGAAATAGTCTCAGTTAAAGATGTTTCTGCTAATATCAGGGAATGTGCTTAATCCTACAAGCAAGGGGAGCTTTTGCAAAACAACCATTGACACAAGGAGAACTAGTAATGGGGTGGGCATGGAGTACTAATGCCCATGATGCAGAAGCCTGGAGCTCAGAGATCAGGGACTCATACCCCAAAACTGGAAATGAAGAATTCCTGACAGGAAGGGAATAACTGGCTGGTGTAACAATTGCTGGCTGAAGGAACTGGAGGATTGAATAGTTGCTTCAATGATTTAGGTAAGAAGTATTTATTGTAGTTAATTCTGTTTTATCACCATGTTATCCTTGTCTCCCATCCAAAGTCCTGTTTAAGATGCTGTTTTTTTCTATCTGCTGTTGGTAAGCAGGGAGGGTGAGCACTACAGGCAGTTCAGATTAATTTTCCCAGATTCTGGCTCAGTACCTTAATCAAGGTCAGTTGTCTTCTAAAATCTGAACACAGTCAAATTCAGGTTCTGCCATGTCTGAACCCTGAAAATGTGTGAGATCTGATAAAAGCTTCACATTTTGATCTGTTCCTATATTTTCTGTTTTTTGTTGGTTTTTTTTTTTTTAATTTTTTTGGATAGAGAGAGTAATTTCCTCAACACTGCTTTGTTCATGTTCCAGTCCTGAATCCTCACAGTAGAAACACATAAAATTTAAAGCATCTTAATATAAACCACTTGGCTGCCTCAAACACTGCTTTTGTCAATGACAAAGGCTCTTTCTGTCTCTTTGCAGCACTGCCAGAATCTTTGGTGCAGATTTTATCATTTGGGTGACCCAGATGTAAAGAATTAAAGTGTGGCTGGGAGTTCTGTGCACCCCCTGAAGAACTGTGAGTGCAACACTGAGTGCAGAGTGTCCTTTATGATTATGATTTGGTCGAATCATTCCCCATTCCTGTGGGAGTTAGAGCAGGCAGTGATGGGTAAACCTGCTAGTCAGTCATGCCAGAAGTCTTGCTACGATTGTCTAAAATTTCAGTTTTTTGTTTTTCTGTAGTCAGGTATTTTCCAAATGATCATCTGTCTAACATGGCCACCATCTTCATGCACAGAGGCCACTGAGTAGGGCTGGGGTCAGACCAGCCTTTTGCTCCCTGCTGCTCACATCTGCCAACAACAGCGTGCTATCCCCACCAGCCCTGCCATGTCTGTCCTGTCCTCATCAGGACAAGGCCATTCCCCGCTTCTTTTCCGAAATAAACTGTTCAGTTCACTTGCTGGGAATGTAGAGGACATTTCCCCACAGATACATTTTACAAGTGCTGTTTTTTATGACCACCTGAGGCACCAGAACAGGTTGCCCAGAGAAGCTGAGGATGCCTCATCCCTGGGAGCGTTCAGGGCCAGGCTGGATGGAGCAACCTGCTCTAGTGGAAGGTGTCCCCACCCATGGCAGGGGGTTGGAACCAGATGACTTTTAAGGTCCCTCCCAGCCTGAACTCTTCTATGACTCACTTTTATTAGCCATAACTTCTCATCTGGAGCAGCTGTTTAAAGCAAAAAGAAACTTTCAGAGCTGAAAATAAGTGTTTTACCTTCACTCTTCTCTTTGCCACTCAGTACGTTTCATAGTACTGAGGCATTTAACCTCTTTTGAATTGTGGGTAGGATGTGAGAAGAGCAGACTGGAAATGTTCTGCTCCATCTCTGCACTTTATGGCCTGAAAAAGTTCAGAGGCCTGGAGTAAATGTCTTTTCCTAGATTGTATCAATAAATGACTCTTTTTTGCTAAAAAAGAATATTTCCTCTCCCATTATAAAACTGCAAAGTTGTCTTTGTTTCATTCTGCAGCCATAACTGCTTCCTGTAATTATTAGTGAGTAAGAAATCAACTTCCTCTTCTCTGGCAATGCCAAAAGAACCTTTTTCATCTATTTGCTTTGGATAGTAAATTGTAATTTGTTCAGTTGTTCTTTTTGACATTTGTGCATTAACAAAACCTGCATGGCATCAGTTACCACCCTGATGCCTTACTGCTGAAGTCCAGGAGAAAAATGATTAATTCCTAAATTTCAAGTAGGGACCTGCTCTTTAGCAAGTGGGCAGGGGCAAGCACTGCATCATCCAGATTTGAAACACTTTTGGACATTTCTGATACAAATGGGAGTAGGACCAGAAGGCAAGTCCTGCCTGTCACTCCTTGCACCTTACCCCAGCCATCAGCCAAGCTCTTAACACAGTGACCAGGACAGGCTGATTCCTTTCTGTAGCTTTTTCTACACAGCTTTGCCTTCCTTGAGACAGATGCACTGTGTCAGGCTGGGGAGTGGCCCTTAGAAAACAAAGCTGATGTTATTTTCTGCTGTTCCTGTGTTACTGCTGCCCATTTCATAGGATTTGTATTGCTTGTAGTCTGGGTTGACATTTTAATAACCATTAAGGAACCTCAATGACCTTTTAATTGTCTGCATTATCCTTTGTGTATAAACCTGACATTTTGAAGGAACAAAAGAATACAGCCGTGGGCCTGTAAACAAGGGTGGGCTTTTTATTTTTGTGCCATCTGCTTTCACTGTTGTTGTCATGATGTTAGTGATGTGGAGGTAATTGACTGATGATTTTGCATCATCTGTAAGGATGATGTTCATTGTTCATCTTACCTTTTTCATTTTGATTTGTCTTTGCATCTTAAGCATCCCTTTTCTCCCTTCTCTGACAGTTACATTAAGTATCATTTGAATTCCAGGCTTGCCCATTGTTGACAGATGACTAAAGACTTAAATACTTCAGGGGCTTTAAGGGAAAACAAAAGGAAATGTTCAGGAAGCCATTGTCTGAGCCATCCTATATCCCTCAGTCTTTGTGCTAGAGCTGTTTTAATTTATTGGCTGCTCGAGGACAATTTCTGAATTATAATCAGGCCCTTGACATTCATTGAAACATCATCCATGTGTGTTCATAACAAGTAAGAAAGTCTCTTACAGGCTTTCTTACTTGTGAAGTTATATTTCTGCTGTATAATTCAATTTATTTGTGTCCTTGGTTATTTAGGGAATATTTACTGGAAATTGTTTATGGACATAAGGGAAACTTGAAAAGCAGCACTGGCCTATAATTGTTTGTTTGACTTTATTGAATCATGCCTGTGAAGTGCATTTAAAATGTAATGAAAAAAGCTGCATCTGCTTTAAGAATTTGACTCAACAGTGGATTTTCTCCTTTAATTTTGTAAAAATTGTTTGGTGGAAACCTGATACATATTTTAGGGGGCAAATTGCAAGAAGAATCAATGTGGTGGATATTTTTCACTTCAGCTGCTGTTTCTGATTTGACTTTTTTACTTTTAAATTGCATTCTGTTTAGGCAGATCACCACTTGAAGGTACACAAAGTGCAAGAGCTAGATCAAAATACATAATATGTAAATGTCTGTCTTATGCTGACACTTCTCCACAGCAAATTTAAGTGCTTTTTAATAGGAAATTAACAAGATCTTTTAACAGGCACAATTCTTCCTGATGAACACATGTGCATAAGATTTCTCTCCAGTATGGCAAGATTCTCTGAAAAAAATTCTGCACTTCAGTACTGCTGATCAGCAGATCATCCTGAGTTTCTTACCTTTCACAGTTGGGTCCTGCATAGTTTTCCTTGCAGACACAACGCACACTTCCACTTTTTCTGTGACAGGAGACTGCAAAGCTGGAATTTCATCAGGATGAATAGTTAGAATACCAGGCAATGACAGACACTTGGGAATGCTTCTTTGTTACAGTATGGACATGTCTCAATGTGAATTCTGGCTCTTGGTTGTTCGTTGCTGAATGAGTGTTAAGCTCTTTACATAATTTATGTTATACCCCTTGTTTAGACTTTAAATTAGTTTAGGAAGCACTAATTAGTGTATAGAACTATGGAGCTACATAAATACAGATGTATAGGTATGAAAGTCATCTTGCAGTGCAGATCAGACACATCTGCAGGTTTTGATACACACACTTTAGACAAGGGACTTAACACAAATGTGTATGTTATATGAACCTAATTGTTTCCTGTCTACTATCCTAATGGATAAAATATTGTTTGTGGAAGACACTGCAGTGTCAATTCAAGAACTGAGATTTTGGAATGGGTGCAGCAGTTTCCTATGCAAATCCCACAGTTTTTCTCAAATTCCAGTCTGGAAGTTCCTAGTGATGAAGACTGACCTCAGTAATGCTGTCCTCATCCAGAGGAACTGAGTGTACAGTAACCAGAGCTGCTCCACCATCTTTCCAAGAAGGCTGGAAAGAGTCTGCAGCCTCTTCTGAGACCAACATGCCAAGTAGTGATGCTGACTGCAGTAATGGCTTGGGCTGTAATTTCTACTGCTCTGATTCCAAATCATGGATTGCTTTGTTTTCTCATGTTTTTAGGATTTAACAAATATTCAAATAAATATGAGACCCAAGAAACAGCAGTAGCCAGATGTGAAAAGTGCAAATTTTATGAGTATTTCAAAAACGGTGATGGGCTTGGCTTAAATACATTTATAGGAAAAAAGAGATACAGTCCTAAGATGTTTCTAGTTAGTTTGCAATATGTGTGAATAAATTTCTGCCAGCACTAGAATGCAACCAGAGTAGTGAGTAGCAGCAGTTTCCAGCTGCAGGCCCATGATTGCTAAAACATAGCTCCTCAGTCATATGGTGCTGGGCAGCTGTGGCTGGGTTGCATCCATTTCACACAGGACAAAAGACTCAGAGCAGTGGGAAAGTGCATAATCCATGCACTGCTTGTTCCAGGAACAAACAGCATTGAAAGCTGATGAGAATTCCCACATAATTTCAGTTCCTGCCAGTGTTTCTCAACTGGCTGGACAACCAGAGGCAAAAAATCTGTCTGGATCTCTGCTGTCTCAAAATATTTGGTATAACCAGAGAGAACATAAAATGAGATTCTTCTCACAGAATTTACAAATTAACTGCTGTGTGGCTTTTACAAGAACATATTGAGAAAGTCACAATAGTTTGGCAGGCTTCCTCTTCTTTAACCAAGTCTAATTCCTTCACGTAGTTGCAAAAACCACATTGTGGATCCAAGTTATGAAGTAGGACTGAAATCTTCCTCAAGTTTTATACTTTTTGTGAACTTTTAGGGGGAAAAAAAAGCTTTATAATTCCTTGGGTTTGAAAAGAAGTAACATCTCCTGGACTGTGAAACAACCTCCATCCTCCTTTTTTTTGTTCCAAAGAGATGACATTACACTTCATGTGTAATGTCCAAAAGTTACTCCAAAATTTCCTAGGATAGAAGATATGAGGACAGCTTGGTCAGAAAATCAAGAGACACTGCTGAATTCCTGGAAAAAATACTTATCTGGTGAGTCTGTCAGTTTACAGATTTGGTATTCTATTTCCAAAGTAAAACAGGCTAGAAAACAACATCCTTTGAATGTTTTTAAGCCATTTAATGCTTCTCTGCTTCTGGTAGAGTTATTGTTTTGCCTTATTCTTTATATGTAGTAGGATTAATGAAGGAAAATTGAAAAAAAAATCCAACTAATAAAGAACATTTTTTCTTTGAATTTAGTTAAGCTTTGGTAAAGCTTAATGTTGCTCAATTGGTTTTTTTTTTTTTTTTTTTTGTTTTTTTTTTTTTGCCTGTTCCAGCCCCAGCCCCAGCTGAAGACTATTTCTGCGGTCAGGTCTGTCTCATGCAAGAAGCTGAACAGGCAATTTCTGCACATTATTTAAACAGGGGTATGAGGCAACTTGGGATGGGGCATTCCTTTAATTACTACCTTCAGGACATTTCTGAGGGGAACCAAGGAAGCACAGTGAATTTTCACTGATGTAGTTTCAAAGGGGAGACAATTCATGGAACATTGAATATTCTGAGATGAAGGGACCCTTGAGGCTCAGCAAGTCCAAGCCATGTATTGCTGCTAATATTGAGGCATCTGCAGTCAGGTTTCTTTCAACATTTGTTCTCCCTTCACAACCCCATGCTGCTGAGTTTTGGGTTTGGGGTTTTCTTCTCCATTGTGGTCTGGAACTGGAGAGGCATAATGTTGCTAGTTAAGGAATTGGAAATGCTCCTTGGCCTCAGCTGCCATCTCCCACAGCGCTGGCAGAGAAAAGCTGTAGCCACAGTCCCTGCTGGCCCCACTGCACTGAGGCCTGCTCAGTGGCCTGCTGGTCCATGCAGCTCCCTGCTCTCAGGGAGCACCTCTGCAGAGCCCTTGGGCTGCAGCATGGGGCAGGGTCTGGGTGAGTGCAGACCCAGCCACCCTTGTCAAACGGAGCTCTAGGGAGCACAGACCAGACCTTGCCTGACTGACCCGGCTTGGTAGAGCCTGAGGCTCATGTGGAAGTGCCTCAGGCATGTGCAGCCCAGGTTGTGGCTCAGAGAACAGCTTCTTACACCAAAGTGGCTGCTCTGTGCCCAACAGGTTACAAAAACCCACTTTGCCAAGGAAAAAAGCACTGCTCCTGATTGTTGCATTTCTAATTTTTCAGGCATTACAGCTGCTACTGAAACTGGAAGGAATAGTTGGCTTCATCTGTGAGCTTGCTCACTCCTAAGCCTTTCTACATGTCAGCAAAACCAGGTTCTTCCACTGTCTCTGGAGGATTTTCTCTGTAATCCAGGCAAAGCTGAAGTTTTTCAACAATATGAGAGAACCCGTGGCCCTTCTCACATGTCTGCAGCCCACCACAAAAGCCAAGAAGGGATCTGCAGGAATTTGGCTGGCATGATTTTGTTCCTTTGCCAGTTTGAGCCCTGAGAAGATGAGCAAAATGGAGCTCATCCCACCTTAAGGTCGTGTGAGTGTGAGATCCTATAGCAACAGCAAACAAATACAGTAAGGATGAAATTCCCTTTGCTGTGACGTCCTGCTGAAAGCAGGATGGGAAACAACACTAATAGCTAGCTCCCTGAAAACCGGCATCAGCCTCTTGGCATCTACTTCCTAGCATCTCCCTGTGGTGGGATTCACATAGATACCTCTCTCCCAGAGCATGAATCTGAGCAAGAGGAAGCTGATAATTTCTTTCAGCTGCATTACTGACATGCCACTAATTGTTTCGAATGGCTGGCTGTGGCTTGTAGTTCTTTTCTCTTTTTTCTTTTCTTCTTTTCTTTTCTTTTCTTTTCTTTTCTTTTCTTTTCTTTTCTTTTCTTTTCTTTTCTTTTCTTTTCTTTTCTTTTCTTTTCTTTTCTTTTCTTTTCCCCACAAAGTACACAACATTTGGAGTTCTTTGACTTGGTCTTGGTTTTCTGTCAGGCTTCATAATTTCTTACCCAAAAGTAGCTGGGCATTAGCTGAAGGGGCACTCTAACTGTCACAGGATGCTCCAGCACTTTCCTTTGAACTGCTACTGTGCTAACCAGATCCAGCTGCTGTAGACTCAGGGGACTGCAAACTCAGGCTTTTTTGTGTTTGGTTTTACCCTTCAGGTGACATGGATTGAACTTTCTGTCTGTCTTTTTTTTTCTGTCTCAACCACATAAATCTCTGATGCTGTCTTTCTTGAGAATTGTTCTTTATGGGATTTTAAAAAGCAACCACACAACAGAATAATCTCTCTACATAAAAGGGTGAACTTGAACTTTCTCTTGGTAAGAATTGTTATGAGCATTTAAAAGTATTTTACACTTTCTAAATGAAATGCTGTTTCCTGTGGTTGTAAACATGAGCAGATGGTAGTCCTCTCATTACCCCTGTGTTTGCCAAGGGCAGCAAACTTTGTCTCCTGCATTCAGGAAGGGATGCTGGCCCCACCTTGGAAAAGGCCAAATTCAAGCCAAATGGAAGAGAAGCAGAGAGTCTTTACATACTTGGCCAGTGCTGGCAGGGGGCAGGGGCAGGGCTGGCAGAAGGTGGGCACTCCCCTGACAACGTCGCCAATGAAGCCATCGGGACACTGCTCGCAGTGCTGCCCTGTTGTGTTCCTCTGGCAGTCCTGCAGGGCAAGAAGACAGAGTGGGGAAAGTTAAATGGAGGTGCTGCCTAATTCAGAAAAAGATCACTTAGCTAAGACCTGGCCAAGCAGATGAGTGGCTAATGCCACACCTTGACCTTGCAAGGTATTGACGGATTTGGGCAAACAAGCTAACACAGCTGCAAATAAAAATGCTATAAATTATTACAGTGACCAGCAGCAAGGGTTGACAAGGTGCTGTACAGGACAAAACAGACATATGAGGCTGGAAGGTGCTGGTGCAGAAGTGTCAGAGGTACTCAGGTGTAGCTGCCAACCCTGTTTTGAACTGCATGTGCCAAAAAGGAAAAAACCCCTTTAATGACTCCAAAACCAAATAAAAGGTATCAGCTGATAAATATTGTCAATAAACCTGAGCCAAGACACAGGCTTCAGCAAGACTGCTTCTGGAAAAGAGCACAGGCAGCTGTCTCCCCAAGCTACTTTAGAAGAGTAGGAAGGATACAGTGAGGGTTTCCACTCTTGCAACTGTGCAAGGAGTTTTTGTGTCCCTGAATCAGAACTCTCCCATTACAGAAATTTATATGGACACAGTACAGATGTGAGCAGCTATGGCAGGCTTAAGACAGCAAGGAAATAGATCCATGGCAGACATATGTGGAGAACTACTCTATCAGTGCATGTTTGCTGTAGGTTTGGCTGAGCTTCCTTGATTCTTTCCTGTTCTGAGCTAATACCAAGGATCGTGGAAAATGCATACTGACAGATTGGATTTCCATCCCTGAGAAAATGACAATGTCTATAATAAAGAAAAAGACCTCTGAATATACGAATAAGCATCAACTGATTCAGGAATTCCTGTTTCACTATCTACTGAATAATGGTGCAATTAAGCAAGGGGAATCAGAGGATGTAATCTATCATGACTTCCACAAAAGATCAACTAAGTTGACAGGATACTTGAAAAAAAGTTTCTTTTGCAAAAGGAAAGCTTACAGAGGGTAGGAAATTAGGGTAGGATATAACAGTAACTTTTCAGTGTGGGAAGAGTCACTGTTCAGATCACCACCTAAGCCTTGGTGCTGATATGAATTTTGTTCAGTATTCACCAGTGTTTTAAAGAGATAGAAAATGTAGGGCTGTTCAGCTGGGACAGAAAGGCAGGAGGGTGTGTTTGGGTTATGTATCATTCAAAAGTTTGCAAATAAGCTGAATGCAATACAATAGTTCACCCAAATTCTACAATACAAAAATTGAGGGACACTGATTTAAAAAGGTGCTTCCCTACACAGAACAAAGACTGCTGCTACTTTTTGCCAGGAGGTGAGAGTAGTTGCAGGGACAAAAAGGGATTCCTTGGAGTGCTCCAAAGGGCAGGTAGCTCCTTAGCCTGGGCCAAGGGGCACCTTGGTGTCTCTGTGGCTGGAATATCTTCAGCAGCCCTGGGGTGGGGTGAGGGAGCCCAGCCAACCAACTGTTCACCTGCAGATTTGACACTCACTTTCTTCTCCAAACATGGTGTGTTCTTTGGAGAAAGAGTATGAGAAGAGAGAAATGTGATTAGGGAAGACATGTAATGAAAATAAATAGTCAAGCTTCACTTGCACAGGCATTCCTAAATTAGTTTTGTATCCTCATGCTGTGACTTTGATTTAGTGGCAGAATTTTGTCCTGGCAACATTGATGTTTTTGGTTTTGCTTGTGAAAACACATCTTTTTTTTTTTTTTTTTTTTTTTTACCTAATATTCCTTATTTGAATTCCATAAAGGATCCCCAATTAGGGCTCAGATCCATTTTGATTCTAAAAGACTTTGCTTGTCTTGCTTCCTGCATGCTTTATAGTCTTGGAGAACACATTTCCCAGAAATTATTCTTTGTGCAAGGCTGTCATTTGGCCAGAGAACTCTACTGCAAGTAGAATGTGGTGAGAAAAAGGAAAAAAAGTCAATTTTTATTTCACAGATCTTTAACTAGATTAGTCAATAGTAGTTTTAGAGCTAAAGGTGGTTTTACTTAGTCGCATTTGCTGTAAGGAATAAAATATTTAGTATATGGAAAACCAGAAGGTTATTTTAATTAAGAGCCTCTAAAATGGGAGAATAATAGGAGAAAGTTTGAATAGGAGGAAGGGGAGGAGGAAAGAAGTGCACTAACCATGGGGCACGTGGGGAGAGCCAGAAGGCTAATACAATTTTAAAGATATTTTTCATTTGTCATTATCCAATGAAAAAATGATGTTAATGTACCACCAGAGAGACAGGAGAGCGTGGGCACTGAGCACTTGAAGTGCTTGTGCCACCCTTGTCTGAAGCACTGGCAGAGGCCTTGGATGTGTTTGGTGTGGCCTTCACTGTGTTTGATCAATTCACTTCACCTTGTTTGTCCTCAGCTCACAGCACATGGGTATTAACAGAGTAAATCTGCTCCTGCTTTCCAAAGCTCAAATATGACTGCAATGAACAGAGCAAGACAGCAAATGTTGCTCCTCAAATCTGCACTTTTGTATCTAAACTGAAGGGAAGTGAAAAGGTCTCTCTTACCACAGATACCCCATTATCTGGTTAGTGATCAAGTAAAAATGACTTCATCTTATTTAGCAAGACAGATCTTCTGTGTGTATTTAGAGCCACATTTTTACAGTGATAGAAAAGGTGTCCTAATATTTTATGTTCCATTATTTTGCATCTACAACTAAATTGCTGAGTGCATTAAGCCCAAGAGAGCAGGGAGAACACCCTCCCTGCAGCTAATGGGTGATTCTCAGCACTGGGTGACACTGGTGTGCTAGTTTGCTTCTCTGGGGATCATTTTGAGCGGATGATCAGTAGCAGCCTGGCTTCTAAAGGCTTCTAGATGAGTCTACAGCATGAAATCACTCATCCTTCAGTACACCAGCAGCTTCTCTGATGACACAGCAGCTGGATTGTATTTGCCTGTGTAAGAAAATGTCTTAGCTGGTCCTGCTACTCCTCTCTGGCACTCTCACTGAGTGCCAATGATCAGCGTGAGCATTTTCACCTGGCTCTTACTGTAACTATTAGTGCACACATGAAAAGAACATGGACTGGTGCTATGAGTGAGTGTGGGGGGTGTGTGGTGTTACTTGGAAATGATTGTCAACGCTGAGCTCCTAGACCCATTTGATAGGAAGTAATGCTGGAACTACCACAGAACACTTCATGTGATGCAGTTCTTCTCAGTACATACATTTGTGCAGGAATAATAATAAAAAGTTTGTTGTTTCTCTTCAGGCAATAGTACTAGGACAAATTTCCCAGCATAAGACAAGCGTGCTTGTGTCAATTAATATAACTGAAAAATTGAGGCATGAATCTGCCCCAGTTTCACTTAGGAACCTGAACTTGCAAGAAAAGGGTTCATTCTGATGGTGTTCAAAGGCACCAACTTCATTAAATCTGCCACTTATGCAGTTTTAGTAAAATTACTTCATCTGAGGGATAACAATGTACAATTTAGGCAATCTGGGCCTTCTCCATAGGAAATAGGTAGCAGATAGTGTTTTCTGTGTACCAGATTGTGTTTTCTGTGTACCCTCTAAAGCTGAAGAAAGACAGGACCTGCCACAGAGTGGTGCAGAGCACCTATTAGACACCTGATGCTGGATGGCATGGAAGCACTCCAGGGGCAATCAAAAGTTAATACTCAGCCCTGCCTCTCGTAAGTTAGTACAACAACAACTCCCCCACCTCTCCAAAACCTCAAATAAAATGCCCTAGAATAACAGAGTCTTAAATATTGTCTGTGAAATCTGGAAGGGTCCTCCAACTTTGATAATCTTACTACTTTGGAGATGAAAACAGTTATTGTTGCAATGTATTAGGAATTGTCTGTTTGTTTACCTTTTTTCTTCCTTATTGCTTGTCCTTCTGAGAGATAGTCTTTTACCAACTGTTAATGCAGGAGATTGCACAAGGATAAATAAATTGTATAGGTAAAGAGATACAGGTGGCTTACATGGCTGTGCAGTCTGCATTTGGAGGTAGATTTAGACTTCCCCTTAAATATGCTCTCACATCTGAGGTTACAGAACTGCATAGCATGGCCCCTGCCAGCACACCAGAATTTGTTGCTATTCCAAAATAATAGTAATAAAACCAGGGTGTATCATAATGACTTGAAAGCCAAGAGTTGTACATGTTTTATCTTTTCCATTTCTGAGGTTTAGGGTTTCAAGCTTTCTCTCTCCAGCCATTGTGGGTGAGATGCAGTATTAGTTTTCAGAATTTCATATGGAAGAAGGAGATGAGGCACTTAAAGTAAACACAAAGCATTGTGCAATTTTTCACTAGAGTAAAGACACCTAAGTAAAAAAAAAAAAAAAAAAAAAAAAAAGAGAATAGCTACATAACTAATTTCCTGATGTGGTTTGGGTCAAAATACCCCCTCTATGTCAAAGTTTTGATTTATAGACCTTGTCCTGTATTAGTGAAGTGGGAGCTGATGCCTTGCCAAAGCACCTGGCCCACTGCTTTCTCAACCCATTACTTGGTGTAGCTAACTGTGACAAATGTGGCTGAGCAGGTGGGAGAGCAGCAGCAGCCCCTCCTCGCAGTCCTGGCCTGATTTCCTTCATGCCTCTTACACTGGCTGTGCAGGAGTGGAAACAAATGCTCACACATTGCGGATCACTGTCGCATGTTTTCAACAGTGAACTGGGAGGGATAACAAATACTAACTTTAAACTTAGCTAAGAGAGAGGGAAATATCTATACCTGAGAAAATATGTTGACTAACACTAATGTTTTTGACAATCACTGCATACCAACACTGCATTCTGGTCAGATTTTCAAACATATGTCACCAGTGCTGTGTAGATATCTGCAGCCCATCTCTGCAGAAAGAAGCAGTGAGCTATAAGCAGCAAGGCTCCTTGTGAAGGCAGAAGTACCTAACGAGCTGGGGAGTTTTGCTAGCTCCCTACTGCTTTTTGCTCATGCCTGATGGATGGTTGTAGATCCACTGGCAGTTCTCCAGACCAGCCTTGGCAACCATGTGGAACATATTATCCTCTTGGGCAGAGCTGCCAAATCTGTTCCAACCTTTCCACTCAGCTGTAAACCCAAATGCTTAAACACAAATCACTTACACGACAATATGCTCTATTGTAAAAAATTCCATAAAAGGCTGGAAAGGATACCGGTGGATTTATCCTCTCCACAGTTAGGATCATTTGGTCTTTCCTGTTCCAAAATGGTCACATTTATTTATTTATTTCCTTATGGGTATTTGGATGCCTTACATAAAGACCAATCAAATACATGGAACTGAAGTGATAACAAGCCACTTAAAGGTTTCTAGGGAGACAGCAAGAAATTTACCTTCACCTTCTGCTATAATGCTTTCTCCAGACTTCTTTTGTTCTGTGTTTTCATGCATCAAAGATGTAATCTCCATTAACAACAGACACCTCATGTAAGACACTGATAACTCAGTCTTACAAAATTTTTGCCTGGATAAACAGCTTGGCATTTTTAAAGAACTTTCTGCTTTTCAATTCATTTTGTCATGTTCTTTTGGAGTCATTGCCATAATATATTGCAGTAACCTCAAGCAACTTCCTTCCCTAGACTGTGCAATCAAGTTTTTAAGTATGGTAAAGCCCTATGAATTGTACTACTTGCACAATCCTATGCAAGTTTCTTCCCCTAATGGCCTTACATGCATCACCAGATAGCGTCCTTGAAATGAAGCATTATTTGACATCTCTCTTTTAATATATCATTAGTAGAGCTTATGCTGTGTTGGCTATTCTTCTTGTAACACTTGGGTGATTTTCTATCCTAACAAAATGGACTTTGTGTCTCTTCAATTTTAGTCCCAGGGTCACATGACTCATTTCTGTACTGTTTTTATGTGGACATCTATGCAAGGAAGGCCCTGTCTGCAATAATTTCTTCTATCTGGTTACCTAAGGAGATTGTTGATTCATTGACTGTGTCATTCAATAAGCTTTTAATGACTCATGGATGTGATTTGCACTCTATGAATAAGATGAGAGAAGTTCTGAAACAGAACCTCAAGATATATATGTCAGCAGAAATTAAAGATATGAGCACTCTACCTTAAGGCATCATTAAAAAGGGTTTAATTTTATTTGATTTTGAATTTAGGGCACAGGCCAATGAAAATTTCATTAATTTGTATGCTGTGGGAACTACATTTGCCAAATTGATTTGAGGGATTTGCATAATATGATGGCCTCAGAGCATCATATGGGGCCCAAACCTTGATTTTCATCCCTTTTGAAGCAGAGCACTTTTTCCTTTTCATACTGCCTTGTCTATTTATTCATGTCTTACAGCTTAGTTATTACTTAGACTATAAAAAATATCTACCAACCAAACACAGTGTTATTATTGCTTCCATGTTATTATAGCTTCCAGCATTGTTAGCAGAGTTAACTTTAAAAAGTGATTTTTTTTTAATGTTCAACTCATTTCCTTATGTTGATAAATATGGAGATATAGAAAACTTTAACTTTGGGGAATATCTGTTCTTCTAAAGATCTGCTGCTAAAGATGGTTTGAATCTATGGCTCAGGGTTAAGGTAAGATGTGGTTATGGTGGAGAGTCCAAATGTGATAAAACTTCAGAATGCTGTTGCATCATGGAAGCAGGGAGATAGCAAGTTCATAATCATGGAAATAGAGGATGACAACAATAATAATGTGGGATAAATACAGATTTATGCCATAGCTCATTAAAAACTAATTGAATGCAGGAATTTTTGTCTAACTGTCACGTGTGGTGGTTTCCACTGCAAGACTTATTGGAGTAAATGGCCTTAAAATTTGAGAATAGGGAGAATGGTGAGTTCTCCATACCACATGGTCCTATCTCTTCACAGGAACTCCCAGATATAGAGGTATTGACTCATTTCTGCCTCAGCAGGCTTTGCCCAGATATGCACATGTCCTTCTCCAGCTCTTGGGGAAGGCTGCTTTGTCCACTGATTCTAATACAAGTCACATTACCAACCATCAAGTCACCTTTTCCTAAATTGAATTAATTCATTAATCTAATGTGCTTCTTCCTGCTGTAATTCAAGTTATGTCTTTCTCTCTCTAAACTTTTCTTCTCCCAGGCTTTCTCAGTCATGTTTTGCTGTTTACCAATTTCATTAGTCTTCCAAACTTCTCTGGAAATTTCTGACTCTTCCGGAAGGTCCTGTTACTGCAGTCTCCATGGGCATCTATGGTTCTGGTTTATTCTATCAAACCTTTAAACCTCCTTTTCATTCTGCACTTTTCCTCTACCTTTCACTTTTATTTCACTTAAGCCTTTTCACTTTTTATTCAGAAGTAAATGATCTGAGCTTGGTGGCTTTTAAAGTCCTTCAGACAAGCTATCAAAAGGCAATTTGAACTCAAACAGCAAATTAAAGTTTAGCTTTTAGTTTTATTCCTTACTACCTAGCTGGTTCCAAGAGATGAAACACCAATCAGGAATGTACATTTACTTTCAGATAATTTCTTCCTGATACTGTAAATTTTCTGGTTTTGTTTGTTTGTCTGGAACCCTTGACTTCAGCTATATTTTTGTAGAAGACAGGAAACAGGTCTTCTGTTGTGTTTGTAACCTGAGAATATAATAATTTCTTAACTCATATACTCTATTCCAGAAGCTCTCTGGTGACCAGAGCCATCAGGAGCAGACGTACCAGCAGCTATCTGGTTCCCAAGTCGTCCATCAGAAGTTTCCCCTTGGCATCACTGTCACTTGACATTGTCATGAAGGGGACCATGATCCCATGAGCCAAAAGCCTTGTGCATGTGAAAGAGAAAAGCTGGGAATGCCTGGGAGTCTGAAACCACTTTTGAAAATTTAATCATAAAAAGTAAGCCAATATGTGTTCTGCAGAAACCAGACAATTCTAAGCACATTACAATGGCCAAGCCATAGTAATTTTTCTTGTCCTGAACAGCTGCACAGTCTTCTTCCCACAGAAATAAAAATGGTAGGAAATATGCCATGGAACTTGACTTGATGTATTTGAATAACTGAAAACTTGATAGTGGTTGCAACAAAGCAAAGTATGTGAATATTATGAGTCCATTTTATGAAGACATAAACTGAGGGCAAAGGTTTATGACTTGTCAAAAGTAACACATGGCAGAGCAAGGGGTTCTGGGCCCTTACAAGCTGTACTCTTTACAAGCCTGCAAAGAGTGTACTAGTGCCTAACTCTTGCTATGTGGTTTAAACAGTATTAGTTTACATCATTTTTGTAGTGAATTAGTGCCCTAATTGCCCACTAGTAGTTGGGATTAGTTTTACTGGGCTGATTTTTGCTCTGGAGCTACAAATGTTTGACTGCTATTACTAACACACAGCTTTCTGTATGAGGTGATTCTGAGTCAGATTGAACACATGGGAAATTGTAACAATACCTTGGAATTCAACACACTCTTCCCCTGGTGTTTTGTTTCAACCTTCTCATGTTGTTCCTTGGCATTTGAATTGCTCTGGGTAACACATGTATATACACTCACAGGGGTCACTCACCACTGTAAATTGTTTATATTATACACAGCACTGTATTCATAAAGGGGAGAAAGAAATGTGTTTGAATTTATACATTTATTTTCTCCAGAGGTATACAAAACTCTTTCCATATTTCTGATGGACTAAAAATTTTCCACATGCTAACTGTCGCAAATACTGCATGAGGGAAGTGTTTTGAATCTGCAGAGATAATTTAAGTGAGAATTAATTTTGGCCAGGACAATTTATTACGGTATTGATCTTGGCCCTGCTTATGATCTTTCTTCAGCAAAAAGCTCCTGTGGTACAGACACTGCTTTTGCATTATATTGAAACTGAGCATTGGTATGAAAAGTCAGACAATAAGAGAACAGAGGAATTCCTTACCACACAGATTCCAGATCCATCAAGGCATCTGTTTGCATTACCATTACAGTTGCAAGGGGAGCATTTTCCTGAGCTGGTACGATAAAATCCTTCTTGGCATCCCTGCAATGAGAGAAAAAAAAAAGTGTTTCCTATGCATATGTGGCTGGAGAATTAGGTTTGGTGAGAGGAGAGGAAAGCAAGGCTACAGCCATCAGGTCTCCCCAGAGCACAGTGCACAACCCCTCCATAGCAGACCACACACACACACTGCTGAACTTGACTCTGTTCTTTCACTCTGTCCTGGTGCTTGGTTTTTTGCCTCAGAGTGTTAAAGCTGTCAGCATTCCTGCCTGTGTCCTGTCCCTGACAAGCTCTGGGTGTGGAGCTGGCAGATTCTTACTGCATGTTGTACTAGAGGATGATCCTTATTTGGTAAAGAAGGTGTATTTATAGAAAAGGAATAGCTTTTACTGAAGGAAAAGAAGAGAAAAGAAAAGAAAAGAAAAGAAAAGAAAAGAAAAGAAAAGAAAAGAAAAGAAAAGAAAAGAAAAGAAAAGAAAAGAAAAGAAAAGAAAAGAAAAGAAAAGAAAAGAAAAGAAAAGAAAAGAAAAGAAAAAGGACAAAAGCTTTAGAAAATTTACTTTACATCAAAGTTTTGATGAGATTTGGATTAATAACCTATGGGAAACAAACATACTTACAAAGATCAATGCCCTTTTGAATAAATGTGTGGCTTTGCCTGTTTATATAATTTAGTAATTTTGATAATTTACCAGAGCTAACCAAAATGAAAAAGAAATTTTAAACATCTGGATCACCTTCTTTTGAATAATAATTACAGCAATAATATAAGGAATCAGAAATACAAAGCTATTAAGATACCCTTCAAAGACTGAAAAATAAAAAGAAAATTAAAGTGGATAGTTTTTCTTGTGTTGAGTATAAATTCTTGTTCTTCGCTGAAGAACTTTTCCCTCATTATGCAGAGCTGGTGAGATGTACACAGGCTGATCTCATCAATAAACTCTGTTAGCTCAGGTACCGTGTGTCACCCTGCTCGCCCTGTCCAGTCTCTCTGTGTCACATGTATTATGCCAGATTAATGAATTTTTGGATTCTAAATTTCTCACTCTTGTGTAAGTCTTGCAATATTGTTGCAGAGCTGATGTAAAGACACTGGCATGTCATTTAGTGCTCCGAAAATTATTTGCCACACCAGTGATTTGCCAACAGTGATGTTTCTGCTATCACTTACAAACAGCATCCCTGAGGTGGCTGTTAGAGCTTAAGGTATGCCAGACTTTCCTGTAATATTTTTCGTGGCTCTCTGTACAAAACTTTTTTTATTCTGTGGCTCTTGAGGTCACCTACCCTTGAAAAAAGTGGGAAAAGTGTAAAGTTCAAATAACTCAGAAGGGTGTGTGTCTTGCATTTGTATGAGCTAAGAGGCTTCTTATTGTAGTACTCTGATCAAATCAGGATTAGCTTTCCTTTGTATCTTCCTATTCCTTACTTTTCTGGGTTGCCCTCAAATCAAGGATGAGGTATTTTTCTGCACTGTGTAGAAAAATAGCTTAGCACCTGTAGTTTCTCATGCCCAGGTAAGCTATGGCAGAACAGCAGGTAAGCAGTACCAAATGCAGACCCTGACAGTGATACCTTCCTACCTGCAGAAACTGGCCTGTGAGCAGCAGTGCCAAATGTCCCTGCTGGTGGCTGGGGCTAGCCAGCCCTGGCACCATGCTGTGACCTCGTCACTCCTGGGACCTGCACTCACATGTCTGCATTGGGCTGCAGTTACAGCTGGGGAGCTCTGGGTAGCAAGAGCCAGCAATCCTGAGTCTTGGCTGCGTGTTAACTTCCATTCCCAAGTGTGGCTAGGTCCAGCCAGACAGGCTGCTCGCTTAGAAAACAACATCTTAGGAGATGACTAACAGCAGGCTTTAAAAATGAGGTTTAGAAATTAATCACTGGTCCCATCTTATCCCAGAGAGCTCTGAGAAGTGGAGATGAACATAAATGGAAAACTCAGTTGCCTTTACCATTCTTGTGCACAGAATTTTATCTGGTTTGTTTTGGAAACACTTTTTTGATAATAACTCCTAGGAGGCAAAGTCTTCAGACCACAGACTCTTTGGGACAGCAGAAATACTGTCTATTTCTACTGCTTGTTTCTTTCAGTTGTTTAGTCTTTGCACAGCGGTAGGACTGGCTCCCGCCAGACTAAGGATTGCAGCTCAATGATTACACCACACACTGTGGAAGGGAGACAGTTAGTTTCTAAATTGAAAACAGACTCTTGTCCCAATGTCTGCCTTTGCAATATTTCTTTCCACCCATACAGATCTAAAGCTTGTTATATTCTCTGATGAACAGAGCTGGTGGGTGGTCCTAGCTGCGCTCCTCTAGTGTCTGCCCAAAAGCTTTCTTGGTTTTGCAGGTCTAAGCAAAATGATTTTTACTTATGATAGTCAATATGGACAATGGAAATGTTGGAATGCTTGTAAAGGTGTCTATGAAAATCCTTTAGTCTGCCATAATGATAATCTCATTTATACTTCAACTGATGGTGTGCCTGCACTGCAGCCACGAGAGAGCTTCCATCCTGTCCACACACCCAGCAGTAAGAAGTTAGTGCAGGTCAGTGCTACATCATTGGTTTTAGCATTAAGGGTAAGGGCTGCACAGACTTTGCTAAGGTCCACTGGGAAGCAGTTTACCTCCTATTATTAGCAGGCACACTTCTGAGTTCCTTAGGACATCTGCCTCGAGTCTGGGTCCCTCTATTTTCATTGTCAGAGCCCCACTTCAAAATGAGATGTGGGGAAGTCATCTGGGTATCTTTTTCATAGCTTTTCCCCCCCATGTTATTCAATTAATCACAAAAACTTGGAAGGTGCTGATGCTCACTATTTTAAAACAGTACTTTAAACCATGGGATGTATCAATGTAAACCAGAAATGAGATATTGACAATCAATGGTATGAGGGACAGGGGAATGAAGGGAAAATGGGATCCAGACTTCCTTTGGGCTCTGAAGTTTTCTCAGGCATTCTCAATTATTCTGATATATTTTTGTTGCTCCTTGCCCTACTAGCGATAATGGAGTGATTGGTTGGTTGTTCCAGAGCTTGAGCCAACATCATATTTATAAAAAGAAGTGTCAGAGTGTTGAGCTAATTGAGGGATTCAAATTGCTGAATGTTCTGGAAGCACAAAATTATTGCACACAAAGCAGAAACAGGACTGGAACAAAATGGAAATACCCTCCCTGTAAAATAGTTATGTAGGCAATTGAGTGCGGGACATTTCCGTCCACTGTCTGTTTCTGAATGGTGAAGACAATTAGAAGGCCAAAATCTTAGGTCTGCTTTAGCAATTATGTCTTCACAATTATTAGATATTTTTTTTCCCTGAGGGACAAAGTTTGTTCCAGTTCAAGTTGAAAAGTCCAATCAAATCTTGGCCTTGCTGATCTCCTGAAAAATCTCTGCACCCGTGGGGCATTTATTCCCCTGCTCCCGCCCTGCATCTGGGTTGAATGATTGCATGACTTAAAAACAAGAACCAGCTGCATGCTGAAAGTGCTGGGGAGCCTGTAGCAATTTTCTGCTTCTTCAGACCTTTCTGCTGGTCTGGGTGCAATATGGGACTGAAGATGGAAGAAAATTCACATACACAGAGTATGAATTTACTCCCATATTATATTCAAGCAGTTCCATCAATTTCATTGTAGCTGTTCCTGATCTGCACCGGCAAACTGAGGGCAGAGCCAGATCCCCCATTCCTTCCTTGCTGCCAGCTCAGGAGTGGTGCAGCTGTGCTGGGGTGGGTGTTTGCTCTGAACCTGCCTCTTCTGGTTTGCTTTCCCCAAAAGAAGAATGTTGTGCTGGTAACACATGCAGAGCATTCTCTGTGGTCACATCTGCACTGGCCAGCTGAAGAAAGGCAAGGTGTGGTTTCAGGCCTTGATCTTGCTCCTTGACAGACTCTGATTTTCCTCCCAATGACCATGCCAGCTCAGGGCATGGTCAGTTTTTACAGGACTACCCTTCTCTGGGCAAGCACAGGGGGTGTTTCAGCACATGGACACAGGGTGTGTTATCCTGTTTGACTAGGAGGTCCCAACACTGCTTTATTCTGTACTTCAGATGTAGCTATTGACTCTCTCATCTAATGGTAAGAAAACATGGCATGTATCTTTAGTTAGTACTGGAAATTGTGACTTGTGAGTATGTAAACACACAAAAGCTCTCTTCCACAATAAAAGGCTCCCTTGGATCCGCACCAGTGCTTGTTATTTACAGAGTTTCCTCCCAAGTGCTGAGGTACACTAGAGCGTGTGTATTCAGGGTTAAATGGTCTGCATTTATAGACATTTAATGGACATTTCAGCTTGTGTTACATCCATGATGCTATTTTCAGTCTTGGACCAGAAATCCCATCACATCTGGTCCAAAAAATAAACCCCAGAAGAAAAAGATGGTGCTGTCCTCCCGGACCATTGTGAAAGAGGTGCACGTGGGGAACTGAATCTAAGGAACAGTGCTCAAAGTAGTTGCCATTGCACATCAGCTGCCAAGTCACTTCTAAGTTCAGAGCCAGTAAAGCCTTGTTTGTAGCTCTCAGCAGTGTTATGGTCTTTGCTGCTAAAGAGTGTCCAAAGGTGTGCTTCCTTCCAGGTCTCAGAAAGATCCTCAGGGAGCTGCATGGATGCTCAGGCATGAGGCAAAGGTCAAACATTATCGTATTACTTGGTAGAGTCTCACTACTGGAGAGAAAGGTCTGGTCAGGATATTAAAAGTCAATGCAGTCTGGGCACAGCAGAGCCTGATGAACTCATGGGGTCATGATGAAATGAAAACCAGCTTAATTAACATAATGTTCTAGATCTAGCTGCAAAAATACAAATAAGATCTATCCTGTATTGCAAACACTGTGTTTTGTGTAGAAGGGTGATTTTTGATGGCAAGAGGAGAAAATGCACATTATCTTAGTTTCTGGAAGCCTCCACACATTACTTCTTCATATAATTTAACCCCTTCTTCATAGGGGTTAGATTAAAGACTCTAGCATCATTTATGATATGCTATTCAAGTCTTAGAAACCGTTACTGATCATGTTCTTTTAGCCTTCAGTGGAAGAGAATATAATTAATTCTCATTACCTGTCATCTGATTCTGGCCTAGTACATACATAGCTATCTCTGCTCAAGCTGACATACCAGAGTTTGTTTACTTTCTTTATCTTGATGAAATTGAATTTGCCACATAGTTTAATCTTGAAAATATATTTGTGGATTCCAGTTTTCATTTTTCTGCAGTCCGATCTCTTCTGTAAAGGTAGTAAAAATATTATAAAAAGATATAAACCTAAGGAAGCCATAGTTTGAGGAGTGTGAAATCCAGCCTGAGAGGCTATCTCTCAGTCAAAACATTTATGGAGAACTGTGACACATATTGTAAATTATTTGAATAATAATGTTTATCACTTGACATAGATTGAGTAATAATTTTGGAACTGTAGGACCCTTAGAGGTCCCCATTGTCTCTTATGGAATGAAAGAAAAGAAAGCAGAAGAAAAGAAAAAAATTCTACTTGAACATTATGAAGCTTTTCTTCATAATCAGAACACAGGGAAAAGAAAACAGAAAAGTGTTGCTCCTCTGATATAACAGGCATCATATCAGCCACAGATACCTGTAAAAGTAGGACACATGGATAATTTAAGTCCATATTTTCAATGCATTGATGAAATCAATCAGACAAATTGAGTGGAGCAATGTCCCCTCTTGGCAGCTTCAGATCAATGTGTAATGTTTATACATATGGAAGGAACAGTTAAGAAAAACAGGTTTTGGACTCAAAGTTATATCAAATCTCTGAAACTCTATATCTTTTGCCATGTAGAGATGAGTGAATACTTGAAACCACCTCCATTCATTTTATAGTCTTTGTCTCTAGAGCAGAGACCAGTCTGCTAGAAGTACATGGCATTACCATGGAAACATCAGTCCTCTGCTCCTTGAGGACATTTCCCAATCCAACCCAAGCATGCTTGCTTTTGTTTATTTGTCTTTATAAGCACTATTTGAAACTGGCAGCTACAGTTCTGAGGCCTTTTTGAAGTTTGTTTGCTTAGGCCAACTTGAGATAAATAGTCTATTGGCCTTCCTAAAAATAAAGATGTTTTCCTGCTTGAATATCTCCCAGTACTTTCATTTATGCAATTGTTTATTAGAAATAGGAACATTAGAGAAACAAGCCTGAGAAAGCAGTCCTCTACTGTACATTTGATGTTATTTCAGTTTCTCTGGCTTCCTCAGAACAGGCGGGACTCTTTTCCAAAGAGATTGCTGGTTTTGATCACCTATAACAGGGACTCCACTTTCAATCCCCAGCCAAGAGCTCACAGAAACCTTGCCAAGCATTCGGCACTCAGCAGGTGTGTGTGAGCCCTGAAGGCAGTCCCAGGCTGAGGCCCTGAGGAGCTCTGTGCCCCGGCGCAGCGCTGAGCTAGCGCAGCTGGGGCCGCGCTGGTGTGAGGGTGAGCCGGCCTTGGCAGCTGCGTGCCTGAGCAGGGAGGCTGAACCACAGCAAGCTGGGACTCATCCACAGGGAGACTTCCACATGGGATGCCACGTGGCCAGAAGCCAGCTGGACACCCGTGGTGTGGTTTGATTTCTTGTATACGGAAATGGATCTAAATTCGGTCAGCTGGGCCTACTGCTCTCTCCTAACAGCGTAGAGGGACGTGCAGGGTGGCTCATGTGTAGGTGCCAGCCCTGTATACAAACTCTGTGTGATGAAGCCTATGGCACATGTCAGATGTGCTGTGGATTACAGAAGTGTCCAGGCTGCAACAGCTATGCCACAGATCTGGCCAAAGTGCTGGGCCCTGTGTCCTTGGAGAAGTGCAAAGTCTCCTCAGAGTCTGTTCCACAAGTCAGTATGTTCAGGTAGAGAAAGTGGACAGATATGAAGAAAATCTTGATGTCTGACAGATCCAAACAATTCTCTACATAAGTGCAGGGAAGATCTAGCCTAGAAAGAAGAATGACCCCATTCTAAGGACGCTTTCTGGGTCCTTCCAAAAGGCATGCTAAAAATAATGCTCAGCCAAATTTGGATGTAAATATACAAAGTGTTTGAATCCATGGACATCCTGTCTTAAAACCACTCTGGGCAGGCACAAAATCTATGGCTTATCATGCTTGGAAATCATTAACTAAAAAACTGTCTTCTTTACCTTGGATGGATATACAAATATACTTCTGGTATTTCATTCATTAAAAGATACTGAGGACAGCAACGTGACTTTCCCATCTGCTTTTCAGCTTGGGACATAATTGACTTCCAGTGCATTTAAGCATGGATTTTTCAAATCCAGTCTTCCAGCTGTAGATTGATGGTCATTTGACTGCTTCTTGCTCCCTGGGAGCAAACTAATAGACGTTTCAAATTCCTTAGGTCAAAGATGTGGTATTCATAAGCATAGACACAAAGATTTAGTTCTTCTTCAGCCTGCTGAGAAACTTTATGCAAACAAAAAGAGCTGTGATAACACTGTATCCCACTCTCCTGACCCTCCTGCCTTTGGTGACCTGCAGAAGAAACCTCTCTCCATTTGTTGCCAAAATATAAAACCCAGCAGATGGACAGAAGGCACTGTGTGCAACTCTAGCTCGGTGTCAGCCTCTGTACTGGTGTGCAGCACATTCAGGAGCCCTGGCTGCCTTACACAGCCAACATGCACTTTATTGACCACAGAAAAGGTGCTTAACTGCTGGAGGCTAAATTTCGGGTTGAGAATTCAGTATGCGTAGTTTTTAGGAGTATTTTTTCACTGGACAAGGGAGAACAGGATATACCTATATCTGCTCTGCAGGGCCCTGCTGCTGTCTGAGACATGCTGGTTTTTGCCCTGGTCCCAGAGGATTGGACAGACTTACATGTTCACTAGAAAACAAACGAACTGCACTTACTGCATAGGGTCAGCAGAGAGGAAAAACCTGAGTCCATCATAGATTGACTTTACTGGACTGATAAGGTGTTTATTAATTAATGCACTTTGGTGCTCTTTATACCTAGACTTTTCCACATTTTTGGATGAGGATCCCAGTGGTGCCAGCTCACCGGTTCTTGCTGCAAATGCTTTGGGACAAAATATTGACTATAGCTGAGAAACACTGCTAAGAAAATTTTGGGATGCATTTAAAGTTAGAACTCTGCTGTTTTTATGTGTGCCCAGGAGACAGTATATATTTTACAGGTACATGTATGATATCTGAGCAGTGTGCCTCAGCAGGCAATCCATCTTTCTAATTTGGCCTAGCTAACCATGAAAGGCTGACTAGCCACATTTCTTGACTAGGAGATAATAAATCACTGAACCCACCACCAGATGCTTCCAGCTGCCTCTGCATGGCTCCTGATTCCTGTTTTCCAAAATACTAGGCCCATGAGAGATAACTGCATGAAAACAGTGCTCATAGTATTATTTTCTATTTTGAATATTGTTTGGCATTGCTCCTCTTCTTCACAGTTTTTACTCTCATCTGTTTGACACATGAACACCAGACTGTTCATGAGCTCATCAGCAAAGTGCAATCAAAAAATGCAAAGTACAACTCTGCATTTTTTCACATAATACCTTGTAAGAAAGAGGCTTGACATGGTGGTCTTTGCCTCTCAACGGCTGAAAAGTTTGAGATAACAGATGGCTGTATTGAAACACTTTGATTTTTATTGCTCCTCCAACAATGCAAACCATGGAAGGGGGGTTGGGATTACATGATCTTTAAGGTCCCTTCAAACTCTTCACATTCCATGACTCTATGATCTGAGGGATCCTGAAGTGTATGACTCGGGGTAGAATTTGGGTAATTAAATTTTCTCTGCCTTGTTGTGTTCTGGTTTTTTGAGACACAAGGGAGAAAGCATTTCTAGAAGGTGTCCTAGGCCTCTTTATGTACAAGTACTTGATGACAGCTCTGATATTGTTTTGACTGTCATTCATGCTGCTGCCACATTTTTACAATAGTAACTATGTAGTTGTGAATCATTTGTTTATTAATTTCTTCTAGACCTTGTGTTCCCAAAATTTGTGTGGACTTGAATTTGCCAAACTATATTTGGGCAGTCACAATTTCCTCAGAAGCACAGTGAGTACTTGTAGCAATGAGGGGTTTGCTGCAGAGAGTATTTTCCAAGAAGTCTGTTTGTATGTTGTGAGGCATTGATCAAATCCATGGCTTCTCAGTTTGTATTTATAGCTCACCCTAGCTTTTATTTATAGGTTACCTTTTAGTCTTGTCTATATTATATGTCTCTCTTGTTGGCAACGAGGCTTGAATATCATTTAAACAGTCTTACAGTAAATGCCAACCAGATGAGATGATTGTTCATTGGCCCTTCTTGGGGGAGGCCTCGGTGCTTCTCCTGGGCTGTATCTATTAATGGAGCAACTGAACATTACACTGAAGAGTTTGGATCTCCACCTGCCCCTGTTGGCTCCCACAGCCATTCTGTTGTGGCCTTGTTCTCTATTCATGCTTGTGTCCTCCCTGTTCTGCTTTCCATTTGTCCTCCTACTCCTCTTCTCCTATCTTTGCTATCCCTGCCTATCCCTGCACCTGGTCCCAGCCACTCATCCACTTTATTACAGAGGCTTCACCTCTAATCTACAACACCTCCACAGCAATAGTTTCATTATACTGTTTGAAATTAACATAACATAAAATATTCCTTCTCACTGAACATCAAAGAAACTCATCACCTTGTTTCCATGCAGGAGCTGCTCTCTCTCTCTAATTATGTTCATAAGAATACTGGGACTCAAGAAAATACATTCTTCTGCCCATGTCTTGTGTGAAAATGAACATTACTCTTTCATTCTGTTCCTCAGTCAGTAAAATGGAATAATGACCACAGCCATGCGGAATCACAGAAGAGCTGAGGCTGGAAGGGACTTCTGGAGGTCGGCTGGTCCAAGCAGGGCTGCCTTGAGCTGATTATCTGGGACTGTATCCAGATGTACCCAGTGCAACCCATGGCAGAGCACACAGTGTGATCCCAGTGTCCCAGATGCACCCAGTGTACCCAAAAGGACACTCCTCCGAAGCTTCACGTCCTTTAAGAGAATTGGTCAGAACCACCAGGAATACTGAATATTCCCATGTGACCAGACGTTTTGGGTAGCTGTGTTTTGCTTATTCCAGATGTCTGCAGTGAATATACAGCTGTTTCTGGACCCAAGAATTTCTTAATGCCGTGCTGAAAGAATGTTTTTGGCCTTCAGCTAAACAGCCATAGTTTGAAGACATTTTAATGTGTGGACAGCACTGCTTGGCATTGTGCTGCCTTCCCCATTTTTCCCACCATTCTTTCTTAGGGCTAGACCTCACTCTTGCATTTGAGGGTGACTTTTATGAGTGACCTGCAATGATTTACTGCCAGAGCTTACCAGACATAGGAAAAAGATTAGTCAAAGAGTATAGAGAGAAAGAACTACATTTCAGTGATAAAATTTCCCATGAAAGCTTCAAACTAAATATGTAAGGAAGCTTTTCAGATATTTAAGGAATATATGTTTTTTTTTTTTTCATACAAGGAAGGAAACATGAATATGGAAAAATATTTGATATAGTTGTTTTTTTAAAATATCATCTGTGGTATTTGTTTCTGTTAAATGCAATGATGAAAGCATTTTTCTCTTATCAAAAAAACAAATTAAGAGCAGGAGCTCTTATTTAAGGTACAAAGAACATTAATTCTGCTGGTAATTTCCCCTTTATCTGTCCTATTATTTTCTCTTAATTTATTCCATGCATCTTCCTAGACCAGGCCTTGGCTAACGAGGAGATTTCTGTGAATTTTTCCAACCACGGAGGTAAACTATAACTAATTTTAAAAATAAAATGCCCTGATGGTGCCCTTTCACAGAGTTGTCATGCTTCACTCTAAGTTATCATTTGAAGAAATAAATTGACTTTAAATTCCCAGACCGTGAGTAATAAATTCAAGATTGCCTTTGTACATATAAATCCCTATGGAGTGACATTTCAGAAGGATCTTTGTCTTCCTCTGGAGAATGAGGCCCTCAGAAGTGAATAACTGACCTGTTGGCCAAAGTTCTACCATCAAAGTAGTCACAAAGAGAGAGAGACAGAAGTTCTGCTCTCCACCATGAGGTACCCCAAAACGTGCAGGCAAAAGGGGACATCTGCTCTGCAATTTTATTTATTCTCTGTTGATTTTTTGCTAAATTTATCTGAGCTTTGAAGCCTTGCAAACTAGAGAATTAAAAACAAACAAGCTTTACACCAGCTTCCCCTAGGCCTCCAAGCTCTATTTATAATTTCTATAAGCCTTCATTACCTCTGGTCTACTGTATCAAATTCTTCCTCTGAAGAAAGGTCACATTCTAACTATTATTACTGAAGAAATGAATTCAGTGTGTGACATCACAGCTAGACAGTTAATTACTCAGTTTAATAGGACACTACAGCTGTTAGGGAACTGACTGCATGCAAAAAGCCACTCTGTAGTATTTACCATTTCAAAGGCAGAAACCTCATGCAAATTAGCCATTTGCAATTTCAAATTTATTTTTAAAACTTTAAACATTCCTGAGAGGAACACATTTTTTAGCTTAGTCTCCAAATCAATGTTTATGATAGTTTTATAATAAGCACCCTGGTGTAGTCCATTAAATCCCTATATTTTTCTTTTAAATTCCTGACACTGTTAACTGTGAAATATTTATTATTTCCTGTGTTCCACTGATGTTGTAAATTAGAAATTAACCAGAAGTTGGTGAAGAGATTTGGGCACAATGCTGGTAATCTTTTTTTATCCACTTATCTTGACAGGTATCGCTGTTCTAATTGCATTTAATGAGACTGCAAGCTAAGGTAATAATTGCACACTAACAAGGTTTGTGTTTTGTTATTTAAATTACAAATGTTAAAGCAAATTCTTTCCTGCTTAAATTGTCATTCAGTTGAGCCCTCCAATATTTTTGCATATTGTTATTTTTAAATGAAATTCTCACATGAGATAGCTTTGATAAAATACCTCAATGAGTGCATTTGCCATAGATCTGGGCAAATTATTGGAGTGTTCTGGATAAGTGATATGAAATGGTCATTAAATGTGCAGCAGTGTATTTTTGTGAATCTGAGTAATTTGAATCTTCAAACACCAAAACAACAACAAATAAAGCAGAGACACTGGTTGTGAAAATACAACGTTTTTCAGTAAATGAACTGCTTAACAAGTGGTGAAACAAATGAAGCATTATTTTCTGTTACTAGTGTCCTTTCTGTCATCCCCTGTGCATGGATCTCAATATTGTTCCTTTTTTCCAGCATTCCCAGTGATGCTCCCACCTGAGAGCACAGGGCTGGTCTGGAGCCAGGCACACCATGTTTGGCCAGTCTGCAGCTGCTGAAGAGTGCATCTGACTATTGAATTTAGTCTGGTTTTCCAATTGTTGCTGTCCTAAACAGCGACTAAACACTACAAGTTCTCCATCGTTTATATATACAGAGGGGTTGAGCCCTCCTCAGAATTTACTGGAAAAGTTGTGGTTGCCTTAAGGGACACAGGACAAGACACTAACTTCAAAATTTTTAACTTGAAAACTTCACTTGCTGACTTATCCATGACAATTTGGATTATTTATGTATTACCTGATGAATTATCAACTCATCATCTTCCAAAAGAGAAGTTTATTTCAGATGATAATAAAGGACAGGTTATGAAGCTGGTGGAAACCTTCTTCTCAAAGTTTTACGTGCAAAAATCAGAGATCACTAAAACTAAAACTAAAACTAGCAAGACTGAAAGTAGTTAGTAGTAGATAAAATCTGGCTAGCAGGAGGTCACAGAAAAAAATGTTACCTCCATTTCTCCCCATGGCATGGTAGAGCTGGCAGTCAGAGAGACAGTGAGTGTGGCTAATTGCACATGGGTAACCTCCAAACCAGTAAGCAAAGCAGAGCTTGGCACGCAGAAAAAAATGACAAGGAACCCTTTCCCCAGCCCACTGTCACTCTGTATTCTGATTCCTTGGGTGGGCTTGTGTGAGCCTCCACTGCAGCAGTGACAGACAGATGGGGACTCCCAAAAACAAGAAACAGCTGAAAGCCAGACGGCTTTATGCAGAACAACAACATTATCTTTTACCTTGACTAAGTAATTGTATTAAATTTTTTAAAAATTTCCTGTGTTGAAAAAGTTTCCAGACTGTTATCCCTTCCCCAGTTCAAGTGGAAAACAAACTGCCATTCAGCAACAGAGATGGGGTTGGATCCAACATAAACATATCTCAGCTAGGCATTCTCCATAGAACTGCACAGTCATTTTTTCCATATACAGTGGGAAAGACAAAGCCTCTGCTTAAAAGGCATTCTCTCAAAAGGGGGAGGGCTGAAGTGTTTTAGCTGTCTGGAACCTGGCTAAGAATCAGATATTACTACCAGTCTCTAATTTACTTATTAGTACTGCCACTGAGTGAAAAACTTAGAAGATGCTTGCTGTTGGAAATAGAAAATCTGCACTTGAAATGGTAGCTGATTGATTTTCCTCTTTCAAAAAAATGCCAAGTTTATTCAATTTACAGGAAAAGGGATAAACCTATGTTATTTCCTCATTAACCACCCTCCACCCAGTCCCCACTTACATGAAATGTACATTCTGAGTCATTGAGTCTCTCAGATAAGTGAGACATAATCAGTTGACAAACCACAGTACTCCCTGAGAGATTTACAGATAGAGACAAAAATTTTCAAGGGATGAAAAAGAAAAGTGGGCTTTAAAGCAAGTACTAATGTGCTTGTGGGACACTGTTAATACTGAGAGGGTAAATCTCAAGCTTCAATTCCCCCCTTCCAGATTTCTAGTATTTCCTGGTTTGATTTTGCATCTCTTTGAAATGTTGGAATCACAGCAGAGAGGAGCGGTGATCTGCTTGACCAATAGCCATAGCATCAATTAAAAGCCTGTTAGAAAGAAACCCAAGCCAATGTGACAATCTTGAAAGATGAAGAGAAATAGCTTTCATCCTTCTCTGCCTCCCAAGGGTAGCCCAGCTATGGACAAGGCAGACAGCTGCTGGGGATGCTTGATGGGAAAATCCCATGTTTCTGGGCAGTTCTCAGATATAAGGCTTTCCCCCTGGATTGCTTTAGCACTTTGCAAATGTGTGGGAAGAGAGTAAGACAGCCCAGCATGGTTAATTTTGTACTGCATGCCACACATTCAGGATGAAGCTGGGCAGAGGCTGTGCTCTGAAAGGAGAGGGGAAGAGCCAGGGATGGGGAGAAGAGGTAACCTGCCTCTATATCTCAATGCGTCTGGGCTTGTTTCATCATAGACATAGTCTGATAATGAAGAAATAAATTTTCTGTTGGCTCAAAGAGAGGGAAGAATTAATGTATCAAGAGAAAAACAATTTCTTTTCTCACCCCTCACAGAAATCTATCACCAAACACCCTGAATTACCTGGTGCCTTAGAAACCCTGTTGAACCTCTGCAGACTATCCTTGCCATTGGCTGGAAGCAGAGAGCCACAGAAAACCACAAACTTGCAAAAGGCCGGGCAGGGTATGCTAATTCCCTGACCTCACACCATGTCTACACCTCTAATACCTGCTCACATCCCCCTGAATGGATCTGTGCCAGGTACTGATGCTCTGGAGACCTTGCCAACCCTCAATGGACCAGGCTGTGTTAGCCTTTCTGGGCCATGAAGGATTCTAATAGTAAGGGTAGGGAGGGTTATGTTATATTTTGTGCTGCCAGATTTTGTTTTTATTATTTTCTTTTTTTGGATACTGGATCTGGATAAATGCTTCCTTTCACAAAGTGCTTTTGAGGAAGGGTCCCTGGAGCCAGGAGTGGGGAGCACATCATAAGGGAGTCATGAATGGCAGGCTCTCTGTGTTCTCTGTGGGCTAGCATCCAGGCTCAGAGGTGGAAAACCACAGAAGGAAACCCTAGGACATACTGGCCTTGCATTAGCCTTGGCAGAAAGGTCTGCTAATCTCTTGCCACTTGGAAGGTCTTTCATAAAAGAGTAAAAGATCCATTGTAGGGTGGGAACTGGTAACAGAGCTCAGAAACTATCTGGTTTAGGTGCTGGTTCTATGCAGCTACTTTTCCTGTAGTTACACTGGCAGCAATGGTCAAAGATTGAATGAACTAATTTTTATTTATTTTCTTGGGTAGGCAGAGTCAAACAGTGGTCCTGAGTATTACAGTTTTAGTTAAAAAGTCTATTTTTACAGAACATATTGAAAGCTGTTAATACAGTTAGAGTATTTTTTTCTTGTAATTATTAACTTATGTTTCAAATTCATTAAGGTGTGCCAGTTCCTCTCATACTCCCTGTCTTCCATATGCCATGACCTAAATATTAACATCATAGTTGTTCTTACAGTCTTGTAATGTTGGAATCGTAATTTCTAAAATAATTTTCAGAGCCTTCTCTCATTCTTTGACTCTTGAATGCTGTGGGGTTTAGCACTGTTTCTTGTTGGTTTCTCACAAGAGAAAAAAAAAAGAATTCTAGTATTTATGAAGTATTTATTTCAAGGAAATAACTATATAAAGAATTGCAATATACAGCTAAAAAGGAATTACAAAGCTAGATCATATTTACTATATTTTAGTCAATCTGTTTTCATTATCAAATACACACTTTATGTATCCTGACTGACAGTTAGGAAAATCTCTTTGAGATTTTAATGACAAAGAATTAGATTTCAAAAACTTTGGAGCTCTAACAGCTTTGTGTATAATGCTATTCATCAGTTGTTGAATCTTGCATTAGGATGCATAACCCAAACATCCCCAGCTCATGGTGCTGTGTGAAAATGGACTGGGATGAGATCCAAACATTCAAGAGTACCAATTAAAACATAAAACCTGAAGGGTCTATATTTTGGTGTTTGAAATAGAAGTCCAGAAGCAAGTTGTAAATGATCAGTGGCAGCTTATATTTTACTCAAAAACTAGACCTCTTTTACACAGCTCTTGAACACTAGAAGCTCTAATCGCTATCAGTTTAAATCAGGCCAAGTTTTCCTTCAGAAAGCAGTTCTTTCATTTCTTCTCATGCCCCCTGGAAAAACTGGACTTTTAATTCCTTCCTTGCTTCCCATGTTGTGAATAAGAGCGGGCATAAAATGCCTTTTATTGGTTTTCACAGCCCAGAATAAGCCTTAGGGCACTTGCCCAAAACCTTATGGGAATACACTGCAGTGGAATTTGAATTTTGTTTTCTGGTGGGTGTTTTACACATCTTCTTGAAATGGAGAAAACTTCCAACAGAGCATCTGCTCTGTTTTGTGCTTCCATTTACTTCAGCCTCCTATGATTCAAAAGGTTTGGAGACTGGTGGCACTACTCCAAGCAGCTGATTTTCATTAAAGTTTTGATGAGAAACTTAAGTTGGAATCACAAACATCTGCAGTAAAACTTCCTCCCCACTAATAGATGTTTCTCAGAACATAACCTTGTTGTATCAGAAAAAAACAGCAGCTAGAAATCCAAATTTCCCATTATAGGAGTTAACCTAACATAACCTCAAGGGTCTGAAGTGAATTAATCTAAAGATCTGCTTTTAAAAGTATATGCAGTTCACATTAGCTTTAAAGAATATAAAGGTTCCTGTCAAGCTAAAACCCTTTTTGGCTCACACGTCAGGATTAGGTCTTCTGCTGCTTCTTGTAGTACTAGCTTGTTTTGAACAGATTAATTCTACAAGTAAGGGTCAAATTGTGGTTTCTCTCAACAGTTTGCAAGATTTTCTGTTTCAGCCATTTTGGGGAAAAGGAGTGAAGACGACTTGGAGATATTTTGAGTTTTTGTTAACAAGTGGCTGGGACTTACAATTGCTGTCAGTTTATATATTTAATGTGAGCCATTTTAGAGAGGTGAGTTTGTCCCAAGTCCCATGCCAATCACTGCTTATCACTTTAGAGAACCAGAAGGCAAGCATCTCAAATAATGCTTCTTGTGTTTCATCAGCAGCTGCTGGTAAAAGTCAGGTGGGAAAAAATGACTGTCAAACACCTCCTTTTAACACACCAGCTCCATCAGATAACTTCTGCCTCTTACTTTCTCTTATAGTAAATGGCTAATTTTGACTTGATCGTGATAATTGTTTCCTTTAAAGGACTTTTGCCTCTCTGCCTTTCCCCTGAGTCAAAAACACTGATGCTAGAAACAGCTTTCCTCTTCCATCTGTCCAACAATATCATGCCTTCCTTCAGTCTGGGAATTGGCTTCCTGCCCTGTCCCAACTTCTTTTTTTCCTTTACTCTTAAGACTCTTGATTATCTCATTCTTGCTCTAATTTTTTCCTCTCCTTTGTCTTCCTGCTTTAATTTACTTCCTTTCCCACTATTTACTTCACTTCTTTCCATGGAGGACATTTGAGATAATCCTTTTTTTTGGCTTGGCAGATGTCTCCACAGAACGTCTGTCTTCCCTTTCTTTTCCTAATCCTTCCCACTCTCATCTCCTATACTGGCCTCTGTAGTCATTTGTGTTAGCCTTGATCTCTGGCCTCTTGTAGTCATTTACGTCAGAATGAAACAAATATTTTACTGGATGTCACCTTACATTCATTTTACATTAAGAAGAGTGACAGCAGAATGTGAATCACAGAGAACCATTTGTGATACTCTCAAGTATTTGAAGTCTTGTACCGTGTTTTACTCTCACCTTGGACTCTGTAAGGAGCTTTCTTCCTAATGGGGAACAAAATCCACGCCTATATAATTAAAACCATTATATCAGTGGAATTTAAAAGCGCAAATGTTGACAGTAGCAGGCTTCAGACCCAAATGGTAATGGATGACCTGCCTTTTAGTTTAGAGGCATGTATTTGAGTGGGACATAACTGTTCTCACAACTTCTGATTTTCAATTTTACTGCTGTGCCTCACCAAACCTGGAGGTGTCTCACCATTCCCTTTCCTTCTGCTGTGTCCAAGCTAGTGAGTGGAACACTAAAACAAACAGCTCTGATGTTTGCCACTTGCTTATCTGCTTTCATTTGATATCTGCCTGTTTTAAGTTCTTTGCTTCCATCTCTCACAAATCTTCCTTATAAAATATTTTAATCTGTCCTTGTTTGGAAAAACCAATCTCTGACTTCACGCCACCAACTGCTGTTGGGTTGCACTGATGAGCTGGATCCAATGCTCTGCACTCACTCTTTTTCTCTCTGTCTCCCCACCTCCCCATATTATCTTGATGAGCCAAGGAACTTAATTTTCCTGAATAGCACACAAGTACTCTGAGTACTTAAGAGTGCTTTTCATATTGATCTGCCTCTTCATGGACAAACCAACACAACTGAATAAAATCTCCTGTGCTTAATCACTTCTGAAAATAAAATTTTTAACTTGTATTTTCAACATAGTCATCTTCAGTTTCCAATTGTTGCATATACCAATACCTTAATTTATTAGACCAACAAGCCTATTTTTTTTTTGTGTATGTACTTACACAGTAAATTCAAATTTTTTTCTTAACCTCCCTCTAAGTTGGCAAATTGGAGTGCAGAATCTCTCAGCTATCTTCAAATTCCTAACACTGTAATCCTTGTCATGATACTTTTCTGGATAATTTTAATCAATTTATAAGCAATTTTTTTTTTTAAATAGGAGGCAGATATTTCTTGTCATGATACTTTTCTGAATACTTTCAATTAATTTATAAGCAATTTTTTTTTTTTAAATAAGAGGCAGATATCTTATTTCACTGTGGTCACTACTCCTTATGCAGGGAACACAACATTTCATTGTGTGGAATCTAGTCTGGCTAATTTAAACATCTACTTTAGCTGCTTCATAAAGCTGTCCTGAAGCCAGAATCCAACAAAGTTTTTAAAGAGGAAGAGACTCCTTTGAGCATTTCCAGGGAACACTGCTATAAATTAGAGGCTTAAAAATTCTGCTGTCTCCACTAATGTATGGGGAATTTGGATTTGTACCTGAAGACAGTCCATGATTCTGTTTGAAACATCTAGAAACAATTTATGTGCCTAATTTAGTGTTCTGGATCACATAATGATTAAGAATGAGGGCACCAAGGTAGCTGATGTTGCCTGAAATCCAGTTCACACCCATAGTACTCTCTGTGCATGGATACACCATATCAGGATTAAGAATGTAGCTAGTTCTCTTCTTTTAAGAGATTTTCATCCTAATCCCAGGTGACAAAAATCAAAAAAGGCAAAGCTCTTCATAAACTTTAATTCTGATTTTTTAAACCGCTTCTCCCAGTTCCTCCCAGTTTAGGGTTGCCACACATGGTAAAGGAAGAGGATTGGAAAGCTGAGAAACATTCACTAATACATATTTACATTAATTGAGATCTCCTGTTTTTCTATAGGTTCATAATGTCAAACTCTTACTGGGATTTAAGAGCATCCCACCAGTTACATCTTGGAAACTCCCACTGGCGCGTTCCACGTTGCAGCTGACTGTCACCACAGACCACAGTGAAGCCCCATCTGTGGCTTTGAAACTCTGCCCTATGAAACTGCCCCCTTTGTATAATTTGGCACTATTTGACATGACTAACAGCCTCTATCTGCTCGGGGGAGCTGTAGGCCTGAGTCAATATTTAGACGAAGGAGCTGAATCAAATCGCGCTGTGTAAGGGAGTTTACTCTGCGGTTCACTGTGAGCTCTGGGTTAAGCACTCGTGCTTCCTAAGAGGCTAATTCAAATCCAAACCTGCTGGGATAACCCTGTTCCTGAGGCTGAGGAAGGGGAGGTGAGCTGTGGGAGGGAGAAGCTCTTTGAGGACCAAAAGTAATGCTCCTTCCTTGGATGAGAGATTACCAAACCACCATTGTCTGGCCCCTACATCAACCTCCAGGCTTAAAGCCCATCCCTCAAATCCTGTTACCAACCACACACATGGATCAATGAGTAAGTGGGTTCTCACTGTTAGAGAGGCATCTGTCCTATCCCAAAAAAAGCATCCTACTGGGCCTGGTGTCCTTGGAAATTTCCGTGGAGGTGAGGCCTAAAATATACAGGTAGCAAGGGGTCCTGAAGTCCCTGTTTCTTCCTCATGAAACAAAAGTGTTCTGCAGCCAAGGGCCTTGGCATGACGATGCCAGGCACAGTCATCCAGTGGTAACATGGGATCCAGAGTCTAAGTGCTGCCATTGCGTGGGCTGAAGTGACCTCCCAGAGGAAGCACCAGTTACTGAGTCTATTATGTTGGCCTGAGCAAAAATTTAGAAAGGATTGAAATGGTTGAAGGAAATTAAAATGTCATTCCCCTGGAAGCGTCCTATATATCTCACAGTGCTTTCCCAAGATAAAATCTCATAGATGTACATGAAAAAATGTGAAATGTATCTTTGGGAAAACCATACTATGCTATCATAACAAGAAAGACTAACAATCACTTATGCTCATTATCCAATGAAAAGCAGCTACAAAACCCATCCAGCTCTTAAGTCAGGCATTTCATTGAGGGACTTTCCATGTTGCAAGCAACAGGTGGCAATGTAGCTTCTCTGGGCTGATCCAAGGCCAGAGGAGAAAATCTGTACATCCCAGACCATTAAGCCTGTCCAAAAACTGGGATGGCTCCTGAGAGTCCTTATGCTGAGCAAAGCAGGGTTTAACCTTCAGTTTTCTCACACAGGTCATGTTTCATGAGGACTCTCTGGCAGGGTGGGCAGGCGTTTCCTGAGGCTGTCCAGCTGCTTGGAGCAGGGGAATGAGCTCTGCCCTGCCCTGCAGCAGCAACCTTGTCTGAAGGCTTTATGCACTTATTTCCATGGCTGTTAATTCTGGCAAGTGGAGGATAGGTGGAAAATCAACCGTGTGATATTGGAGATTGCAATCTTGATATTGTCACAGGGACACAGCTGTGCTAATCTCACCTCATTTTTGGAAGTTATGCTAGAAGAACTACCCTTTCCCTTCCCATGACCTTATGGAACTCAATTAGCCTCCTACTCTGCATCTACCACGCATGAGATATTACTGTGTTGTGTCCACTGCTCTACTTTCAACCTTACCCCACCCTTCTGTGTATGCTGGAGTAATTTATTATTTCCTCAAGATGTATTTTTGAGTAGCCCATTCCCCTTGCAGTGTTGCTAAAATAGAGTATAAATCAATCCCAAAATAACAGGAAAAAATTTTCCATTGTCAAATTGCTTCTCAGATCTCTCTAATTTAATTTGTCACTAATCCCAACCACATAATTTTTGGAAGTTGAAATCTCTGCAGGTGTGTTCTCTGCAGGCAGTTTCCTAGATGCATTTGATTTATCATCCCCTGCTTTCACTGTGAAAACAAACTTCAGATTTTGGAGGTGAATGGCACTCAGAGGCAAAACCAGAAATTTCTACAGGACAGTTTGCCATCAAAAGACAGACTCTTTTGGGAAATTTCAGTGAATTACAATTGCAGGAATTACAAGGCAAGCAGAAAAGTGTTGTGACAATTAACTCTTGTAAAATAGCTCTGTTTGGACAGGCCTGTTTAGTTATGTTGGCAGGAAAGTCAGGGACATGCTAAGCCAGCTCCACTGCAAAGTACAGCAGCTGTCTGCTCACAGCAGGCAGGGCATGTGTACATTTGGAAGTCTGAGCTGTATCTCTGCAGTCCCGAAACGCAGCGTCTCAGACCACCTCCCCCGTCACCCCCAAATCCTCCTGTATCGCTTTAAGGCTCAAATGATTAAGCTAACGTTTACCAGATGGGAGCTTTGACACAGACAGGTGAAAACAGAAAATTGCAGACACTGAGAGAGAGAAGGGAATTACTGTACCTCAGCAAAAGGCACCCAACTTCCAGTAGCTACTGCCTGCTGCTGCCCTCTGATAACAGTGGCTTCTTGCGTGCTGACCGCTGAGCTACCTTCAATGTCAAACTGAAAAACGCTTCCCTCACTCGAGGCTGTGCTGAAGGAGAAGCATCTCAAAAAGAAAAATACAGGAGAAATGAGGGGCCAGGCGGAGATCAAAGCCATTTCCTCCCCTTACATCCAGCAGTGGTCTTCTAGCGTCTCAGTAATTGTTTACCCTCTTCTGCAATCAGCCCCCCTTGGCTTAGTGGTGCCTCAGTTATTTTAACTTTCTTTCAGCATTCAGTTTCCAGATGTGGCACTTCAAGGCAGTCTAACCGGATCCCGATTTAAAAGAGGGGAAAAAAAAAAAAAAAAAGAAAAAAAAAAGGAAAAAAATGAAAGGAAAAGAAGGGAAGAAAAACGCTTTTGCTGCCTCCCTCGTTCTCTCTCCGTGCCTGTGGCTCCTCTTTTTCCCCAGAGGCTCCAGCACAATAACATACAGATGGGCAGTGCTTAAGCAGAGAGTGTCAAACAGAGATTGTATTCCAGGAAAGCACCGCTAGCTCTCCAGCCACCTTATCTCCCCCTGTCAGGATACAGACTGACGCTCCGTTCAGTGCTCTGGCTTCCTTCACATGTTCACATCATTCCCTCTTTTACCTTTCGTGTGGAGACCCTCCCACTCAAACTTTACTGTTCAGAAAGTGAGGTCACCCTTTCCTCCCTCGCCACGCCAACCCCCCACAACTCCATCGGACTGCTCCAAACAAATCACTAACTCTCCTGACTGTTTATTTTTTAACATCTCCAGTTTATTCAGCGGAAGGCAGAAAGGTGCCAAATCTATTAAATAAAAACCCGCTAGACTAGCCATTCCTTATGTCATGGGGGAGGGGAGGCTGTGGGCGGGAGGAGGAGGAAGAGGAGGAGGGAGACAGCCTGGCTGTGCCATGGGCTAATAGGGCTAAGTGGTTTCTCTAACATGCTTCATTCAGTTCCTTTCCCTCAAGCCCAGTTCTCAGCTTCTCTCTGGCTCGTGAAAAAGAATATAGTTCACTGCGATTTTGGAAAATGACTTCATTCCTCAGACTCATGAACTTTTATTTACAAAGAGCATCTTGTATTCCTTTTTCAAGAGATGCTTTGTGAGGCCCTGGTAACAAGGCTTGCAGTGTGTATGTGGAAGTGAGCTGAATATGTTGCCCACAGCTCACTTCATTTTGTGACTATGATCTCAAAAAGACAAGACAGGAATCCTTGCTAGGTTTTGGGATGAAGTCAGGGTATAATTATACTAATGTGCACTGCTCCAGCCAAGAGGTCAGCACCTTGTCCATCAGTGGTCCTGAATGCAGGGAGTAGTAGCACCATTGGCCAGTCAGGCTTCTTTCTTAAATCTTTGCAGAAATTGGCTTACTAGGCTTCATCTTCAGAGTGGATTTCTTCTTTTTCCCTCCCTTCAACCTTTCCTTTCTGGTTGAAGATATTATCAACCAAAGAAGCAGCCAGTAGAGATTTAAGGCTAAAATGAAGACTTTGGTGCTCTGTTAACTTCCATACACCTGTAGACACAGTTTTGGACCCGTAAATGCTGTACAGAGGGACATAAGGCAGTTCACTGTGAAGAAATTCTGCCTGATTCAGAAATGGCACAGCTGAGCAGGCAAGACCACTCAAGCTTGTGGGGCAAAGTACTCCCCCAGCAGAAAAGAAGATGCTGTGTGACATGTGGGTATGAGGTTCAAGACCAAGGTTAGGAGCAGGAAATAAAAGATATAAATGGTAGCTGAGGGTTATTCCATTCTGAGAGGAATAGAGCATCTCTCTGCTAGCTGAACCTGACCTGATGGCAAGCACACAGTCCTCCCAGAGCCCGAGGGTGAGATGTCACGGCTGCCAGGACTTCCCTAATTCTTTCTGGTAATGGCAGTCCTGGAAATGGCCTGTAATAGGTCTGAAGCAGGAAGCAGAAGACCAGGGAGTCTTCAGGCAAGGAATCCATGACCATCCCATTAGGCCTGCTGCCACAGGGGCAACCTCGATTAGTAAAGATGACATTAAAGCAGGGCTAAGAAAGAGAACAAAACATCTTGAAAGTAAATGTTAGAATCACAATTCCCATGGTGGTAGTGGAATTTTTTAACTACCCAGTGAATTGTGGAGCAAATTGCCACAAAATGTGTGAGAAAATTTTTTGGATGTTTTTTGTTTTTTGAAAAACCTACCACCAACCAATCTTCTATGTCTTCTCCCAGGCATTTGGCTAGCCAGCTTGATAAGACAGGCTTTAAACTGAAAGACCTGGGGAATGGTGCCCAAAGTGGCAGTGCTCACAGCATCTCATCCATGTGGGGATAAGCAGGCCAGCCACAGCAGTGGCAAATGTTCCTCAGTTGCCTCTCAAGCTGAGAACCAGAAGGCCAACCGCTTGAAATGTGTGTATACCACCCGTGCTCCTTCTCCTGAGAAACTGGCATGCTCCATTACCCCTCTGAAATGCCTGTGCTCCAAGGCACACAGCATGGGGAGTAAACACGAGGAATTAGAGGTCCGTGACACTCACAGGGCCATGACTTCGGTGCAGTTAGAGATGTGGTGGGATAGCTTGCATGACTGGGGTGCTGTCATGGCTGAACATGTATTTAATGAAACACAGGCCTGCAAGGTGAGGTGGTGGGGCTGCTTTTTAAGTGAAAGAGCAAATCGAATGGATGGAGCTCTGCATAGGGGTGGAGGAAGCATGAATCAAGAGCTTATGAGTAGGAATTTATTTGGGTGGCACTGTTGAGGGTGTTTTCTAGAGGCTACCTGGTCAGGAGGAAGCAGCATCCTGTGCCTTTCTCAGTGCAGACAACTGACCATCTGCACCCTGCACATTCCATTGAGGGACACTCCTCATCATCTGCATCTGTATTCATCTGCTTCACCAGAGCAAGAAATACCATCAGAAATGTCATTAAGGATGCTAAGATTACAAGTTCTTTGAGTAAAGTCTGGTGTCTTTTACACATACGTAGCAAGTAACCAAATGAACTTCAGAGTATGATGAAGGTGTCTGGTCTAGTAGGTTAATAATAATACAAAATTCCTGAAACACATTTAGAGAAAAGAGAAAATATATTCTTGAAATGGGCAAAAGTTACCAAGTGAAAAAAAATTGTTATAAGTTTTATTTCTTTATGTAAAATCAGAACAAAGATATTTGTATCCTTGTAGAAGAGTTCACCGCGCTAATTTACAGCAGTTTAAAACAGGAAATGCTGTAATTATTCTCAGGATAAAAATCCTAAAAGGAGGAAGATGTCTGCTTAATAGCTTTTTAAAATCCCAGACTGGCCTAAGGCATTAAAATTTTGAAAAATTTCATGTTGTGATTCTATATAACAAAAGAAATACAGGTATCTTCAAATGGTGGAATTATTAAGTGGTGAATAAGTTATTCTAAAGAAATATAAGAAATAGAACACAGCTCACAAGATCTGTCTCCCCAAATATATTAGTCCCATACAAGAAAAAATATGACCAAAGACTTTTGAGCAGAAAATATTACATATTCCCCTAAATATCACTATACAGTGGAATAGCTTGCTAAAAACTAACTGCTTAAAAAGCAGTTTTCTGCATTTAATTTTAAATACCTTAAAAGACTGTATTCCTCTTAAAAGAAGTGCAGATTTGTGTAAAAATTGAAAAAAAATTAAAAATATGCATAGAGTGCTTATGAAATATAAACCTTTAAATCTAAATTTATGCTGTGAGAGACTTCCAGTTTCTTAATCTGTGGCTGAGATGATGTGGCTGTGTAAGCAGCCTGAGACTTGGAACAGGACTTCTTCAATATGGCAGAGTGCAGAAACAGGAGTTTCTCCTTCTGTTTTCACTGTATCATCCTCTGTTCTTTTTACGAGTTCTTTCCCCCATCTTTAACATTTGGTTTTGATTCACCAGTGGAACCGGTGAAAGACAATAGGAAGAATCCAGCGGAAGGCTTATTACAAATAACATATTCCAAATTAACCAATCTCAAGCTTTTGTGTGTGGGCCACTGGTGGTTTGTCAGTTCCCAGTGGGACATCTGCAAGCAGCCTGTTGAGCTCTAGTGCCAAATGTTACCAGTTGAGCATTTGAGAATGTTGCATGGTGGTCCAATGGAAATGTTGACTGTTGACTGATGTTGCCATCCAAAATATTTCAGAACCAGTGTTCAAAGTGCCTTTCTAAAGGTTAGAAGACGTTGGCAGCATGTCTTTGTATCATCAAATGAATTATCTACAGTCAAAAACCTGCGGCAATCAAATCCATCAAGCAAGAATTTCTCTGTCACAATTAGTGCCAGAGAGAGATGCTAATAGAATTGTACTTATGAAAACAAAACATCTCTTTTTAAAGCTTACTTCATGTGTTTTGGATTATGTCATACAAGGAGAAATCTCACTTGGCAGGTGGAAGGTAGAATTTATGCTGTAGAGTTCAAGGACGTCATACTGTCAGACTTTAAATTGTACCCCTGCAGAGAGACGTAAGCATGTTCTTTGTTTCTTTGCCATACTATTTAGGGGCATCAGCTAATTATTTTCCCACATGAAGGCATTTTAAAGCCAACAGTTCTCATCCCTCATGTAATTAGTTATTGGCAACACTGGGGTCTGGCTCATTCCATGTTGCTTACAACCAGCCTCATAGTATTTCTGTGCAATGATGCTTGTCACTGCCCAATTTCTCCACTGTAAATCTTCAATTAAACATGCCAAAATCTTGCTAATCTGATGGAAATGTAGTACTAAATTCCTTACTACTACAGTATTAAAGACAACCTTATTTACCAAGAAGGATGTCTGAAGGTTTCCATCTCGAGTGTTTCTCTCTCTCTTGCTAAAAGCCTTCTCCTTGGGAACTGTATGGACCTTGCAAGATTAGGAATGAACCACAAAATATCTAATACTGGATAACTTGAAAAACCCAACCTACAGTGGTTGCTAGAAATCAGTCAGGTTTAGAGTAGTGCTTTCCCAATCAAGTGTCCTCTCCCTAGAGTCAACCAATAAGTAATAATAATATTTTCACAGTTTTTCAATATGAAAGTCTTTTAGTACTTCTGGTAATTTTTAACAGTCTTTTCTGAACCTTCTGATAATCTTGCTATATCATTATTCCTGTTGAATGGCCTGAACTATAGATGTGCTATGCTACCATTAATGATAATATCTACTTAATTCCTTATGAATTCTAATATTCTGTATACTTCTGATACAGCTTTTCTAGCAAATTGCTTAGAGGTGAGTAAGAGCTGCTAGCCTAACTTCAAATGTAGAAGGGTGCATGAGAAAAGAAACCACCATCATATGCAGCATTGCACAAATAGCAAAGACACTCAGATGTTAAAAAGTGAACTAGAAGAGGTGAGGCTGGTGAGATGAAGGTGGTATTTGCAGGGATGGAAGCCATGTTTCAGTCTTTTGAGGATAAACAGTTGAATCTTTTCATTTCCTCTTGCAATTCCCACGCCATCTTGCAGTGGCAAGAGAACCATTGTAATATTCCATTCAGTTTCTTGACCCAGTGTTTTGCTCTGATATTTTGGCTTGCACATCTACAACCTAATATTTCCAGATGGTGTCTCATATAAGTTCTGTGTGTGTCTGCTTCTCTGTTAAGATAAAATTAGCCAAGACAAATCAATTCAGTCTGTTATAGCCAGAAAAGTGACACCTTTGGTAGAACAAACCAAAATGTTATGTGAGAGTTGTATTTTAAAAAAAATGTTTTTACAATGGAATTGTCCCTATTGTCAAATATGCTTGTAGGTTTGTATGAGTCTGGAGGGAATTTGATTAGGAGGAATAGGACAAGTTTTGCCTGTAGATAATGACAGTGCTTAGTATCAGTATAAATATCAGTATCAGTATATACATTGATGGAGAAAGAGGTAGCATTTTAGCATAGCTTGTAGTTTATTTGAGTAGTTGACAGATTTTATAGGTAAAAGCAACACATTAAGTCACACAGAAGAGAATAGGTGGCCCTGACTTACAATGATCCTGATAAGATAAATCGTTCTCTTAAAGTGAAGACCTGTCCCAAACTCAGATTTTATATTTTTTCCTTTTGCTCTTCTCCTTGTAAATCTTCTCCAAGTCTTCAGAAAGGTACTTCTTTTTAATTCTTTATAATGTCACTTGTGCCCTTACTGCCTCTGAGGATTTATTGGAGAGTCCCCAAATCTACATCAGTTCCTTTTTGAGGTTCCTTAGTTGGACGGTTCCTCCTGCTGACTGTATCTTGTCTCCTTCTCTGAAACCTTGGACACAAGGGGCTAGCTGCTCTTCCTACGCAAGACAGGAAGGGTTTACTCTAACAACAACAAGACCAAAGAAGATTAAAGAAAAAAAAAAAAGACTTACTTTATATACTCTTACTTACAGCAGATTTTCTCAACATGTTTGTGGTACTCATACTCTGATTAACTGCCACAGTGCACTCCTCCACAGTGCAGCATTTCCCCATGCATTATCCTTTGACCTAAGCTGGCCTCTTTCCTCTCTGTCTGGAGTCTTTAGACATTTCCCTTTCTCTCCCAAATTGTTTGTCTAATTCAAGCTGCATATCGCTACTTTTTTCTTTTTTTTTTGAAATTCATTCTCCCTCCTGGGAAGCTTCCCCACCCTTCCTCATCGGTTGTTTGATCATAATAATGGAACACTGGCAAAAGAAAATCGTTGCATAAAAATCCACACTGAACTTTACAACCCCTGTAGAAATGCCCATAAAACTGCTTTTCAAAACTGAAAAAAAAGCCACACCCAAGAGCCAGATCCTGGAAAACTGGCTAACAACTCTCCCAAATCCAACAGTGCTTAACTTAGCCTTGGATATAAAGTCATATGAAAGTACATATTCTGGATCACTGCCAAAATACTTCCCATGGATCCTCCTAGGTCAGCACAAAGAAGAAATTGTCTCAGATCCCTTCAAGTTTAACTCCATTGGAGTTATCCCTCCAAGGATATGCTGGTGGCTAAAAAGGAATATGTTGCCTGCAGCTGACAGCAAAAATGAGATCTAAGAGAGAGCTGAAGCAATACTGAGATCAAGAACAGTTTAACTAGGGCAGCAAAGCTCTTGGTGTAGCTTGTTTTCTGGCAAGTTTGGGGGGGTTTAAAGCCTCCTTAAAATACTGAACTTCCCCTGACATGTCCCTTTGTGCTAGATGTAGCGGAGAGATAGCAGACTTGCAAGAACATTCTTTTCCAACCTAGCATGTCTCATAGGAGGGCATCCCAACACCAGCCAGCTCTCTTTGCTCAGTTATTCCCTTTTTAAGCATTGCACCAGTTTTAAAATTGCTCTGTGCCAGCAGTGCTTGAAAGTCAGCTTTAGTTGCCTTGCATAGCAAGCCTAAAATGCAGTAAAAACCTTTTCTACTATGATGGGAAAAGGAAATGTTTCCCTATAACACAAACAGTTCAGCAACGCAGATCCAGACTTACATGTCTTGATTTTTGTATCACACCTATTACCTGTCAATATAATCTGATGGGGATATTTTAAAATCCTTGGTTTCTCTAGTTCTGATTTTTTTTTTTTAAGTGGAGAGACCTGTGAAGGTGCTTTGTCTTAGATTATTGGTTTTAGATGCTAAAATTACTTCCCCTGAATGGCCCAGTAAGCAAGGAGGAGGAATAAATTTTGATTGTAGTCTGCCACCTGTACTCCTGAACAGCTTAATTTGTTAATGTCAAGTCTGCAGGCACTAAATGAATGCTCATGAAAGTCTTGACTATCTGATGAAGGGCACTGGCTAGTATGATGCAATTAGCTGAGCTCACCGATTATGATGGACAGCTGGAGCTCCCTGAGGTTTTCTGAAAGAGCTTAATCAATGGCATCAGAATAATAGAAGCTCTCTACATGAGAAAGGCAAAGAATGAAGGCAGTTAATTAGATTTTTTTAAAATGGTTGTGTTTATTATACTTCCCATTTGGCCTTGACATTTAAGTCTCAAACACAAGTGAACATAACTGTACTGCTGATTTCACTGCAATCCAAAACAGTTTTAATTTGCATAATAAGCTGAAAGTATTTGTTTGAAACTATGACCAACAATAAAACCCCCCAAAAATTCTCACACTGTTTTGCTGGAATTTCATATTTTCTCTTAAAAGCAAAGGTGATGAAAGTTATTTTCATGTACAGTAAACACTGTTTTCCAGATTTTTTTAAAAACTTTTTTTGTATTTTATTGTTATTTTCACCCTGGCCAAGTGACAAATTCAATAGAATAGCAAAACAATTCCCTTTGACAGGAGGCACAATAGCGGCTCCCTCAACTTGTCTGTTAGCAGCAGAGCTGGCTGAGCAGCTGTCCCCTGTCCCACTGCCAGGAAATGCTGACAGCAACAGCTACACCATTTCAGCTGCTCACTGGCTCCACAGCAAGTTTTGATGGCTAATGAATTGCGTAAGTGCTACCCAGATCTGTCCAGATCTGAGGAAAAAGAACAGCAGCTTGGGGATGTCGGCTGTTTTGAGAGAGACCCAGTACCACAGAAAGTTTCTTTCAAATGTGTGGGTCACACTTGGTGCCATTACACAAATCTGCATAAACCAAAGCTGCATTTTCTGGTAAAGCAGAATGAAAAAGGGTTTAGGAGACACCAGCATCTTTCAGCTGGCACAGAATGTTTTGCTATGACAGCAGCCAGCCACGATGGAGCCAACAGACAGAGCAGTGTGCATGCATGTTGAAAATTGGCTGATTTAGTTGCTTACCCACACGTACAAATGAATCCTGGTAGCTCCCTAATTGCCAAGCTATTAGCTATGCAGTCAGGCAGCTCCAAGATTAAGCAAGTCCCTTCAGTTTTAGACACTTGCTTGCATAGCTGTGAGGAAATCCATGTTGCTTTGTCCACTTTTATTAAGCTGTTGGAGCTCTGAATGCGTATGCATGTGGACAGGCATTGTGTAAACCTCCAAGCAGATCAGTGCTGCAAGGGAGCTGCCCTTAGGTACACAGGCTGTGTGCATGACCAGGGGCAGCTGATTCTCCTCTGGTGTCTTAGGCAGACGTTCTCTGTAACAGGAAAAGTCATTTGCCTTTCACAAAAAATCAGATGCTTTACTTGGTGGCTTTTTCTAAGTAGCAGAAAGTTATTAACTTGAACCAGGGTGATCACAAACATGATGCGGTGAGTTTTAAGGCAAATCTGCTACACACTGATGAAGGTACAAATGACTTTTTTTGGGGGAAACTGCCCTTTTATGTCTCCTCAGTTGTGCATTGGAAGTTTAGGCCTGCTGGGAAGGTCTCACAGCTACATACCTGACATTTTGAGAAACACTGGACTGTTTAGATACCTTTGAAAATATTTCTTTGGGTTTCTCTAAGCTTTGCATTGAGCTCAGGTGATTCTCCTGGCCTGGGCTGACAACACCTTTTTGAGAAATTGCTCTTCATAATTAAGGTGAAAGGTGTGAAAAGACCTGATTTCTGAGCTGAAAGTGTTTTAACAGCCTTACTAAATGGGTCATCCTTGTCTGTATGGGTCTGTACTGTAAACCAGTCTGCAACTGCAGGCTATCAGACCAGCTGAAATAACAGCCTTTAACCTATGAAGAGTGTGGATGGATGCTGCTTGCATTCCAGTTTCAGTGCTCCCCTTCTGCTCCCCACAGAGCTCTTTGCCATGTGCTGAGTGAACGGAGCAATCCAGTCAAGCTACCATCTGTAGAGTGGAGCAGAAGTGTGTCTTCACTCACATAGAATGAAGTGATTTCACCTGTGATTCAATTCTACACTATGAGGTCTAGTCCGACTTATCAGGTTCTGTATTGATTTTAAAAGCAGCACCAGTAGATGTGTCCTAGTCCTCCTGATTCAGAGTCTACTGGATCATTCCATCACACATTCTGGGTCTCCATAACATCAGCCATTATCCTCATAATTGATGGGAAGTTCAGATGAGGTTTGTGTAGCCAGCATCATTCTGATAACTCCTGATGAAGCTACAGAATAGAAAACAATATTTATTTTTCTTACAAAAAATCTAATACACTTGTCCAAATTCCTGGTTTGGAGACAACCCACTAGCACTTTGATGCCATTCCCATTGTGCTTTTCATGGAAACCAACACTTTCTTCACTTTCTTTAGTGACTATCATTAGTTTCCACAGCTGAGAAATTACTTGTAGCTGCCAAAAAAGTTTTCTTCATTACCATTCTGGTTTTATTCTTACTTGTGGGTGCAAAAAGCTGTCTTTAAGCTTCTATTTCCTTTTCTCATTTTTTTTTTTTTTTAGTTGATGAGCACAGCTACAGCTTTTTGCTTTCTGTTTCTGTGAAAGTCTCTCATGATCTAGCTCTAGGTTCAGACCTTGTCAGGGTTTGCAAGTGCTTGAGCCAGACAATAGAGTGGTTTCTTAAATTTTACTGGTGTGACAGGAATATTCATGGCTGCTGAAGTGGCTGCAGTTATTGTATCCATAGCAGCACACATCACACTTGGCTATGTTGGAAATGGACTCTGTGTTTTCATGCAAATCCTATGATTTGCATGAAAGAGTGGATTGTTCATAGAGGCCATCAAATTTAACAAAGAAAACTTCCCATTTTGACTGCATTTGCAGAAAGGCAAAAGTAATTGCTGTGAGCCTCATACAGTGGTTTCTCAGTGCTTGCTGGGACAGAGCAGGTTTTCCTGTGGGTCAAGTCAAGATATCTAAAAGTTTTTTGTTTGCCAGTTTCCATGAGACACTCCAGCCTGAGTCCTCTCTCAGAGCAGTTAATTTTAACATTGTTCATCATATAAGATATCCTTTCCTTTTTGATTCTTTTACCTTCTTATTATGTCAGTGGTTCACACCCTCTCCTGGATCACCATGTGACTGCTTTGATCTGAGGATGTTATTCTGTGCTCAGATATTCCCTTAGTTGCTTTCTTTGATGCAGCAAAACCAGAAAGTTTAAATAAAGATTTCAAGAGCTGGAAGTTTTGACTGCCATTATCTGGCATGAGATGTCCAATTTTTGGGGTTACATTTTGAGGCTGTATGCCTTAGGCTAGATTTCACAGTTTTTGGGCTTGTGCATTAGTGCTGAAAGTTCAGCTCTGGAACCTCTGTCTTGTTGCCCACCTGTTGTTGGTTAATGGTGAATTTAGGCTTACCTGGATTTGCTTGTGGCAACCTAAAGTTATTGCTTTTGACAGAAGAAAAAAAGCAAGCAAAATACTAACAACTGGGCTTTAAACTTTCATTCCAAATTTGCTGCTCTCACTCTTCTACCTAACTGTCTTTAAGCCTTATTTTCAAATTCCCTGAGAATTTATGCTGATCTAAGTCCATGTGCTAGCACTGGCCTTTTTTGGATGCTGTAGTGAGCTGGTTCAGGGAGCTGAAGAGGGAAGAAGACTAACCCTGCAAAGCACAGCAAATTGTTTTCAGTCCGTGTGGCTCCCTGAACTTGGTTGCTAAGAGATCAACAAGCACTACTGCTAGTGCAAGTTTAATGAATAGTTTAGGAAAAAAAGCTGTATTTCAGGAGCAGGGTATCCTAAATCTTACCTGATCCCTGGCTTCTAAATGAATGGATCATTCAGAAACATTGGTCAGGATTCATTAATTTCATTACTCAAATAACTTGCTTTCCTTTTTCCCAAATGCAGACTTTGTTGGGCCTTATCGAGACACACTTTGATGAAATAAAGTGCAAACCAAATAACTGAACTGACTTAATGAATAACCACATGTCAGTAAGAAAATAGAAGTAAAATCTTTGAAAATATAAAGGGACTGTCATCTTTTAACCAGGTCATGTGAGTCATTTAATAGTTCTGTCAATTGAACAGAGAAGGTGGTGTCTTGACCCTTCTGGAATCCACAGGAATTTTTTGCTTTACTTGAACCAGGATTTGACTGCAAAGATTTTTTCTTACCATGTAAAGCAGAAGACCAGAATTTACTCTCTCTGCATTTATAGCAGCCACATAGTTCAATTTACAAATATATCTGTATAAAAGGGGCTCACAAATGTGGACTAAAGAAAAAAAAAAGGGGATAAACTTCTAGAGTCAAATTAGAAGACATTAAATGTTGATCATTACTACATGTCGTCCAAGAAAAGAATTGATGTTTAGGAGGAAATGAATGCTTTGGGAAACACTCATTTAACCTTAATAGATCTTAATAAATTTATTTTAATGAATGCTACTCCTTAACTGATAAAAGAATTGTCTGTATAAGTGAAACACTTTACCAGATGATTTGCTGGGATACAATACAATACAGATAACTAAGTCCAGAATTTGCATTCCAGTATTCTTATATTTATTTGAAAAAAAATCACTGAAAGATTCAAAAATGTGTAAGGAGATCACAGACAATGTCTACTGTCTGACAGAGACCGCTCAGATATTGTGGCTGATCCCTTTCTCTGATAGAACATTGTCAAGGTCAGGCTATTAGTCTGACACAGCACTGATTTTTTGGGCAGAGGAGAAACAACCTTTTCAACACAGCTATGTCAATTTGAATATGAGTATTGTTTCTCAGCATTTAATCTGGGAAATATTCTCAAAGGTCAAAGCGTCAACGTGGAATAAAAGACAAAGATTCAGAGCAGCTTGGCAGTCAAGACTGAAAGCAAGAGCACAACTGAGCCTCAGCAAATGTGATTGGTTCTATTAAAAAGAAAAACAACAGAAAGAAAAGAAAAAGATGGTTTAAAACACTGGCTGTATTTAGCAGAGTGTATTGTTGGTGTTCACCCTGTATTAATTCACTCCAGAGACTGTGCCAATACACAGCACCGCTGTTTTAAAAAGCCTAGTGTTTGGCAGCTGTTTTTCTTGTACAGAATCATGGAGAACTGATTACATCTTTTGGACCTCACCCACCCCCTCCCCACGAATGCATTTGTTTCCTTTCAGCAGTATTGATTAATTACTTAATTCTCTTACAAAAGAAAGAAATAGAAACGAGGAGGAAGAAGAAGAAGATGAAGACAAAAAGAAGAAGAAGAAGAAGAAGAAGAAGAAGATGAGGAAGAAGAGGAAAATGTCAACACATAAAAATGTTATGGGTTTAATTTGGTCTAGAAAGAGACTTCACATATTCACATGTCTGGAAGCACAATAGCTCTTTCCAGGCCAAAATTATCCTTGTATGATGACCATAGAAACAATCGCCAAAAGTTTTTAAGAGGGATTATGTCATGACTTAGAACTGGAATGTGTTTTCAAGTGCAGTGACAGCTTCATTGTTAGCTTTTTCCTGCTACTTCTCTCTGGTTCCTGATGAATTTTGAGAAAGTAGGTATGACACAAAACGGGAATTTTCCACCATTTAGGAATGGTCTCCTCCTCAATGGCCATCATCAAATATACACGGGATCCTGGGATATGGGACTTCACTGCAGTCACAGGAGCTGCAGTACTCTTCAGCAGTAATGAGCAGCAGTAACTGACTGGAAACATCTTTCCTACATCTCTCAAGCAAAAATAATTCCATCACACACCCTGAATCATGGGAAAGATGTAGATTCACAGAGATATAAGCACATTAAATAAATCTGTAAGTGATGATATTGCAGGTAATGTAAATATTTTTGACTTCCAAGAAGATGCAATTCCAAACTGACTTTTAGATACTGAGTGTGGTTTGCCCCTTTCTTGTCTCTCCTTGTCAAATGTCTCTTAATACCCTTTACAAGAGCCTCCTTTCAAATGGTCTGAAGTAAGAAGAGCAAAATGAGGAAAATGTTGATAAACTATTTTCTAAATGATTTACTTTGCATTCTGAAGGAGAGAAAAAACAATATAAACTTATAGTATTCTCTAATATGTTTGTTTATATATCCTAATAAAGGATACAAAAGGGGGTTGTTTTGCTAAGTAAGAAGGCAACTTTTGAATCTTTGGACCCAAATATGCTGACTGTAGACAACTTTTGACTTAATGTTTCCTAGAATACTTTATTTCATTCCTGAGGTGAACAGGCAGGGAAGGAAAGAAGGTCACACACATACAAAGGTAGCATGGACTCACAAGTTTATTTCATTGTGTAATGCAAATGTCATCGCTTTATCTAATACTAATAGTAAAATTGCTAGCAGCATCAGTGTTTGGTATAGGATATTTTGTGTTTACTCTTAAAATGGAAACCACATCCATTTTAGACTTTATCCAGAACGGATATTGATGGCTATTGATTACTTTTAACATGCAAGTTCCCCTGATTTTGTGCACTGAGTCTGCCTAAAACACAAAACTGGGCGGTACACATAAATAAAAAAAAAAGTGTTGTTTGGAGACAGAAGCAGCACAGCATCACCTTTGGAAAAAACTCCTGTCACAAATGAAGTCTGTATAAAGTGCTCTCCCTTCAGCTTCCTTGGCTAAAGACTACTTCCTGCCTGGCCACGAAATATTTGGAGGCTGAATCACTCTCTTAACCAGCACACTGCTGCCTCTGTAACACTTTCTCGACTGGAGAAATGCATGAGGATGAACTCTGAGCATCTGCACTTTCCCTTGTTGCCCCAAAGGTAGTGACAAAGGTATTCCCACGCTAAATGTATGTCTCCCTTTTTTAGGTGAGCAGACTTTATGTAGTATCTTCCCTTCTCTTTCTACATTAGCATGAAGCTCCTTGCTCATTTGGCAGGTGTTGAGAGCCCGGAGATTTCATGCACAGGGAGTTCATTAGCTTCACAGAGCAGGGAGACCAGCACTGAGCTGCCTTTCTGCTCCCAGAGGAAGGGCTGCCTGCCCCTGCAGGGCGTGGGGAAGAGCCATGGAGGGGATGGGCAGAGGTCACACCCGCACTGGCAAAGGGTACATTCCTTTTGGGGATGTGATGTGCTCCCAGCCAAAGGGCAAATACTTTCCAATAAACTGAAAGCTTCCACTTTGTGGTTTTGCTTGTGTTTTGACTACCAAGGAGCATACTGTAGTATTCAAAAGTTGTACTGGTCTTGCAGGCGTGCTTGCAGGTAGCGGCTGGGAGGTGCCCAAGGCGCTCAGGTGAGATGTCTGTGCTGCAAAGGTCATTTGGAAGTGGAACAGCCAGGGTGACTGACTGGCCAAGGATGCTGCTGCTGCTTGGGTCACAGCCCTGTGCAGCAGCTGCTGAAACACCCTGCTCTGTCCCTGTGACAAACACACCTCTGTGAATGCACCAGGGTACCTTCCCTTCATTACTGCTGAGTGTGAACAGGCAAGCTGACCCTGCCAGCACACCAGACAGCCTGAGAGGACTTCAGCCACAGCACCAAGGCTCAGTCCTGGCTGTGTGGCAGCCAGATGTCAGACATCCTGATCTGTGACACTGCGGAGTGTGTATGCACAGATGTGGAACCAAACAGGTTCCGCTCTTGAATGTCTCAGAAACTCTCTATTTAGTACTTGGAAAGAAATTTAGTACATTGCATTTTAGCAATTTATTTATTACTTGGGAAACTCTCTGGAAAGTACAAACTAAGCTTAAGTACAATGATACTACTGAGGAATAGCCCTTATTCTGTATATGAGCATTCTGACACAGTTGGAAGCAGTTGATTCTGAACTGGTGGTGTCATTGTCATTATTGGTCAGCATTTCTGGTCTACTGATCTGCAAGGGGAATTCAAGACTTAGAAAAGCTCTAACAGATACTCTAGCTGTTTGTTTGTTCTTCTGACTTCCCCCTTCATAATTTATTTTATTTTAAAGTCAAGAAAGGAGCTTTGGGAACTTTATGTATTAACATTCTGTTGAGGAAAGCAAGTGCTCAATGGATCAGACAATATCAAAGCTGCGATGAAATTAATATTGTGAAGCATTTTGCACACCTTTTAACTCTAAAATTTGATGTAGTTGGTTTGTGATGATAATTCAAGTTGCACAGAAGTCAAAAGCTATAAAGATATCGATTTTATACAGAGAAAACAGAAAAAGAGGAATGGAAATAGGATCTGCATTAAGCTGTGAACATTACAAGTTGCAGTTCGAGTTCACCTTGTCCAGGTTTGGAGACAGATATGAGAGGAGATTTTCAGTTTTAGTATTTCTGAAGTAAAAGATCAAAGAATGTTAGTGAGTGAAAAAAAAAGAAAAAAGAAAAAAGAAAAAAGAAAAAAGAAAAAAGAAAAAAGAAAAAAGAAAAAAGAAAAAAGAAAAAAGAAAAAAGAAAAAAGAAAAAAGAAAAAAGAAAAAAGCATAATCTCCTTCACTTTTCTATCAGCATATACAACCATTTTGCCTGCGAAACAAAGTGATGAAACAGAGAAGAGGAAACTTGGTGGAAGAGAAGTGGACGGATTTGAGAAGAAAGAGATGAGTTATATCAGTTGTGTTTTTGTCCTTTTTGGTGCAGTAACATTTCTTTGATTGCAAGTATAAGCAGATTGAAATGAATTATGCCTTATGCTGGGAAGGCTGTATGGCTCTTACCTTGGGGATAGTAGGGTCCTTCCCTGGCAGAATTGGTAGCTCAGTAAAATCTTTCTCAGCTTTATTCCTTCTTTCCTACTAGCTTAGCATGGCTAGTACACATGCAAGAAGCAAATCCACAGGCCCACAAACTGGATTTTCCTGTCTACTCCCAAGCTTGCACAGATGGCCAGGTAACAACTTGAGCCCCCAAAGGAAGTATCAGGCTAAGTTTTAAGTCACAGAATTCACAGAATGACTAGGTTGGAAAAGATCTTAAAGATCATTGAGTCCAATCCATGCCCTAAAACTTCAACTAAACCATGGCACTGAGAGCCACATCCAGTCTTTTTTTAAAACACATCTGGTGATGGTGACTCCACCACCTCCCTGGGCAAATCATTCCAGAACTTTATCACCCTTTCTGTAAAAAACTTTTTTCTAATATCCAACCTATATTTCCCTTGAAATAGTCCTCTACAAGGTGATGTCTTTTTTTTTTATTTTTCAATGTATTGCAAAAATTATGCTCACCTTGCTAGTACTGTATTGATAATTACTTAGTCTGTTCTTGTTTGGTTTGATATCTTTCCATTAAATCAGACAGTCACATGTGCACACATATGCTACAAAATAGTCTATTGCCACCCTCAGCTTCTTAGAAGTGCTGGAGGTATTAGTGCTGAAAAGTGTCAGCTTTTTCATATGGATTTGGTCCCACTGCCAAAACCTCTGGGTTCTGGGAAGCAGGTCCTTCCTGCATGGATCTGTTGACCTCTAAGCTCTTTTCCCAGCTAGGAAATCTTTTTACCAATTCTTCCTAGGGACTTCCACCTTTCCCTGTAAACTAGTGAGATCTACAGAATAAGACGTTTTCCTGGCTTCTCCTGTGATGTTGTTTATGGTGCAGGCAGAAAAGAAACACACCCTTCAGCTTGACCCTGCTCCTGAAGCCTGTCACTCAAACTTCCATCAACATCAAGGGACAGTGAGCTCCTCAGGGAGCTGCAAGGAGATGGGCTTGGACCTTATTGTCTGGAAAGCAGCTTAGCAGTGAAAGACCTTGGGGTTCTGATATACAAAATGTTGATCATGAGTCAGTCTTTGCAGCAATGAAGGCTGTCTGAATTTTGGGCTTCAGATGCTTACATCCACACCTTTGTGGTGCAGAATTAATTTGATTTATTTCTTAAATGCAGTGAGTAACATGTAAAAATAGGATTACATTAACCTTTAACAGGAAGACAAAATTTCACGAAGTGATGACATTATGGTGTGTTTCGACAAGCTTGACATAATTCAGAAATCGAGGAGAAGATTGTCAAGATAACTTCCAAAAATATCAGAGAGGCAATTCGCTGAAGCTTTATAAAAAATGATGACATTTGTTATTTCAGAATCAGACTGCTACTGCTAGCAACCTTAAATTGTACTTTGCTCTCAACCCTGAAAAAGCTTTTGCCTGGACTCAGCTTAATGACTATTGATTTCAATAGCACTATTGAAAATAAAGAAGTAAGTAGGGGTGTGTATTTAAGCTCTGCAGAATCAAGGTCTTATTTTGCTGAATTTTTATTGCTCCAGGTGAAATATATGAGAGATAGGGACACCATGAGACACAATTTGATTATTTCTTTTAGAGAGTCATAATTTCAGTAAATTTTTAATATGTAGAAGAAACAAGCATAATCTGCTCTGTGTCTCTTTATACTGATACTTTAGTGTAACAATGACAGTTATTCAAATTAAATATTGCCCCTAAAAAAAGTAAAAATTACTATTTTCTCTATATAGTTCTATTTCCAATACTTTACAATAGGAAAGTATTCCACTGACATGTATCTCTTCAATGAGGCAAGCCTGCTGTGCTGTTGGTAATTGTGAAGTGGATTATTGTACCAAAACAAAGACAGCTTTTCTCCAACATGTGTATGAAAGCATTGAAGGTGGGGGAATTATGCTCTCAGTTTGGCTCTTCAGAGTTTATTAATGATATATTTCAGAAGTAATGGGCTATTCAGTCTATGTTCAAGTGCCAGGATAAGCTGAGGAAGAATGACTACAGGACTCATAAGCAGAGCTGCAACATACTCCATTTTAGGAATCCATTCTGGTTTCTAATGTGGGCAGAAAATTAAATGGTTGCCTGACAGTGTCTGGTCATAATATACAGCACTGGGCTTTACAGCAATAAATATTCACTGTCCTAGACAGTAAAAGTTTGGCATTAACATATTTATATTGGACCAGTTACCACTGTAGTAATATAATTATATTAGCAATGAAAATGAAAGATCCAGCTCCAGAGGCTGGGTCCATGCCCCGTTTGCTTTGCTGGTACAGATGAGTCCCTGGGGATTTGTGTGCTTGGACTTAGACTTGCCCTTGTGCCAGCTCTGTGTGCACTAATCCATGCTGCCTGCTCTGGGAAGGGGCACTTGTCAAATCCCTTTGCATTCAGGCTCAGCATGACAGAATCCAATGCAAATGTTGTGCCTGCAGGACATTTGAAATGAAGCCACTGTCTGTATGTGTCCAGGCTCCCTGGTAAGTGAATTTGTCTTTACAGCACATCCAGGCTTAAATCTTTCCTGTGCCTGATGGGATTCATATCTGAAAGTCTCATTTTGTGGGAGAATGCCTTAATTATCAGATGGTGCAGAGAGTTTAGTGTCTTGTAGGTCAACTGTTGTTCCCATCCCAAATCACACTGGTCAAGGCCCATATCTAGGGAAAAAAAAAAAAAAAGACAAATGTTGTGGTGTGTTCGTTAAGTTCATTTAATTTCTCCCCTATTGTCTGTATTGTTCCCCCTCTGTTTGGTAATGGTTCTGCCCTGCCTGCTTTTCCCGCCATAGACCGGCCAATTAGGTTGTTCCCATGGCAACTCCCGCCACTGAAGTTGTCAGTCCTTGTAATTATGTAATTGCTCCTCCCCCTAATTCCCTTATATGTATACTTGTTTCTCCTCCCTGGGACCAGTCAATCACCCCCACTCCTCCCAGTTTACTAGAATCTTCTCCCCTATGGGGGTTATGATTGGCTGTGGTCCCGGGGCCCCTCCTTTACTTTGTATTGATTGGGTTCCCGCTAATGTCTATTATGTTAAGTTCGCTCCCTTGTCTTCCCTTATTGCTTCTATGTAAACCCCTCCCTGAGACACTCCTCCCTTTATAACCTTGTTCCTCCGCTTGTTTCCTGACACTCCCTGGCTGACATCTTGGATTTGTGAATGAACTGGATTCGTTCCCATCGAGTGTCCAGCTCCTTATTCCCGTCTTGGTGGCAGCGAGACCAGTCTGCGGCGAGCACAGCCCGAGGCCTTCTGACGCCAAGGGGTGCTCGCTTTGGTTGCAGCTGGGTGTTGGTCGCCCTCTGCTAGCCGGACAACTGACCCTCAAGGCCACACATCTCGCTGCAGACAAATAAGAAATTTGTATTCGTGGACTTACGTTTTCTCGTTAAATAAGAAAATGGGACAAATCCTAGTTGAAATAATTCTATTTCTGTCTCCATTGAGTCAGCAATGACACAAATTCTAGATCAGAACTCTAAGAGGCTAGAAGCCCTGACTTTTTTGGAACCCCTTCTTTTATACCCTGGTCTGACACATTTCACATGATTGGCTAATTAAGAAGGCGCTCTTTGGAGTAAATATCTTATGAGAAAAACAACTCATTACAAACACCACCTGCAGATAGTTTACAATTCCTTTTCTCCAGCTCCCTCAAATTTCCCAGACTAATTAATGGGAAAGCTTATCTAGCTTTCTCTGTCTCTGAACAGACTCTCATATCTCCATATATCCTGTGCTATTGTCCAAACCATGGCAAGAAGAGACAAATTTGGGCCATGAACTATGATAATAACTTAAGAAAATGAATGATCATGCTGCAGAGGCTAGGTACATGCCCTGTGTGCTTTACTGGTGCAGATGAGTCCTTAGGGGATGGTGTTCCCAACTGAAGAGACCTGGTTGAGGGGTGTCTCAGTCAGTCCTTTCAGGTGGAAATTGTGTGGAAGTCACTGAGCTGGGTTATGTGTTATTTCAAAATCTGACCTGGAAGGAATGTGCATATCCATGCACTAGAACTTGAGGTAGGAAGATGTTTTTGTAGGCATAAACCTGCATGGAGCTGCCATGTCCTGCTGGACCCTAGGAAAAAAGGGGAAATTTGGCAGAAGGGGGATACTTCTTTTGTCTTGCAGCACTTACTGTGGTTTTTTGAACTTTTGCCTTTCAGAGGAAAATTGAAAAAGATACTGTTCTGTTGAGAGGTTTTCAAAAGTTAAAAGAAATGAACTCTTCCCAAGCCCCTTTCCACAAAACCTCTCTGTCTTACCCAGATCAACCCAAGGAAGCAACAATTTGTTGGTCAGGACACTCATCTGGACCATATAAATGCTAGGTTTAGGACCTTGTTCTAGATTTCCCTTTGTGATAAGAAAATAGGACTTGTTACGGGTTCTCCAAGTTGGGACCAGCAAAGTCTGTTTGCCTTCTCAGCCTCATGCTTATTTAATGATTTCTACAATATAGAGCTGCTGTATGCAGAGAAGGGTTCACAGGCAGTAGTCACATCCAAGGTCCTACCCAAGCTATGGAACCCTTCATGTTACTCCTTACTGTCCTTTCCTCACTCCCAGGGGAATATTATTCTGGAATGAAGACTTCTCATACCGAAAATCCCATTCTGGGTCTTATAAACCTTTTCTGGCTTACCTTTTTTCAGAGCAAATCCTTACATCAACTTGTTTTTGATGGTATTGTTTCTCAGCAATGAAATAGACATCATTGACTCGTTAGAAAATCCCTGCAGGTCAGACTTTTATTGCATTGTACTTACAGACCTGCAGGTAGTGAAGAACTAAGTGTGGAAAATTTTGCTGATGTTCTTGTTTTTCAAAGTGTCATAGGATGTATGACAAAGAAAGGCAAAAATACTTCTCCTAAGTAAATGTCCTTTAGAGTGGAACAAGAGATAGAGCATCAAAATCATCTTTCCTTAAACACAAGGTGACATACTGACATTCCAAGAAAATGGCAACAGATCCCTCTGCCAGTATATGGTGATGGATTCTCAGTTCTTGGTGTGATTCAGGATGTTAGTTAGATGTCAAATCTTTGCTGCATACCAGGGAAGAAATAAGATGTAATAACATAAAAAAATCTAGTGACTTCTGACAGGAAAAATTTGAGACAAACATGGCCTACCTAAAAGAAGTTACATATTAACTCCAATGATTTTATGTTATTAGGAGTATTCAAAAGATGTGTCAGGTTGCATGAAAAGTGCAAAAATTTAATGTATACATTTACTTTTTTCACTGTCCAGTTATGTGATCAAAAGCTACTGCATTTTTGTGGGACTTTGTAGGAAGCCAAAGGCCAATATTTTCAAGATCTGAGGTGTCACTGAGAGAACTCAGCTCTGAAAGCCAGTCTCTTCATCACCTGCATCATTTAGGCCAAGACCTTGTCAACCAGAAATATTTGGTTGCCTCTTTGAATTCCAGTGAGATATTAAAATACATCATCCACCTTCTGACAAACATATTACTACTGGGTATGCTAAAAACATCCTAATAGTTGGCAAAGCTCTATGGAGCCATGTGGAGCGTCATGCCAAACTCAGACCTGTTGTTCAGTCAGGTTTTGTTTAACAGCAGAGATAGGAGGGGCTGTGCCAGACCAGACCAATAACCCATCTCCCCCTGCATCCTGTCTCTGGCAGTGGCTTGCTGGAAAGCATACAGGAACAAGAGTGTCACATAGTAATACTTCTCTGTGGTATTTTTCTTGACTCCAAAAATTAGTCCTGAACAGTCTTCTGAGCCACTGTTGTCATCTCTATATCATATAATCCTCAATGAATTTCTTTTCCTTATGTTTTTTGGTCAAATTTTGAACTTGTCTCAATCATTTTCTTCCCCAGTGCCCTGTTCCAAAAGACTGCTGCCACCAGCCAGGGACATTTGATACCTCCTGATTCTTAGGGTATTTCTTCCTTAAGAATTTATTAATGCAACTACTTTCCAATCATAGTGTTGCAAAATCAGTGTGCACTTTTCCTTCCTATCTCTCTGTTTCAGATTCCTGTTTGTGAAACACAGCCACGTTCTCACCACATGCAAGGATGCCGCTTATGAATCACTCAGATGCTGTGCCAAGCCTGTGGAAAAACCCATCGGGAAAATGAACAACTGAACAGCATGCTGTACAAGAGTCTGAGGCCCAGATAGTGAATAATGAGAAGAAAACAAATTATCAGTGGGATGCTCATTAAATGAACACCATCCTCTAGTGTACTGGACGAGCACAGACAAGCTTGTTATCCATTTCTGTAATTAGAAGCAGTGTCCTAACTGATGTGCAGAAATGTGCCAAATTCAGGTGATTCACGTTTGACTTTGCTGTCTTAAAGGGTTATTTCAGTGTAGCTTGTGCATATTCATGTCCCATCTCTGAGATAACATCTTTTATTTAAAGTGAGACAGCGATTCATTACAAATGAGTGTTATATTTTTTCTTCCTTTTAAAGTTCTAAAACGCACAAGACATTCAGTTTTGAGAGCAGCAGCTCATTTTTTTTCTGAGGATTTAATTTCCTAACCTGCCCATTGCATTATGCGTAGGCCAGTGCAAATATAATTTCTGTAAATGAAAAGTCTGCTGGTAACTTCTGTGACCTGTAGAGATCATGTGTGCTAGGTTTAAGTGGAGTGTTTCTTAGGCTTATCTTGGTAATGAAAACCAGCAGCTTTTCAGACACACCAAGTTGTTCATAGCCATATACAACTGAAATTGTGTTTTGTACAAGGAGACAGGTTTGCATGATGTCCCAGGCTGGTAAATAAAAAAAGGAAGGGATTTAGAAACATCTCTGAAAGCATCATCTTCTGACTTTTATGTATCTATTAGTAAATATTGAGGAAAGAGTCAAATACTGATGCCATCTGTCCAGCAGTCTTAACAAAAAGGTAGAAGTAAATAGATCCAGGACAGATCTAGGTAGATTTCTAAAGTAAACAACCCTTTTTCTGTCAGCTGTTTTAACTCTGGTTTACAGCTGACATCTTGATTGCCTTTTTCTTCCCCAAATCTTGCTTTCCTGTGGTTAAAGCAGGGTATTGCTGTCTCACCAGTGTCCAGAGGACCTGGCAAAAGAGTAGTAGTGGGAGTTAATACTAGTGAAGGTGGAATCTAAATGCATAGGCAGGTGAAAATTTAACAATCCTGTGTCTTATAATTCATATCCTGTGGCAACTAGGAAATATTCCATCATGGTCTGCTGTGATGCTGAAAAATTTATGGGAAACAACTGTTTCTGAATTTAAAATAAAAAAAAAAAAAATCCAAGGCATTATAAAGATAAAAACTGAATGGGTGAAGCAAGCTTAAGTAAAAATAAACTTGGTAAAATTAAATAGTTTCAAGTTTTCTTGATATAAAACTATTTGTATACATTACTTCCCAGCACAGGCATAGAAAGATGTGCCACCCATATGTCTAGAATGGCAGAACTGAAGAATAGGAGCTATCACAGCCAAAGTAATTACAGTGGTTACTCTCAGGCCGCAACCTGGAGCTGAAAATGTGGTATAGCTAATTCCTTAGTGACAGCAGCTGACCTTCTCTGCAACAGGGAACACACTGAGGAAACCCCGATATGAGCCAAAGCAAAGTCTCGCGAGTTTGTTTTTTTAGCTGTTAATAGAAATAGCCATTAGCCCATAGCCTCTTTCTTGCAGGAGGTGCAATCTTCTGCTCATGCTGAGGGAGGCAGAAGTGAAGTGCAGCATGAGTGGTAAGGTCCTCTATCTATAATGTGGCATTTCTGACGTGTGGCATTTTTGGTGCATGGTATTCCAGAGCTGAGCTGTACATCTGATGCTCTGCATTATTATGCAGAAGGAAAGAGAGGGTGCATGGAGCTGAAAGGAGAAATCCCTGGCAGTGTATGACTTTGGGGGCCCAGTGGGAAAGGAAATCTGCTGTCTGGTTTTTATGTGATCATATCTTCTCCTTCGCCTCGTCCCTTTGTTCACCTACAATGAGACAATAGAATGCAAACTACAGTCCTTGGGTAGGCATCCTCTGCAGCCAGGGGTAGGTAGCTGCTTGGGGTTGCCCTTCTGAGATGCCCAGTTCTGAGAGGTGGCAGAAAAAGGAGACTACATTCCTGATCCTAGTTATTACACACTTGAATTTTGGCACTAAAACATGTAGAGTGTTGCCTTCCTCAGCAGTTTCCACTGCTTGGCTTTGATGGCAGCAGTCTGTGAGGATTTGGTTTTGGCAGTGCTTTAGTACTAATTTTTCTGTGGGTATTTGGAGGTGGAGGAAGGCTGAAGGCTGATGGCAGCTGCAGAACTTGGAATCACCAGTGACTGGTGGCTTCTTCAAATGAGACTATAAAACCCCCTGAGGTTGGCCTGGGGGTGCACAGCCATAGCTTGTACCAATGCTCTGGCTTTCTGCAGTGTGTGGGAGTGAAGCCATGGAGCCAGCACAGGCTGCTGACCCTCAAATCCAGCCTGCAGGAGCAGTCCCTTCTCCCGCTCCCCCATGGGCAGGAAATGCCTTCTTTTTCACCTGCAGCTTGCTTCTGATTGCAGTGGTGAGTGTTCTTGTAGTGAGAGATCTTGCTTGACATGGAGACAGAAAATGTCAAAGATGGGTGATAAGAATAATATGAAAAGACATTATGAAAGACTCTATTGTCCCAGCATGAGACTGTAGGACCAGCTTTTGGTAGCTGAGTTTTGGGCATATTTGAGTTGCTAGAAATGGTTCAGAAGTGGCATTCTTAGGCAGAAGGTCACATGTTGCACTGTGTGGGTCCCTGGCAGCGTGGTCACAGACCTGACTGAGGGGGGATTCACACCTGTAGCAAGCAGGCACTAACTCACAACACAGATTTGTTGTAGTTACCAAGGATTTCATCTACCCTTCAATCATTGCAGTAATCCCATTTTACCACACACTGTGCAGAAAGCTATTTGGTACCTAGCAGTTATTTTCATTTATTTTTGGCTCCTCATTTATATTTAATGTTAGATTGTTAAGAAAATGACAAGAAGTGAAAAAAAGTTCTAGAAGTGCTTTACCACTGCATTATCTGGTTTTAAACCCATCTGTGTATATGTGATTAACTTTTAGGTTTAAACAACTTGATAATAATTTAACGTTTCCCTAATGTTTCAAATGTTTCTCCTCCTTTCCCTTCCCAAAATACTGAGTACTTTAAAGAGTGATCTACTTAAAAAATGATAGCATATTTACTTGCTTTAAAAGGCCTGTGTCACTTCTTAACATCAAGGGAGAAGCTACTGTACGATAAAATTTTTTATTTCAGAATTCTTTTTATTCAGACAGGGAAAAGAAAGGAAAAAAATGTTATCTTCTTTATTTCCTGGAAACATTAAAAATTCCTTATCCTACCCTGAAGTGCATTTTGTTTTGTTTTATTTTGTTAATAATCTGTATTCTGATTGCTGCTTGGTAAGGAATAAAAGAGGATTCTTTAGTCATGGGAATGCAGAGATGTTTATTTCCACTTTGGGAGTATAACATCTGTTAACTCTGTTTCCAGAGTTACTTGCTGAAGCACCTGGTATCTCACGCTCCACCCGAGATTGTAAAAATATTTGAAACTGCAGGAAGGCAATACAGCTGTGCAAGCTTATATGGGATCTTGTTGATTTAATTAAGTTCAGAAAAAGCAGCCATACCAATAAATGTGTAGTTGCTTGAAAGAGAGAGGTGCCATTTGATAAAATAAAGCTTCCCCGCTTAATTATCTGGGGTTTAGTTAAACATTATAGTCTCCCATCATTCCTCTGGCACAATTAAATTCTGTTCTTGTTGAACTCATGCACTCATGCAGATGATTATTTTTAAGGGTGAAAATGACACAGTGAGGAGAAATTCAGATCCAGCTCTTGTTGTTGGTGTCTGTGTCTTGTGTCTTCTTAACCTGATTAAAAAACCCCAAAACAACAAAACAAGCCACGCTAAATTCTCTGCCTTTGTGTGGGATCCTCCTTGGAAACAAATACAGTCTCTTGAATGAGGAAGGCCTTCATGCCTTGGTTTGTGAGGCAGTGATATAGTTACAGGAGAGAGCCCTGGCTGCATGTTCCATACATATGGAACAAAGAGCAGCGAATGTTTTGGAGGATGGAATTCAATTCCCGGAAGGGTGCATGCATCACCTCCGCTTGGTCCAGCTGTGGGAAAACCCCAGCAGTCACCCTGGAAACAGGAAAAGTGACACCACATTAAGTGAGGGAGGTGCTAGAGGGATGTTTAGCATTCAGGAATAAATAAGGATAGAGAAAATGGTATCGTGCAGAAACGTATCCTTGCAATACAATATTGAAATCCAAAAGAAAAACTACTTCTTGCAAATTAAACTTTTCTGCAGAACCTCAGTGTATGGAAAAAAATGGGAATTTTTCAGCTTTCTCCAAACTCAAGAATCCCAAACCATTTGGGAGACACTAATGTATATGGGAAGCTGTTTGTAATTTCCTTTGTAATTTCCGAACATTTGTGGCAATGTTCCAGGATTTAAGTGTAGCAACCACAAATCACTGTGTGATTAGTTGGCAGAGCATGCACTGGTACAGGGGTGGTAAGTGACTGCTAAAGGCATAACATATGGAGCAAAGGCCATCGCTTCACTCATTCTCGCTGGAGAATCAGTGGATCGTTTGGTTACATAAAGCACTGATAGACAGGAGATTGTTTTCAGGTATTTGCTCTGCATCCTGTTTGAAGTGTTCCTAGCTAAACTCACTGGCAGTGCTCTCATCGGGTAATTCTATATTAGCATGTTGTCAGGGGAGGACTCTGGAACTTGAGAAATCTTTTAAGTGGTGTTTTAATATAAGAGCAAAGTGACAGAATTGTTGGAAACAGCAGTAAAAGTGACTAAAAAAATGTCAGCGCTTAGCAGATGCAAACTGAGTGGAAAGATGGAGTATCATTACATATTTTTGCTTACTAGAGATGGAGTTATACTGGAGATGTGCTGAATCAAACCTCATTTGACTGGGTAATCAATGAGGCTGGTGCTTCAGAGAGACAGTTCATTTTAACTCCTATGCTGGAAAGCACACACTGTGGGTGAATGTAAACCACTCTGCAGACATAGGCATGGTAAATGGGATTGTTGAGAATGTCACTGACACTTTTTCAAAAATCTGTGTAATGCCACTCCAGCTCTTAGCATGCCTTGTCTCTCTCTGCCTACAGCCATGTGAAACCAAAAGACACCTAAACTGATTTGTAATTATTTCATATTCTGGTACACAAAAGCATCTTTGCTAAAGGTGGTTTCCTGAGTTTATTTAACTGTTAAAAACTGCTGCAAAGTTTGGTATCATCATAAATACCAAACCTGTGTCTGAAAACATGGGCGGACAAATTCATGTGAAACTGTACTTTTCAGGACTGGGTCTGCACAATTTCCCAAGTAGGCATAAATTTGTCTGAATGGACAGTGTTTTCTTAGGGAATCAGGGTGATGAGCAGTTTATAAATTGACATATGGATACCTCTAGCTGGGAGGGGGCACCTCACCCACAGAACTCAGCACAATGCAGCTCTGCATCTACTTAGCCCTTCAGAGCACCGTAATAGAAGTCACTGCATGCAATCCTACACCATTGAAGTGCATGCTGTAGATTTACGAAGCATTTCATTTCTCCAGGGCTTTCTGTAACACTCATTACTCAAGAATCTGGGTTTTTCAGAGTTCGTAACTGTGTTTTTGTAGCAACTTGGCCAGATGAACCAGCTCTGTAAATGTGAAACAGCTACAGAGTTAAGATGGAAGTGTCTGTGATCCTGAGTGGCTGGTCAGATATGGATAGCACAAATCTCTCCTTGCATCATGGAGTTAAGCATTTTCTTCTGTTTCATATAGACCCAGCAGGAGGACCAATGAAAACATATAAAAATCTGCCTCTCAGCTGAGGTTCCTGGACCAACCCTAGAACAGCTCAATAATGCAGTTTTATGCCTCACTGTGTGGTCTTAAGATTCTTCAGCTGCAAAGGTAAACATGACTTCTGTTGAACATGCACAAGCTGTACTTTTGAAGGTTCTGTGACTTGACTGAATTTGGTCAGATTTTCACTGGATAGGAAAAACAATTACTAACACACAAGCTGCACTGCCACTGCCATATATGACATGTGTGCTCTAAGCTTCCAGATTTTGAAGAAGATGTAGCCGGAATTTACCTGAGTACTATTTGTTTCTCCTCTTGAGCTGGTAAAGGCTGGGAGGAATAAATCCTCAAGTGTGTAAAATTTGAACCTTAAATGGTGATGGCTTGGGAATGCCATATAGTGAAATGCAGGCTGCAGAACTTGAAGCTTAGGCTGGTAGCAGTCTGGGCTTCCAGCCTGCTGACGTAGTTTTGTTACACACTTCTACCAAGTTATTTTCATGTATTTGCTGTACTTTGCTACTCTTAGATGCTTTTATGCCAGGAATGTATTTATCTATATATAATTTTCCATGAAAAAGTGATCTATCTGCAATGCAGACAGATGGAATACAATCTAGTTTATGTAGTATCAACAAACCCATGCTCTTCTTTTTTTGCCTTTACATTTAAGTTAAATTGCATTTTGAATGCCACCATCTGCACAGTAGTATGCCTCAGCAAGGCCTGCTGTTCCTAAATGCTATTAATTGAAAAACTCTGCCTACTCTGAAACAAAACCACTCGACTTACCCCTTTTCTCAAGTACTTAAGGAAAAACCCCAAACTAATAGGTGTCATGAGGCATTTTGGTGTTATTTTAGATAAACATAGTTGTGAAATTTAAAGATGTAACTTCTTTATATCCACTCTTTTATTTAATAAAATTGCTTAAATATAAGTTAATCACCCATGAAAATGTTTTCTTAATAGGTTTCAGGATGGGCTCATGAGCTTGTCTGGAGAGCAGTCCTTCCCCAGTGCTGCCAAGTTCCAGCTCAGACTCACTGCAGGGGCTCTGCTATGGAGATGTGTGAGCTGGGGACAGCTCTACAGGGCCCGCATTCTATTTAGTTCAAAGGAGATGGATTTAATTACAAATGGTATAATTTGAAAAGATTTTGTAGTTCAGAAAAGCTCTTAAAAATCCTTGCTGGCAAACTAAATAAATGAACCTTTATTGCATCTCTTCATCTTGGTATGGCTGCAGGCTGTTTAACAAGGACCTCTGCTGTTAGTTTAATTTATTGCACCCCCTTACACTTCTCATTTTTCCAATTTTTTTAAATGAGTTCTCATTTTGTTGGGCTTTCACAACATTTTTCCATGTCCCCCGTGTGCTTACATGCACCAACTATATGTTACATAAAAAAATTGCAAATCCTTCAATACCAGCTGCTGTAGTTAATAAACTTGTAACTCTACCCTTGTTGAACTATGTCAAATCCCTGGAACATCTGGCATGTTTAAATTTCTATGCTATTGAGGGTTGAATTTTTCTTTAAAACTTCCAAATATGGCCCTGTCAAGAATTTCTTCGCACTGTAGCTTCTTTAAACCCCTTAAATTGTTTCTGTAACTGTGAAGAATTTCAATTGACAACTACCAAATATTTATGGATTTTTTATTTGTTTAATTTGTTATATGGATTTTTTAAAAAATTATTTTCTCTTTTGTTTTCTGATCCAGTGAGTAACCCAACCAAGTGAATAATGGAATACCGTTTCTTTCCTGCTGAGCTGATATTTCTGTCTGTGTTTCTGAATCTATACCTACAGTTTCTCCTTGAAAGAGGAGATGGGCAGCTCTGGACAAGAGAAACATGCAAGTGATGATGGTTAAGTTAGAAAATTAACTTTGTTTCTCTTTCTGTGTCATGTGAGATTTTTCTAGCACAACTATTCTCAATATTTTTATTCACTCTCAATTTGTGCCTTTTTCTACTTAGTGGTGCTCTCCTTATTACAACTGGATTTCAGTAGTTCTTTCCCAGAATTAATCCTCCAGAGTTTTTTTGCTTCTATCCCATTTATTCCCAAACTTCTGTCCTACCCCCTGCTCTCTCACCCTTGCATCTGCTTCCCTATTTTTAAACGAAAACCTTGTAGAGGAAGGTTTACTGGTGTGTGTCAAAGGGTTAATACACTTCTCCCTCTCACTGCAATTTAATGAGTTGTCTTTGGTATTAGCTCATCTGAGACTACTCCAAATGATATATCATCTGTTCAGGCACTTTCAGGCAAACCATATCATTAGCAATGCTTCCACAGCATCCTCTCAGCTGTGTGAAAAAGCAATTTGAAAGACACGTTAAAGCATTTTATTGGTTTCACAGAAAGGATGAATGAGGGCAGAGACAAAACAAAACAATGCTCAGCTGAGGCCTCGCTGTCACCGCCTCTTCTTGGTTCATGGTGATGGGGCTGCACACCAGCTCTCCTATAAGGTCTGACATGTATCCTTCTCTTTTGGCTAGATAAATATAACAGTATTAATATGAAAATAAATCACTTTATGTGGGGGGCTTGGTGGAAACCCTTTTCTAGAAATGGGTATGACTCTTAAGAGCTTTAGAAAGAGATAAAGCAATGGGTCCAACAATGTGCTGGAAAGAGCCAGTAGAGAAGTTGTTAGTATGTGCAGACTGGAAAACTTGCTGAAAATAAGCTTTCTTATTTGTGTGCTTCTCCTGCTTTAGTTCAGAGCAAAGGCTCTGTCTCTGCATGAGCCTTTATATATATTATATATATGCAATACAGCATTGCCCTGTATGCTGGATTAGGTTACGTTCCCCTCCTCAAACTCTGAAGCAAGGACACAGCAGTCTACAAATGCAGTTGCTTATTAAAATACCTATAAACCAAAAATTAACAGCATGCTTCATTTATGTTCTATGGTGCAATGAAACATGGTCTTTTCCTTGACTGTCATGTCAATTGTCAGAGCTACCAGGATGCTTTGGTAAGGCAGTGGGCCTGGAGAGAATAATGAATAAAGCCAAACTCCCACTGCTGACATACAGACATGTTCCAGCTGTGGGAAGGACCAAGAAATGAGATTGTTGTGAAAAGGGATGGAAAGGGAATAAAACCACTCACAGTTTCTAATTGGAATTTGAATTTAGCAAAATAATCCTTTTCACCATGCTGAAGTGCTAGCACTCCGGGGTAAATGATCATGTAGCTACTAGAGATAACCAGTAACAACAGGGCAAAACAATTGCCCTTCCACATGGAAAACTTTGAGTTGGTTCTCTGACTGTTTTGCATCAATCAAAAAACTAACATTACATAACTCCTAATGCAAATGCATAATTTCACTCTAATGCATTCATAATTGACACTAATTAAAAATGTGGAAATCACTGTTATGGTTCAGAATTTGCTGTTTTCTTTCTCCGTGTGTTACTTTCTGTCTGCACACAATGAAGTCTGAACTAGGAATAGAACATGGACCTCCCAAACCTACAAGCTCCATGCACTGTGTTTGGTGTCTTTATGAATCTCAGATCATACATCTCTCTTAGGGACAATGAAGACTGGTGATGAGCACTGACAGACACCCTGGACATTCAGTTTATCAATCCAAAGCCAACTAAGGCTGACAAAGGCCAAGCTGTCTGTGTGTGACTTGAGGGGGGCATCCTATTTCATTGAGTAGTTTTCACTCCAGTTCAGAATTTTATTTTATTTTAGATTGTATCCCACTTCATTATAATTCCTCTTCCCTGTGTTTGTTTCACTTCATTACCTGATTTTAAGATTTCTTCTCCTTTAATGAATATTAATTTCATTAAAGGAGATGAAATCTTGTGATTTCAATGAATATAATTTCGGCAAATTTCACTGTCCCTTTCACTGCACTTCATGCCATCCCATTCCATATAATGGTATTCACTTTTTTAATTTTGAATTTTCTTTTTTTTTTTTTTAATAATTGCATTTCTTTCATCATATGTCTTCTCATGTCTGTTTGTTTCAATTCTTTCCCAGATTTCAAAACTTCAATGAGTCTCAATTTGGCATGCTTTAGTCCTTTTCACTGCATCTCGTGTCATCCCATTGCAATTAATTGCATGCACTCCATTTTCAAATTTTATTTATTTGTGTCAGTTGCATTTTATTTCAGCCTATGTCATGTCCAGTCTGTTCATGTAACTTCATTCCTTGATTTTGAGGTTTCATTTCATGATGGGAAATGAATCTGGTGGTTTCAATTAGTAGCATTACTATATTATTCACTGCTTTCTTTACATAAAGGGATCACAAGAATCAGATCCACTCCTTTTGCCAGTTTCATATTGAGAATTTATGTTCTGTTATTTTTCACAGTTTGGGTTTGAAAGAATTTATATCAGTTTGATGATTATCTCTCTATTGTCTCAAAAATCTTGTTTATATTTTCCAGGATTTATCCTTGCATGACATTTAGGTCAGTCATTCTACAATATCTTTTTTTTGTGTCTTTTCTCCATTCTCAAATGTGGGCACTATAATGGGTTTTGCATTGTTCTGGTACTTCTCTTTTTCACCATGAATTTTGAAAGGTGTAAAGATTAGCTCATTCAGGTCCTTGAGTTCCTTAGAGATGGTGGAAGTGGGACTAAGTGTTTGTGTATCATAGGTAAGTAATCTCCAGTTTGTCTTTGTTCTAGCCTGAACTATTACCACTTTAGCACTGCTGCTAATTGTGTCAGCCACCTGAGCCCAGTTTACTTTCTTAATGAAGATAGAAGCAGAAAGATTGAAGAAAAAAATAAACTACTAAATGAATTGCCCTTGCAAAAGCCATCTGCTACCAGCTTTTTTTTTCATTTAGTGAAGGACCAGGTCACTCAGTTTGTTCTGATTTATCATATGTAATCCATTGTAACCCTTCTCTTCTCTGCCTCAAATATTTTCTGAATGTGCCATTTTAACAATATTGTTTGCTCTGCATTGGGCTATCTTTTCTTATCCTCTTTTGTGAGGAGCCTTTCATATAATTCTCATTCCTGAGTGAAATTCCTTTATTTTCTTTCAGCAGCATAGAGTTTTTTTTCGAGGAATTATGGTTTATGTACATTCTTCTCAGGTAAACTTCCCACAACAGTGTTTCAGGAGTGCAGTCAAATGTCACCCATGTGGTGCAAAATGGTCTCATTTTATTTTAATCTGATATTAAATATTCCTTCTTTATTTGCCTCTGATGAAATGCCCTCAAACTTTTATAATCAAATTACTTCCTCACTAATGGAAATTCTTAATGACCTTTTATAAATGTCTGGATATACCAATTTTCCTGCAAATCTTACACAAATTCACAAATGTGATTGTTGCCCTTCAGAGACATCCTCTTGGAGTCTTAATAAAATTTGTTAGAAAGTGACCTCTTACTTAGAGTCAGCTCTGCCGACTCAGTGCATGTCTCAGGGCTGCAGCTATCAGCAATCTGGACAATCAGTGTCAGTGTTAACCTATTGTGCAGGTGGCTGGCTGGCAATGAGACACCTGGTAGAGAACGAGCTGTGTGGGAAATACCGTGGAGAGAAGAGCTGTTAATCAAAATCCCTTCTGAGAGAGAGAGAGTCATTAGAGCTTTGCTTGACACGTGTCAGTACTGTGCCAGCAGGACTGCTCGGGGGAAATAAGGGTCCTCAGCGCCTGATGTGTGAGGTGGGCATGACTGAAGTGGCTGCTCACACTCTGGAAATGCCCTGCAGGTTGGACCCCAGGAAACAGGACAGGGGTCACTGTGGAATTTACATTCTCTGACTTTGCCCAGGGTTTTTCTCCTGGGAAGATGAAAGGCAGCAAGAGAAGCCTCAGAGAAAAGGAAAACAATCCTTATCTCATTTGCTTCTCCTGTGTTGGGCTCGTGTGGAACGTGGAGATTGCTTACCCAAAGGTGATTGCCTGATTGGACTCCAGTGTGAGTTGCTTTGGCTCATTAGCCAACTAGGGCCAAGCTGTGTCGGGACTCTGGAAAGAGTAATGAATTTTTATGATTATCTTTTTAGTATTCAGTAAGTATTTTTTCTGTATTCTTTAGTATTCTATAGTATATTCTTTAGTATAGCATTCTTTATTATAATACAGTATAATAAAGTAATAAATTAGCCTTCTGATAAGATGGAGTCAGATGAATCATTCTCTCCCCTCATCAAGGGACCTGCATTTACAATAGGTCACCAGCACTGAAAATCTTTTGGAGCTCAAGTACAAAACACAGCACCAGTGACAGCCCAGCATGTACCCTCCATGAAAAAAACTTAAGGGTAGGTGTTGAGTCGGGATTGTTTTGAGAAGGCACTTTCAGTATCTTTATGGTTGTGCAGTACCTAAGTGTAGCTATGCATTCTTGGATATGGACAACTAAAACATCATTACGATTTTAATCTGCCCTGTGCATCCTGCATAAGATCAGGAGAAATAATGTGCACAGTTTGCACAGAACACAGGAATATAGATCTCTAAGCACATCAAATGGTCTCTTGTATTTCGACCAGTTCTGAAATACCTATTAGAAAATTTGTTCTGTTCTTTTTCACACAGCTCAGAATGATTTTAGCAAGGCTAAGTCTTGCAGGGACTTAGCCTTTTGTCCTCAGGAAAAAAAGGAAAGAAAATAATAAATTAATAAAATAAATTTTACAAAATTTTGTTGATTGATTAGCTTCAGCAGGGTGCCAGATCGAACATCTACGTGGGAACAGCATTCTGTGGCTCTGACCTGCATTGTAAATTGTCTGTAATGGAATAGTGAGTGAAGCTTAGGGGGAGCAATTGCTTCAAATGTTTGCTGCCATTAGCTTAAGGGAGAGGAAATGAGAGAAATCCAGAAGTTTTCATTTCCAAGCGAAGCATGTCAGACAGCACAGCACAAGACCTTTTTAAATTGCAATATGGCATCATATTAAACAGAACCCATCTGTGTTTCCTTTGGCTTTCCATCAGTTTACATTTTTTCTTAGATGTAGTAGTAGCAAATGTCAGAGTTTTTTCACCATTTCCCATAATGCAAAATTAATATGTGACTATCTGTAGGTCTACAGCTCTCACTGACCCATTGCTGCAAACTCTGAGCTGGTCATCTCAGAAGTACCACTGATGAACTTAAATGGAGACACGGTGTGAAGTGACTTCTATCCAAGCATTTTACCGCTGTTAATGAAATAAAAGACCAGTAATTAATGTGAAATGATGCCTGAAAATGAGTGGCAAGCGCTAGCAGGTACTGATGGGCTAGATAGTGATACAGGCCACTAGCACAGCATGTGGATACACCTGGGTTCCAGCAGGGTGTTTGGGCTGTACCTCTGCAGGGTCACCAGCACAAGGGAGGAGGCTGGAGCTGGGCTGCCTGAGCAGAGATAGGGGATGCCAGGGCTGAGCTTGGGGTGGGAGGCTGAGGCAGCAGGACCTTGAGGTCTGATCCTGCCTTTCTGGGGCTGGAGGAAAAGAAGGGATCTTGCTGGGGAAAGCATTAACCATCAGATGAGAAATGTTCTGTGATTTCAATTGCTGATTCCCAGGCATAAGGCGGTTTCTTACTCTTGGGAGTGAGGATGTGAACATTTAGATTAAAAGAGCAGGGGTTTTGTGGCACTGGGGATGAGAGATTGATATGCTGCTGCAAGGGTGTCCAGGCATGGGGCCGTGCCTGTCTGAAAGTGAGCTCCTCCTGTGCAGCCTGAGCCTGCCAGTGCTGCCATCCCTCACCTCCCTGAGGGCTGACACATTTTGGGGCTGGCAGGAAAACTGCAGTGAGATGGGCTGTCAAAGCTGCCTGCAAGGAAGTCACCAAAATGGTGACTCTCCTTCTGAACTGGACCCTGTGGGCTGCTAGCACAGAGAGATGTCTTCTGGAAATATGATATTTTGATGATTCCTGCAACTTGAAAGACTGCCTATTGAGTTGGCTGTGAGTGAGCCTTTGTTTTGAAGGGCTTTGGTGCTAGAGAGAGAGGAGGTGGATGCTTTTGACAGCCAGGGATGGTATGGTTAGAGATGATTCCACTTCTGTCATTCCTTTGTCAAGCTTAGATTCTGTCTGGCAGTGAGAGAAACAGGGGAAGGTGTTTGTGATGTGTCAAATGCTATTTGCCTGTCAAACACTGGTGTTCTGACTGGGGTGGTTCAAGGGTTCTTGGGAGCCTCCACCAGCTCACAGAGAGCTGCATTCCCACAAGGGAATGAGGGGAAGTTTTCAGGTGTCCCAAGTGGGATTTTTCTTGTTGAACTGCAGTGAGTCATCCTTAGGCCAGCATGTGAATTGGTTCAGGTGAGTTCCTCTCAGCAGGCACACAGGTATTTTTCAGGGTGTGAGTCTTATTGACGATCTCTGTCATTGATGTGGGTACACTCTGTGCTCAGAGGGAGGGGAGCTGCCTCCCACCCACCTGTGGAAATGACCTGTTGAGTCTGTCTGCATCCTGCTGCTGTATCAGATATGCCGGTGAAATACATCACTCTGTTTAATGAGGTTTTTCTCCTCTCCAAGTCTATAGTTAATCAGGCACCTGATTAAGTGGTACCTCTCAGCAGCTTAAAAAACAACATGAAGTTTATTGCAGTTTACTCAGCCTGCTGCTGCTCTATCTAGGCAAAGGCAAAGCCAGGATCACTGAGCTGTGTGGCACTTGCTTCCAGAGCAAAAGTGAAAAGTGGCAATTTGGAAAAGACTCATCAGTGACTCTGACAAAACCAAGCTAAAAGCATGAGGAGCACTTAATGTATTTCCAAGATTCAAAAGTCACATACAACAGTACTTATATGTATGTCTTCATTTTGCTCTTGTGGAAGCTGTGGAACAACAAAAGATAGAAGAGAAGCACGAATTTTTTTTAGCGCCTTTTTTTTTTTTGTTTGTTTGTTTAATAAACTTTCAAGAGATTTGCCCTTCTTAATTTCTCTTCTGTGTCACCTTCTGATTCTCCTGGCTTGTTATTACACATACTTGTGACAATCATGGGAGATTTGCACTGATTACAATAAGTGTGTTTGATGAGATTAGGCTATTTTTAGGTATGAATATACAAAAATTGAGATGGATCAGAAGCTAGTTGAAAAATTTTGCCTGGTCTTCTAAATAAAAGTTTTAACTTAGCTATCTAATGTAATGTTTATCTTTTGAAGCAAATAAAACTCCTTTTCCCCAAAATGTTAAGGCCACCAAAAGCAAAGTAGGAGCATTTACAGGACAGTCATGAGAATAGGCAATAGGCAATGTATCCATTTTCTAAAACTTGTTTTTGAAAGCTTTTCTATTTTCTTGTTCTGTTTGTGTGTCTTGAGGTGTTCTGAAAGTGTAAAGTCCAGAGCAGCCTGAAGAGATGTAATGCAGGATTAAGAAAAAATGGCTGTGGTGCTTCCCAATATCTGCAGGCAATGCAGATTAATGCCTCTCCTCCATCTGGCAAACTCCTGTGGAACTCTCTGACACACTCACATGTTCATACACCTACTCATGCTTTTTCCCTATTTGTGGCCTTAAAAAAACAACCCAAACCAAAACCCCCAAGAGAGTATGTTTCTGCTCACAGAACTAGCAGATCCTGGCCTGCTCTGCTGAAACATGATTAATGTAGTATAAATGGGTAGTTTTTTTACCAAAGGGCTACTGACAGATTAAAGGCTGATTAAAGTTGACTGTTGTTTATATATGAAAGGAGGCAACTACTTGATTCCTGGTGGGCAACAGTCACTGGGAAAGTTTGTTTGCTTTTGATGGAGATGAAGGATAGACAGAAGGATTCCTGCAAGAGTAAAAATTTTTCTCTAGGATGGAGCTGCCAAATGGTTTGTATGCAGTATGTTCCAGTTTTTATGTACTAAAACATATATAAATGCTCTGACAATAACAGGGGTGGAGAACTTGTGGAAGCACTGGATAAATCCTGCATCAGGTAATAAACTCACTGGTATCAAAGGGCTCATCTGTTCCTTAGAGATAAGCTCTTATGTAATCTGATACTTATCAAAGTACCCATGAGATTGCAAAATTTAGTTGGGAGATCTCAGCAAAGGCTGTGGCAAGCCATTTGTGAAAACAGCATGACATATTTCACAGCTGCTAAAGCACTAGAGCAGTTTTCCTTGCAGTATCTTAGAACACTTGAATTTCTTGCTGAAGCATGAGAAACTGGGGAAAAGAGCTAATGCTAGCTCAGACATATGCAAAATATCTTTAAGTCATGACAGCAGAGGTTTCTGCAGTTGCATCATGTTTTCATGGTGTGCATCCTGCCTGGCAGCTGCAGGGGACCCGCTCCAGCTTCATTCAAGACAAGTCTTGTTTGCAGCTTCCCCCGCTTAGCTTTGGAAACCGTGTTTAAGCTGGTCCCTGCCTGAGTTGGGCTAAACTTGTGCTGTACCTGGTCTTGCCCCCTGTTGGCCCACACTAACAGGCTAATGCTGTGAGTTGAGCAAGGGTGGTGCCTGCCCAGCTGTGCCCTTTATCTGTGGCTTGCCTTTGTCTTCTTCCATTGCAGACCAGCCATCAGATAACTGTTTCCCTCTGGGGATGAGCATGTACAAGGAAAATCAGTTGCAAAGTATTGCCCTTACTCTTAGACCACTCACTGGAAAAGAGGATCAGCCTCTCTTGTTGTATTTTGCAGTCACATGTAATTTTCTTTTCTAGGAACTGCCTTATTTTGTTCTGATCTTACAGCTCATGATAAAGATGTGCTGGCTGATAATAATCAACAACCATAATTTCAGCAACAAAAAGTTTGAAAAGTTTTGAAAGTCTATTTGCAAATATGTCAAGTGGGTTTTTTTAATGCATACTTTGATATTTTCCTTTCATTTCTCTGATGGTGTCTCCATAATTTCAGCTTCCCTGCAGTAAACATCACAGTATTTACAGCGTACAGAGACACAAACAGTGTTGAAAAATAGGCTATTCAGGGTTTGTTTTATTAGTTCAACATCACCAAATAACTTTAGGTAAGTTAGAAGGAACTTTTTTACCTCAGAGAGTTAAACAGCCAGGTTACTGTGTCCATGCTGAGGATGTTTGAAATTAGGCCAGTGGCCAAACTGTGAGCTGTAGTCCCTGCCTGTTGTCAGAGTCCAGCACCACAAGCTCACGCAGCAGCCTGCCCTGATGTGGCAGGGTGCAGGAGAGCAGCTGGCCCTGCTCTGTGAGCACAGGACCAGCACTGCTGGGAGCCACCCTGTGGGGTATCATTCCTCCCTAATGAGCTTAAGTGGAACCAGGTGGAGTGCAGAGGCAACGTGAGGAGAGATTTTGTAGAAAGCCCTGGTGTCAATGTGACTACATAAAAAAATGGAGTTTTTTTAAATTCAGATATGAAACAACTGGACAGCTGAAGAAGGATGCTGACAACCCAGAGGGAAACTCTTTGCTTTGCACTTCGTTTTGAATCAATAGCAATGTCTGCCTGTACCTTTTTTGGGGTGTATGGAAGGTTGTTTTCCTTATGTTAACCAAAATACATGTTTCTCATTTTCTCTGTCATGAATTTGCACAGTCTTAAAAACTTAATCTGCTTCCTTCAGGTGCCATTAAAACCTCAGGGAGAGCTTGGTTTTTGCAAGAGTCTGCATTAACTGAGGCATCAACCTCCACCCTCCTTAAAGGCTGCTCTGCATGTTGTAGATAGCTCTGTTGGCTGCATTTGTTTTCATCACCTCTAGGCACTGAATTCAACAGAGCAGGAACTTCGTGTCTTTCTTAGATCTTCCTACACTTGACTAAGGAAAACCCACATCTTCATCCCATTTGGAAAAAAGTTCATGTTTTGTTGCCTTTCTCCTTCCATCCCCATTAAGCAACTCTGTAGTGACTGTGTACCTCTCTCTAGTCAGAGAGATGAATCTAGGCAAAAACAAGTGAGGGCAAGGATGGTATTTGATGTTGACTAGTTGAAGACAAGAGGGATCTTTATACGGAGGAATTTACCCTGTATGTTTGGAGGTTTTCTTATTTAACCAAATTCTGTTATATCATTTGGTATGCTCATTGGGATTCCAGATGGTTTTTTTAACATACATAATACATGAAACCACTGAAAGGCAATCTCTGTGGAATCCCTTTGGATTTCCTACAAATATTTAGCCCCCACTCCAGCTTTCTAGCTATCTTATTGTTTCTGTCCTATAATAAGATCCTTTAATATAGCTCCCAGAGCTGTAGTATAGAACCTAACACCTTATAAAAAGGAAATTTGCAATGGATGTAAGGAAATTATATCAGAAATATCCATGCAAACAGCTTGCCAGTGAGTTAGAGATAGTGTCAAAGCTGGCATAATGCCAGCATTGGGTGACCACTGCTCTTGGATATTTTTCTAAAGTTTATTTTTTTTCTAAAGTTTAATTTTTTACATATGTTCACTCCCCAACCCCCAAAGAAATATTTTTCCAATGATCTTAAAAAACAACCCCCAACAACAACAAAAAATCATTGCCAGCCACTGGGTGCTTAAAGAGACTTTTAACAACCAGGAACGTAGCACACACACAATAGAATTTAATGCCCTAATTATAAGAAACAGATTTCTTTAATTATAAAGGTTATGGTGAACAGTAAACAAGACAAAATAGAGCTTTTACCTTGGGGGGTGGGGGGGGGGGGGGGGGAGGAAAGGGAAAAGAATGGAAAACCCAGTGTGGTGAATTCTTTCTAGGGCTCTGTCCTACAGATCAGGGCAGAGGTTCCATTACTGCTAAGTTTGGTTATGAACTGAGGTAGAAACAAGGGAGTATTTAGTGTGCATTGCAGTCAGCACTTTCAATAAAACTCCTCTCTGGAGGATGTCTGCTGCTGGTGTTTGCATAGATTTCACTCTGTGCAATTTGGTGTAAATCTCTATTGCAAATACCTTTGCATGGGAAGGGAGCTGTTCTTCCCACCAGAGACTTTTTTCAGCAGTTAAAATCCAAACAGACCTCTACCCTGCAAAACCAAACAAAACTAAACATTCCCAACCTGAAAACTCAAAGACGTGGAGCCCTTCCTCCCAATGACATAGAATCATAGAATGGTTTGGGTTGGAAGCAACATAAAAGATGATTTAATTCCAGCCCCCCTGCTATGAGATAGGTCCCAGTTGCTCAGAGCCCCATCCAATCTGGCCTTGAACACTTACAGGGATGGGGCATCCACAAATTCTCTGGGCAACCTGTTCCAGTGTTCAGTAAAGAATTTTTGCTGTATACCAAACCTAATTTCCCCTATTTCAGTTTGAACTCATTGCTCCTTATCTTATCACTGTAGTTGCTGATAAAGTGTTCCTTTCTGGTTCTCTTGTAGGCCCCCTTAAGGTATTGGAAGGTTGCTATGAGGTCTCATAACCTCTTGTTCTCCAGGCTGAATATCCCTTACTTTCTCAGTATGTTTTCACAGAAGAATTGCTCCCATCCTACAGGATTTTCAAGTTGCTAGGACTGCAGGCTGAATCACACCTCATTCAATCAGGTTTGCCAGTCCTCAAAGACAGCAATTTCATAGTTTTGCTGAGCACCTCTCGTAGTGTTCCTTTTCGCTCTTTTCTGCTATGGATGGACAGGTCAAATATCCTCTTTTCTTCTTCAGAGATTATGATCCAGACCTCATTCAACTATCAGTCTCCTGGAGACTCTTGCCCAGAAGTTGGAAATTTTCTTTATGAGCATCACTCAGTGCAGTTCCCCAGCTGAAGTCTGGCCAGTGCTGTGTAGGATGAAGAGATGATCCTGCCAGTGCTGCAGATTAGATCAAATTTCTATTTTTTCACCTCAGTGTGATGTTTCTCTTTTTTTGTAGTAGCATGATGTTGTTGACTCATGTTCAGCTTGTGATCCATAGTAACTGCCAGCTCCTTTTTTTCAGAGCTGATTAGTCATCTGCCATCCAGCACCTGTGCAGCTGACAGTCCTTATCTAACTACAGTAAATTCTGCACATCTCCTTTGAATATTTTATTTCTGTTGGACTGTGCCTCTGATATATCATGATCCTTTTGAGTTCTATATCAGCCTTTCAATCTGTTTTCATACCTGCAAATGTGACAATTCCAGAGCAGTCATGAAAATACTGTGTTGCGATGGACTCCAGGTGTACCCTGTGGGACTGTACATGATTCATAGCTCCACCCTGACAAAAGCTGCACATAATTCCCCTGGTATGGTTTTCCAGGCCATTCTACATCCTTGGATAGCAATTTCTTGTTGTTCATATGTATCTAGGTTAAGTGTGATAATGCTATGTCCCACAAACTGAAAATAGTACCAACATCATAGGAGCTGCTCTTGTCCATACAGAGTCACTGGTGTTTGACTGAGGAAACAAACCCACCTGTGTAAACCCTGGTAAAAATGGCAAATAATTTTACACTGTAGAAGACTTCAGGCATTGAGGTACCAAGACATAACGAAGAAATATTAGAAAAAATAATGAAAATAAGATGGTTTTAAAATTATCACTCGTTCTTAGCGCACATTAACTCAACTTTCATCACTTAATCTCAACTGTTCTGATGCAAAAGTAAGATTAAAGTTTGGTAGAACCAAGCAGAGTGGTTGGTTCTACTAGACTTCAATCTTATTTTTGTGTAAGGTAGGTAGGAAATGAAAGGAAAGGTGTAGATATGGAAATTTTGCTTTTCCAATAGGAATTCTTCTGCATTGTATATCATTACAATGTTCAGTTAGGAAAAATACAATGAAGGCGATAAAAAACCCGGTGAGATGACAAAACAAGTTATGGGATAGATCCATGGTAGGTTGGAGAGGCTACAGGACCTGGTGGGAAAACAGGAATAGGAACTGCCTGTTGTTTCAATGAACAAATATTATACCTTTCTTGGAAAAAGGAAAGCTACTGTGTAATGCACCAAGGTACTATGGGATTATGTCCATTTTACAGAGACAAGAATGTGATGCTGTGACTTGTCCTATTGAAGTTGGCAGGAGTGCGGTAGGGGTGCCAATATTCCCAGCCTTTCCATGATGAAACTCCTATTTCCTCCACAAAGTCCTGCACTGTCCTGAGTCTATGTCTTTTCTCACTCTGCAATTGCCCTGTAACACTTTGTGGTCTGCTCTTAGCACTTCAAAAGGCCAGCTGCTCCCTCAGATTATCAACTAGCTTTTTATCTATAAATAGAGTGTAGCTACTGTCCTGGAGAGATTCTGAGCTGGAATATATGCAAATATATTTGACAGGTTTTCTAGGCCTCACTCTTGGGTTTAACATAAATTTTCAGGCAGGATAAAACTCAGCAGCATATCCAAATATTCTTAAACCATTTTATGACTCTGATGATTGTTCTAGTTTATATATGCTTTCACTCATTAATGCCTATTTTCAAATGCCTATTTTCAAAAAGGAAGAATATGGACAGTCTCCTTTGCTATGCAAAACTCAAGACCTTTAGTGCACATATATGCCTTTTGTATCCATTTGTGCATTGTATCCATAGCCTTATGCAACCCCTTCTTGAAACTCAGTGAGAGTGATGTGCAGGGATAATTTTCTTTCGAGCTCCATATCTTGCAGGCTTGAGTTTCCTGTGGTAGTGTGAGAAGAGACACAGCAGATGGCAGTGCATGACATCAATTATCTCCGCCGCACGCTCCCGATCCCAGCGGTAATTGCCCAGGGCTGGTGAGATTACACTGGAAGGCACCCCCACTCCCTAATTCTGTATGGTTAGGGAGGAGGACGCTTCTGTGAACCAGGGCACTCTGAGGCATCACTTTTGCTAGGTGGATCAAGACTGCTGAATCAGCCTGCCCCCAGATTTAAGCAGCTTTAGCACTGGCAAGAGACTCTGAAGGCCTCCTACGTATAGACAGATTGCAGCTTCCAGCAGAAGCCAGTCCCAGGGTATTTCTGTTTTCACCCATGTTTTTATCTTCCACAACATGATTCATGTTCTTAATTGCTTTTTTGCTTCAAAATGTGGGCAAATTGCATGTCAAATTATTTTTTTTCCATATATCCTCATGGTTATGTTTTTGGGTGAATGTCAGAGGGCTTGTTCTTGGTGCTTTGTGACATTTGAACTAATATTTGGCACAGAAATAATTATGGCATTAAATGAAAATTTCCTTACCAAATTGTGATGTGTTTCATCAGTTTGATCTGGTACAAGGGACAATCTGAAACAGGAGAAAAAGGAAGATGGAGGGGAAAGGAAGGAAACAAAATTTTCTTGAATGCCAACACTGGACTGCTTTGGTAATGAGTGGGAAAACAAGGAAGAAAGTCTGCAAATTATAGTTTTAAGTGGAAAACATTGTTTTTAACCAAAATGTTTAATTATGGAGCTTTTAAGGAGAGCCCAGAGGAGTGTCACTAAGATGATGAAGGAGTTGGATCACATCTCCTGTGATAAGAGACTGAGAGAACTGGGACCGTTCATCCTGGAGAGGACACAGGGGAACATTTCCAATGTATATAAATACCTAAAGGAAGGGTACAAAGAGGATGGAGCCAGCCTTTTTTTCAGAGGAAATGGATGCCCAGAGGAAATGGGCCAGGCAATGGGCACAAATTAAAACATGGGAGATTCCCTCAGAACATCAGGAAACAATTTTTCAGTGGGAGGGTGAGTGAACACTGGTACAAGTTGAGAAGTCTCCATCCCTGGAGATCTTCAAAAACTGTCTGGACACAGTCCTTGGTAACCAGCTCTTGTGTGGCCCTGTTTGAGCAGGATGGTTGAACCAGATGACTTCCAGAGGTCCCTCCTAACTCAACCCTTTTGTGATGCTGTGAACCCAAAGAGATGCAAACTCCTGAACTGTACTCTTGTACAGTTATGGTATTTTCCAATGTCTCATTGAAAATTGCTTGGAGCATTATTAGATAAAAAACAATACTTGAAGTTGGAATTGGAAAACTAGTGTTAGTCAATGCCCAAACGTGGTCTCAATGTTCAAATCCCAGGGGATTTCCTGAATCTGCTAAGTTGGTTCCCTAGTGCTGCTTTCCAAAGTAACTCAGCAAATCTGCCATGTGCTGTTTGTTTCAGAATGACATATTTGAAGTGGATCATGAAGTGACAGAAATGCTGGGGATAGTACAAGAGCTTGTCTCTGCTGTTTGTTACTAATTTTGCACCTGGGCAAATTACAGGTAACATAATCTGGAATTCTAATGAAAGAATGATCTTGTTACCTTTGTTTGGATTGAATATTCTCTCCCTTCAAATAAAAGGCAGACATTTTGTTAATATGGCAGTTCTAAATAACAAAAATGGAAAACTCTAAAATATGGAAATAATCTAATTGCCATATCCATGGAAAAACAAATCTTTCTTTTCAATAAATTGAGATGTTGACGGAATCTATTTAAGAAAATCAAAAAATCTGCAAGTCTTATTAATCTTCTTGAAAGTATCACTTTTTTTCAAGTAAAGACAGGATCAATATGTAAAAACTTATGTGTGGAATCATCCAGTAGTAGCAAATTTTTTGTTGGTTGTCTTATTCAGAATGGATTGTTTGCCATCTATCCTGAACAATTTTGGACAAGAAGGTGTAAAAAATTATTTTGGTTCTTTCTATTTCAAGACAAGAATATTGCACTAGGATCTTTCAGTTAAAGACAAGAAGATTCATTTATGACTTGCTTCTTTAAGCATATGCTCTCTTTCAGGTATGAGTAAATATGAGAAAAGTCTGTTTTGAAATAGGTCTCTTCAGGGAGCACTGATTGGGATTTGGGTGAGGCATTGCTCCAGAAAGAGATGCATGCATCAAAGGCTTACCCTGTGCTCCTCCAGGTGCTGTTGAGACAGCCTTCCTGGGGTACAAATGTCCATGGCATGACCATCCACTTAGAGAGAGGCTCTGACTTTCGTCTCTGAAGGACAAAAGATTAGCGAGCAAAAAGACTACATCTTTTCCTTTTTCCCTAGATGCCTTTCCTCCAGAAGAGGCTTGGATGCTCAGAAATGTCAAAAGCACTGTGGGAACACTTGCACATCTGTGAACTGGTGAAGCAGCTCATCAGTCAGAGTAGCTGATTTGGGAAAGAAGGATACTGCAGCTAATGCCTGTTCCAAATTCTCTGTAAAGAGTTAGCTTAGGATTTTGTAATGTATAGCATTAGCACTTCAGAGACCCTCATCTTTTTTTAGAAACTGAGGGTAAATTTTGACAGTAATCTTTCTACAGCTTGTCTCAGAAGAAAAGCAGCTCTTGAAGCAAACATCTAACTTTCAATAGTCCTCATATCACCACTAGTCACCACCTCCCTTGTGAATTTTCCAGAACAGATGATCACTAGATCTCATGCTGAAGAAACAAAACAGTGTCAGTGAGAGATTTCTGCAAAGTCACAAGATTATCCCACTTAGAATTTCAACAAGGTTGGATTTTGTCTGACATATTTTAATACCCCTGACACCACATCTGCAAGCTTTGAAAGGGGATGTACTTGGCCAGTAAGATAGGCTGCTTTCTTATGCTCCTTTGGAAACAGGGTGACCAGTTAGAAAGGACCTGTACTGATACTGCCACAAAACAGGTTATCTTACAGTGAGAGAAACAAAACTCCTGAGAGCCTGAAACCTTGCAATAAGGAGCTAAGGAACAGTAGAAAATGCAAATTTTTCTCCCACTTAGCTAAGCTGCTACATTTTCTTTCCTGTCCTGTTTCTCTTCTGATTCAGTTTGCTTTGAGAGTGCTGCTCTGTGACCTCCAGGCCAGATAAATTCTTTAAGAATCTCATTTTTCCTCACAGAAAGCTGTGATTTTTCCTTCCAAACTGAGCCAAAGAATATATGAAGTTTCCCTGGTTTTCCTGGAACATGCTGCTGTTTGTTCCTATTTGTCTACTAAAGGTAGACACTAATGCTCCTAGACTTTGGGCACTGGTTAATTATTATAATGAATAATTATTCTGGAGACAAGCAAATAGACAGGGAATGTAAAGCTCCCACCTCTTTTGATTTACTGTTAAGCCAGAACAGTACATCTGCTAGCCTGCCTATGTAACTTCTCCAAGAAAGTCTTTCCTGGTCTTACTGCATAGAAAATGAATAGATTTAAAAAATTAAAAGGGGAGGGGGAATGGGACATTTTGCACCAAAAGAGACCTAAATAGGCAGGTTTGAGCCCCCCATTCATTACAGTTCCTTCTTACACTGACCTATTTTCAAGCACATTTTTATTTTTATTTTTATTTTTATTTTTATTTTTATTTTTATTTTTATTTTTATTTTTATTTTTATTTTTATTTTTATTTTTATTTTTATTTTTATTTTATTTTTATTTTTATTTTATTTTTATTTTATTTTATTTTTATTTTTATTTTTATTTTTATTTTATTTTTATTTTTATTTTTATTTTTATTTTTATTTTTATTTTTATTTTTATTTTTATTTTTATTTTTGCTTTTACTTTGCTTTTGCCTTTGGCAGAGTTTTGAAGGTCCACTCAGAGGAGAATAGGGGTGTCAACTATTCACCTGTTTATAGATCAGATTTGACTTTTTTTTCCTTTAGACCAAGTAATTGCAACTTATATATATAGTAGTGTGTGTTTGGAGCTTTTGAATCTTGACTATATCTTTCTTGAGCAAGGGCATCCAAAACTGAACAGATGTTTCTCCCACAATCAAATTAGTTCATAACAGGCATTCAGAAAGTATTACTGAAATATTAATGAGCCTTAAGAGATAACAATGCATGAATACTAATGAATAGTAAGTTGTATGGTGCTTTAAACAATGACACAATAAAGCAAATTCGAACTAAACCATCACATGATTAAACATTTCCTTAACTGCTTAGTCTAGGTGAATATTTCACATGTATTTTTCCTCTAATATTCACAATAAACAAAGAAAAAGGCACTGCTGCAAAGTGCATTTCAGTTTAGAAGAACACTTTGTAAATGTATTTAATCCATCTTGAATCAAGGAATCCATGAGACAATGTTTACTGGCTTCATCGCTACAGCTATTCCTAAGTGGATATCTGTGGAATATATCTAAGGCTAATCAGAAAATTTTCAGTTTATTTCTTAGTTGTAATTGAAGACGATACAACAATGTATCCTGCATATCCTGCATGTGTCCAATCACTACCAGCTAGGAGTGGGAACTGTGGTTTTGGCTGGGAAATTTCTAATACAAATTTTTGTTTTTCAGTCTTGACATTTTTATCAAAACCAGAACTCTTAGATGACATTTCCCCCCTTACTAATTTGATGCCTAACAAACAGTGACTATTTTGACAGCTGGCAAGCTGTTGAACATGAAAACAGACAGCAAATAACTTTCACAATTTGGGAACAGTAGCTTTGTGATGGACTCAGGTTTTACTGTTGTTGAAACTGGCAATTGTGATGTGACTAAAATTCCTTCAGATTTGTAGTCCATCCTCCCTAAACACCTCCAGAAGTGGAGTGCAGTGAACTGAGTGTGGAGCTGAGGGAATTGATGCTAACACAGGAGCTGCTTTAGGCCCGTGCATGGAGATGAGAATATCCCCTCAAATATTCTACAACTTGTCCCATTTTACACGGTTTTTAAATTACAAATTTTGTTATTC